>NC_090932.1:97468313-98093313 GCF_040938575.1 Ambystoma mexicanum
AAACCTTCCTCTTCTTGTTGGTCTTCAACATAGGTGAACTCATCTTCCTCCTGGAAGAAGGTGTCTTCCTCAGTGAGATTGTAAGAGTATATGTCCTCCTGTATGGGGTTATAAAACTTCTGGTATTTAGCCCTTGGACTCTCCAGGGGTGCCTCCCTTGGTCTCTTGGGTGCCCTGTCTTCTGGGATGGACATGAACCTGTCTAGTTTATCCATACAGGTCTGGAACCTTTCAAAGGTCCACCGAGGTCGGCCAGGACGGTCTGGGAATGAAAAAGGAGTTTCTTCCTCCTCTAGTTGTCTGGTTCTGTCCCATAACGTCGAAGAAAGTGAGCCTTCGCCTTCTGAGTAGCCTTCTCGCTGGCTAGGGCCTTCAGTCGGCGTCGGGGACTGCCCTGATCTGTTTTCTGGCGCTTTCAGGGTATCTTTGGCCTTGTGCGCGGTTTTCGGCGTCTCACTCGCCGTACATCTCTGGCCGTCCTTAGATGCTATGCGCGCGAGGCTTTCGGCGATCATTCTCTTCCGAGGGATCGGTCGCCGTCGAGCCTTTGCTCGTCGAGTCCTTGCTGGCAACGTGAGCGCTCGTACGATGCGCGTCGCCGGAGGTTTTGGTGTTAGCGCCCTTATTTTTAGAGTGCCCAGTCGCCTGTCGTGGTGGCGGGGAGGGCTGACGACCCTTACGGTCGGCGGAAGACGCCGGTGGCCCGGCGTCCTCGTTGGCGCTATGGCTACCTTCGTCTTCGACAAATGCGTGCCGGGGGTATGTGCTTTGGTGTTTTTCCGTGTGCGTCCTTGTCGCCGGGGTGTTCATCCCCATAAGCTGGGCGTGAGCCGGGCTTGTCGGGGCTGGGGACGGACGAGGAGCGTGAACGCTCCTTTGAGAGGTCTACAGCCTCCGTTACGGGGGCCGTGTAGTCACTGTCCTCGTCACACTCGGCGGCGGCAGGCGAGGAGTCAGGCCTAGACATAGCGTAGGCCGCCCGCCTTTCGACCCTGCGGTCTTTTAGAGTTTTGGGCTTTAGTAATTTACAGGCCGCACAGCCGTCCTCCTGGTGATCGAGGGGTAAGCAACGGTTGCACCGTTTGTGCTTATCCTTCCAGGTATATTTACCCTTGCAAAGCGGGCAAAACCTAAATGGCGTCCTCTCCATAGCTGAGGGTAATAGGTGTGACTACAGCCTCGAAAGAGAGGGAGGGGAAAGAGAAAGGCATTCTTAAAGAGAAGAAAGACCACAAAACCCCACTCTCCCTACTGTGTATGGCCGGCGAGGCCAGGCCACGTGTTCGGCAGCGCCGAAGGATCCCCTCCGCTCGTCCTTCTGTCGAAAATCTTGCTCGGCGGAGAAACAGCTCTGCGTCGAGGGAGGGATCTACGTTATTGATATTAATGACAAACGTCCAAAGGTCGAAGAAACTATTTTGCAATGTCTCTCTAGGAGCTCCGCATAAAGGCGACCAGTAGCTGGGCGGAAAAAAACAATCTGAGGGACCTCGACGCATGAGGGATTGTGGGTACAACGCACGTCACTATAGGGATAGTGTTACAGACACGCCTTGCCGACGTCCCCTTTTCGACTACGAAAAACAAAATGCAATACTCTGCAGTGACCACTGGATGTCGGACCTATGCACAGTATGTGATTCTAAGCAGATTAACAAACATCAGAAACTACTTTTCACATGATGTGGTAGTCCTACGGACACACCCAGCGTTCCTACCAAAGGTACCCTCTGCCTTCCATCTGAACAAGGAAATAGTCCTACTTACGTTCTTTGCTGAGTCTAAGGATGAGGCTGAGAGGGTCCTTCGACAGGCCCAAGGGCTTCCGCAAGTCGGACGTATTGTTTGTCACCTTCGGCGGGTCAAGGCCCGGGTATCAGGCATCGATAGCACAGTGGATGGTTTCAGCCATCAAGGAAGCCTATGAGGGCAGCACAAGCTACTGCCAGCTAACATGCATGCCCATGCAGTCAGAGCCAAGGCCAGGGCCATTGCATCCCAAAGGCAGGTCCTGTGGCAGGTCATAAGCAGAGCTGCCACCTGGGCCACCCCTTTGGCTTTTTGCAAGCATTACTGATTGGACGCCGGCTCTAGATCAGACGCGGCTTTCAGACAGGCGGTTCTTAGAAACCTATTTGCTTAAGGAGGGTCTCCACCCTAGGGCTACATTCAGTTGTAATCGCCCATGCAGTATGGAGGAAAGGGGACGGGATGCAAGAGTAATTTTAAGTTACTCACCATAGTGACTAACGCACTCTTAGTCCCCTTTCCTCCATACGTCCCACCATCCTCCCCCCACCCCTAATAATACTGGTGTCATTAGGCAATGTTAAATATCGACGCGTCAATGGGGACTGAGGTGTGGCGCCGGTGGGCGGAGTCAGGATAGCGCATGCTCCCAGGTCTGCACCCCCACGCGCCTCTAAATTTAAAGGGGAAGAACGTTTTCTCTGGTGAAAAAGGTCTTGTGTCCCGTCCCCTAGTCACTACGGCAAGTAATTTATATTTAACCCAATAAACAAAATGGCTAGTGCTAGGAATAAACACCAAATGTAGCAAATCAGTTTACACCCCTGGTAGAGCCAAAACTAAATTTCAACTGCCACCAGCCTACTTCCCTAAACTTATTTAGGGTGATTTAATCACCCATGGACAAACGTTGAGTGTTTAAGAAGCACCCCTGTTCAAGAACTTATGGGCTTCCAAGGACCACAAACTACCAAAGGGTTACAGCGGCAGGGCTACTTCAATGGAAGTGCATCTAGCCACACAAAGAGCTCAGAGATGCAAGCAGACCACAGACTAAATAGATAAAAAGGCCAACACTCAGCCATGCAGCGTTCTATTTAGCTGCAGTAAGCAACTGCCCTACCACACAGGAGATCGACAGGGCAGAAATCAAGATAGAGGTTTGTTCCTACTCTAAAAAGGGGCAAGGGTTAAAAAATGTTACCAAATCTTAAGAGTCAGGTGGAATCAATTCATAGTACCAGGACTGTGAGCAGGAGCATGGCTGAGGTTGCAATGCTCTTTCATATCATGCTTATACTCTGATAAGACACGCATCAAAGAATTCACAAACAACGATTCAGTGGGTAAGGCGGCAGAAGTTAAAGTATGTTCAAGTAACCTGAAACCATCCCCATGCTCCAGGGATGTGAAGAGATTAGTGGCATATGACCCACTTTCCAAAACATTTAATTTAATAAGTCATCCCAAATGTGTGCGAGCCAATTATAACATAGCGCTTTTCCCTGAAAATCTTTTTCATGAGTCCAAATTGACTAATGAGACCACTTCCTATTGAGCTTTTCAGAGAAGCACTCACCTTGTCTCGGCAGAGGCTTTCAATCAGTGCATCGGCCTCCTCCATGCGGCCATACATGACCAGAGCAATTCCTACTGCCAGGCCCCTGAGGATCTTCTCATGCTGCGTTTCCTGTGCATAACCCACCATGTCCTCGATGGCCTGGGCATTCTTGGATCCCAGCATCACTAGGCCCAGTGCAAGACCAGCTGCCTCCCCTGTGAATGCAGACGGACATCTTGTAAATACACACAATACAAAAAAAGAAACAGCAAGAAAATCAGCAGCTTTTCCAAAGTGGTGGCACTTAGTGCACATGTAAATCTCAGGGTGAAGTCACTCTTAGTCGGCAAGAAGCACAGGCTATCTGCTCTGTGTACAGAACAGTTGCATCTTAAGTTAAAAGATGCTGTGCCAGGAATATGTCAACTTCCACAGGCAAATGTCTACGAAACTCTTGTCCATTATCAAATAGTATTAAGTGAACACAAACCATTGCTCAGCTTGGTTTGGGACAGATTAATCAGGTTCTGCCAGCATATCCCCCGCCACATTTTGACCAATGCACCACAGTCCTGGCATATGAGAAAGGGCAGGCTTTGACAACATTGTTAGAGCACCTGAAATCTAGACCTGTGGATACACTTGCTATTCCTTTAACAGAACCCAATAACTTCAATCATACACAAGATGCATTTAAACTATACTCTTGCTAACATTTACCTCTTCACACACAAACAAGCGTGCAAGACAGTTTCACATTTGAATTGCACATATCCAGCTGGCTAAGTCCAACAGAACCACAATCATGCCCAGAGACTGATCTATTAGGAGTTTTCAAATATATAACCAGTGCATTTGAAAGTTTTCTTACCAGTCACTGCATCATCTTGGTAAAGATTTGTTTTCAAAAGGTCATATACATCTTGCCGTGCAGTGCCCATTGCTGCCAAGCCAAGGCCAAGACAGCCTCCATGCCGCACGATCTGAAGGAAATGAAGACATTCTTGTTATCTTATGAGGTATTCACAATCTTCTCCCAAAACACAGCTATCATGAAGAAGCCTCTGCAGCACTCCCATGCTCACGCAGTCTTGCTTGATTAAAATTCATACAAAAAAAGGCAATTCAAATGCAACCATCTTGATTAAGCAGGGAATTAAAGGATATGACATATGGACATCCATGAAGATCAATAATGGAATTATACAGTTGTTAGGCAAGATTGCGTCCAGCACCTATTGGGAGACTACAGCAACCTTGACCTCCTGGTAATAGGAACCCAACCTTTGGTATAAGTCTGTACTACACAGGTTGGTAGTGTGGCTGAGCAGCCAGGCTTATCGCAAGAGGGGTCAATGTGAGCAGCAGGGCTTTTACACAGCGAATCACAAATATTCAAGTAGACTCTTACACTCAAGGCTTCTACATTAAACAATTATAAATGTATTTAACAGTCAGTTATGTAAGCCTTCTTGAGAAGGGAGCAAAACATGCAACACCTCAAAATACACTTCAAAACCCACTCTTAGTTTCTCTAATCAGATACCCATTGGGGATGGCACACAGACCTTCCTACACCCTGCAAGTCTTGTCCTTGGCCTCAAGCCCAGGGACCGTATCACTCCAGGACTGAAATCTCTGCACTGGCTCCCAGTGGCTGGGAGGATTAAGTTCAAAACCCTCTGTATTGTCCACAAGGCCTTCTGGGCCTGGGGCCGAAATACCTTCAACTCTCTCTTCCTAAATATCTTCCTTCTCAAGCTCTTCGCTCAACCGCCTCCAACTCCCTCAGGGTAAGCCGCCTCTCCAAGCAACGAGTTGGGGGTAGATCTCTCTCCGCGGCAGGGGCCTCCCTCTGGAACAGCCTTCCTGCCTCCCTGAAACTTGAGGAGAACCATCTCCGGTTCCGGAAGCACCTCAAAATCTTCCTCTTTGCTTCTGCTTTCTCTCCCCCTCTCCCCTGCTAAATTCCTGATTGAAATTGCACTGGGCCACTCTCACTGATCTCGGTCCCTGGCCCAGCCACTTGCCCCCTGCACTGCCTCCCTGGCAGCCCCTGCACTGCGGTACTGTCTCTGCATCCCTACAGCCCCCATCCCAGCACTTGTCTGCACTTACCTTGCACTTGCCACCAGCTGGCCCTTTATTATTTATCTTGTTATTCTACTACCCCTGTACTGCACTTTGCCCTCTCCCTTTCCCCTTGCACTTTCCCTTCCCCGCTTCCCATGCACTTGCGCGATCTGAATGACACCTGGCCTAGTAAGATCATTGTCTGTCTTCCCTTTGTCTCCCCTCCCTGCCTTGTCGCGCCTTGAAACACTTGTGTATAGGTGCGTTACAAATGCCATATCATATCACCCTCAGGTGACCTTAAATAGCTAGGACACTGGACATTGATTTATCACTGGTACATTTAGAGTAAGGTTACATAGGGAAATAAAACAAAGGTTAACAAATAATTCACAAACTGGTAAGTACTGTTTGAACCCTCCAATGCAAAGTAAATTAACCCTTTCCTGGGAGAAAGGTAAAGCACAGAATCACAGGTAAGAAGAGTCTCTCGGGGAGCCAGGACAGAAAATTCTAGTTGAGCCAAGTCTAGGGGAGCTGAAGATCATCTTTGTAGGCAAGTAAAAGTCTTGCACAATGTTTTTAGAAAGGTTTGTGGAAATAAAATCACTTGAAGCGCCACAAGCTGGGAGGCTTGTGAGGAGCAAAGCTGCAAGCAACTCTGCAAGGTTAACCAAGACCAGTCTCACCTGAGAACAAGTAAGGCTACACCACAAGAGGCAAGTCCTCTTAACTTAACAGTACCTTTGGTTAGAAAAATGGTCCCAACTGATTTATGTTCCTGTACAGCTCTGCAGATCCTGGTGTTCCTGGGCCTCAGTCGTGGGGACAAGAGGGAGGACTTCTGGGGACTCCTGCACTGCAATGGGAATGTCAGCGGCAGCAATTGGCAATCTTCAATTCAGTGGCACTTTGCGGTTTCAGCTCCTCTAGTCTATAGCAAATACCACCACTGCGGTCTCACGGATACCATTCTGGACTTTCCTTGCATCTGGGGTCCAGCACTCTGTTGATGCGGCTCAGCCTTGGTCAGTCCTGCTTCAAGGAAGTCTGGAAGATCTTCCTGAAACACAGGTCCGACTTAAAAGCGATGCACACGGTTGGATATTCCTCTCCTTGGCACTTCGGTACCAGCAGCAGAAGTAAGGCCAGCTCCGAGAAGATGTCCAAATGAGTTAACTTTGGGGTTGATTGGTCCCACCTACCAAAGGGGAGAAGTCATCCTTGCAGGGCTTCTCTAGTCGAAACTAATTCCGAGCTTCAGTACAGCAGCAGGGCTTCACCAGGCAAACCATTCCTTCGTCCAGTGGTCGACTATGCCCTCCAAGCCAAAAAGCCTCGCCTTTTATGCAGGTTTCTTCCATTCATTCCAGCCTAGCTGTCAATCACACAGCAGGGTGGCTGTCCTCCAAGGACAGCCAGCCGACCAATCACTTTAGGGTGTATTCCTGTAACAAGGGGATTAAGCACAGAGTTTCGGGCACCACCCTCACTTCTTGCCCCTGCCAGACACGCTGGAGCCAGAGGCGGGCTTTACTCATGAATCCTGCCAAAGACAAAACAAACAAAGGGACCAAACCTGGTTTCGCGCGCAGAGTAAATCTCAAGAAGGACCTTTCCAACAAGAAATGGCAACAAAAGAAGACAGGGGCCATTTTGACCAAATGGGCCCCCATGGGTGTCTTCCTGCAGCTGCAATTGTAGCCTGCAGTAAAAACACACAATGGTGGTAAAGTCCGTTAGGCTTCCTAGCAATAGGAACCCAACCTTTGGTATAAGTCTGGACTGCACAACTTGGTAGCGTGTTGAGCAGCCAGGCTTATCTCAAGAGGGGTCAATGTGAGCTGTAGGGGCGTTTCACAGATTTACAGTGACTAGTATTCAAATAAACACTTACACACAAGGTGTGGTGAATAAACAATTATTCATTTGTCAGTTAGAATAAGCCTTCTTCAGAAGGGTGCAATATAAAAGCAACACACAAATACACTTCAAAACTAGTTTCTAAATCAGTAAAGACGCTTTTGGGATGGCCCAGTGTCACAATCTACACCCTCAGGCCACTTCAATAGCTAGGGTGCTGGGGACATTAATATCTTACCGTTTGCATTTAGAATACTCTTATAACTTGGTCAAAGGAAAAGGTTATTAGAACAAACAAGAGACCACAAATATTCTTAAGCAGGCAAATACTTTTGGATCCCCTAAGCAGAGTCATTCAGTATAACAGGTTAAGCCAAAATCAATGGGCAAAAATGTATAAGAGCTGAAGCACTTCTAGTATGTAAGTAGAAAAATTCTTTGCGCAATGTTTTAGAAGTCTTTGAAGAAAAGAAAAATCAATGTAGGGCCACAAGCTGTTTAGGTTTGTGAGTAGTAGAAGATGCAGGCAACTCTACAATAAGAGTTAAGTTCTCTCAGACTTTACAGTACCTTTGGATTGAAGAAAAAAGTACAGCAGATGAATCCTGTTCTAGTGCAGCTCTGCAGATCTTACTGTTCCTGGGCCTCAGTCGTGGGGACAAGAGGGAGGACTTCTGGGGACTCCTGCACTGCAATGGGACAGTCACCGCTCGCAACCGGCAATCTTCAAACAAGTGGCACCTCAGTGGTTCATCTCCTTGTGACTACCGCAAATAGCAAAACTGCAGTCGAGCTGTCGAGATGGAGGACACTCCTTGCTCTGGGGTCCCGCACTCTGTTGAGGGGGCTCAGGCTCGGCCAGTCCTGCTTCCTGGGAGTCCGGAGGATCTTCCTGGATCTCTTGGCCAATTTAAAAGCAATGCACACAATCTGGTGTTCCTCTCCCTGGCATTTCGTTTTCCAGCAGCAACTCTGTGGAAATGCAACCAGCTCCGAGAGAATGTCCAGTTGGCTTACTTTGGAGTTGATTGGTCCCACCAACTCAAAGGGAGAAGTCGTCCTTGCAGGGGCTTCTCTGTCGATGCGAATTTGGAGTTCAGGCAAACCAACAGTCCAGGAGTTGCAGCAGGCGTCCTCTTCAAGTTCTTCTTCGGTTCCTTTGTCCACTGGTCGACTAGGCTTTCCATGCCAAAAGCCTTGCCTTTTATCCAGTTCCCTCCCATTCATCCCAGCCCAGCTGTCAGCCAGCAGGGTGGCTGTCCTTGCCGGACAGTCAACTGGCCAATCATTACAGAGTGCATTTGGGTCTTCTAGGAGACTAAGCACAGAGTTTGGGCACCTCCCTCACTTCCTGCCCCCACCAGACACCCTGGAGCCAAAGGTGGGCTTCACTAGTGAAGCCCGCCAAAGGCAAAGCGAACAAAGGGACCAAACCGGGTTTGGCATGCAGAGAAAATCTCAAGGAGGACCTTTCCACAAAGAAATGGCGAAAAAAGACGACCAGGGCCATTTTGACAAAAATGACACCATTGGGTGCTTTACAGCAGCTGCTATCACAGCCCGCAGTAATGCACACCACGGTAGTTAAAAGTAAATCACTGCTACCAGCCATTCAGTGAGGAAAAGGTAGCATAAAATTGTTACATGAGAAGCTAGACTAAGGGGATACTAAGTAACCCCTCCAGCACCCTATTGTAAGATAGTGTGTGCTGGGTTCAGAAAGTTACAAAATGTAAGTAAAGTCAATTTCACTTCACTTGGAAACAGTTGCTTCACCGAGAGAAGTTATTTAAACCTTTGGGAAATCTAAGAGACTTCCCTGTGCCACTGCACTGAAGGTGCTGTGTGACAATGCAAAGATGCCGCCTATGGAGTTTGTCATACCCCAAAATTAAAAGAAACAGTCCAAATCACATAAAAATACATGAGATTGGGAAAAAGGTCTCACTCTCTCCAGGTAAGAAATTTAAAAAGTCCTAAAGTCCAGCAAAGGTGCTGGGGGTCTCTAAGGTAGAAGGGAATTAGCACATTTCTGAGAATTCTCCCTAACAGTCAAAAATCACAGCCAGATTTTCAACCCCTTGGGCTTTGCTAAGCACCAGTCCCCAGGACCTCACAGTGCAGGGACAAACATGTCTTCCCATGGATCTCTGGAAAAAGGAAAGGGGGTTGGAGGGGATTGTTAGGACAGTTTTTCTAAAGTTAACCCAGGGGCTTCATAAAAGTATACCTTGTGCAATACAGTAAACTCCAACTCTTAGTATACACCTGTGCTGCAGGCAGCATGGACAGAAGCAGTCAGATGTATCTTAGGAGAGAGAGAGGGATGTAGGATGGTACAAAGAAATGTAAGGGTTTCCCTAATTACACTCACACCAGAATCAATACACCCCTCTAGGGAAATAAGGCAAACAGGCGATCTTGTAAGGATAACAAGTTTTATCTTAGAAATGAGGATGGTACCAAAGAACTCTGCTGCCTGAACGGTCTTCTCCTGTCCCCTTTCCAATACCTTCCTGCCAAAATGGTTTCAAGAGCAGGGGTTTATATAGGTCTGGCTTGCCATGGGGATATCACTAGAGCTGGATCATGACTTAAGCCAAAGCCGTCGTCCTTCCATAATAGGGATGCTCCAAAGCCTTCTTTTCTTAATTGTCGGCAGTTTTGTCAGGGCATGCTGTTCTACTTGTTGCTAACTATGCAAAAACACACTTCAGCTCTGTAGGCTTTTACAAACCTTGAGGCCTAGCCCAAAGACAACAAAACATTGTTATCTATGTACAAAGAATTTGCATTCATGATATCCATATTTCACTCATCCTGCTCATGTTATCGGGATCCTGTAGTTTTCTCCACAATTTAAACGTATAATTTATCCCATTCTGCCGCACAAAACATGTGATTCCTATTTTTAACCCGCATGGACCCTTGACGGACAGTGCACAATTGGTGAGTCAGTTTGCGCTGGCCATAGTGAAGAACACCGCACACTTAAGTGCCTGTGGTCTATTTAGATCCCACAGGCTGCATTCCTTCTGGGAAGGAGGGGGAGTTTGACTCCTCCATAGCACTAGCTAAGCTTTCCAACTAACAGTTAATTGCACCTTATATTAGATAATAACTACCTTCTTCAGTGCTCGTGTATGTGATTATGCTTGCATGAGAGAGCCTTTCCAGTGCCCGTCTTCCCCCCTAGTCTATTATAGTGCCTTAAATATGCCTTGCTTAACTCTAAAGCGCCTGGGGGTTCAGGAGGACCCTGGTTCCAACATTCCCCCCTTTCTTTACTTCTACAATAACTAACTCATCCCTATCCGACATATCAGTTTGGGTTTCAGTGTTTATTGTATGGCAAGGTGCATTACAACCCCCAATAGATCCCATCATATTTGCACTAATAGGTACAAAATTGACAACATCGGAGACCCAATTGGCACTTGCAGAAGAGAACCAAGAAGAACACGATAACAGGCACCAGTATTTTTACTGCTGCCCCCAGCCATGACGGTATCCAAAGGCAAGCGATGGCCAATCTGTGTTCTGAACTCCACCTTCTTTCTTCATATGAACACCTAGATTGTGCACCGCCTCAATGATGTGGGATAGTGACCCATTCTCGGCATCCTCTGAGGGACAAAAGTGCACCAGCTGCTTCCCAACATTTTACACACTCCTCTTTCCATGGCTAACAGATCCAGCATATAGCGGTTCTGCATCGTCATGAGTCAGAACGCACAAGCTCTACTTTGATGGTGTTGAACCCTGTCTGTGTCGTTAGCGAGCTGGACTAGCTCCCATCAAACGATCTGAACCCACTAGGTGTTACCAGCTGCATTTACCCCAGTAGCCAAAAAAGATGGAAATAAAGTCTTTGCTGAGCTAAAAAGTTGATACTAGTCAAATATTCCTCTGAGCAGTGTGGCAGAGTCTGAGATCTAGTTCGATCTGTTCTTTCTTTTCAGCTGTTGAAATAGTTACTTTTCTGGCAGCATACAATATTCTTGTGTCATCTGCAAGTCTCCCTCTGCTTCGTTAGGGGCTGGTGTGGTTGTTGGCACCTTGACAGGTAGTTCTTTTCCCTTCAGGTGTTCTTCCAGGATTACTAGTAGTATTGAGCGCAGGGTGTCCAGTGAACACTTGCCCCTCCATGATGGGACGAGGTGCAAGTAGACTTGTCGCCACAAACCCAGTAGTAATCCATCACTTCTGCCGTACCTTTCGTCATATCGGGGATCACGAGTGTGGTTGCACTGTGTGTTTGCGCCAACAGGAACTGTTCCTTCATTGCTAAAACAAAGTTCATAGTCCATGTCTTTATGTATTCGCACTGGCTTCTCCATTGTCGCAATGCATGTCAGCCTTGTGATGTATTGGGACCATATTTGCACACACATAGTCTCTACTCGGGCTATAATTTCTTTGCTGTATTCCATCAGTCCATCTGCCGGGCACATTGTTGGGGAGAATTCTCAGAAATGTGCCAATTCCCTCCACCTTAGAGAACCCCAGCAACTTTGCTGGATTTTGAGGACTTGATTTTTTAACCTAGAGAGAGTGCAACCCTTTTTTCCCCACTCTCTCATGTATTTTAATGTGAATTTGAAATCTGTTTCGTTTGGTTGGGGAGTCTGACAAACTCCATAGGCATCATCTTTTACATTGTGTCACACAGCACCTTCAATGCAGTGACACAGGGACGTCTTCCAGATTTCCCAAAGGTTTAACTACCTTCTCTGGGATAAACTGTTTCCCAGAGCAGTAAAGTGAAATTGACTTTACTTACCATTGTAACTTGCTAGACCCAGCACACCAGATCGTACAATAGAGTGCTGGAGGGGTTACCTAGTATCCCCTTTGTCTAGCTATTCATGTACCATTTTTTATGTTACCCTTTTCTCATTGAATGGCTGGTGGCAGTGGTTTCGTTTGAACTACCATTGTGAGCATTTACCGCGGGCTGCATTCACAGCTGCTGAAAAGCAACCACGGGCGCCATCTTTGTCAAAATGGCCCCTGGTCTTTTTGCCTTTGGCGGGCTTCACGAGTGAAACCCGCTTTTGGCGCCAGAGTGTCTGGGGTAGGCAGGAAGTGAGGGAGGTCCCGAAACTCACTGTTCTTAGTCTCCTAGGAGACCCAAATGCACTCAGTGGTGATTGGCCGGCTGACTGTCCGGACTCCCAAGAAGCAGGACTGACCAAGCCTGAGCCCGTGCTGGAACCCAGAAGCAAGGAAAGACCATCACGACAGCCAGGAACCGCAGTGTTGCTATTTGCGGTTGATGCGAGGAGCTGAAACACTGAACAGCCTCTGAAAGTGAAGTTTGCTGGTTGCAAGTTTTGACCGTCCCAGTGCCTTGCAGGCCCCCCCCCCCCCCCCCCGACGTCCTCCCTCTTGTCCCCACGACTGAGGCCCAGGAACAGTGAGATCTGCAGTGCTGCACAGGAACAGAAGTAATCAGCTGCATCTTTTCTTCATTTCTAAGGCACTGTAAAACAAGTCTAAGAGAACTTACCTCGTAATGTAGAGTTGCTTTAAACTTCTACAACTCACAAGTCTAATCAGCTTGTGGCCCTACATTTGATTCTTCTTTTCATCAAAGACTCCTAAGAACTTGTGCACAGACTTTACCAGAAGTGCTTCATCCTATACAAGACTTTTGCCTATTGATTTTGGCTTAGCCTGTTGAATTGTATGACTCTTCTTGGAGGATCCGAAAGTATTTGCCTGCTTAAGAATATTTGTGGTCTCTTGTGTTCTAATAACCTTTGCCTTTTACCCATTTCTAAAAGTATTCTAAATGCCAACAGTAAGATATTAATGTCCCCAGCACCCTTGTTATTGAAGTCACCTGTGGGTGTAGGTTGTGTATGTGGGCCATCCCAAAAGGGTCTTTACTTATTTAGAAACTTGGAGTGTACAGTATTGAAGTGCATTTGTGTGTTACTATTATATTGCTCCCTTCTGAAGAAGTTTTTCTAACAGACTGATAAATAAAGTAATAATTTTTTATGCAAGAAACCTTGAGTGTAAGTTTATTTGAATACCTGTAACTGTAAATCTCTGCCTCCACTACAGCTCACAATTACCCCTCTTGAGATGAGCCTGGCTGCTAAACACACTACCAAAACGGTGTCCATGCACCCCCCCCCCTTTATATGGCCACCGCATATAACTGGCATGCCTTCATACATTCCGACGACCAGTGCCACACAAAACAATATCATTATAGGTGTTAGGGAGAATTATCATAAATGTGCTTATTCCCTTCACCTTAGAGACCCCCAGCAACTTTGCTGGATTTTGAGGACTTGATTCTTTTACCTGGAAAGAGTGTAAGGCTTTTTTTACCACTCTTTCATGTATTTTTATCACTATCATTATTTTGATGTGCGCTTTCCTCTTGTTTTCTTGGATTGTGGAGTTTTAAGAAAACTCCATAGGCCTCTTTTCAGGTGCGTTACACAGCACCCTCAGTGCAGTGACACAGGGATGGCCTATTAGACTTCCCAAAGGTTTAAATACCTTCTCTGGGATAAACTACTGTTTGCCAGAGAATGTAAGGTTAAATTGACTTTACTAGTCTTTTTAAATTCCTGGACCCAGCACACACTATCTTACAATAGAGTGCTGGAGGGGCTCCCTAGTATCCCCTATGTCTAGAAACGCATGTAGCAGTCAAATGCTACCCTTTCCTATCGAAATGGCTGGTGACAGTGGTAAGAAAGTATTTTGATCTATTCTATTAACTTGTGCCTTTTTACTCCCATTCAAAGTAACTGAAATGCCATTTTGCTCCTATTTCAGGGGAGCCTAATTTTCTCAGAAACGTATTGGTTTGGTATTGAAGTATATTTGTGTATGATATTAACTTGCCTCCTTCTAGTGAATGTTTTCTAAATGACTGTAAAAAATTAATAAGTGTTTTACCAAGAAACCTTGAGTTTAAGTGTCTACCTGAACCACTGTGATTGTAAGACCTCTGTGTAACATCCTTGTACTGCTCACCATTCCCGCTTGAGATAAGCCTGGCTGCTCAGCTCGCTACCACAAACTGTGTAGTACAGAATTATACCAAAGGTTGGTTTTTGCTTACACCTGTAGTTCTTATTGTATGTGGTGGTCCCAGAGGGTACTACATTCAATTCTTCCTAACACTCTGCATTGGGGGTTCAAAAGTACTTACCTGCTTCAGAATATTAGTGCGATTTCATGTTTTATTCTAATAACCCTTTTCCTTTGCCATACTTCCAAGTACTGCTCTAAATGCAACAGTGATATATTAAAGTCCACAGTGCCCTAGCTATTTAAGTCACCTGATGGTGTAGTAAGTGTCTGTATGCCATCCCAAATGGGTATTTGCCGATTTAGAGAAACTAAGAAGGTGTATTTTTGAAGTGTATGTGCGTGTTGCTATTATATTGCCCCTTCTAAAAAAAGGCTTATTCAAACTGACTTAAATAAATTAATAATTGTTTAATCAGGAAACCTTGTGTGTAAGAGTTTATTTGGCTACTTGTCACTTTGAATCTCTGTGTAACTCCACTGCTGCTCACATTGACCCCTCTTTAGATCATCCTGGCTGCTCAATCATGCTACCAACCTGTGTAGTACAGACCTATACCAAAGGTTGGGGTCCTATTGCCAGGAGGTCAAGGTTGTTGTAGTGCACCCAAAGGGTACTACTCTAAATCTTGCCTGTCAGAAAAACAAAGAAAAAACGAAGGAGAAGCTCTAGGAGCTTCGGACAACACTACACAGAAGGTTCTGTACGTTGTTCACTTAAAAAGTAGATACCTAAAAATTGGAGGTAAGCATAACTGAAAAGAAATTCGAAAATAGGGGCAAAAAAGGCTCCCTATATCAGAGTACAGGGAGAGGCGATTGTGTGGAAAAAGGTTCCTACTCACCCAGGAATCCAGCAAAAAGTGTAGGGGGACTCATAGGAAGTGGAGATTTCACAAAAGAAGAGAGATCTACCCTAACAAAGTTCCTTTAGCCTGGTGGTGGGCCAACAAAGGTTTCATTAAAGGAACTTCACTCGTCATTTTTTCAGGACTAGGTTATGCTTTTCAATGGGTTACTCGTGAGTTGTAAATTCCTGATGAGAAATAAACATGGTTGAATGATCTTCCAGGACAGATTGATAAAGGTGCACAAAAGCATTCCCCAACACCCCATAACATTGCCAACGTTCATTCACGTTTCTAAGAATTCAATGACCAGGCAAGATGCAAACAACGTACACCTTCACTAAACCCCGGCCCATAACCTTGCTTGCTGAAAAATGACTGCCACCAAGAGCAGCTGCTGCCTCTGCGTAATCAAGGAAGACCCAATGAACTGACGATTTAAAGTTAGTACTCACATCGTTGCTTGCGTTTTTTAGCTGGTTAAGGAGGTAATCGATGATATCGCCACCATGGTTGGCATGAATGAGACCCAAAGCATACAGCCCACCACCTTCCTGATAGGCCGAGCCTGGAGACGTGTCTTTTGGAAGATAAGTTGCCATTAACTGTAGTGCTTCCTTCTCATGACCCTGCACAGAAAGAGGAAGGAAAATGGTAAACATGAGTGAGAGGGTCATATGAATTATGTACAGATCATGTTCTCATTGAAAGTCTGATTCAGGAGATTTCTTTGTGCTCATTTACTATTGTATGTACTTAAGGTATTTAACTTTGTGCGGCTCTATGATGGCCAGCTTCAAGGGATGATTTGTGCTTCAAATTTAAGGGAATGTAATTCCTACCGTCAAGTCTGTCAGCAGAGGAATGCCATCTGCACTGCAGTAAAGTCACTGCCTTCCCACCACCTATGGAATCTGAATACTATCTGCGCTCCCTGGCATGGCAAGAGTTTCTAAGGTAAAGTGCACTGAGGACACAAGATGGGTGGGTGGGTAGAGGTTAACTCTGGCTGGGTTTTTTCTCACCCACCTTCTGCCCGATGCCTCAATCCTTGGGTGTCATTCTGACCTGCCAAGCACCATCTTGTAATGGGGTGACTGATTACCAGAGTAATAGTCTTTCAGTGGCATACATCTGCTTAAAATCACCTGCGCCCACTCATTCGACTTGCATGAGAGGGAAGGAACACAACAAAAAAAGAAAACTGTATCCAACAATACATTCAAGCAAGTTCACACATGTCAAAAAGACGTACAATCTGAGGACGAAGTGTGCAAGATCATTGGTACCTGTGTACACAGAATAGGGAAAAGGTGTGACAGGAACACCTCGGTCTATGTCCCATTTTCGAAATGAAAAAGAAAAACAAGATTAATACTGTGCACCAACCAGTAGATGGTAGCCTATGCAAAGTATGTATAGCCGGACAGATTCACAAGTATCAGAAATAGACGGACACCCACACACACACTAGGAGATCTCTAAAGGATGGGAGTAGTTTCTTACCTGTAACTCAATTTCTCCAGCGTTGGTATCTTTCATGGATTCACATGCTGTGAATCCGCAGTTACTTTGACTTAGTAATTTTCCAATGGAAAGACTTGACGCCTTGAGTCTCGATCAACGTAATGGTGGGTGCTTTTGGACCCCACTAATGGGATGTCGAGTGTATAGCTCTGCCCCAGCAGCTTCCTCTCAGATTTTAACCACTCAACCTGGAGGATATCCCCCTGTAGAGGATGTCTGCCTGTAGGGGGTAGGCTGGAGGGTGCATGCGAATCCATGAAAGATTCCAACGCTGGAGAAATGTAGTTACAGGTAAGAAACTACTCCCTTCTCCAGCATTGGATCTTTCATAGATTCACATGCTGTGAATAGATTGTGTAGCAGTATGAATGATAGGAGATGATAACCCATGCAAACACAGATTAGGCACTTTAAAAATTCTCTGCGTTAATGGGAGAAGAGTACATACTCGTGTTAGGGAGAATTCTCATAAATGTGCTAGTTCCTCTCTACCTTAGAGACCCAACATTTTTGCTGGACTCTGGGAATTTTTCATTTTTAACCTGGAGAGAGAGCAAGAGCTTTTTATATATTTTTCTGTGATTTGGACTCTGGTTCTTGTGAATTTGGCGTCTGACAATTGCCATGTCATCTTTGAATTGTGACACACAGCACCTTCAGTGCAGCGGCACAGGGAAATCTTAGATTTACTACAGGTTTAAATACCTCCTCTTGGATAAACTACTGTTTCCAAGAGCAGTGAAGTGAAATTGACTTTACTTACACTTTGTAACTTTCTAGACCCAGCACACACCAGCTTACCATATGGTGCTGGAGGTGTTACTTAGTATCCCATGTCTAGTTTCTCGTGTAACATTTTTTATGTTACCCTTTCTACAATTAATGGCTGGTGGAAATGGTTTACGTTTTACTACCATTATGTGTTTTGACCGAAGGCTGCAGTGGCAGCCTTGGTAAAGCACCCATGGGTGCCGATTTAGTCAATATGACGCTGGTCTTCTTTTTTCACCATTTCTTGCTGCAAAGATCCTTCTTGAGATTTACTCTGCGCGCCAAACAAGGTTTGGGCCCTTTGATTTGTCTTTGGCGGGATTCATGAGTGAACCCCGCCTCTGGCTCCAGTATGTCTGGCAGGGGTAGCAAGTGAAGGAGGTGCCCGAAACTACCTGTGCTTAATCCCCTTGGTTACAGGAATGCACCCAAAGGTGATTGGCGAGCTGACTGTCTGGCAAGGACAGCCACCCTGCTGGGTGAGTGACAGCTAGGCTGGAATGAATGGGAGAAACCTGCATAAAAAGGTGAGGCTTTTTGACTTGGAAGGCAGAGTCGACCACTGGACGAAGGAATTCAAGAAAGAACTTGGGAGAGACGCCTGCTGCAACTTCTGGACCGCTGGTTGCGTGGTGAAGCCCTGCTGCTGTGCTGAAGCTCCAAATTTGCCTTGACTAGAGAAGCCCTGCAAGGACAACTTCTCCCCTTGAGTTGGTGGGACCAATCAACTTCAAAGTGAACTCGTTTGGATATCCTCTTGGAGCTAGCTGTACTTCTGCTGCTAGTGCTGCTGCAACCGAAGTACCAGGGAGAGGAACACAAAACGGAGTGCATCACTTAAGATGGACCCGAGATGCTGGAAGATCCCCCCCCCCCACCTCCAGGCTCCCATTAAGCAGGACTCACCAAGCCTGAGCCACTTCAACAGAGTGCTGGACCCCAGATGGAAGGGAAGTCCAGAGTGGTAACCGTAAAACTGCGGTGGTGCTATTTGCTGAGACGCGAGGAGCTGAAACCGTGAAGTGCCGCTGAATAGAAGTTTGTCCTTTTCTACCGCTGACCGTCCCATTGCAGTGTAGGAGTCCCCAGAAGTCCTCCCTCTTGTCCCCACGATTTAGGCCCAGGAATAGAATGATCTACAGAGTTGCACAGGAACAGAAGCCAGCTGGAACCATTTCTTCTAACCAAAAGGTAAAGTTTGAGAGGATTTACCTCTTCTTGTAGCCTTACCTGATCTCAGTTGAGACTGGTCTTGGTTGCTTCTGTAGAGTTGCTTGCATCTTCTACCTCGCACAAGCCTCCCAGCATGTGGCCCTACTTTGATTCTACTTTTTCTACAAAGACTTCTAAAACATTGTCCAAGACTTTTATTCACCAACAGAAGTACTTCAGCTCACCTAGATTTTTGGCCAATTGATTTTGGCTGGCCTGGCTCCCTGAATAAGTCTTCTTTCCTCCGACATTGTGTTTTACCTTACCTTCCAGGATGGGGTTAATCTGCTTTGCATTGGGGGTTCAAAAGTACTTACCTGCTTCAGAATAATTGTGTGATCTCTTGTGTTCATATATAACCCTTTTCTTTGACATACTAGGAGTGTGTATTTTGGAGTATATTTGTGTGTTACGTACATATTGCCCCTTCTGAAGATGTCTTATTCAAACTGTTACAATAATAATAGTTTAATCAAAAAACCTAGAGTATAAGTGTTTATTTGGATACTTGTCACTGTGAATCTCTGTATAACTCCCCTTATGCTCACATTGACCCCTCTTGAGATCAGCCTGGCTGCTCAGCCACACTACTACCTGTGTAGTACAGACTTATACCAAAGGTTGGGTTCCTATTGCCAGGGGGACAAGGTTGTTGTATTGCACCCAAAGGGTACTGCCCCAAAACTTGCCCAACACTGGTGGCAGGTGGTGAGGATCTATTGTAGTGTTGTTACACTAAGTATTTGCTTTGCTTTTGTTCAACTAAAACCTTCACAAGGCTAAACTCCACTAGAACAATTGTAACATGCCAAATATGGATAACTTCAGTCTTGAAGCCCTGATCATTTTAACAGTAGATCAACAAAGAAATGTGTAAAGTCAGGAATCTCCCTGTAAAAGGAAAGAAACGAATTTATTGCAAGATTGTTGAATCATCAAAGTCTGGGTAGTAGGCCTGTCACACCTACTAAACCAAGAAATGTGGGAATTGATAATGAGGATGATAATTCAGAGTCCAACTCTAAGATTGTAGAAGAGTCAGAGGAGAAAGAGGAGCTCCAGCAAGGGAGCCCCTCTATGCCCCAGCCTGCCCTTTTGCCTCAACCTGTATCCACTGGGACCCCACAAGGTCCATCACTGAGTCCAGAATATGTGTCTGCTGGAAAAAATGAGACTTGAATTGGAATTTAAAAGGCCCAGGCCAAACATCAGGACATCAAACTCGGGGAAATGGAAATGCAACATGCTCTTGAAATGAAAATATCGTCTCTTGAAAATGTTTCCCTCCCAGAGTCCTCTAGGTCTTCCAGTCCAAAGAGGCCTCACCTGCCCAAAGAAGCAATGAGTATGTATGATGTGAAACTTGATATTTTGGATTGGTTGGGTGCTTTTGACTACAATCATGGGATTCAGGGTCTCAGAGGGAATCAGATGATTCCTTGGCTTTTGTCTAGGCTCCCCCCAGGTTGCAACTGATGCTGTAATGGAGGTGGGGGAACTTGAAAGATTGGAGTACGAGAATGTGAAGCCGGCTTTGATGGCCTGATTTGGGAAAACTCCTTCGCAGTACTTTAAGAGGTTTAGGACCCTCAAAAAGACTGATGGTACCCCTTGGGCTACCTGGTATGTGAATGTTTGAAAAACGTAGATGGTTCGATTAAGGGTTACAGGGTGAACTCCTTTGAAGGAATGAGAAATCTATTTTTGTTGGAATCTATTTTTGATGCCTGCTCTCCTGAGCTGATACAGCACTTGGCTGACTCAAAAGAGATTGATCCCAAGAAGCTTGCTAAGGCTGCTGACTTGTGGGTTGCCAACAGGGCTACTCAAGGATTCTGGGGACACTCACAAAAAGATGACAAAGAGAATTCTAAAGCCCAAAAAGGGAAATCATATGGGAAACCAGGTCAGTGTAGTGAAACCTCTGGTGCTAAACCAGAGGGAGGTCAGCAGAAGCCCCCATTTGTCAAAATATTTGGAAAAAGTTATGCTTGTGGGTCAACTGACCATGTGAAAGGGGATCCCATATGCAAGGGTAAACCTTCAGGGGCCCACACTGCCTCCTTAGCCTTCATCCCTGAGGGAGAAGTTCATACGACAAGTGTAAACTCATCTATTGGCTGAAGACCCAATTGGTGTCTCGGCCAGTGTTTCTTTAGTGTCCATGGGTCTGTGAGAACAGCAGAATGTAGATGTGTAAAACTGTATTCCAGATAACACCAAAGAATATTACAAGGACAGTGTACTTGTGAATGGACAGGAAACCCCTGCCATTAGAGACACTGGGGCCAGCATTACAGTGGTGGATGAAACCTTTTTCAAACCTGAGGATGTTGCTAAGGCACCCATAGGCCCCACTAACCTTGCTGGAGGCCCCGTCCAAATTGTTCTAATACTACCAGCTCTCATCCAGTAAAACAATATGACTGTAAAAATACTGGTCAGTGTACAAAATGTGGTGCATGGGAAGAGTCCTGTTGGGAATGACTTAAAATCTCCAGGAGTTGTATGAAGTACCCCCAGGCCTCCCACTAAAAGGAAGCAGGAGCAGACTAGACTGGCCAGAGAGCAAACTTTGAATGACTCAATGGGAATGAACAGAAGTATTTACAACTCCTAATTCACAGGAAGAACAACCTTCCAATTCTAGGACAAGGAAAAAGACAAAGGGGAAACCCAAGTCTCAGGAATGAAGAAAGGTATCAACCCTGTGCACAAAACAAGGACATCCCGAGAGGGACCTGTGATTCCTCCACCAGCTGAGGCTGAGTGGGAGGACCAACCAGAAGATGGTGTACCAGCTACTGGTGAAACGGAGCTGGAAGAAGCGCTTCACCCTGTTGGAGATCTCGATCCTAAAGACCATCCTGAGCTGCAGACCTTGCTTGCAGAAGGTGGCCCCTGTAGGGCAGACTTCAGCAGAAGTCATGGAGTGTGTCCTACTATTGAAGGACTGTGCCAACAGGCAGCTTCCTAGCTGGATGGGCAAGAGCCAGGGAAGCACAAACTGTACTGGGAGGATGGCCTTTACAGTGAGCCAATAGTGTCTACCCCGGGGGAATCCAGAAGAGTTGTAGTGCATCGGGAGGCGAGGCCTCAGTTTCTACAGTTAGCCCATGAGATTCCTTTAGCTGGTCACTACAGTTTTAAGAAGACCAAGGAAAGGAGTTATCTGTATTTCTCCTGACCCAAGATGGGGCCTGATGTAGATAAATTCTGTAGAAGTGGTAACACTTGTCAGACATCTAGCAAGAATGGATCCAAGAACGTGGCACCCTTGGTGCCTCTCCCAGTGGTGGGAGTACCTTTTGCTAGGGTGGGGATTGATGATGTTGGTCCCTTACACCCTCACACCTCTTCAGGCAACCAATTTATATTGGTTGTGGTAGACAATGCTACCAGGTATCCTGAAGCCATACCTATGAGAACTGTTACTCTTCAGGCAGTAGCTAAGGCCCTCCTTGGTATTTTTTTTTTACCAGGGTTGGTTTGCCTAAGATGGTTAGCTCAGTCAGAGGGACCAATTCTATGTTCCACTACATGCAGACCATGTAGAAAAACTGTGGATTGACCTACAAGTTTTCAACAGCCTACCATCCCCAGACCAATGGATTGGTGGAGAGGTTTAATAGAACTATGAAGTGCATGATGGGTGCTTTAGAAGTACCCATTAGAAGTGGGACCTTCTACTGCCATGCCTTCTCTTTGCTTATTGAGCAGTCCCTCAGGAAGGAGTTGGCTTCAGCCCCTTTGAGCTTCTCTATGGTCATCCGGATAGGAGGTCCATTGGCCCTAATCAAGGAGGGGTTGGCGAGTGCTCCTTCCCACAAGTCAGGGAGAGTCACTGACTTTGTGTTAGGTCTCAGACGGAGAATGACACACATCATGACAGACGCTTCAGAAAACCTGAAAGCAGGTCAGGGTCTGATTAAACATTGCCATGACCAGAAGGCCAACAACATGGTGGCGTTTACTCAAGACCAGCTAGTTCTAGTTATGGTAGCTACAAGGCAGATGGCCTTACAGGACAAATGGATTGGACCCTTCAAGGTTGAGGGCAAACTTGGAGTTTTCAATTATTTGGTGGACTTCGGCAATCCTAAGGTGGCCCCCAGGGTCTTTCACACCAACCGCCAACAGGCCTATGTCTCTAGACCAGAACTGGGAGTTTTGCTTCTAGCCTCTGCTCAAGAGGAGGAGGATGAGAGTGCACCTCTACCTGACCTCCTCAGGGGACAACATTTAGAAGGAAAGATGGAATAATCTCTCTCCTGATCTGACTCTGCAAAAGCAGGAGGAGTGACAAATTGTTGAATCAGGTGGCCTGACACCAGGCTTGACCACTTGGGTCAGCATGAAAAAGTCACTGGTGACTGTCTCCCTGTTAAGAGCAGGGGTTACAGAATGTCAGACCATGTAAGAACCCATATAAAGGAAGAGGTCAAGAGGATGCTTGATCTTGGGGTAATGGGGCCATCTACAAGTCCATGGGTCAGTCCAGTTGTACTAGTGCCCAAGGCAGGATCCAAGGAGTTGAAATTCTGTGTGGACTATAGAGCTCTTAATGCAGTCACCACAACTGATTACCATCCTTTACCTAGGACAGATGAGCTGGTGGAAAAACTTGGTTCAGCCAAGTTCCTCAGTACATTTGACCTAACCTCAGGCTATTGGCAAATAGCTCTTACTGACCCGTGCTAAGGAGAAAACCACATTTCCAACCCCAGGAAGTCTCTACCAGTTTAAGGTCATGCCTTTCGGACTAAAAAATGCACCTGCTACATTCCAGAGGATGATGATCATGTTCTGAATGGGATGGAGGACTTCTGCATGGCATACTTAGATGACATTGCAGTGTCCAGCCCTACTTGGAAAGGGCATATTGATCACTTGTGATGTGTATTGCAGGCTCTTGAGCAGGCCAATCTGACCACATAGGCAAGTAAATGTCAAATTGGTCAGAGTAAAGTAGTCTACCTTAGACATGATGTAGGACGACGTGAAATAAGGCCATTGCCTAGCAAAGTACACGCTGTACAAGACTGGGCCACCCCCTACTACTCAAACCCAAGTGAGCCTTTTTAGGTCTCACAGGTTATTATAGGACCTTCAAAGATAACTATGGGTCCATCGCTTCTCCCTTGAATGTAGTCTCCTCACCCAAATTTCCTAAAAAGGTCAGGTGGAATGACGAGTGCAACAATGCATTTGAAGGACTTAAAAAAAAACCTTTGTCAAGCTCCAGTCTTAAAAGCTCCTCTCTACAGCCAAACCTTCATTGTGCAAACAGATGCTTCCAATGCAGGTATAGGTGCAGTTCAGAGTCAGCTGAATGAGAAAGGTAGGGAGCACCCCATCTGCTTCATCAGCAGAAAGCTGAAGGAACCAGAAACAAGGTGGGCAACCATTGAAAGAGAATGTTTTGCTATTGTGTGGTTACTGAAGAAGTTTAGACCATACTTGTATGGATCTACTTTTGTGATTCAGACTGACCACCAACCCTCAAGATGGTTAATGCAGATGAAGGGGGAAAATCCTAAATTGTTAAGATGGTCAGTCAGCCTACAGGGGTTTGATTTTACCATTGAACACAGGACAGGGTGTAATCACCAAAATGCTGATGTCTCTCCAGAATGTTTGACCGACTGGAGTAAGGAGATTCATCTAGGGGTGGATTAGATCCTCCTGTCGGTTAGTCTGAGGGGGTACGAGTGTTAGGGAGAATTCTCATAAATGTGCCAATTCCCTTCACCTTAGAGACGCCCATCAAGTTTTCTGGATTTTGAGGACTTGATTTTTTTTTTACCTGGAAAGAGTGTGAGCCTTTTTCCCACTCTTCATGTATTTTGATGTGTGTTTTACTCTTGTGTTCTTTAATTATGGAGTTTTAGATAACTGCATAGGCATCATCTTTTCATGTGTGCTACAAAGCACCCTCAACCTAAATACCTTCTCTGGGATAAACTACTGTTTCCCAGAGAATGTAAAGTTAAATTGACTTTACTAGTCTTTTTAAATTCCTAAACCCAGCACACACCATCTTCCAATAGAGTGCTGGAGGGGTTACCTAGTATCCACTGTGTCCATAAACTCATGTAGCAGTCAAATGCTACCCTTTCCTATCGAAATGGCTGGTGGCAGTGTTTTTACAATGAACTACCATGATTTTGCCCGACCGCGAACACCGGTAGCTAAAAATCGCGGGAGCCATGTTTTTCAAGATGGCGCCTTAAGCCCCTTTTTGTTTAACAGGTCCTGGTCGTCTTTTTTCGCCATTTCTTTTTGGTCCTTCGAGTGTTTGTCTCTGCGCGCCAATCCAGGTTTGGTCCCTTTGTTTCTATGCATTTGGCGGGCTTCAGGACTGAAGACCGTCTCTGACGTCTGAGTGTCTGAAGAGGCCAGAAGTGAGGGAGGTACCCAAAACTCCCTGTGCTTAGTCTAGGAGACCCAAATGCACTCTGGCGCGATTGGCTGGCTGACTGGCCGGCAAGTACTGCCACCCTTCTGGGTGAGTGACAGCTAGGCTAGAATGAAAGTGAGAAAACTGTTTAAATGGCGAGTCTCTTGGACTGGAAAGCAGAGTTGACCACTGGAACACAAGAACCGAAGACGAGCTGGAACAGGACGGCTGCTGCAACTCCTGGACCGTTGGTTTTCCTGGTGAAGCCCTGCTGCAGGTCCGAATTGCCAAGTTCATCTCAACAGAGAAGCCCCTTCAAGGACGACTTTTTCCTTTGAGTTGGTGGGATCAATCAACTTATAAACCACTTGGATACCATTCTCAGAGCTGGTTAGGATTAACCAGGGGGGAAGGACACCAGCTTGTGTGCTTGACAACAGCTACTCGAACTGAATATCTTCCCTTTTGCCAGCTTGTTTTACCCGTCTCCATGCAGGAGTCCCCCAACGTCCTCCCTCTTGTCCCCACGACTGAGGCACAGGACCAGCGAGATCTGCAGGAACTGCCAGGAACCAACGTCTTCAGCTGCAACTTTTCTTCACACTAAGGTACTGTGCCAACCCGACTCAGAGAACTTACCTCTCGCGGTGAAAGTTTGTGAAACTTTTCCAACTTGCAGGCCTAATCAGCTTGTGACCCAACATATGACTTTTTCGTACAAACTACTTCTGAGAACATTGGCAAAGACTTTACCGTTTACTACAAGAACTGCTCTTTCCCATCTAAGACACTAGCCCATTGACTTTGGCCTATTGAACCGAATCGAGTCGAGTCCTCTAGTGAACAAACTATTTGCACTGCCTAAGAAAGTATTTGTGGTCTATTTTATTAACTTGTGCCTTTTTACTCCTATTTAAAGTAACTGAAATGGCATGTTGCCCCTATTTCAGGGGAGCCTAATTTACCCAGAAAATGATTGGTTTGGTATTGAAGTGTATTTGTGTACGATAATAAATTGCCTCCTTCTAGTGAATGTTTTCTAAATGATTGTGCAATAAATGTTTTACCAAGAAACCTTGAGTGTAAGTGTCTACGTGAGCCACTGTGATTGTAAGACCTCTGTGTAACATCCTTTTACTTCTCACATTCCCTCCCTCTTGAGTCAAGCCTGGCTGCTCAGCTCGCTACCAAAAACTGTAGTACAGACTTATACCAAAGGTTGGTTTTGCTTACACCTGTAGTCCTAATTGTATGTGGTGGTTTCAGAGGGTACTGCATGCAATTCTGCCTAACCAATGGTCTTCCAAATTCCGAATCTCGCTGAAACTCCGTGGGCATTCTGGTGGATCTCCAGAGGCACGAATCGAGTCCGAAAAGGCACTGTTAGGCAGAATCTGGTGCAGGTCCCCTGGGGAACACTGCAAAAAGATTAAGACTACAGGAGTAAGCAGTAAACCCAATTGGTAGCAGTCTGCACCACCCAGATTTACCTGGTAGCTGTGGCTGAGCAGTCAGACTTCTCTCAAGAAGAGTAGGGGAGTATGCAGACTATACACAATAGGGACAAAAAGTAGAGCAAACAAACACGGGCCAGCTTTGTATAAAAAGTATATAATTATTTAAACACACTTTATGGCATGTACTAGAACTCTCAATCAAAAGCAAGTTAAAACACAGTCAGGTAAAGTATACACAGCTCCCTCAATAGTTATCAGACAAGTCATGATTAAAACACTACTATTTGTTAGAACAGATGTGTGCGCTTAACCAAGATGGCACTCTGATAATGCAGTTAAAGGGAGAGAAAAAGACAGAGCATAGAAATAAAACAATTTCCAACACTTAAGAGTTCAGAGCAAGGGGAGAAAGGCAGGTTATATTGTAGAGCTAAAGTTCATAGGCCAGGCCCACTTTAAATGGAGCAAAGTGAAATGTGCCCAGGATCACACGGTTTAAAGTGCACTGAAAGTCTTTGCAGAGTGTTCAAAAGAGGTTGGGGTGATTCAAAAGATATAGTTAGAAGGCCTGGAGCCAACCCAGTTTAGAAGCCAAGGATTTAAGGGTCACCTTTAGCAATCTGTAGAAAGGGAGGCCAGGCAGGACACAGTGCCTTAAAGAGAAAGGAAGCTCCAGCGGGGGCAGTTGTTCCTGGCAGTGATTGCAGTTTGTCGTTCCGACCAGGGGAAGAGAGGATCTCGTCGAGGAGGAAATTTGGAGTCCTTGCACTGCACAGGATGAAACCAGCTGCGGAGTTCCCGATTAAAAGGTGTGGTCCTTTTATTCGTGGTCAAAAGTGGTGAGCTTGGCTATCCGGCCGCCGGGGTGCTTGGCACGGGCGATTCGATCCAGAGACGTCTTTGGAAGGCGAAAAGGGCGAACTGGTTGATCCCACCAGCTCAGGGGAAGAAGACTCGTCCAGCAGAAGATCTTCTCTTGTCATTGGGAAAGTGGTGAGGTGGCTGCAGCAGGGCTTCACCAGTGGTGTCGTCATTGCAGATGGCTCAGCGACTTCCCTCTTCGGATTCTTAGGTCCTGTGGCGACTTCTGAAGTTCCAGTCCCAAAGGCCCTGCTTTTATGCAGAAAAAAACCCATTCATCAGCCTAGCTGTCAATCACACATGCTAAGTGGTGAGCCGGGCGGCTCACCACTGGGCCAATTAGAGTAGAGTGCGACTTGGGTTGCTAAGGCAACGCAGTCCAGGGTACCAATTCCCCCCTCCACCCTTCCTGTGGAACCCAGACAGAGTGGCACCATTTGGAGGGCTTCTGTGGAGAAGCCCGCCAAAATAGTGGAACAAAAGGCTCGACCTTGGTCAGAGTTACAGAGACGGACCCAAACGCCATTTTAGAATCGAGTTCTGGCAAAAAGACCCAACCTGTGATTTAATATTAAATAAATAAACCGGCGGTATCTTTAACATTGCACCAAAAAGTGGTGCGTTTAAAATCAATAGGAAAATCCCAGAGAGAATATTCCGGTGCAATATTTTGCGTGGTAACCACTGCCACCAGCCAGAAACTCGACGAGGGGGGACGGGACAGTGCCCCCTCGAAAATAGACCCAGGGGCAATCGAATTATCCCTTACCAGTACTTCCACAATATGATTGTTTGTACTGGTTCTGTTCACAATTTTGGACTAGTAAAGCCAATGGTGACTTTACATGCCCTGGGAGACAGTAGTCAGTCCCAGGGTATGAAGACTATGTTTGGGGGTCACAGAGACACCCCTGTGGTACTGCACTGAGGGTGCTGTGTACCACACATACAGAAAAACAGATGATACCCTATGAAGTAAAGCCAATAAGCACATAAGCCAAAGACATATCTCAAATCATGTCTAAGAGTGGGAGTAAAAGGGTCTCGCTCTTAGCAGGAGAAAAAAACAAACCCCAAAAATCCAGGAAAGCTGCTGGGGGACTCACTAGGTTTGGGAAATTAGCCTTATAAGAGAATTCTCCCTAACAGTCACCTCAACAGAATACTGGACCTTTGTAACAATGGGAATTCAACCGCAATTTTCTGTCTTCTGTGCTCCTTGAAGAGGCGCCAAATCTGCAGAACCGCATTCAGCTGCGAGGGAAACCTTGCCAAGAGCCTTCTTCATCGATCCGTGCTGCAAAGTCCCTTCTGAGGTCTTGTTTTCAGTCACCACGACAAGGAGTACACTGACGGGGTATTTGGCTGCAGACCCTGAAGTCCTCCTGCTGCAAAACCTGCAATGCTGTGGTACTGTGTTGGCTTGGGTATATTTTTCATAAAAGAAGGATAAGATGATACACTTTCTCTACTTGCACCCCTCTCTCTCCCCCATCAAATAGACCCCTCTGAAAAGTTTTTCCAGGCACTACAAGTCTTGACAACATAGACTGTGTGCGATACTCCAAATTTAAAAAAAACATTGTTTTATTCAAAGTCTTTAAATTGAAACATAAAAAACAATTTAAATTGAAACATAAAAAACTACCCTCACCTAACACAGTGTAAATGCTAACACTAAAACCAACAAAGTCTAAAAAACTAGGCTACAAAATGAACAAGTACCCAAGACACAAACGAAATCACATAACACAATACAAAAAAACCCAAATGTGTCAATAAAAAACATATAATCCCAACATGTTTCTGTTTCTCACTGCCCCTTTCGGGCGAACATTCTTCAGGGGAAACTTTTAAAACATCAAAACATCCACTATTCTTCTCAACACCGTGTTGAATGGGTAGTTTCAGGCAAACAGCCTAAAAGGAAAAGAAACAGAGGAAACTAATCAGTCCCACAGGGGAGGGGGTATTTACCAAATGTAAGAGTGGAATCAGTTCAAGAAGGAGAACAGTTCCACAACAGGTCTAAAAACAAATTAAACCACTTAGATTTACCTTAAAAATGGTGAACCTTCAATGCACGTCGATAAATGACTGATAAGCTAGTTTTTCTTCATTGAAAAACCAAAACACTTCAAAAAGGCGTCCTAGTCCACTGAGATATCGTCACACCTGGAGAGAACACACATCACACTACCTATGAGCCATCCATACTATAGTTGCGATAAATTCAAAAGAATGTGTGGTAACTGGGATGTACCTCCACACAAGTGAAATAGCCCACAGCGTGGGGCAACGGGAGGAACTCCTTTGTTGTAACAGACTCCCTTGTTTTGGCAATCAAACCAGTCCACAGATGACTGTACAATGACACAGTGCCAATCTGCAATTAAAACAAAAGCAATCACAAGCCACTTCAGGGTACCACCTCAATTCAGTGTCCCGATACATCCCAAATACCAAAATCAGGTGAGGAAAACAAGGTGCTGGATGTTAAATTCTGTAGGGGTGTCACCCAAGCTCCCACAACCAAAAAGTACTTACGGTCATGCATAAGGGTGACCTGCATCAAAAATGCTGTGTAGAAATAAAGCTATCCAGCAGGTGTTTACCAAAAAGCGAACTGCGCTGGCATGCCCAGAGGCACAGAGTTGCGAAGGTGTTCTAATCAGTAAAGGGAGAGAGCAGTGGAAAAAGGAAAAACCAGAGAACACCCACCGTCGCCTGTCCAGCAGGTGTTTTTCAAAACAGAATGTACGCTGACATGTTGGAGAGCACGGTGTGCCCAAGACCATATACAGCAGCCCTCTACTTGGGACGTGGTGAGAAAAATAAATAAACAGAAATAAACAGCCGTCGCGTGCCTCAAATATTGCAGAAGAAGAACAAGCTTACCTTTAGCTTCACGAATGCAAACGACTCGCTAGTGACTCGCGGAGGTATAAACAGCCAGTACGGCACCCGCACACGTTTCTACCAGATACAATGATATGGTCCCGATGGCAACACGATATCAACTTCCAGGTAAACACAGAGGAAGGACAACACTATTCAACGGAGCACTCGCTTAGCCAAAACACGGCGGCCATCTTTGCCTGAAAACACCTCAATGCAAACCGTGTTGAGGGAATAAGTGCATAAGGGGACATAAATAACCCAAACCCAGAAACACATTGCAGATGTCACAAACAAGCATATTAGAAATGTTCGGAGGCACGCTAAACACAAATGTTGAGAAGTTACATACTCATGAATGCACTGGACCAAGCATGTCCCAAAAAGCAACGTTTGTCATATACAAGATGACTTCAGCCCAAACATGAACATTTCATACTTCTATCTTTGGCTTACCAAATGCCAATCAATACTTTCGTTGAGCCCCAAAACATTACTTTGCAATTTGAAAATGATTTTCTGTTCTAGGTTCAGTAATTTCTGGTCGGTCTCGGCTTTCCCATGGCCATGCACTTTTTTCAATATAAGCCACGTAAAGTCATTGCAGCCATGTTTCATATCAAGAAAATGTTTTACTAAAGGTGCTGTAATCACTTGATTTCTAATGCAGCTCCGATGTTCTACCATACGGACTTTGCATTGTCTATTGGTCTTTCCTACATAGTGTAAGCCACAAGGGCACGTAATTAAATACACAACGTTAGATGTCTTACAGTTGGTCATTTCATTAAGCTCCCACCTGAGATCCGGCAGAATTTGTATTGATCCGATTTCCTTGGTTTGGGAACACATACTACATTTGCCACAAGGAAAATGTCCCTTTATTTCCGGTAGACCCCACAGTCTAGTTGGTCTCACCAGTGGTGTATTCATTTCAGTCACATTATTCCTAATCAAAATATTCCTTAAGTTCTGGCTTTTTCTAAAAGCCACCAAAGGAGGCAAAGCTTCTTTTCCACTATACACCTTCTTCCATGTTTTCATCACAATAGATTTAATTTTGTAAGATAAATTTGAAAACGTGTTGACAAATACAACACCAATCCTTCTCTTCATTTTCACATTTTTCTCCAGAAGAGCCTCCCGATTGTTATTATATGCTCTTTTTGAGGCAGTCTTAATCACTCTGGGTGGGAAGCCTTTATTTAACAGTTTTTGAGTCAGTGCATCCGCGCTTTGGCAGAAGTCCTCTTTCCTACTGCTGTTCCTTTTCAACCTTAAAAACTGTCCAAAAGGTAAATTAGTTTTTAGGTGCTTGGCATGATGGCTATTAAAGTGCAGAAGAGAATTCTTATCAGTGGTCTTAATATAGGGCTTCACTTTTAACACACCATTATAGTGGAAGATGGTGATGTCCAGAAAATGAGTCTCAAAATCACATATGGAACCCGTGAATTTCAAAAAGTGGTTTTGTTGATTCAACCATCTCACAAAACATTCAGCTTCTTCTCTCGTGCCATCCAATACAATAAGTATGTCGTCTATATACCCAAGCCATTTCCTCAAGTGTTGGATATAAGGATAAGTGGCTGGGTATATGTAACGCTCACCTGATTCCCGTAGAGGCGCCGGTCTTGACTGGGTGTATACCGTATCTGCAAAGGTGATGTGTAACACACGGCTGGCTCTTTGGGCTGGACCTCTGTGCACTGTATGTCTGACTTGAAGGGTAAGATGTCTGCAGATAGAAAATATGGGATTAAGGAACTGGGTTATTGAATGTCTCCCTCTTCTTCCCTTTCTCTTCTCCTGTAGAACCCCAAAGGTTAACGCTCTCACCTTAGGTAAGTGAACGCCGTGCTCTCCATCTGCCTCGGGGCAGGGTGCTGTAACCAGTTTCTTCACTGGATAAGGGGAGCAGGCCTCTTGACTTCAGAGGACTGCTGTCCGTCGTTTACTGCACGAACGGTAAGTTTCGAGTAATTCTAATGTCTTTAAAGTCTTTAGTAATGATGTTTCTTGTTTTGCAGGGTTCCGGCGATGGCGGATGACGGGCTAAAGTGAGTTGAAGACGGAGCCCGTGTGATGAATAGAAGCGCCTGGAAGCACGTAAGTAAGCGCTTGTTGCCTGCTTCACGATGCGCTCTAACTGTCTTTTTATTTTGCAGGTACAAGTTCGGAGCGGCTGCAGGGTGCCGGAAACCCACTGGGTTAGATGTGGAAAGGAGTAATGGCACGTGAGTATTAAAGTTCCCCAATGTCTTTAAACGCACCTTGTTTTGTCTTTCAGATGCGGGATGCAGCGCCGAAGGCCTCCGGAGCGTGCGAAGAGTTGGTAAGCTTTTGTCTTTCAGATGCCGGAATGCAGCGCGAGGCGTTGGTGACAGCCGATGGACCAGGTAAGTGAAGAGCTGTCACTGAAGACCGTAATGCTAACCTGTTCTTTCTTGTCTTTATAGGTGTTGCTGAAGACTGGATTCAGGATGGTAAGCCTTTTTCCTTAGGCCCAGGATCAGATGCAGAAGACACAATGAGCGTTCTGCTGCAGAGGATGCAGAATAACGCAAAGCAAGATTCATCCATCGGGTGTGGTTTAAATAGCCTCCTGTAGTGCTTAGGTGTCTCCTTCCACAGCCACGCCTAGGTAAGAAAAGAGTTCCTGCTTTCCAGAAGAGTTCCAGTGTTCTGAATCTAGGGAGTGGCTCCTGCCCCACCCAACAGGAAAAGTAGTTCCAAACAGAAGAGGATCAGAGGCTCAACTGGCAGGCAAGTAAGCAGCATGGTCTGCTGCAGGTAAGTCCACCCAAGCATTATGAGCCCGGCGCTTCCAGCGCTGGGACTGGGCATATTTATGAGCCTGGTGCCACTGGCGCCAGGACTGGGTCCAAAAGGTCCCAAACTGGGACTGGTTGGCACTCGGAACCTGGGTTATGGATCTGCTTCCAAGAGAGTTGGGAAAACCCTGACCTTTTGGAAGCAGAGATCATGACAGTACCCCCCCTCAAGGCCCCTCCCAAACCGGGCTTCTCCGGGGGTTTTGGCTTGTCAGGAAATGTTCGGTGAAATCTTTTGATTAGGCGAGGAGCGTGGACATATTCAGCAGGTTCCCAGGATCTCTCTTGGGGGCCGTAGCCTTTCCAGTCAATTAGGTAAAATAGTTTAGATTTGGAGATCTTGGAGTCCAGAATGCTTTTGACTTCAAACTCGAGTTCTCTATCAACTAGGATAGGTTTTGGAGATTTCGTTAGTCGGGTTTGAGGTTGCACGGGTCTTAATAGAGAGACGTGGAAGACCGGATGTATCTTCATGTGCGGGGGCAAGTCCAACTTGACCGCTACTGGGTTTACTATGGTAGTGATGGAATAGGGACCAAGGTATCTTGGGTTGAATGTGCGTGGCCCTTTTAGAGGTAGATATTTGGTGGATAACCAGACTTGATCCCCTACTTGATATTGAGGGGCTTCCTTCTGATGTTGATCTGCTCCTTTCTTGTATTGTTCTTTAGCCCTTTGAAGGTGAGAAACAGCTTCCTTAAAGGCTTGGGTGATTGTAGAATGCAGGTAGTCTACTGCTGGTGTTTCAAGATCTTGGAGGGGATCCAACTCCGAGGTTCGAGGGTGACTGCCGTACAAAAGAAAAAACGGGGTTTTCCCAGTTCCCGAATGGACAGAGTTATTGTAGGCATATTCGGCTATCCAAAGGATGTCTTTCCATGTTTTTTCAGTTTGTTGCTGCATGCAGCGTAAATACTGTTCCAGAGTTTGATTGGTCTTCTCGGTTTGTCCGTCGGTCTGAGGGTGGTGACTGGTCGATAGTCTCACATCAATTTGAGCCGACCGACAGCAACTTCGCCAAAAATGAGAAATAAATTGACTACCTCGATCCGAAATTAGAACCGAAGGAAAACCGTGCAGTCGGACGATGTTTTCGAGAAATTCTCGGGCCAGAGTTGCTGCTGTTGGCAAGCCTTTGAGCGGAATGAAATGCGCCATCTTGGAGAATAAGTCCACGATTACTAGAATCGTATTGTATCCGGAGCATGGAGGTAGATCGGTGATGAAGTCCATAGAAAGCGTATGCCAAGGGCGAGGTGGGATTTCAATAGGGCGTAAGAGGCCTGCTGGTCTTTCCTTTTGACTCTTGTTTTGGGCGCATACTCCACAGGACATTATAAAGTCTCTGATATCTTTTTTCCAAGACGGCCACCAGAAGTAGCGCTTGATCTTTTCTGAGGTCTTGGCCATACCGGGATGTCCTTCCATTAAAGAATCGTGATAACAAGAGATTACTTTTTTCTGTAAATCTGTGCTGGGTAGGTATAATCATTCTTGGAAATACAATAAGTTGTCCTTTACTGCAAAGTCCTTTCCCTGCAGATGCCAATTCTGTATGTCTGCTGGAGTTACAAGTTGCCTGGCCTTATCCTTAACTTCCTCTATGGATTCTGTGGCGATTACACCCAGAATTCTTTGTTCGGGAATGATTGGTACAGGTTTAGGGTTGATCAAGTGTTCTTCCACTCCCATCCGAGAAAGGGCATCAGCTTTACCGTTCTTTGTACCAGGTCGATAGGTAATTATGAAGTCAAACTCGGCAAAGAATAATGCCCAACGGAGTTGTCTAGAGGATTGGGCTATTGCGGTTTTCAAATATTGCAGGTTTCGGTGATCCGTAATCACAGTAACGGTGTGTCGGGCCCCCAGCAGATAATGCCGCCAAGCCTTAAAGGCAGACTTGATAGCCAGAAGTTCCTTGTCAGTAATCGTGTAATTGATTTCAGGAGGCGAGAATTTGCGGGACCAAAATGCCACGGGATGCAACTGATTGGTTACCGGGTCCTTTTGTGATAGAACTGCCCCCATGGCAAGGCTTGAAGCATCAGTTTCCACGATGTAGGGGAGTTCGGGGAGAGGGTGTTTTAAGATTGGTGCAGAGATAAATTTAGTCTTCAAATCCTGGAAAGCTTGTTCCGCCTCGGTAGACCATTCAAAACGTTTGTTTTTCTTTAACAAGGCAGTGATGGGCTGGACTATTCGAGAGAATTCGGGGATAAACCTGTGGAAAAAGTTAGCGAAGCCTAACATGCTTTGCACACCTTTTACGGAGGATGGTGATGGCCATTTGAGAACTGCATCGACCTTCTTTGAATCCATACGCACTCCGCCAGGTGATAATATGAATCCCAAGAATTCAACTTCAGTCACGTTGAAAACACATTTTTCCAACTTAGCGAAAAGTTTGTGTTGACGCAATCTTTCGAGGACCATTTTCAAGTGTTTCCGATGTTCAGATTCCGATGAAGAATAAACGAGGATGTCGTCAATGTAAACAACACACACATCTATGAGCTCTCTGAGGACATCGTTCATAAAATATTGAAAGGCGGCCGGGGCATTGCAAAGTCCGAAGGGCATGACCTGATATTCAAATAGCCCATACTTGGTGCGGAAGGCCGTCTTCCATTCATCTCCCTCTTTTACTCGTACCAAGTGGTAAGCTCCTCTAAGATCAGCTTTGTATATATGCATGCTTTTCTGACTTGGTCCAGGAGTTCAGGGATCAAAGGTAACGGATATCTATTCTTAACGGTGATCTGGTTCAGGGAGCGATAATCTATACAAGTTCTAAGCTCTCCTTCCTTTTTTGGAACGAAGAACAAAGCTGAAGAAGCAGGGGACTTGGAAGGACGAATAAACCCATTTGCCAGGTATTGATCCAGGTATTGTCGAAGGTGAAGGTTCTCAGGCTCGGTGAGGGCATAAATTCTACTACAAGGAGGAGTAGATCCAGGTGTCAGGTCTATCTGGCAGTCATAAGACCTATGAGGAGGTAGAGAGTTAGCCTGATCCTTCCGGAAAACATCTTGGTATTCTAGGCATTCGGGAGGTAACTGGGGAGTCTCTGAAGAAATTGCTGCCAGTGCAACACCAGGTGGAGGGTGACAAGTAGAGACACATTCTGGAAACTGGACCGTTCTTGCTCGCCAATCGATCAGAGGATTGTGTTTCTCTAACCAAGGTATTCCTAGAATAATCTGAAACTGAGGGGCCTTGATCACATCGAACACGATCTTCTCATGGTGTCCATCTTGACTTACTAGCGTCACCTCTTGAGTGGTATGCGTTACTGGCCCGGAGGCTATCTCCGTACCATCCACCGTAGTAATGACGTCCTTTACAGCCTTGGGACAAAGAGTTAGATTCATCCTCAAAACCATTTCATGATCCACATAATTGCCGATGGCACCGCTGTCGACGTAAGCTTCAATTGCATGTAATCGATCCGGATTATCAGGGCTAATGAGGACCATAGGTATCACGAAATGCGAGGTCACGGAACTGGTTTTCACGCTCGGCAAGAGGACCTCTATTCTTGTCGGGCGAGGTTGTTTCCCTGCTCAGAGTTTGTAACTTTGGTAACTGCAGCTCCTACTGCCTTCTTGGCAGGTTTCACCGGACAGTCTCGAAGAAAGTGCCCTGAGTTTCCGCAATAGAGGCATAATTGCAACTGTTTTCTCCTTTCCCGCTCCTTTTGTGTTAGAGGACCTTTCAGACCCCCTATTTGCATGGGTTCCCCGGAGTCTACTCCTTTGGAAGGAGTTGGCGGTTTGGAAAATACTCGAGCATCAAACTTGGAACGATCGGCCGTCCTGTTCTGCAGTCTGTGATCTATTTGAACGACTAAGTCTATATAGTCCGAACAATCTTGTGGGGGATTCACTACTTGGGCTAACACATCTCTGAGCTCTCCACGTAGACCTCTATAAAACAGCGTAATCCTTTTGTCCTCAGGCCATTGAGTTTCCACTATCAGTCTGTTGAAAGACGCAATATAAGCCAAAAGGTCTTGATTACCTTGTCGCAACGAAAGAAGCTCATTGTCCAAGGCCTGCCCCTGTGAATGTCTTGCGAACAGTTTTTCCATACTGAGCTGAAAAGCTTGAAAATCATGGAGGACCGGATCATCTTGATTTACTAGAGGGATCGACCAGTCTGCCGCATTGCCACTAAGGTACGAAAGCTACTTTAGCTTGATCAGTTGGAAAGGCTGCTGGCTGGCATAGGAAATGCAACCGGAACCGATTGATAAATACTGCAAACCTCTTTGGGTCACCAGAAAATCGTTCGGGCGGAGCCAGAGGTACATTCCCAGGTAGGTTGATCTGCACTGGATTCATAGCGGATGTAGAAGGAAGATTTCCCCCAGATGCGGGTAACAGGGTCTGTCTGGCTTGTGACTGTAGCAATTGTCTAGCGAGATCATCTGTTCGCTCCTTGGAAATAATCAGTTCCCTTCTTAGAGCGTTCGTTTCCTGACGGGCTGCATGCACTTCTGCCCTTAGTTCCCCAAGTAACTGGGCTAGCTGGTCGGTATCCGAGGTTTCCATAGCGCCTGGACGGGAGTTTTGTGGTAGGCTTTGCGTTCTGTAACGCTCACCTGATTCCCGTAGAGGCGCCGGTCTTGACTGGGCGTATACCGTATCTGCAAAGGTGATGTGTAACACACGGCTGGCTCTTTGGGCTGGACCTCTGTGCACTGTATGTCTGACTTGAAGGGTAAGATGTCTGCAGATAGAAAATATGGGATTAAGGAACTGGGTTATTGAATGTCTCTCTTCTTCGCTTGCTCTTCTCCTGTAGAACCCCAAAGGTTAACGCTCTCACCTTAGGTAAGTGAACGCCGTGCTCTCCATCTGCCTCGGGGCAGGGTGCTGTAACCAGTTTCTTCACTGGATAAGGGGAGCAGGCCTCTTGACTTCAGAGGACTGCTGTCCGTCGTTTACTGCACGAACAGTAAGTTTCGAGTAATTCTAATGTCTTTAAAGTCTTTAGTAATGATGTTTCTTGTTTTGCAGGGTTCCGGCGATGGCGGATGACGGGCTGAAGTGAGTTGAAGATGGAGCCCGTGTGATGAATAGAAGCGCCTGGAAGCACGTAAGTGAGCGCTTGTTGCCTGCTTCACAATGCGCTCTAACTGTCTTTTTATTTTGCAGGTACAAGTTTGGAGCGGCTGCAGGGTGCCGGAAACCCACTGGGTTAGATGTGGAAAGGAGTAATGGCACGTGAGTATTAAAGTTCCCCAATGTCTTTAAACGCACCTTGTTTTGTCTTTCAGATGCGGGATGCAGCGCCGAAGGCCTCCGGAGCGTGCGAAGAGTTGGTAAGCTTTTGTCTTTCAGATGCCGGAATGCAGCGCGAGGCGTTGGTGACAGCCGATGGACCAGGTAAGTGAAGAGCTGTCACTGAAGACCGTAATGCTAACCTGTTCTTTCTTGTCTTTATAGGTGTTGCTGAAGACTGGATTCAGGATGGTAAGCCTTTTTCCTTAGGCCCAGGATCAGATGCAGTAGACACGATGAGCGTTCTGCTGCAGAGGATGCAGAATAACGCAAAGCAAGATTCATCCATCGGGTGTGGTTTAAATAGCCTCCTGTAGTGCTTAGGTGTCTCCTTCCACAGCCATGCCTAGGTAAGAAAAGAGTTCCTGCTTTCCAGAAGAGTTCCAGTGTTCTGAATCTAGGGAGTGGCTCCTGCCCCACCCAACAGGAAAAGTAGTTCCAAACAGAAGAGGATCAGAGGCTCAACTGGCAGGCAAGTAAGCAGCATGGTCTGCTGCAGGTAAGTCCACCCAAGCATTATGAGCCCGGCGCTTCCAGCGCTGGGACTGGGCATATTTATGAGCCTGGTGCCACTGGCGCCAGGACTGGGTCCAAAAGGTCCCAATTGGGACTGGTTGGCACTCGGAACCTGGGTTATGGATCTGCTTCCAAGGGAGTTGGGAAAACCCTGACCTTTTGGAAGCAGAGATCATGACAGTATATCACCATTTTTTCAAAATATTCAACAGAGATTGGCCAGGTTGGGGGCCATGGCAGCCCCCATGGCAGTGCCTTCTATTTGTTGAAAAAAAAGTCCCTTGAAATTGAAAAAAGTTTTGGGTAAGGGCAAACTCAGTACACCACAAAATAAAGGCACTGCTCACAGGGTGTCCATCCTCTCTTCCTAGCAAAATTTCTTCAACCGCCTCTAATGTAGGTCTTTGTGGTATCACTGTGTAGAGGGATTGGATATCCAAACCTATCAATAAAGAACGGCCTGGGACAAATTCTATGTTTTCTATTTTGTTGATGGCATCGGTGGTATCCCTTAAATAGCTTTGCATTTTCAGAACAAATGGTTGCAGATAAAAATCTGCAAACTTGGACAAAGGTTCCAAAATGGAGTTAACCCCAGATACTATGGGACGGCCAGGGGGGTCAACTAGTCTCTTATGTACCTTGGGCAGAATGTAGAACACAGGTGTCCTCCCTTGTTCCCTAGTTAGGAACTCAGATTCTTGTTTACTGATCATCTCAGAGTCACATGCTAAGGTGACTTTCTCTTTTATAATCTTAGTCTTGCAGTAGGGTCACCAGTGAGTTTCAGATAGCTCACATTATCAGAAAGAAGTCTCTCACATTCCTTTATGTAATCACTGCGATTCATCAACACAATAGCTCCCCCTTTTATCTGCTTGTCTGATGATAAGATTCTTGTTCTTGGCCAGTTTCAAAGCAGAGGCTCTCTGAAGCTTACTGAAATTAGAGTTATGGGATTTGTCACAGGACTCCAACTTCCGAACTTCCGCCAGCACCTGTCTTTCAAAAACCGTCGATTCGCCGGTATGAGAATGGCTGGGTGCACAGAAAGTCGACGCATTACGCAGTCCACTATAGTTGTTGCTATTGTAACCCTCGTGTTCACTGAAATATTCATTGAGGCGTACTTTCCGCATGAATGAAAAAAACTCAGTGCGAAACTCAAAAGGATCATGGGTCCTTGATCTAGATGTTTTTTCTAGATGTTTTTAAAACCAAAGTTGAACAACATCTTAAAGGATTAGTAGACTTTAAAAACGACAATACCCTAGAGAGGGTCAAAAGGTTGAAAAAAGACCTTACTAATTTCACCCAGGAAAAGGCTTTCCCTTATGTTGTAGAGGGCCATAAATTTGGTAACACACTTCATGTTCCCAAAAACAATAGACGTGTACACTTTAGGGACATTTCGTACAGCTCAGGTGAAGAGAGCACAGGAGGCACTGAACCTGCAGCTCAATCCAACCCGGGCAGAGGCAGGGGCCAGAGGGGGAGTAATAGACAAAGGCAAAGGATGCCTTTTTTAGGACAGGGCCCCAATCGAGGGGATTGGGACAATCAGGTCAGGACACGGAGTCGGACAAGGAATCAATGGTAATTAACTTGTCTAACTATGTACTCTCCCCCGAAGAAGAGAATACTCTTAATAGGGGCCTGAGTTTTGTCTTGACAAAAACCCATGATCCTTTTGAGTTTCGCTCTGAGTTTTTTTCATTCATGCGGAAAGTACGCCTCAATGAATATTTCAGTGAACACGAGGGTCACAATAGCAACAACTATAGTGGACTGCGTAATGCGTCGACTTTCTGTGCACCCAGCCATTCTCATACCGCCGAATCGACGGTTTTTGAAAGACAGGTGCTGGCGGAAGTTTGGAAGTTGGAGTCCTGTGAGAAATCCCATAACTCTAATTTCAGTAAGCTTCAGAGAGCCTCAGCTTTGAAACTGGCCAAGGACAAGAATCTTATCATCAGACAAGCAGATAAAGGGGGAGCTATTGTGTTGATGAATCGCAGTGATTACATAAAGGAATGTGAGAGACTTCTTTCTGATATTGTGAGCTATCTGAAACTCACTGGTGACACTACTGCAAGACTGACTAAGATTATAAAAGAGAAAGTCACCTTAGCATGTGAGTCTGAGATGATCAGTAAACAAGAATCTGAGTTCCTAACTAGGGAACAAGGGAGGACATCTGTGTTCTACATTCTGCCCAAGGTACATAAGAGACTAGTTGACCCCCCCCCTGGCCGTCCCATAATATCTGGGGTTAACTCCATTTTGGAACCTTTGTCCAAGTTTGCAGATTTTTATCTGCGACCATTTGTTCTGAAAATGCAAAGCTATTTAAGGGATACCACCGATGCCATCAACAAAATAGAGAACATAGAATTTGTCCCAGGCCGTTCTTTATTGATAGGTTTGGATATCCAATCCCTCTACACGATGATACCACAAAGAGCTACATTAGAGGTGGTTGAAGAAATTTTGCTAGGAAGAGAGGATGGACACCCTGTGAGCAGTACCTTTATTTTGTGGTGTACTGAGTTTGCCCTTACCCAAAACTTTTTTCAATTTCAAGGGATTTTTTTTCAACAAATAGAAGGCACTGCCATGGGGGCTGCCATGGCCCCCAACCTGGCCAATCTCTATGTTGAATGTTTTGAAAAAATGGTGATATACCCAGCCACTTATCCTTATATCCAACACTTGAGGAAATGGCTTAGGTATATAGACGACATACTTATTGTATGGGAGGCACGAGAGAAGAAGCTGAATGTTTTGTGAGTTGGTTGAATCAACAAAACCACTTTTTGAAATTCACGGGTTCCATATGTGATTTTGAGACTCATTTTCTGGACATCACCTTCTTCCACTATAATGGTGTGTTAAAAGTGAAGCCCTATATTAAGACCACTGATAAGAATTCTCTTCTGCACTTTAATAGCCATCATGCCAAGCACCTAAAAACTAATTTACCTTTTGGACAGTTTTTAAGGTTGAAAAGGAACAGCAGTAGGAAAGAGGACGTCTGCCAAAGCGCGGATGCACTGACTCAAAAACTGTTAAATAAAGGCTACCCACCCAGAGTGATTAAGACTACCTCAAAAAGAGCATATAATAACAATTGGGAGGCTCTTCTGGAGAAAAATGTGAAAATGAAGAGAAAGATTGGTGTTGTATTTGTCAACACGTTTTCAAATTTATCTTACAAAATTAAATCTATTGTGATGAAAACATGGAAGAAGGTGTATAGTGGAAAAGAAGCTTTGCCTCCTTTGGTGGCTTTTAGAAAAAGCCAGAATTTAAGGAACATTTTGATTAGGAATGATGTGACTGAAATGAATACACCACTGGTGAGACAAACTAGACTGTGGGGTCTACCGGAAATAAAGGGACATTTTCTTTGTGGCAAATGTAGTATGTGTTCCCAAACCAAGGAAATCAGATCAATACAAATTCTGCCGGATCTCAGGTGGGAGCTTAATGAAATGACCAACTGTAATACATCTAATGTTGTGTATTTAATTACGTGCCCTTGTAGCTTACACTATGCAGGAAAGACCAATAGACAATGCAAAGTCCGTATGGTAGAACATCGGAGCTGCATTAGAAATCAAGTGATTACAGCACCTTTAGTAAAACATTTTCTTGATATGAAACATGGCTGCAATGACTTTACGTGGCTTATATTGAAAAAAGTGCATGGCCATGGGAAAGCTGAGACCGACCAGAAATTACTGAACCTAGAACAGAAAATAATTTTCAAATGGCAAAGTAATGTTTTGGGGCTCAACGAAAGTATTGATTGGCATTTGGTAAGCCAAAGATAGAAGTATGAAATGTTCATGTTTGGGCTGAAGTCATCTTGTATATGACAAACGTTGCTTTTTGGGACATGCTTGGTCCAATGCATTCATGAGTATGTAACTTCTCAACATTTGTATTTAGCATGCCTCCGAACATTCCTAATATGCTTGTTTGTGACATCTGCAATGTGTTTCTGGGTTTGGGTTATTTATGTCCCCTTATGCTCTTATTCCCTCAACACGGTTTGCATTGGGGTGTTTTCAGGCAAAGATGGCCGCCGTGTTTTGGCTAAGCGAGTGCTCCGTTGAATAGTGTTGTCCTTCCTCTGTGTTTACCTGGAAGTTGATATCGTGTTGCCATCGGGACCATATCATTGTATCTGGTAGAAACGTGTGCGGGTGCCGTACTGGCTGTTTATACCTCCGCGAGTCACTAGCTAGTCGTTTGCATTTGTGAAGCTAAAGGTAAGCTTGTTCTTCTTCTGCAATATTTTAGGCACGCGACGGCTGTTTATTTCTGTTTATTTATTTTTCTCACCACATACTGAGTAGAGGGCTGCTGTATACGGTCTTGGGCACGCCGTGCTCTCCAACATGTCAGCGTACATTCTGTTTTGAAAAACACCTGCTGGACAGGCGACGGTGGGTGTTCTCTGGTTTTTCCCTTTTCCACTGCTCTCTCCCTTTACTGATTAGAACACCTTCGCAACTCTGTGCCTCTGGGCATGCCAGCGCAGTTCGCTTTTTGGTAAACACCTGCTGGATAGCTTTATTTCTACACGGCATTTTTGATGCAGGTCACCCTTATGCATGACCGTAGGTACTTTTTGGTTGTGGGAGCTTGGGTGACACCCCTACAGAATTTAACATCCAGCACCTTGTTTTCCTCACCTGATTTTGGTATTTGGGATGTATCGGGACACTGAATTGAGGTGGTACCCTGAAGTGGCTTGTGATTGCTTTTGTTTTAATTGCAGATTGGCACTGTGTCATTGTACAGTCATCTGTGGACTGGTTTGGTTGCCAAAACAAGGGAGTCTGTTACAACAAGGGAGTTCCTCCCTTTGCCCCACGCTGTGGGCTGTTTCACTTGTGTGGAGGTACGTCCCAGTTACCACACATTCTTTTGAATTTATCGCAACTATAGTATGGATGGCTTATAGGTAGTGTGATGTGTGTTCTCTCCAGGTGTGACGATATCTCAGCGGACTAGGACGCCTTTTTGAAGTGTTTTGGTTTTTCAATGAAGAAAAACTAGCTTATCAGTCATTTATCGACGTGCATTGAAAGTTCACCATTTTTAAGGTAAATCTAAGTGGTTTAATTTGTTTTTAGACCTGTTGTGGAACTGTTCTCTTTCTTGAACTGATTCCACTCTTACATTTGGTAAATACCCCCTCCCCTGTGGGACTGATTAGTTTCCTCTGTTTCTTTTCCTTTTAGGCTGTTTGCCTGAAACTACCCATTCAACACGGTGTTGAGAAGAATAGTGGATGTTTTGATGTTTTAAAAGTTTCCCCTGAAGAATGTTCGCCCGAAAGGGGAAGTGAAGAACAGAACCAGGTTGGGATTATATGTTTTTTATTGACACATTTGGGTTTTTTTGTATTGTGTTATGTGATTTCGTTTGTGTCTTGGGTACTTGTTCATTTTGTAGCCTAGTTTTTTAGACTTTGTTGGTTTTAGTGTTAGCATTTACACTGTGTTAGGTGAGGGTAGTGTTTTATGTTTCAATTTAAATTGTTTATGTTTCAATTTAAAGACTTTGAATAAAACAATGTTTTTTTGAAATTTGGAGGATCGCACACAGTCTATGTTGTCAAGACTTGTAGTGCCTGGAAAAACTTTTCAGAGGGGTCTATTTGATGGGGGAGAGAGAGGGGGGGGTGCAAGTAGAGAAAGTGTATCATCTTATCCTTCTTTTATGAAAAATGTCTTTATTCCTATTGGTGGAGTAAGATGTGGTATGTGTAAATAGGATTGTTTGTACCTATTTAAATACTTGGCTTGGGTATATACATACCTTAAGTCTTTTGGGATTTTTGTGTAGCTGTGGGGTGTTTTCTGTGTGGTTGGGAGGTCTTTCGTCCAGTGCACCCAGTCCCACTGCTAGAATCCTGCTAGGGTGTCTTCTGCAAAGCCCCTGCACCCTCTTCTAATGCTGGAAGTAAAGTACTCACCTGTTTGCCCAGTTTTCCTAAGGAACTCTGACTTTTGCTACTAAAGAACCTATTCTGACACTGCCTGTTGGTCACTAGTCCTAGTGATCCCCCCCTCACCCTATCCTGCCACTGAGAACACCCATGCTCCAAGAACAAGGGAAAGACTTAAGGGATTGGGACTTTTGCCTAGAAAAGAAAATAAGCGTTTAAAAGTTACTTACTTGTAAAGAGTTGTTTGGAAACTGTAATTCTAGGAGTGAACAGTTGCAAAAGTTCTTACTTATCTTGGATGTGCGATGCACTATTCTCTAAGGTATGGTTAACAGCTTTTCTTAGAAACTGTTTTGCCATTCTACTAGAAAGTAGATGTGAAGGTATTTTACTCTCCTGCGATTAGGTTGTGCCTCTTCCCAAAAGTAAAGTGTTGGTTTCACCAGATTATTCCTGCAGGGTAATTGTAGGAGTGTCCTCCAACTGTTGGTATCACCAGATTAGTCCTTTGAGGATAATTGTATGAGTGTCCCCCAACTGGGTCTTGCTTCCCCTGGCTTGCTGCTAGTCTGTCCAGAATAAGTCTGCATTAGGTTGCTGCCTACCTAGAATAACTGAGTCATTCAGTAAAGTGTAACATTGGGTTTTACTTTCCCCTTCATTGAAAGGTTAAACAAATTATGTGGGATTTACGTACCTTGAGTTAGCTGTGTGCCTTCCCAAATAAACAAGAGTTATTGCTCATCTCGATCTGTGGTTCACTGATCTCGAAAGCAACTGTAATTGTATATTACATCCTGAGGTTTTACTCATCTAGTATAACTGTGCGTTATCACAAAAGTAGTTATAGGTTTTTACTGCACCTGGAATATGTGTTCCACTATTCACACAAAGTATATTGTCCAGTTTACGGATTACGTGATTTGTACTAAGTCAGTGTATAACTGGTAGGGTCTACTGCCTGTGCATTACTGAATGTAATTGTGAAAGTAACCATTGGTTTTTACTCCCAAAAATAGGTGTGACCTATACTGAATGTGTATGAAAAGGTTTGGACTTCCCCAGAACTACTGTTAGGTATTTCCAAATACTTTGGTCTGTGTACCTTCAAGTATAGTGCTGTGTTTTTAGTGCTTACTGACCCCATGATTTATCTGGCCCTACCCGTATTTAAATAAATCCTTTATTTTTACAATACAAAGTGTTTCAGTGCTTCTATGGATCATTTGTAGTACATTTTCACTTTTACTGATTCTACAGCCCTCTCTCCCTCCTAAAATAAGCCTGACTGCTCTTTCTACGCTACCATGAACTCGGGCGGTACAGCCTTATACTAAGAGTGGAGTCTTGTACTGCCTCAGTTGAATGGTTTTACTAAGCCCTTAGTTTGACTTCAGAAAAACTGTCCTAATACGAGGGACTGAGAAAAGCCAACCGGAGCGATTTGTTTGTTCTTGGCGCTGAGAAAAAGGCAGCAAAACCATAAAGACCCACTGAATCGTGTGGCATCCATTGCTGCCGAAGCCCTCTCCAGAATGCTGCCGCATAAGCCTGCCGGACGTCCTCCCTTTCGTCACCACGACCGAGGACCAGGAACAAGGGTCTGCATCACTGCATCAGGAAGGAATGCAGCTGGAACCTCTTCAATTTTAAGGTACTGTGGGGTTTGGGGTAGAACTACCCTTTGCCATTTGCAGTGTTTTTTGGCTTGGGAAGTACTATTTTCACACATCTAGAGTTGACCTCAACTCACCTGTGCAGGCCTTCCAGCTTGTACTCCCAACAGTTAGGCTCCTCTTGAGCTCCTGTGATTTTTTCAAAGAACTCCTGACTGTTTGATTCACATTTTCTAAGAAAAGCTGCATCAGAAGTGAAACTGTTCCATTGACTTTGCCTGTCCTAGTTTCCTAAAGGCTCCTCTTCTGAACCCTATATGCTTTGGCAGTGCTTGTTCTCTTAAATGTTTTAATTGTTGACACTATTATTGCTGGGATAAAGACTGTCTGCATCCCTCTGGGAGAAACTAACTATTGAACCAGTTGAAAGTGTGTTAGACTTGGACTCCAACCATTTCCCCATCCAAACCCAATTTTGTGATGGTGAACAAAAGTGCCAATACTGACGTTGATGGATGTCCCTCTGTGTGCTGGAAAATGTATAGCATAGAAAGCAATTACTCGCCTGCATGATTAGTTCTTCTTTAAATTAATGCTATGTTCCATTGAATGTTACGGTTAGTTGCTACTTTTTTAAAGAATGCTTAATTTGCCTTGTGTATAGAAATAAATAATGTAATATAACTAAGTGTGTAAGTGTTTACTTGGTAACTTGTGTTCACTGATTTAATGCTGCTACTCTACAGCTCTCATTACCCCTCCTAAAATAAGCCTGGCTGCTCAGCCACTCTAATGACTTGTGCATTACAGGTCTATATTAAGAGTTGGGCCCCTAGTACCAAGAGATAAGGCTTGTGAAGTCCCACACCAGTTGGACTTTACCAAATCTCACCAAACAAGAGCACGATAGTGCGCAAATGCACACCAAAATTAGATGTAGAATGGGCTGATTAGGCCCAATAAGGAATAGGAGGGTGGCACAGGGAAGTGGGCTCTGGCAAAGGAGGGGTGAGGACAGAGCACACGCTATTGAGCAAATGGACACCGAAATTACAGAATGATAAGAAATCGGGGTCAGAGACCCAGCAGAAGACTCACTGTGCAGCCAGAGCTAAATGAGACCACGGCACGTGGTGAGGGGATAGTCCCTAGCAGTAGATTTAGAACGGGCTGATTAGACCCAATCAAGAGTAGGGGGAAGGGAGGGCAGGTGGTCGGCGGGAACAGGGAAGTGGGCTCCAGCAAAGGTGGGCTGGGGGACAGAGCGTACGCTAGGGCGCGAATGCAAACAAATGCTCACCAAAATTACAAAATGCTAAGAAATCAGAGTCGGAGACCCAGCACAAGACTCACTCGCGTTTGCCCCAAAATCCTGGAAAAAATAGACAATGCACATTTAGTGTGCATTCGGCCTGGTAGAAAAGATTGAAGTCCATAATAACGAACAAGGGGAGCGGGGGTTGTCAGGGTGTCCTCTGCATACGCGGGACAAACTAGCAAAATCCCAAAAGCTTGAATTACAAAATGCAATCAAGTGGGCGTCGTAATTTTGTAATTTGAGCTTTTGGGATTCGATTTTTGAACGTAGATCCGTTGAACTCCCATGCTGAACTCTTCAAAAACAGAAGCCATTTCTACCCTCGCCTATCTCCTTACGACGTGACATTCTTGCACCCTCAACCAAGGCAAGGATACACAGATGTATTCTGGGGGTAGGAAATGTAGCACACTTGGGTGGATCTATGGGGGCAGGAAATGTGTCCCACTGAGATGGATTGTTGGGGATAGGAAACTTGATGCAAAATATATAACCATTAATTCTTGTTAACCATGGATTTCCACAAATTGCTAAACTTGATTTGCGTGGCTCCCTGTTAGTTCTACTCGAGTGGCCAACTTTCTATACCGTTTAGACCAGGGGTCTGCAACCTTTGACTCTCCAGATGTTTTGGACTGCAACACCCATCAGCCCTAGCCAGCATATTCAGTGGTGAAAGATCATGGGAGTTTTAGTGCAACACATCTGGAGAGCCACAGGTTGCAGACCACTGGTTTAGACGGTTAGGATTTTAAAGTTAAGTGAAAAGTAAAACAGTTATTACAAATATCAAATTGTGTACAGTTGAACGACTAAACTCAATCACATTAACAACCAAACGTTATATTTAAAAAGTTGTACAATGTTGATCATCAGTGATGAAGACAAAAAAAGCTGGGCATCAATATGGGTTTGGCATCTCAGAAGGTAAATAATATAGCCCTGAACACCCATCCTTAGCATCCAGTTCCAATGCATCATAGGGTCACTTTTGCAGTCTGTTTATCTAAATCAAGCACAGTGATACATTGGCGGTAGCTTTACCTTATGAATAACTCCCAGACTTGCTGTGGCAGTAAATTTGGCCCAATTGGTAGCTCTAGCCAGCCACTCCAAATTGTCTCTGTAAAAAAAATGTTATCTATATGAGCGATTACAATTAAATGCAAAACCACTACCACCATAGTAGAAGTAACCATAAAAACCACATTGCAGTATATGTTGATGGGAGAATAGAATCTGGACCTCAGTGCACGAGCAGTAAATGATGGCCAAGTACACAGCAACACTTTGACCGGGCCTCTCCTAAAGCAACATTACTTCACTAAGAACAAGGAAACTACGCATTCCGTCAAACCAGGTGTTAAGATGGATTTCCAAAATCATCCCGAATGAGGATTTTTGGGAGGTCAGACCTTATGGTGAACAGGGAAGACAAAGAAGTCAGCCAAACCCAATCAAGGATAGGTAGCAGAGCAGTCAGGATTTAGTCTCAGAAAGGGTGCGAGTGGTCTGGGGCTACAACGAGTCCACACAGAGCAACATCAGCAATTCAAGTTAGACAGTAAGCATAAAAAATAGTTATTTAAGCATATACAAACAGTTATTTAGTAGGCCTTTAGTTTATGCAATAAGCAGAAAGAAATCGAAGGTAAGTATTGTCATACAAAATCCTTATAAAACATACATCCACCCAGGAGCAATAGAATTACATATGAATCAATTACCAGTGCAACACAGTGAAGTAGATAGAACTCTTTAGAATCAATACTAAACAGTATCCCCAATTCATAAGTCCAATCCTAAAATGGGTTGGGACCGTGTGCCCAAATGTCACTAGTTCCAAAGCATAGAATACCTCTTCAGGTGACTTCCTATAGAAATAGCAGTGCCAGTGGCTATGATTAATATAAATAGTTCAGAAATTAGATAGATGTACAGTAATGTTCAGGTAAGTACTCAAGTTAATCCAACCCCCTAGGGTAGGCCTAGGAAGAGATCCTTAACCCAGGTTCCACCACCAAAGGTCTGATAAGAGTGAGTTTAGGGCTAGGAGTTTACACTAAGTGTAAACCTATGAAGGACAGCGGAGGAGGGAACAGAAACAGCTATGCTAACTTAACCATCACTCCGATTCTTCCAGTGAGCACTGCAGGTGTTATAGAATCCATTGGCCACACAATCTTCTACGCTTTGTCAAGTCGAAGGGAGGGCCAGGGGTCTCGGGAGCAGAGGTTACTTTCGGTACCAGGATTTAGGTTTGGTCGGTCATGGTGCACAGGAATCAGTTTCAAGCTGCTTTCAGTAGTAGACCCAAATGATGAAAGAAAGACTTCTATGATGCAGACGCCCACTAAAGACACTTCAGAGGATTACAGGTGTGTTGAAACAGGAGTCACCAAAGACAGGATGTGGCACAATACCTTCAGGCGACGAACACAGGAGCATACCCACCACAGCTTCACTTGGTGTTAGATGGGTGAAAATGCAGGAATTAGAGACTTGTGGCACAAGCATAAATATAGATATTCTATTCGCTGTTCTGAGCCGAGTCAAAGACTCTGCTCAGAACAGCGACAGCTGCAGCGAGGTAGCCCAGCAGAGAAGTGGTCAGTCCACCAGTTGGTCCAGGGACACTTCTGAAGCTTCAGAAAGCACGGATCCTCAAACGGGGTTAGGGGGGGGGTCAAGACTGAGTGTTCCCACCTGTCCAGGTGTCGAAACCCCAATGAAGGCTTTCTTCAGATCAGGACAGAGGAGCAGGGCTTCACCGGAACAACACTGGAGTCGATGCTGGTCAGCTGCAGGAGTCTTCTTCGGGTTGCCAGCAGGCTGCTAGTTGTTTAGATGGATTTCTAGATTCTGGCCTCGTGGACAGATTTTAGGAGGCCACCCTAGTTACAGTGAACAGGGGGACTCCGAGGTTAGCCAAACCCAATTAAGTTAAGCAAGGAGAGTGGTTAAGGCTTAATCTCATGAGAGTGGGGTCCACAATTAATCCACACAGTGAAGCACCCAATAATTCACTTTAGATAGGCAAGTATACAAATATTAATTTTATTCTAGGCCCAACAACACATTAGGAAATGAAACAAGCAGGTAGTAATATCACACAATACAGTCACCTTTAGGTTCTTAGGAATGCATTCAATAACTTAGACAACACGAAGAAGGCAAGTAGTGATGCACTAGAATGAAACCAGTTCAAAACAATGATACGCTAATTATATAAGTCCAATCCCTATGATCAATGGGGCATTGTGACCAAAAGTCACAAAGCTTATTCTTCGGAAAAGGGACAGATGTAGGAAGAGTTCTTGGGGTGGTGAAATGTGTTGGGGAGAATTCTCAGAAACGTGCTAATTCCCTTCACCTTAGGGACCCCCAGCAACTTTGCTGGATTTTGAGGACTTGATTGTTTTACCTGGAACGAGTGTGAGCCTTTTTTCCCCCACTCATGTATTTTGATGTGTGTTTACATTTGTGTTCTCTGATTATGGAGTTATAGATAATGCCATAGGTGGCATCTTTTCATGTGTGTTACACAACACCCTCAGTGCAGTGACAAAGGGATGTCTTTTAGACTTCCCAAAGGTTTAAATACCGTCTCTGGGATCAACTACTGTTTCCCAGAGAATGTAAAGTGAAATTGACTTTACTAGTCTTTTCCAAATTCATAGACCCAGCACACACCATCTTACAATGGAGTGCTGGAGGGGTTATGTAGTATCCCCTGTGTCTAAACACTCATGTAGCAGTCAAATGCTACCCTTTCCGATTGAAAAGGCTGGTGACAGTGGTTTTACAACGAACTACCACGATTTTTCCAGACCGCGAACACCGGTAGCTAAACATCACGGGAGCCATATTTTTCAAGATGGCGCCTTAAGCCCCTTTGTTTAAACGGGTCCCAGTCTTCTTTTTTCGCCATTTATTTTTGGAAAGGTCTTTCTAGTGTTTGTCTCTGCCCGCCAAACTAGGTTTGGTCCCTTTGTTAGTGTGCCTTTGGCGGGCTTCAGGACTGAAGTCCGCCCTTGATGTCGGAGTGTCTGGGGTGGGCAGGAAGTGAGGGAGGTGCCCGAAACTCCCTGTGCTTAGTCTCCTAGGATACCCAAATGCACTCTGCTGTGATTGGCTGGCTGACTGTCTGGCAAGGACAGCCACCCTGCTGGGTGAGCGACAGCTAGCCTGAAAAGAAAGGGAGAAAACGGTTTAAAAGGTGAGTCTCGTGGACTGAAAGCCAGAGTCGACCACTGGAACGAAAGAACCAAAGACGAGCTGGAAGAGGACGGCTGCTGCAACTCCTGGACCGTTGGTTCGCCCGGTGAAGCCCTGCTGCAGGTCTGAATTGCCAAACACCATTCGACAGAGAAGCTCCTTCAAGGAGATTGGTGGGACCAATCAACTTGTAAGACACCTGGACACCATTCTCAAGGCTGGTTAGGATTAACCAGGGAGAGGGACACTAGTTTGTGTTCTTGAATCTACAGCTACTGGAACTGAAGTGACTCCATTTTGTTTGCTTTCCTTAACGATTCCGTGCAGTGCAGGAGTCCCCCAACGTCCTCCCTCTTGTCCCCACGACTGAGGCTCAGGAACACCGAGATCTGCAGGAACTGCCAGGAACCACGACTTCAGAATCATTTGTTCCTTCATATAAAAAGGTACTGCTCTTACTTCAGGGGAGCTCAAACGGTCTCAAAAACTTATAATGTCTATGGGTATATAATATTAAGTGGTCTTCTAGTGAAATGTTTTCTAAATGACTGTGTAATAAATTAATAAGTGTTTAACCAAGAAACCTTGAGTAGAAGTGTCTACTTGAACCACTCTGGTTGAAAGTCCTCTGTGTAACTACATGTACTGCTCAAATTCACTCTTGAGATAAGCCTGGCTGCTCAGTTCGCTACCAACAAACTGTGTGGTACAGAGTTTTACCAAAGGTTGGTCTTGCCAACACCTGTAGTCCCAAAGGGTACTGCCTGCAATTCTGCCTAACAACATGTTCCAGAAGATATTCCAAAAAGTTTAAAGTAGGTAAAACGATATTCCTACCTTTCAGATACAAGCTTTTAGATCAGACAAAAAAAAAATCAATGGAATGGAATAAATAAGGTTTATTCAAAGGAGAACAGGGGAAGGTGAATGCGTTAGACATACTTACCCCACCAGACTCAGATTTTTCCAGAGAACTAGTTGGGTCGACTGCGGGTCGCTGGAAGTAGGTTTTCCGGCCACTGATTCCAGCAGCGGGTGCAACGGTTCTTCCGATCGGTTCCAGGAGCAGAGTGTAACACTTTGCAAAGAAGAAATGCAGAAGGCCCCACTTCAGGACACTTCTCCAGAAAGGGGGAGGGGTGGGGGGGAGGGGGAGCTCCAGCAACAGCTACCGCACACAGGAAACAGCAGGTGTCTTTCCAGTCGCAGTTGCCGAAGACCTTCCAGATCAGGATCCGTTGAAGATGGGAGGCTAAAATTCGGCAGGAAGGCGTCTTATGCCACAAGTTGGAGGCCACCGAAGTTCCGGCGACAAGTGTGGATTGGCGATATTCTACAGAGGAAGCCCACTGGAGAGCTTGTCAGTCTAAACGGTGGTCCAGTGACACTTCCAATGGCTCAGACACCAGTCCAAGGATTGCAGCACCTCTCGGAGACTTTGCAGGTTAGGTAGTCCAGCAGGGCTCCAACGGGCAAAACTCAGGAAGGGGATGCTGGGCCTCTTCAGGAGTCTTTGGATCTTCAATCGGCTGCCCGTCTACACAGGATACTTGGCCCCAACGCTGATCACAAGAATGGCTGCAGGAGTCCTCGTCTTATTCCAAATCCTGGCTGAAAGCAAGTCCAAGCCCACCAATGGTACGGATCTGCACCATTCGAACAGCCAGCCGTGGTCCAATAAGGGAGCACTGTGGGTTTTACTCATGTCCCACAGGTGTGGAGTGGGGCCAGACAGTTCCACCCCTTCCTGTGCCAGGCACACAAACGCATTACTAGCCGTGTAAGCAGCAGCTTTCCTAGGCAAGTGCATGACCTTATATAGGATTTCCTGACCAGAGAAGGCAAGAAATATGGCCCAAGAACAAGCAAAAATATCGTGGCACAGCCATTTTAGGGCACTAACCACTTTAGAGGTTAAGTAGAATTTCCATCTTGTGTGTAATTCGCCCCACTTTTTGCTGGACATTTGTGTTTTTTTCGACTCATATTGGGAACCTTTTTCCTCACTCTTTCTTTTTCTGTGACTCACAGAATCCTTTTTGGTTAACTTTGATGGAGTCCTCTTTCCTCCATCCTTTTGAATGGCATCTGTATTTCAATATTGCAGCACGCAGCACCTTCTGGCAGTGTTGCTGGGAGCTCGTTGGGATTCCCTCTTTGGTTTTATTTTAGTTTCCTGTACTAACTTAATGTTAGCAGGATAGGGAGATACTTTATATCCTACCTGTGCTTTTCTTTTGTGAGATCAGCTCACCCCACCTTGCGAGGAGGGCTGGGGGGGAGACACAGTATCCCTTTTCGCACTTCTCCTGTAACTTTATAGGTGCAGTGGCAAGTATGAGTGGATGGTGGCAGTAGATATTTTCTACTGACTTATGTGAATTTTACACGCATGCTGCTGTCGCTGCTGTGGTAAAGGACTCATAGGTCACAATTGACCTAAAATGGTGCCTGTCTTCTTTTTGCACCAACTCGCGGTGGCTTGCCCTTTTCTTGGGCCTGCCTCTGCTAACCTGGGGCAAGTGGGGTGGTGTGGGGACAGGAGTCCTGCTCACTCCTTTTTCTTTGACGGGCTCCCATTAGGAAGCGTGCCTGGAGGAGCCAGTGTGTCTGAGAGGACAGGAAGCTGGAAGGACACATACTCCTCAGGTCTTTGTCCTCCAGTGTGCCTGCTTGGATCCAGTTCTGACTGGGTGCCTGGCTGTCCCTTTGCGACCGCCACCACCCAAAGTTTGAGAGTAGCATGCATGCTGGATTCCTGCATAAAAGGTGAGTCGGCCACTGGAAGATCAATTACGAAAGAAGAACGACGAAGAGGGCGTCTGCAGCTACCCTTCAGCTACTGCCAAAGCCGACAGTGTGACCACTGCTGCTCCAGCCCTCTCCTTCTGTGGGACAGGGAAGATCCAGATAGGACTACTTCCTCCCGTAGACTGGTGGGCCTAACCAGTCTTGAGACCATCTGCAGTTTGAGCCATCCCACAAAGTGCTGGAACCTTCCAGGCTTGCAATACCCGAATACCTACCGAATGTCTATATAGGATGCATTACTTACAGTAATCAGATTTGTAATGCTTGTATTTGCTTAGATTCACATGCTGTGCATAGGCCGACATCTAGTAGAAGCTGCAGAGTATTACAGTTGTTTTCAAAATACAAAAAAGGGACGTTGACACAGTGTGCCAGTAATACCATCCCTAGTGTGACGTTCACTGTACCCATGGGCCTTCACATGTCAAGGTCCTTCAGATTGTTTAGTTTCTGACATGAGGTAGCATGAAGTGTTGCGCAAGTACAGGTGCATCCAAGCAGATATGAATCAGACAAGTTCATAATCATCCATGCACCTTCTCTCCAAGGGAGGAAGTGTGGGCGCATGTGAATCTAAGCAGATACAAGCATCAGAAATACGATTACGGTGAGTAATGTATCCCTTCTGAGGCTTGTGGAATCTGCTTAGATCACATGCTGTGCAAAGATTAGCGAGCAGTGTTAAGAGAAGGTGGTGGCTTATGAGAAGGTTCATGGGCAAACAGATGTTTTAGAACAGCTTGTCCCAGCTGTGTATCTGTCTTGGAATGAGTGTCAACGCAGTAGTGCTGAGTGAAAGTGTGTACTGAGCTCCATGTAGCTGCTTTGCAAATGCTGTCTAAGGGGACATTTGCAATAAATGCCAGAGTAGCTCCTGGGCTCCCTGTGGAGTAAGCTCTTGGCGTGAAAGGCAGTGTCTTGTCTGACAGAGAATAGCACAGTTGTATGCATCTGACTATCCATCTGGAGATGGCAATCTTGGAAATGCAGTCCCCTTTTCTGCCTGGGGCTACGGTGACAAGCAGTAGGTCTGTTTTTCTTCGCGGTCTGGTCTCGTTTTCATAGTAAAGGACCGCCCTCCTTACATCTAGTGTGTGGAGGTTTACCTCAGCTGAGCTTTTTGGGTTCTGGAAGAAAGCCGGAAGCTCAATGGACTGCTTCACATTAAATGTTGAGATTAACTTAGGAGAGAACCTAGGATGAGTACGTAAAACCAGTTTGTCCTTGTGTATGACAAAGGATCCTGCACTGACAATGCTTGCAATTCACCAACTCTTCTTATGGAAGTAATTGCCACTAAAAAGGCAGTCTTGTAAGTCAGGTACTTAAGAATTGAGTTGTGCATCGCTCAAAAGCGGGTCCCATGAGCTTAGCGAGTATTACATGGAGATCCCATTCTGGTGGTGGGTTTGAAATTGGAAGGTGGAGTCTCTTTACTCCCTCCATGAATGCCTTGATGACCGGTACCTTCCACCATGATACTTTATTGTAGGAGGTGGTGTAAGCCGATCGGGCCGCCAGATGGACCTATAGAGTGCAATACTAACCCTGAGTCTAGCAAGTGGAGCATATAGTTTAGGTACATTCTATGGGGTTAATTTGTTTAGACTGTCACCAAATTTCAAATCTCCACTTGTCGAAATGACAGTGTCTCGTGTTTGGCTTTCGTGCCTCCTTGAGGATATCCATACACCCTTGTGGTAAGTTAAGATGTCCGAACTCTATGACTTCAGGAGCCACGCTGCCAAGCTCGAGTGAGGTTGCGGGTGCACTGTTATTCCCCCGTGCTGAGTGAGTAAGTTGGTCTGGTAAGGGAGCTTGATGGGGGGGGTTGCACATCGCCAGTTTGCGCAGATGTGGATACCATGGCCGTCTTGCCCACATAGGAGCATCTTGGGTGAGCGTCACTTGTTCCTTGTGGATCTTGTTCACCACTTTATTCATGACAGGAGTTAGGGGGGGAGGGAGAGGGAGCGTAAGCAAATCTTCCTGACCAGTTCATCCATAGGGAGTTCCCCTTGGAGCCTTGTTAGGGGAACCTGGAAGCAAAGTCTGGGCATTGTTTGTTTTCGCTTGTAGCGAACATGTCTAGCGTGGGGAAACCCCATTGAGAGAAGAGGTTGCTATGACCATTGTGCCTAGTTGCCACTCGTGTTCATCTGGTATGGGAATCTCTGCTCAGCAAGTCTGCTAGAGAGTTGAGCTCCCCTGAACGTGTTGTGAGGATAGGAATATTTTCCGTTTGAGTGCCCATTTTCAAATTTGTTGTGCTTGTTTGGACAGATTTGGAGAGTGTGTGCCCCCCCGTTTGTTGATGTAAAACATTGCTGTAGTTCTGTCGGTGAGGACTTGCATGGACTGGTTTGCTAGGTGTATCTCGAATGCCTGAAGGGCCTTGAACACCACCAGTATGTCGAGCAGACTGATGTGGCTCTGTGCCGTTGCATGAGTCCACAGACCCTGTGCTGTGTGATGAAGGTGATGAGCCCCCAACCCAGCGAGAGTATGTTGTAACTATCACCTGTACTTCTGGATTGTGAAAGGGTTCCAACCCGCCCCCCCCAATCAACAGATTTTTTCTTGTCCACCAGCAAAGGCTCTGTACCAGTACTGGCGAAACGACCACTAGATCGTCCCACTGACAGCTTGCCTGTGACCACTGTTTTGCCAACCACTCCTGAATGGGTCGTAGGCGTGAGTGTGCGGCCAAGTAAATGCAAGACGCCATCATGCCTAGCAAACGCATAGCTTGGCGTACCCTTATCTGGCAGCCAGCCTGATAATGAGGTATTGGCAGTAACATAGTTTGGATTCTTTCCTGTGATGGGAAGACTAACCCCTTTCTTGAGTCCATTACAGCTCCCAGGAACGGTTTGATTGTACCGGGCACTAGACTTGATTTTTTCTCTTTTATTGAGAATCCCAACTGAAAGAGAAGGTTGATAGTTCTTTGAATGTTTCATCTGCAAATATGGGGGGGGGGGGGGGGGTGGGAGGGTCTGCCCTGTAATCAGCCAGTCATCCAGGTATGGGTACACTGGGATTGCCTCCCAGCGCAGTTGCGCTGCCACCACCGCCAGAACCTTTGTGAATACCCTTGGAACAGATACTATTCGGAAGGGTAGCACTTTGAATTGGTAGTGCTGGTTCACCATCTTGAATCGCAAGAATCTTCTGCGCGCTGGGAACATTGAAATATGAAAATAAGCATCTTTCATATCCAATGTTCCCATGTAGTCTCCCTACTTTAGCAAGTGGATCACTTCTTGGGGCGCAGCTGAAGAGGCTACCTTCCGCCCCATAGTATACAGCTTCTTACTTTCCTTGTCTGGTGGTGCCTTCCGAAGAGGCCAATGGTGTCCCTGCTCTCTTGCTTGCTGTTGTAACTATAAGAGAGTCAGGTTTGAGCTGTCCCCTGATACAAAGGGGATAGGTGGGAGCAGGGCAGAAGAGCTTTTCTATGCGCAGATTAACTGCCTGCATCTGGATAGGTGTTTCCAGGGACGGTTGGATCCTCCACTGGATAGACTGCAGGATGGGAATGAACTGCGTGACCGTTTTCTTATCCCCTAAAATGTCAACAAAGTCCTTGTCTTGTTGAGTCTCTTGTGTTTTTATCTGAAAATGCTCAGCTGCCTTAATGAGCATGTCATTTTGTAGTGGATGGTTGTCTATGGGCGATTCTGCTACGGGGGTGGGGGGATCTAGAGTGACGGCAGAGGCTATGTTATACATGTCCTCTTCATCATCATCGCCATAGTCCTGTTCTCTGCCCTCTTGAGCTGTATAGGTATGTTCAGTGTCAGAGTCTGGGTCATAGAGATCAATGAAGGGTGGGTCCACCTGGGATTGGATATCCAGGGTATCAGGACGAGCCCTCTTAGAAGGGGGTTGAGGAGTAGGGGCATCTACGAGAACCAGAGGCAGCTATAGTGGGAGGTGTGATTTGGAAGTTTTGGAAAGAATCTGGGTTCTTTTTGAAAATATTTGACATAAATGTCATCCTTCTCATGACTCAATGTCCTCACATGTCCATTGGGCCAAGCTTGGGATGGACATAGGGCCTAAAAGAAAAGCCTGATGTGTGACTGGGGCTAGAGCGGAGGGCTGACCCTTATTTTCTGGGCCGATGACAAAGATTCCTCTTCTTCTCGGGGAAGTGAATCCCTTTCTTTGTGTGGATGGGAATTCCTCTCCCTCGGTGTAGAGTGGGACCTTTCCTTGTGAGGGGTCTTAGAAGACTGTTTCCCCTTCAGTAGGCCTTTAGCGACGTGTTTCTTTACCAGGTGGGCTAATCCCGACTGTATGGGGTCCTTAGCCTTCTTCGACGAGGCATGTTGAACTTCGGCTGTGGGGTGACCCGACGTCTCGTCTGCTGATGTGCGGGAACGGATTTAGACACAACATCTGTATTTCGAGAGTCTAGGTCTGTCATGTGGCCATCGTGACCTCCAATGCCCAGAGGACAGTATCTACAGATCTCTCCCTAGACGTCGTGTGTGGGCCTTTGGTCGACACACGTGTCGAGTCACGGCCCACGGCTGTGTGATTAGTGCAAGGGGCTGTGTGAGCGCTGGTGCTGCCGGGGGCCGTCCCCATAAAAGAGCCACCTACCTGTCTGCTGGGGTCGGGGGCTTGTGCTTGAGAAACCGAAGTTTCCCAGTTGCCTTCGCCGTCAGAAAACGCAGCTTTGCTGTATGTTCCTTCCGCGTCCATGGTGCCTTCGCCCTGCATGGTGTGATGGGCCCAGCGTATAGTTAAATGGTCCTTTAACATCTTGGGTTTAAAGAGCTTACAGGCTTGACAGTTCCCTTCAACGTGGTCCCGAGGGAGACAAAGGTTGCACACTAGGTGCTTGTCGACCCAGGGGAATTTTCTGTTGCACTTTGGGCAGAACTTGAAAGGGGTTATATTCATAATTAAATGAAATGGCAGCTTAGCGAAGATAGTGTATGAAAAGGGGTAAAAACATTCTCAATATCCCCCCCCCCCTCTCACTACTACGTGGGCCGAAGCTTGAAACGGCCCTCTCAGGTCTAAGGATCCCTCGACAGTCGTTTTTTTGACCGATGTCGGAAATGTTATCGATAGTCGGTGAACGAAGATAAAGAATAGGAAGAGTAACTAACTCGAATTTGATAAATCAATGGCGTTAAACCAAAATGAGAACTCTGCGAAATAGCATCCGTCTTACTGACACACACTGTCGACGTCCCTTGCTATTCACATGCTATGCATAGGCCAACATCTAGTGGAAGCTGTGGAGTATTACAGTTGTTATTGAAACTCGAAAAGGGATGTCGACAGGGCGTGCCAGTAATACTATCCCTAGTGTGACGACCACATGGTCCTTCACTCGTCGAGGTCCCTCAGATTGTTTTGTTTCTGACATGAGGTAGCATGAAGTGTATTAAAGCAGATATGTATCAGATAAAGCTCAGATAAACATCTATGCACCTTCTTTCCAAGGGGAGGAAGGGTGGGCGCATGTGAATATAAGCAGATACAAGCATCAGAAATACTATTACGGTGAGTAATGTATCTCTCTGAGGCTTGTGGAATCTGATTAGATCACATGCTATGCATAGATTAGCGAGCAGTGTTAGGATAAGGTGGTGGGTTGTGAGAAGGTCCAGTGGCAAATAGATGTTTTAGAACCGCTTGGCCCACCTTTGTATTTGCTTTAGAATGAGTGTCAATGCAGTAGTGCTGAGTGAAAGTGTGTGCTGAGCTCCATGTAGCTGCTTTGCAAATGGTGTCCAGCTGGAAATTTGCGATAAAGGCCAAAGTAGCTCCTGTACCCCTTGTGGAGTGAGCTCTTGGTGTGAAAGGCAGTGTGCTGCTTGATAATGAGTGTTAGGGAGAATTCTCAGAAATGTGCTAATTCCCCTCTACCTTAGAGACCGCCAGCTCTTTTGCAGGACTTTTAATCTCTAACCTGGAGTGAGTGAGACCTTTTTCCCAATTTCTCAAGTAATTTTTCTGTGATTTTGACACTGTTTCTTTTGATTTTGGAGTCTGAAACTTTCAGTGCAGTGGCACAGGAAAGTCTCTTAGGTTTCCCAAACGTTTAGATACCTTCTCTTGGTGAAGTTACTGTTTCCAAGAGCAGTAAAGAGAAATTGACTTTACTTACACTTTGTAACTTTCTAGACACAGCACACACTATCTTTCATAAGGTGCTGGAGGGGTTACTTAGGATCACCTTTGTCTAATTTCTCATGTAAGATTTTTATGTTACCCTTTCAACAATTAATGGATGGTGGCCGTGGTTTACTTTTTCCTGCCATTGTGTGTTTTTACCGCAGGCTGCAAAGGCAGCTGCAGTAAAACACCCATGGGTGCTCATTTTGTCAAAATGGTCCCGGTCGTCTTTTTTTCTTTTTTCACCATTTCTTGTTGGAAAGGTCCTTCTTGAGATTTACTCTGTGCGCCAAACCAGGTTTGGTCCCTTTGTTCTTTCGGTCTTTGGCGGGATTCACTGGTGAAGTCCGCCTCTGTCTCCAGCCTGTCTGGCAGGGCAGAAGTGAGGGAGGTGCCCGAAACTTCCTGTGCTTAATCCCCTTGGTTACAGGAATACACCCAAAGGTGATTGGCAGCTGGCTGTCCTTGGAGAACAGCCACCCTGCTGTGTGAGTGACAGCTAAGCTGTGAATGAATGGGTGGAACCTGCATAAAAGGCAAAGCTTTTTGGCTTGGAAGGCAGTGTCTACGACTGGACGAAGGAATCGAAAGAGAACTTGGAAGAGACTCTTGCTGCAACTCCTGGACCATTAGTTTGCCCGGTGAAGCCCTGCTGCATTGCTGAAGCTCTGAATTCGCCTTGACTAGAGAAGCCCTGCAACAGGCGACTTCTCCACTTGGGTTGGTGGGACCAATCAACCGCAAAGCTAACTCGTATGGGCATCCTCTTGGAGCTGGCTGTACTTCCATTGCTGCTGCAGGAACCAATTGCCAGAGAGAGTAACACCAGAATGAGTGCATCGTTTTTAAGTCATACCCGAGCTCCAGGAAGATCCTCTGGACTCCCATGAAGTAGGACTAACCAAGCCTGGGCCACCTCAACAGATGGCTGCACCCCAGAAGCAAGGAAAGCCCACAAGGTATCTGAGAACCGCAGTGGTGCTATTTGCGAGAAGCTGAAACCACGAAGTGCCACTGACCTGAACTTTGCCCATTGCTGCCGCCAACCTTTGAATCGTAGTGCAGGAATCCCCAGACATCCTCCCTCTTGTCCCCACGACTGAGGCCCAGGAACAACAGGACCTGCCATACTACAACCGGAACAGCAGCCAGCTGCAATCAATTTCTTCAGACCCAAGGTACTTGCTAGATCTCAGTTGAGACTTGCAGTTGTTGCCTTTTGCAGTGTTACTTGCAGCTTTGCCCTCCACAAGCTTGTGGCCCAACAGTGATTTCTTTTTCTACAAAACTCTCTATAACATTGTGCAAGACGTTTTACTTCCCTTCAAGAAGTGCCTCAGCCACCCCCCCCTAGACTTTGCTTAATTGATATTGGCTGTTCTGGCTCCGAAGACTCTTCTAACCTCTGACTGTTTGATCTGTCCCTCCAAAATGTCATACATTCTTTACTTATATAGCTGGGAAAGGGTTGATCTACATTGCATCAGGGGGTTTATAAGTGCTTACCCGTGTGAGAAACTTGTTGACCATTGTTTTCTTCCCTAACCTTTTCCTTTTGACACCAAACTCAGTATTGCTCTGAATGTACCAGTGATATATCAATGTTCACCTTTGTCCTAGTTACTGAAGTCACCTCAGGGTGTAGGAAGTGTGTGTGCCATCCCAAAAGGGTATCTACTGATTTATTGAAACAGTGTGTATTTTTGAAGAATATTTAAGTGTTACATATTTGCTCCCTTCTAAAGAAGGCTTATTCAAACTGACTGCTAACACTATCTAGATGTGATGCATGCTAATCTCCACAATTCGATCTAGATTTGGCGCCCCTATCTACATGCTCGAAAACAAACTGTGGATGGCCAACACCATTGGCACGATGCAAGGTGTGACTACCTTACACAATGAGGCCATTTGCAGGATGGCTACCTTGTACAATATAACCTTCACAAAATTCAGCTGGGAGGAAAAGTTTCAGTTATGCAGAACACACTTTAGCAACCGTTAATAACAAATGTTCTCTCCAAGAGGGATATAGGCAGTCCGTTTCCTAGCAATAAAAGTGTTAATTAAAAAACATGGCGGAACCAGCATTGCCAAAGCCAATAGGATCAGAAGATGGACCTTTGGGAAACCAGGACACCCAAAATCAAATGGACAGTTCCAGTTCTGATCGAGATCTTCAGTGGAAAATGTGTAGTTACCGCAGTGACTATGGACTAAGAGCACGTTAGTCACTACGATGAGTAACTACAAATTACTCGTCTGTCCCGTCCCCTATCCCCCATACTGTATGGGCAATTACAACTGAATGTAGCCGCAGGGTGGAGAGGAGACCCTCCTTAGGAAAACATGTTTCTTAGAACCGCCTGTCCAAACGCTACGTCTGACCTAGAGGCTGCGTCCAAACAGTAGTGCTTACAGAAAGCAAAAGGGGTGGCCCAGGTAGCCGCCCTGCTGATGCACGGCACATGCCATTGAAACGCGATGGCCGTGGCTTTGGCTCTGACCACATGGGCATATAAGTTAGCTGGCACTGGTTCGTGCTGCCCCTCAAGGCCTCCTTGATGGCCGAGACCATCCATCTTGCTATGGAGGCCTTGGAAGCTTGGTAACCGGGCCTTGACCAAACGAAAGTGACAAACAAGGCGTCCGACTTGCGGAAGTCCTTGGTCCTGTCCAGGTAGTATTTCAACGCACGTCTGATATCCAGATGGTGCAAGACCCTCTGAGGCACGTTCTTGGGGTCAGCGAAGAAGGTGGGTAAGACTATGGGCCTTATTACACGGACGGCGGTAAGAGTTAACGGTCACCGTTAATGGTACCGGTGACCGTTAACCCTTACCGCCTTACTACGAGGTCCCTTTGCGTGTTGGAGACTTTAACGCCTGCTTTTTGCAGGCATTAAAAACCAACCCGCAAAGGGACCAGGGAGCTAATTACGGTACTGCAATTTGCGGTGCCGTAATTAGCACCTTCCCCATTCCCATTATGCCCTATGGGGCAAAAATGGGAATGGGGAAGGGCAATGGGGGAAGGGGGAGTTACCGCCCCACCAACCTTGGAATAGGGCGGTAATTCCCCTTTCCTCCAAGGCGGTGCCGGTGTTTTACCGGCATGGACCAAGGTGCTAAAAGCACCTTGGTCCACCGCCGTCCGTGTAATGAGGCCCTATCTCCTTGTTGAGATGGAAGGAGGTGGTCACCTTGGGAAGGAATGCAGGATGCGTTCGCAGGACGACCATGTCCTTGTGAAAGGTGGTGTAGGGCTCTGAAGCCACCAGAGCTAACAAACCTGAATTCGCATTATCCATGCCTGTATAACATGACGCTGATATGTGTTTCATATCAGTACTAGCAGAATTGATTTAGTATATCCTGCAGACTGTGTTGCAAAACCCCATTGCACAGTATTACCCTCTGTCAGCAAAGTAAGGTAGCCTTTTCCTTTGCAGACTGTATTGCACCACACCCACGATAGTAAAATCGTGCCAGCCTACCTTAACAGTTTAATTTGCTAGACCTTTTGTGCTGCATCACCCATTGTTAGCAAAGTCAACGCACTCATCCTTACAAAGTGTGTTGCACTTCACCACAACACAAAAATATGTCTATTGCCACATGCCCACCTCTCCATGAACCTACATGATAACATTGCTAGCGACCAGACCACCATGCTGCTAAAGGTCTCACCCACACCGACTAAGACCTACTCAGCCATCCTCACACTTACATTCACCCTATACTCTGCTATTGCCATGACGCTTGCACTCATCCACCTACCCACTGCAACTACCAACTCCATTCATGGGCCACCGCTTCTCATACCTACAACACATGTTAACTCACATTATGCCTTCAAGCCCACTGCAGCTTTCTCTACGGAGGGAGATGGCTCGCTCATAGGATCCAAGGACCTGATCCACTCACTGTCCAACCTTCCCAACCTAGCCACCAGGAGCTCTAAACTCAGATCCCACACCTTACCCAGCCCGATAAGTTGCTCTCCTATGCTCGTCACATCTTGAAATCTTAGATTAGGCACTCATACTCCCCCTCCCACCAACCCCAGAAACCTGAAACCTACACCATTCCCTCCTATGCACCAATAGCAACTCCACTACCACCTCACAAGAATCTGCCTCCTCACTCACACACCAAGCTTCACAGCACACTACCCTCTACTAAATCGAGTAGATAAGCAAAAAAAAACAAAAAAACACCCTTTCACCACAACTCAATTGTGCGCTGCTCAATGTGCGCTCCCTCAACGCCCATGCGCTTGAAATAACCAGCCAAAATGTAGACATACCTTGCATCACTGAAACATGCCTTCATGAGGCCTCGGGCCCTGCCATAACCCTCGCCCTGCCCAAATGTAACACCATCCTTAGACAGGACAGACCCCTCAGAATAGGCGATGGAGTAGCCCTAATCTACAAGGACACCTTAACTATCAGGCTCACCTCCCATCCATGGGAGGGCAATGCAGACATCCTATCTACTGAACTCTCTCTCTCTCACCTAAAAACACAATTAACATTCATATCCTCTACCGACCTCCAGGCACATCTTGTCCACTTACTCAACAACATAAAAAAAGAAAATCTAAAACCTTACTTCTAGGCGACCTGAACCTTCAACGATTCCAAGGACAAATCCACCTCCTCGCTAGCCAAAGAGCTTAATAACCTAGGATTCACCCATAAAGTTCTGAGCCCCACCCATTCCAAAGACCGCACCCTTGATTGGGTTGCAGATCACAACTGCGCCTTTACCATCACATCCAATCTTGCATACCCTTGGGCTGACTATAATTGCATTCAATTCACTATCCCCACTACCCCTACCACCCCTACCACAAAAGCACTCACACGCGCCCCATCAGCACAGGTGAGAAGCTCTAAAAAATCTCAACTCGGATAACATCCGACCGTACCTTGGCATCCCCTGCCCAATTCCCCCCTTCTCGCAGGACCCCAATATACTTGCAGACATTTTTCAAAGATACACTCCCAAGACTGTAAATGCCATAGCCCCACTTGAAAGCAAGAAAGAAAAAAAGTAATTACACAGTAACTCCTTGTTCACAGAAGAGCTTCAGGCTCTGCGCTTGAACAAACGACAGGCCCTAAAGAATTGGCAGGCTAAACACGATGACTCTACCAAAGACAGTTTCAATCAGGCTGCGTGTTTATATAAAGATGCCATTATCGCAGCCAAATCCAACTCATTCAACAATCGAATATTGAATGCCAAATGCCAAACTAAGGAAATCTTCATTATCTTTAATGAACTCATTGCACCGCCGACCAGCCCAGATGAGATTATTAAAGACGAAAACTGGTGCGCAAGTATACAAGCAGCGATGCTCAATAAAATAGCCCTCCTTCAAAATAAAATAAAAAACCACTACAATGCACTACCAAGTCAGCACCTGCCCTGCCAAACTCCTTCCCAACATAAGGAACCGCACTTCACCCAATTCTCCTTCAAGGATATCACAGAACCAGAAGTTATAGACCTCCTCAAACATCTAAAACCATCTCTCTGCAAAGGTGACATATGCCCTCCTAAAATCATCAAGGATTGTGCCGAGGCACTGGCCCCTCTCCTAACGGCCTTCATTTATTCCTCTTTCAAAACAGGCATTGTTCCCTACAGCCTCAAAGAAGCCTGGGTACGCCCCCTCCTGAAAAAACCTACATTAGACCCAGCCCAATCTAACAACTATCCCGTTCCTTCTTAAAATTCTGGACAAGGCTACCCAAGATTCAACTCTACTTGGAAACAAATGCGATCCTAGGCAAAAGAATCAGGATTCCGCAAAGGACACGTCACTCCTAGACTTAAAAATCATCCTCCTCCTCCTCCGGGTTACCTCCTTCCTCAAGGGCAGAGCAATAAAGGTATTCTCTAACACAGCAAATGCAGCCCCTACCACTATCCACTGTGGAGTACCACAAGGCTCATGCACAGCCCCTACTTTGTATAATCTATTCACAAAGCTTCTCTTCGGTAAACTTGATTCACTTGGAATAGCTTATACAAACTACGCTGACGACACCCAAGTACTCATACCACTATCTAGTTCATATGACAAAGATGCCAAGGTCCTACTTCAAATTTTCGCCACAATCCAAGCTTGGATGGCGGCAAATGGCCTTTGCCTCAATGGGGATAAGACCGAGATTCTGATCCTCGGCCAAAAAGCTACCCTAGCCAAATTAGACCCACTCTAGTCCAACTTCAACATTGATAATTCCATCATTCCTGTCTCCTCGTCCGTTAAGACTCTAGGTGTCCACATTGATGCTACTCTATCAATGAATACGCAAGTCAGTGCCATTACCTCTGCTTCCGCTCATAGCACAAAACTTAATGCTATAAAACTTTACCTCACCAAACCCAACTGCCTTTCAATAGCTAGAGCAACCATTGGCGCCAAGTTAGACTACAGCAATGCCCTCCTAGCAGGTACCTCCACGAAAAAATTTAAATAGCCTCCAAATCACTCAAAACAATGCCCTAAGAGCAGCCCTGAGCATCCCCAAAAGGGACTACATCACACAAGCCAGGCAAGCAGCCCACTAGCTCCCTGTCAAAGACTGCATTACTTTTAAAATTCTCACCATCACACACAAATGCATCAACTTCACCGCTCCCACATATCTATCAGAAACTTTAACCAGAACTACTTCTGCAAGACCGATAAGAACGTGATACACCAATCACCCCCCACAGCAACAGGGTGAAAGCAGACGGAATAGGCTTTCCGTACATTGCGCCCAAACTTTGGAATGCGCTCCCCACTACCCTCAGAGCTGAAACCTCCCTCTTTGACTTTTAGAAAAAAATCTGAAAACTTCAGTTTTCAACTGACCTCCACCCGACTCTCCTCTCGTGTCTCCCACCGCCTCCTAAAAATGTAAATTTACCTGTGTAAACTCCTGATCTGTACTGAAAATGTGATCCGTACTAAAAATGTTAATCTCTGTAATCCTCTGAAATGTACTGAAATTGCTCAAATTTAAAAATGATTCACTGCTCGCTGATGTAACTAAGTTTTACCTGCGCTCTCCAACTAGCGCCACGATGCCCACGGGCTGCTGCGCGCTTTACAAATAAATAAATAACAGCTTGGATCTCGCGAGCCAAGGTGAGGCCCAGAGCGGTCGTTATGGTGACCAGCCTGATGTCCGCGGACACCATTGGCTCAAAGGGTTTGTGCGCCAAGGCGCCCAACACAACATTAAGGTCCCACACCGGGTGTGGTTTCTTTATAGGCGGTTAAAGCCTGTGGATGCCCTCCAGATGTCGCTTGATCACCGGGTTTGAGGAGGAGTGGAGGCCCTCCTCTGAATTCCTGTAAGCCCCTATGGCTGCCAGATAGTTGCGGTATGTATCCACCTGTGCGCTGGAGTGGGCGAGGTGAGCCGAAAAGGAGAGCATGTCGTACAAGGTGAACTTAAAAGGGTCGATCTCCCTAGAGTGGGAACAATGAAAGAATCTAGACCATTTCCTCTTACATTGCCTCCTAGTGGCCCTTCTTCTAGCGCACGCACTGGATGATCTCTAGGTTAGCCTGAGATAGTCGCAAGTGATTCAGTGTGACCTGCTCAGGAACCACACTGCAAGGCCAAGTTTGTGAGGAGCAGGGTGGAGTATCCTAACCCCCCTGGGGGGCTAGGAGAGGGGCTGGGCCCAGCGGTAGGTATATGGTTGGTCTGTATGATAGGCTGAGTAGCTCTGAGAATCATAGTCACGGCAGCCATCAAGGAGCTATCAAAATGAAGCTGAGGTGCAAGGATTCCTTTATCTTGCAGATCACCCTGTGGACCAAAGGTGTGGGCGGGAAGGCATATGCCATCACATTCCATTTTATCTGGAATGCGTCGCCCAGGGAGCCGGAGCCCTCCCCCTGCCAGGAGGCATACTGCTGGCATTTCCTGTTGTGGGAGGCAAACAGATCAACCTGGGGATGCCCCCATCTGAGGAAGAGCTCTTTCAGTACCAGGTTGTTCAATTGGCACTCATAATTGTTAGGCAAAGTTGGTATGCAGTACCCTCTGGGACCACTACACACAACTAGGACTACAGATGTAAGCAAAAGCAACCTTTGGTATAAGTCTGTACCACACAGTTTCTGGTAGCGAGCTGAGCAGCCAAGCTCATCTCAAGAGGAATGTGAGCTTGTAGGGGTGTTACACACAGGTCTACAATGACAAGTAATCAGATAGACACTTCTACTCAAGGTTTCTTGGTAAAACACTTATTACACAATCATTTATAAAGCATTCACTAAATGAGGCTGTTAGGGAGAAGTCTGATAAATGTGCCAATTCCCTTCACCTTAGAGACCCCCCCCAGCCACTTTTCTGGATTATTGAAGACTTGATCTTTTACCTGGAAAGACTGTGAGCCTTTTTTCCCACTCTTTCATGTATTTTGATGCGTGTTTTTCACTTGTGTTCTTTGATTATGGGAGTTTTAGATAACTCCATAGGCAGGGGGCGCCGTTACGCTGAAGAATGATGGCTGCCTAAGCGCCGAGCTCCGGACGGAGATAACTATACGGATAAAAATATCCTTCTCTGGGCAGTGATTTTCCAGCTCCTTCCTGCAACCTGTTAAGGGACCATCACGCCGTATTGCTGCCAACTTATAAGCTGGAGGACACTGTGGAAGTGGAGCTACGACTACATTAAAAGCCAGCGGTGAGCGTGCCTCGCTCGCCCGAGGGGCGGCTCCATCGGCTGCGGCCTGCCTGGCTGTTGTGCGCCACGGCGTGTGGGCCCACCGGGGGGAGGGGCATCTCTGCCCGGTCCGCGCGCTCGGCGCCCATCTGGCAGCTGACCCGCCCTTGCCCCCCCCCCCCCCCCGAGTGTGACTGGCTTGGGGGCTGTGGCTGCTGTGATGATCGGGCCGGCAGCTCCTGGTACCCCCCCCCCCTGCCGCCTCGCGATGCGGCCCTGTGCATCAACGGTGTCCCGCCTGGCGGACGTATCGAGGGGCTGGTGCGCCGCGGGAGGATCGCTGTGCCACGGTTGGCCGCACTGGTGCTGGCCCCTCCGTACCCCTCGTCTGCCGGATGCCTGCGGAGTCAACACTTTTGGACTGAGGTAGGGGGGCCAGGTGGGGCGGCAGACGCTGGCGGATGTGTGCCTGCGCTATGGCGCGGATTTGACTTTGATCCTGGGCAACCTATTGAGATTATTCATGTAAAGAGATGTCACCCCACAGAGGCTGCTGATAGTAGCTAAAAGACACCTCCTGTTCTACCACTCACAGGGGTGGACCCTACACCTGCCGGTCCGGCCTCTTATTGGCGCTGGAGTGATTCTCTCCCCCCCCCCCCCCTGATGGCCGCTGGCACTGGTGGCCGGCCCTCTGTGTGGCATACTGCTGATCTTAATCATAAACCACGCACCCCTCCCCTAGTGCTCGGCGGGTGGCGCTTGCGAGGGGACCCCCCCATACGGTGGCGCTAATCTTTTGAACCCGGCACGCGCTCCAGGTGCGTTGTGCCCTGGTCACCGCTGTGAACATATAACTCTGCTAATGAACTCTCTCTGTCTGATCCTTTTCCACCTTTATTGGAGGACCGTTTGAACTAGAACACCAACAGCTGGGGCGGGTTCACGTGTGGGCGGGGCAGCGGCGCTGCCGGGTCACTCCCATGACTCTCGCACAGATCAACACTGCAGTTTTACGTGGAGAATCTGATACGACTCAATAGAAGGTCCGAGTAATCCGTTCACAACATTCAGCAGCTTTCATCCCTTTGCTGCCCTCAGGCTTCTCTGCTGCCCTCTCCTGCCCACGTCCCCAGAACTCCCCTGAGCAGACACCATGACCAAGGGAGCGGGCGCTGGAAAAAAGCAGACTTCTTTAAACAGGTTTGCAAAAGCGTCAGCTAAAACAGTCACTGAAATGCTGGAGGACGCACCCGCTGCGCCGGCCGCACCTGCCCCTGATGACTTTGAAGATGCTAGAGTATATTCGGGAAGGGTTTACTACTCTACACACCAAACTTGATGACATGAACGGCACCATCTCATCCATAAAAGCACACATTGAGAAAACCGATGGCTGGGTGGCCGAGATTGAAACGAGGGTGGGTGCCGTCGAGGATGATCTAGGCTCCCTGTGGGCTACTGTCTCCTCGCTCTTGCATCGAGTGCTGGCAGTTGAAAAGAAGAATGACGACCTTGAATCCCGTTCAAGGCGTAATAACCCACGCATAGTCGGGGTGACCAAAGACGCCATTAATGAACCCATGGAAGATTATGTGGAGCGCATCCTTCAAACACTACTGGACTCACCGAAATTGTCCCCACAATTTGCAGTGGAAAGGGCTTGTCGGTCTTTAACCGCGAAACCCAGACCTGATGCTCCTCCTTGCCCCATCATAGCCAGAATCTTAAACTTCCGGGATCGCGATGCTCTCCTTAGGGCGGCTAGGATCAAGGGGGAGCTGCTTCTTGGGGCAGCGAGGATTCATCTTTATCCAGATTTTTCTGTGGCGGTGCAGCAGGAGCGCAAAACCTGAGCGGTCAAAAAGAGACTTCGAGACTTAGGAGTCAAATACTCCATGCTATTCCCTGCTAAACTCAGAATTGAACACTCCAATCAGACATTCTTCTTTACAATCCCTGAAGAGGCTTCGAAATTAATGGATGAACATTTCCCTGGCTAAGTTACCTCTCAAGGCTACCGTTTGCCTGTTACCTCATCTTTCGTGAATTAAGCTTTGCCTGCTGATGGGCCCATATACGGCCAAGCATATGAACCATTGTGGCATCCCACAGGGGCACATTAATACTTTGGCTTGCGATGGCTGTGTTGGTGTTCCTCAGTCCACGTGCCCCTTCCTGGTCACACTGGTTAAAGTCATTTAACACTGCGAACACATTTATGAATCTCCCAGTCCGGAGCATCATCGCCAGGCCAGCTAACAGGCCCCCAGGGGCTGATGCCACTGATCTGGTTGTTATGATTGTATTGGGTTATCATTCCTCTGGTTGGGGGAGGGTGTGGGTGGGAAGGGAGGGGAGGGGAAGGCGAGGTATGTTGAAAATGACGATGACCGTAGGTGACGCTACACATATCACAGGACTAGATCATGGTAATATTGGGCGGGCGATGGCTCCTCTTCAGCATGGACGGTATTGTCCGCCACTCTTTCGAGAATTAAGGTATGTCCAACATCTCCACACAAATGGCGGATAATGACTTAACGCTCATGAGCTAGAATGTGCGGTGTCTAGGCAATCACAAAAAGATGCGAACGATTCAACTTCATGCTGAGCGCCATGGCACCAAAATTCTGTGTTTGCAGGAGACCCATGCCCGCTCTGAACAATGTAATACGTTTGCTAAACAGTGGGGGCCCCTGATGTACTATACCAATTATTCGACACAGAGCCGAGATGTTATGATTATGATACACAGGACCCTTAGATTCACGTGCACTCACTCACAGGTTAAATGTTAAAGGTATTTGTACCGCGCATCGTCACCAACGGAATTGTTCCCCAGGCGGATCTGTAAATGATAAAGGTGGGATGGGTTAGTAAGGTGAAGAAGGGAGTAGGATAGTGAGAGGAGTGGTGTTCTGTTGGCAGCTTCAACTCAGTATACACCTGGTGCTGAGCTTTGGTGCGGGTATCGGAGTCAGTCCACGTGTGCTGTTCCGGCATGTGTTGTTGCAGTGTATTGAAGTGCGTGCGGCTTGTTGTGCGAGAGATGGTTGTGTGAGTTTTTTGAGTGAGATAAGTATGCAGAGTTTGAGCTTATATTGGTTAGTGGGTTACCTGACCTTTACCATGCTAACATTCACAGTTCTGTCTGAGTGTGGCACTTGTTGGCCCTCACATTCCCATCTAGACGCGGCGCAGGCCAATGTTTAGGACTCCATCCGGGTGTGGTCATGCCAACATTCACAACCCCATCCGAACGCCACGCAGGCTGGTGTTCACAACTCTGTGTGGCACATGCTAGCATTCATGTTTTTTCAATCGATCCTATACAGATGCGACGCAGGCCAACGTCTATCTAGATGCGTCTGCCGGTCTGGATATGTTCGTCCAGTACATACGAGTGGGGAAAGTCACTTGAGTGCTTTCGTCTGGGTCTAGTTATGTGGTCAGTCTCTGCAGCCTTCCTTTGTGGCTATTTTCCATGATGTCTTATGCTCTGTCGAGTGGTTGGTTCTTTGGTTTGAGTGTTTGTCCAATTTGAGAGTGGCCGAGGTTGGAGTTATTTTCATCATTGTTTTAATGTCTGGGCATTCTAGTGCGTCTCCGTTGTGGTTACGCTTTGAAGAGCCATGATTTGAGGAGTTTCCTGAATGCTAGGTGGTTTGTTGTATTCCGTATATTCTTAGGTAGGTCATTCCAGGTTTTGGGTGCCTAGTGAGAGAAAGACGATCCTCTGAGTTTTTTTCTGTTGTAGGGTTTTGGTTCCAGGCGTATGTCAGTGCTTGATCTTAGTGTTCTTGTCGGTTAATGTAGGCGTAGTTTGTCGCTTAGGAATTCTGCGCCTTGTTTGTGTATTGCTCTGTGCGTGATGCACATGGCCTTGTACTTTATTCGCTGTTTCAGTGGTAGCCAGTGTAGTATTTTTAGCGCGGGTGTGATGTGTTCTCTTCTGGGTAGCTTGAGGAGGAGTCTGGCTGCTGCATTTTGTATGCGTTGCAGTTTTTTTTTTAGAAGTCGTTCGGGCATGCCCAGGTATAGGCTATTGGCAATAGTCTACTCTGGACATGATCAGAGCGATGATGGTAAGTGTTTTGTTGGCGAACGACAGGAATGATAGGATCCTTTTTGCTGCTCGCAGGAGAAAGAAACATTTCTTGATTACCGAGTTTACTTGTCGCTCTAGAGTGAGATTGTTATCCATCAGGTCCCCTAGGTTTACAGTTGATGATGGTTCTGGTGTGGTGCTGAGCTCTCTTGGCCAGGGGATGTAGTTGATGTCTTCTCCCTTTTTTGAAACAATCATTATCTCTGTTTTGCCTGGGTTGATTTTGAGATGGTTGAGGTTCATCCAGTTGAATATGTCACAAAGGCAATTCTCTAGTGTGGTGTTTTCTTCTCGGGTGTCTTGTATGTTGAAGATTATTTGAGTATCGTCGGCGTAGTTGTAGCACGTGAGGCCGTGTTTTTTGATGAGTTTGATTAATAGGTACATGTAGATGTTGAATAGAAGCTGGGAGACGGATGATCCTTGTGGTACTCCCCACATGGAGACTCTGGGTTCGGATTTACAAGGTTTCATCCATATTGTTTGTTCTGTTTGTTACGAAGGATTTGATCTATAGTAGGGCAGTGTCTGTTATCCCTAGTCCTTCTTGTCCCTTTATGAGGATGGCGTGGTTGACAGTGTCGAAGGCTGCAGACAGATCAAGGAGAATCAGGGCGGTGCTGTTGTCTGAGTCTGCGTTTGTTTTTAGGTCGTCCCATATTGAGAGGAGAGGCGATTCTGTTCCTCTCATAGGTCTGAAGCCAACTTGTGCCTGGTGTAGTAGGCAATGCTCTTCAATGAATTCTTGGGTTATTTGGTAGACGTACATTTCTAGCAGTTTGGCTATGTAGGGTATGTTGGAGATGGGTCTGTAGTTAGATAAGTCCTCTACGTTTCCTGTTGTGTCTTTGAGTAGCGGCTTGATGTAAGCCGATTTGAAGGCCTGCGGTACTTTACCTGTTGAGATTGAGAGGTTGAGGAGGTTCCTTTGGTATTCCATGGGGGTTCCTTGTTTGAGAATTATTTTGTATATGTCCGGGGGGCAAGGGTCTTCAGGAGAGCCCGATTTGTTGCTTTGGTTTACCAGTTTGACGAAAAACCTCAACTGATATTTCTGGGAAGTTTTGTAGCTTGTTTGCGTGTTCCTTGTCTGTGTCGGTTGGGTTTGAGCTGTGAACGCTTGGTCTGTTTTGTATGGTGTGTTGGATGGAGGTTATTTTGTTTTTGAAGTGGTCGCCGAGGTCCTGGCAAAGTTTCATCGATGGGATTGGCGTGTTGTTGCAGGCCAGTGGATTTAGGATTTTGAATAGTTCTTTTTGAGCGTTTGGTGCTCTGAAGATTCGGTTGTGGTAATGTTTCCTCTTCGCTTTTTGTATTTCCTTTTTATATGCGCGGATCTGTTGTAGGAATTTCAATTTGTTTGCAGTGGTTTTGTTGGTCCTCCATTCGGATTCTAGTTTTCGGTTTTTCTTTTTCATGGCGTTGAGTAGTGGGGTGAACCATTTTGATGTAGTTTTCTTGCGTGATGGGGTGAAAGGCTTTACTTTGGCGATGTCGTCAAGGGTTGTTGCGATCCAGGTATGAAGTAGGGCAACTTTTTTGTCTAGGTCTGCTTCTTCCATGGTTGATGGTTGTGGTTTGCTGAGTTTTAGGAGCTCGGTTAGGTTGGAGTTGTTTATGGTTCTCCAATTTCTTATCATCATGATTGGTTGTTTTTCTTGTTGCTTTTTTGTTGGAACGGCTGTTGTGATTATGAACGGAATAATGAGGTGGTCGCTCCAAAGTATTTGAATTGGGGGTGCCGTGGTGATGAGATCCTTGTTGGCGAAGATTGCGTCAATTGTGTGCCCTGCTGAGTAAGTTGCTCCTTTGACTAGTTGTTGTAGGTTCATGGCTGCTATTTGGGCGATTAAGGATTTTTGTGTGGTTGTGGTTTCTTCATCCAACAAGATGTTGAAATCTCCGAGGATGATCAGATGATTGTACTTGATGGCTAGGGTAGTGATTGCTTCTGTGAAAGCGTCTATGAAAGTAGCATCGTAGGTTGGTGGTCTATATATCAGTATGAATTTCAGGTTGGTTTTGGGGTTTACTGAAAGTCGTATTAAGGATTCGCATTTATCGATGTTTAGTGGATCTTCCATTTTGATAGCCAGTTGTTCCTTGTGATGATCGCTAGTCCCCCCCCCCCCCCCTTTTGGATTTTCTGTTTGTTTGGATGCATTTGAAGTCTTCAGGCAGGCAGTTGTTGAGGGTGATCTTGTAGTTGTCGTCTAGCCATGTTTCGGTTACAAATAGCATGTCTATGCCTCCTGGCAGGAGGTTGTATATTTCCATTGCGTGTTTGGACATTGACCTTGCGTTTATTAGGTTACAGTTGATTCTCTGAGTGAGATTTTGTTTTGAGGTTATTTGTTGTTCGAGTTTGTAATTGTCTGTTCATGGAGTTTCCACATTGATGTCGGTAGGATGAAGAATGGCGACAGCTGCTTCTTCATTGAAGCGGTCTAGTAAGTTGATAACAGGGCTGATTAGTCTTGGTGTTTCTGCTGTGATGCTACTCGGATGAAGATCAGCAGTGGTTTCTTCATTGGGTCCGATTGTTGGGTGGGAGGTGGCGTTGCTGGTTGTTGGTACCACGCCGTATTGTGCGGGATGCAGTGAAAATCGATGTTACCCCTCTGTTCTTGTAATTTAAGGGGTCGCGGGGTCGAAGCCCTCCCACTCTTGTTGAGTGCCACCCATCTTTCTTTCGCATGTATCAGGAAATTCTGTGCATGTTTTGAGGTTTCCGGGTTGGGGTGTCGGTGTACCGTGGTTGTTGCGAGGTAAGGTGTGAGGTATAAGGATTTTTCTCTTGTGGATTTTGTTCCGGTTGTGGCTGTTTTAGGCGTGTTTTCTTCCACTGGGGCTGTTTCTTGTGGGTTCTGTCGGTGTTCTGTGTTCGCGTCTCTTGTTGCACGATCTTGTTCTCTTTCTCAGCGTTCTTTTCTGGTACAGGCCATTTTCCAGTCTAGGTGAAGGCGTAGTATGGTCCTCTGTGCTGTGCGGTCGCAGTGATCTCGGTTTTCCTTATCTGGATACGCTGGGGTGTTCTCTGGCTCAATTTTGCTTTCTGTCCGTTGGTAGGGTGTGTTTCCTAAGGGTGCACTGTCATTGGGGGGGAAGGAGGGAGGGGGGGGTTTGGGGGTAAACGGTCTGCTGGTATAGGATTTAATTGAGTTAGGTAGTGGTGGGTGGTGGGTTTCCGGGATTGGTAGAGTACTGAACTAAGCGCAGTTAGATTATTTGAGAGACCTGTATAGTCGGTGAGAGTCCTATCAGTGCAATCTAAGCATCACACAGCGCCGTTCGGAGACCAGGCCCCTGCTGAATTTGAGAGACCTGCACAGTGGGAGAGACTCCCACCAGCGCAACCTAAACACCACACAGTGTAGTTTGGAGACGGGGCCCCTGCTAAACTTGAGACCCCGCGCAGTGGGAGAGAGGCCTATCAGTGCAACCTAATCATCATACAATGCAATTTGGAGACAGAACCCCTGCTAAATTTGAGAGACCTGGATAGTGAGAGAGAGGCCTATCAGTGCAATCTAAACATCATATTTGGGGACGGAGCCCCTGCTAAATTTGAGAGACCCGCACAGTGGGAGAGAGGCCTATCAGTGCAACTTAAACGTCATACAATGCAATATGGGGACAGAACCCCTGCTAAATTTGAGAGACCTGTATAGTGGGAGAGAGGCCTATCAGTGCAACCTAAGGAACAAGTTACTTACCTGTAACAGTTGTCATGGGTCTGGCATGGATTCACATGCTCATGAATATTCCCCGTCATCAGGCCGGGAATCCTCGGTATAGAAAAAAAAATCAGTATCAGTTTTGTTTCTGTCTTTCTTAGTAGTAACCAATCACTGGCCTCTGGGTCATACTGCCTCCAGCCAATGACTGCCCTCTCCCTAAGCCCCGCCTCTGGCAGCCATCCTCAGATTTGATAGCACGTAAAAGTGGCAGTATGACCAAGTGAAGAGCCGCAGAGGGGTAGGCGGGAGGGTTCGCATGTGAATCCATGCCAGACCCATGCTGGAGAACAACAGTTACAGGTAAGTAACTTGTTCCTTCTACAGTATGGGGTCTGGCATGGATTAACATGCTCATGAATAAGAGAATACATAGCAGTACACACATGCACAACCACGGGAGGTGGCAACAGGCTCAACATTAAGCAATACAACAACTCAACATTAAGCATCTCTTACCTCCTCACCAGGCTCACCTTAAGCGAACAGGTTGCGCAGCACTGCTTGGCCGACCCTGGACTCCTCCCTGGAGTCCCGATCGACGCAGTAGAATCTTGTGAAGGTGTGCGTCTACCTCCACGTCGCAGCCCTGCAGATGTCCAGCAGGGGCACACCAGACAGGAACGCCGTGGTAGCAGCGATCGCTCTGGTCGAATGGGCTCTCGGACGGCCGGGCAGCGGTCGGTTTGCCAACCGGTGAGAGTGCATGATGCAGCCGGAGAGCCATCTGGAAATGGAAGTTTGAGAGCGCCTTCCCTTGATTCCAGTCCCAAAGCTCACAAACAGCTGTGATGTCTTCCGGAAACTCTTCGTGCGGTCCACGTAGAACTTCAGCGCTCTAGCTACGTCCAGCGAGTGCAGAGTCCTCTCAGCAGGCGACGAAGGAGACGGGAAGAAAACTGGCAACACCAAGGGTTCGTTGAGGTGGAAGTCCGACGGCACCTTGGGCATGAAGGAGGGGTGCGTCCTCAGCACCACCCTCGTGTCGTGAAACGTCACGTATGGCGGCTTGCAAGATAGGGCCTGGATCTCTCCCACTCGTCGTGCGGAGGTGATGGCCACGAGAAACGCTGTCTTCCACGACAGAAATTTCAACGGTGTCGAATGCATAGGCTCAAATGGGGACCCCATAAGCCTGGTCAGCACCACGTTGTGCTCCCACACCGGGGCAGGGGCCTTCACCGGCGGGAATGATTGGAAAAATCCTTTCATAAATTCCTTCACCAGTCGATGAGACCACAAGGACGCCCGTCCCGTAGTTCTGGTGTATCGTGAGATGGCGGCCAGATGTATCTTGATGCAAGCGTGAGCTAGTCCAGCCTTGGCCAATGACAGTAGGTACGGCAATACTTGAGGGGCCGTAATCCGCAGAGGGTTAATCTTCTGAGCACGGCACCAGACAGAGAACCTCTTCCATTTATGTCCATAGCACTTGAGAGTTGAGGACGCCCTGGCCTTTGCAAGAACCTCTCTGCAGTCGGCCGGGATGTCATACCCTCTAAACTCTAGTGCTGCAGGAGCCAGGCCTGCAAGTTCAGCAACTCTGGGTTGTGGTGAAGAATGGAGGCTCCTTCTCTGGAGAGAAGATCTGCGTCCATCGGCAGCTTGACTGGTGTGGACGTTGACAAGTCCAGAAGGTCCGGGAACCAGATCTGTCTCGGCCATGCCGGTGCGACGAGGATCATCCTGCACCGAGACCTCTTGAGCTGGTTGATGAGCCGGAGCAGCAACGGCAGTGGAGGGAACGCATAAAGAAATAGGCCGTCCCAGGGGAACGAGAAAGCATCGCCCATGCTCCTCGGCTGGGGGAACCTGCTGGCGAACCCCCGGCACTTGGCCGTCGCGAAGAGATCGATTTGGGGTTCGCCCCATCGTCGGAAGAGTCGATCCACTTGATCCTGGCGTAGTTCCCACTCGTGACAAGAACGCAGCTCTCTGCTAAGTGAGTCGGCGATCGTGTTTTTTATTCCTGCCAGATGAAAAGGCACCAGAAACATCCCTTGGGCGACGGCCCAATGCCACAGATCCTGGGCTTCCTTGGATAGTGCAGGGGATCTGGTTCCGCCCTGCTTCCGGATGTAGAACATCGTGGTGGTGTTGTCGGTGAAGATCCTCAACACCTTGCCCTTGAGGGACGGAAGAAAGGACCTGAGCGCCCAGAACACTGCGCGGAGCTCCAAGATGATGATGTGGAGTGACTTCTCCTCCAGGAGCCAAAGGCCTCTCGCGTGAAGATCTCCGGAGTGCGCTCCCCAACCTTCCAGGGAGGCATCCGTTGTCACCATCACCTGGTGAGCTGGGGTCTGAAAGTCAGTGCCCGCCGACAGATGAGAGCGGGTACCCCACCACCGGATAGCCTGACTGAACATCTCGTTGAGAGGGATCCTGTCCTCGAAGCTGCCCGTCGACTGGACCCAGCGGGCATCGAGGAACTCTTGTAAGGGGCGCATCCGAAGCCTGCAAAGGCGCACCAGATAAATGCAGGAGGACATCATATTGAGGAAGGACTTGATAGATCTTACCCTGGCCATGTCCGTGGCCAGCAGACGCTGCACCTTGCCCAGAATGGTCCTGGTCTTTTCCTCCGACGGCGAGGCCAGCCGCGTCACTGTGTCGAGATTGGCTCCCAGAAACAGGGCGACTTGCGACGGAACCAGGTGGGATTTTGGAAAGATGGAGACTCCCAGGTCCGTGAGCAGCTGGACAGTCTTCGCAGTGTGCTCCACGGCAAGCTCCCTTGTCATTGCCCGGATGAGCCAGTCGTCCAGGTAAGGGTAGACGTGGATCCCCTGTAGGCGCAGCCGCGCCGCCACTGGTGCGAGGCACTTGGTGAACACCCTGGATGCCGACTACAATCCGAACGGGAGGGCCTTGAACTGGTAGTGCCGCCCTTGGACCACGAACCTGAGGAACTTTCGGTCTCTTTTTAGAATGGGGATGTGTAAGTATGCTTCCTCCAAGTCCAACGACGACAGGAAATCGCCCTCCTCCAGCTGTCCCAGCACGTGCTGGAGGGTGACCATCCGGAACTTCTGTGCCTTGATGTACTTGTTCAGTCGTCGCAGGTCCAGGATGGGGCGCCATGCTCCTGTCTTTTTTACGAGGAAGTACCTTGAGTAAACCCCGGAGCCCCGAAGCCTCTTTGGGACGAGCTCGATGGCACCCTTCTTGAGCATCGCCCTTACTTCCAACAGTAGTTGAGGGACGTGATTTTCCTTCCTGGCCACGGGTGGAACGCGAGGGCACTTCTTCTGAAACTCGAGGGCGTGCCATTGGGCCAGGGCGTCCAGCACCCAACGGTCGGTGGAGATGGACTCCCACACGCTAACGAACCTCGCCAGACGGCCTCCCACCGTGGTGCTTCGGCAGGGGCCCGACCCCACGGTTGGTTCAAATTTTGTTTGGAGGCCGCCTTGCCTCCTTGACCGCCCCGTCGACGACGACGGGCACCACCTGACTTGCCGCATCCCCTGTAGGCTTCCTGGGACGATGATGTTGTCGCTTGGCGGTACGTGGAGGAGCCACTGCCGGATCCCTTGGAGGCACATTGTCTGCCTCCGGAGCTCCGAAAGGACGGCCGTAGTTGTTGGAGCACTCCCAGTGCCCGGGCAGTCTCCCGTGTCTGTCTTGATGGCCTGAAGGGACTCATCAACCACCTTCCCAAACAGGTTGTTCCCGTCGAAGTGCATGTCCAAAACCTTGGTTTGTACGTCCTGGCGGAAATCCGTCACCTTGAGCCATCCTCGTCGTCTCAGGCAAACGCTGTTGCCCAACTGACGGAAACCGGGGTCGGCGATGCCCGTTGCCACCGTGATGGCGTGGTCCGAAGCAATCTCACCTTCCTGTAGGATTTCAAGGGCCTCAGCCCTTTTGGCGTCCGGAAGGAAGTCCAACAGAGGGGCGATTTTGAACCACAACTCCCCGTCGTAGCGGGCTACGATAGCCAGGGCGTTGGCCGCCTTGATAGTCGTTGCTGCGGATGAGATGACCCGTCGTCCGATCGTGTCTAGCTTCCTGCCCTCGCCTTCCGGCGGGGAAGTTGATGTCGAGGTCGATGCCCCCCCAGCTTTCTTCTTTGCCGCCGCCGAGACGACCGAATCCGGGGTAGGTTGCGCCTGAAGGCACAAGGGGGCAGCGTCGGGGACCCGGTACTACTTCTCGTACCGGTCCCTCTTTGCCGGCACCGTGGCAGGGTTCTTGAGCCCTCATCCCAGATGTCATCAAGAAGTGGTACAGCGAGGGCCGTCTTCCTCTTAGCCTCGCGCCGTTGGTAAAGGAACCCTTCCTTCTTCTCTTCTGGGCAGAGCTGGAAAAGCTTGGATGCCCTGGAAATCATGGTATGGAAGGATCCAATCTCGTCGGGAAGGGAAGCACGAGCAGAGGGCGACGGGGGACACGTCCTGGCGTCGCCTCCGTCGTCATCTGTACCTGTAGTAGCCGTGTCCGTGCCTGTATCATCCCCATGGGTAGTGGACCGGGGGTGGGGGGGGGGCAGAGCAGGCCGCAGAGGTGGGAGAGGTGGCGTAGGATGCGTCGTCGTCCTCTTATGTTGTGGACTTTCCGAAGGTCCCGGCTCCGGTTCCCCCGTCGGGTCTGGCTCAGGTACCTCCGTCGGGGGGAGGGGCAACCTTGTCCTTATCTCCGAGCATAAGGACTGAATCGCTGACAAAATGGCCGCCGAAGTGTCCTGCGGCGCCGGAAACGACTGGCGCGAGGGCTCTTGAGGAACCTCGGCGGCGACACCGTCGCTTTCGTCGTCGCCCTCGTCGGGATCCCTCCTGATGGGCTGGGCCTCTTCCACGACTTCAATGAGTTCTTCTGAGGTTGTGTCCGTATCCACGATGGCCACCTGCCCCCTCCCCCACCTTTTCCAACGAGGACTTCGTGAGGGTCTTCTCAATGGGCCTGAAAGACGACTCCCTCCGTGGTGGCAGGTAGACTCTGGGTCCTGAGGTCGCCTCCACTGGCGTAGCCAGGGCCGCTGCGACATCCTCAATCGAGGTCTTAGCAGGGTGAATTAAGGCCATCGTCACCTTCTGTACGCCTGGGGCCTTCACCTTGGGGGGAGGGCCCGAGCCTCGCTCCCCTCTCTGCCAGAATCTACGAGATCGACCGGGGCCTCTCCAGAAGCTTCGCCGGGTTCTCGGACTTCCTCTTACCCGAGCCAGAGCGTTGGCTCGTGGTTGATGGCGCCGGGGAGGATGAGCCCTGCCTGGCAGCCAAGAAGCCCGACCGTTCAGACTCGCGGTGTTTGGCCTTTTGTTGGGCCCCTGTCGCCGGGGCGCCCTCACAGGACTTAGAAGACCGCTCAGACTTTTTCTTCTTCTCGCCTGACAGGCTCTTCCCTTCCAGCCAGTTGCCGAGACGAAGGTGGCGATCCTTCATGGTCCGCTCCGACATGTTCCCACAAAACGCATAGTCCTTTTCCGTGTACGTCTTGTCCTCATGGAGACAGTAGAGGCATAACGAATGTTCGTCCTCCTTGAAAACATTCTGAAGCTGGCATCCAGGGCAGGTCCTGAACAGCTTCCCAGGCATCAAGCTTCCTTTCTCCTGGGCCATGTCCGGGGTAGGCCTCGGAACTTCTGGAATCCTCCAAAAGCGTAACTCGACAAAATCTTCACCCTTGAGGGGCGTAGAAAACTCTGAAACGGATCCCCATTGATCAGATGTAGAAACGGTGGAGCTTGAGGCTCTATTTAACGAAAAAATGAGAAAAAATCTCCTGAAAAAGCGCAAAAACGCAGCAAAATCTTGAGCTACAGCACGAGGACTCCCAACACTTGAACGTGTGGTAAAAACCTGAGGATGGCTGCCAGAGGCGGGGCTTAGGGAGAGGGCAGTCATTGGCTGGGGGCAGTCTGACCCAGAGACCAGTGATTGGTTACTGCTAAGAAAGACAGATCAGAAATGAAACTGATACTGATTTTTTTTCTTTTCTATACCGAGGATTCCCGGCCTGACGACGGGGAATATTCATGAGCATGTGAATCCATGCCAGACCACATGCTGGAGAAACATCATACAATGCAATTTGGAGACAGAACCCCTGCTAAATTTGAGAGACCAGTGTAGTGGGAGAGAGGCCCATCAGTGCAACCTAAACATCATACAATGCAATTAGGAAACCGGACCCCTGCTAAATTTGAGAGACACGCACAGTGGGAGAGGGGCCTATCAGTGCAATCTAAACATCATGAAACGCAATCATTTTTTTTACTTTGGGTTTGGTAAGTGGCTCGGAGTCTGGGGTAAAGTAGTTGCTCTAATCCTGACCCAGGCCACTCCTACCTTACTGGTCCTTGTGGATGATGGTTGACGGCTGGCCACTGCTTCCCCTGCAGACACCGGCTGACACTTCTTGGATCCGCCTCTGTTGGAGCCGCCCTTAGCCGCAGGGCTGCACAGGCAGAAGGGCTGCCCTGGGGGGGACCAGTGATAAAGGCTGGGAGGACCAATGAGAGCGGTGCTGGGCGGGTCGGGAGGCGGGGGAGCCTGGGTTGTTGAAAGGCAGTGAGCGTCTGCAGCACGGGTCACTCGCCCCAAACAGGGAAGCAGATTTAATCAATCGGGGGCGGTGGGAGGGTTGAGAGGCGGGAGCGGGCAGGGACGCACTCGGGAAGAATGCGTGCGCGGGGACCAAGGGGGAGCTTTTGCCAACGACTGTGGCCCAAAATGGAGGTAGGGGGCACACCACTCACCTGCCTGGCTTGTTCAAAGGCCCACAGGGTAGATTTGTGTTGGTCCTAGGTACTCTACAGAAGGAGATGGCCATCCTAAACATTTATGGTCCAAATATTGATGACCCCGACTTCTACCTCCACCTAGCCTCTCTGCTTGAAAGTTTCCCCCGGTCCCGATTCTATGGGGGGTGATTTCAATACGATATTAGATGTCAACCGGGATAGGTCAGGTTCCAGACCCCTCCGCCTCTCTAGGGCAGCCAAATCTATCCTCATAACGCTGCCTCGCTTGTCGATTGTTGATGCATGGCGCCTAAGGTACCCTGATTCACCAACATACTCCCATTACTCCTCGGTGCATGATTCGCATTCCAGGATTGACAAGTGGCTTATATCAGATATATTGATCAGACATCTGTCCCATTTGTCGATCCTCCCTAGAACTCGGTTTAACGTGATCAGCAGGATTGGCCCGAGGGTGCAAGCGGTGGCAGCCTCTTTGGACATGCAGAAAGCATTCGACTCCGTATCATGGGAATACCTATGGCGAGTCCTGGAGAAATGCAAGTTCGGACCCAACTTTCGATCCTGGGTTAAGCTGTTTTAAGCAGGCCCATCGGCTAGAGTCTGTACTGAGGATAGGTGCTCCTCCCCCTTCCAGATAGCCAGGGGAACGCGGCAGGGTTGCCCCTTTTCCCCGTTAATATTCGCCATAGCCATGGAACCCTTTGCTGCCATCGAACCCTTTGCTGACAAGATCCCTCAATCACATGCTCATAGGGGCTTGCGAACTCCGGGCCAGTCTGATCTCGTCCCTCTATACGCTGACGATGCCCTGCATTATATCCGGTCTCCGGATACTAACCTTGTCCCGATCCTGGAGGATGTTGTTTGTTTTGGACGCATCTCCGGACTGAAGGTGAACTGCTCTTAGTCGGTCCTTTTTCTGCTCACTGATTGCACCCAGCACCCCCTGACCTCATGGGGTTTACGTGGTCCCAGTCCAGGTTCACTTATCTTGGAGTGGTGGTCTCTCGTAGCGTTGAGTTGCTGCAGGAAGAAAACTACCTAAATGACCTCACTAACTTAACCGCTAAAACTGCGAGCTGGGCCAGACTCCCTCTCTCCCTAGCAGGACGTATTGGAATACTTAAAATGGTGGTACTGCCCCAACTTCTCTATCGATTCGTTAATATACCCCTTTGGCCAGGTGATGACTTCTTCCAGACACTGCTCCCGACAACCAACACTTTTTTGAGGCATTCCGATGCAGTCCCGCTTAAACTAGCTATACTGATCGCCCCTACGGAGCACAGTGGATTTGGCACCCGGACTTCCTTAGGTACTGGTCGATAGCAAAATCCCAGTTTGCTTCCCACTGGTTCAACATTGCGGACCCATCTCCACATGTTCGATTAGAGAAACTGGCAGTCAGTGATCGAAAAATTTGTTCCCTTATTCTCAAACCCATGCCAACTAACACCAATTCAGCAGATCCGGTTGTAAACACGTCCCTGGCCCTCGCTAAAATTTGGAAGTTATTAGGCATACCCCATCCCTTCCATGGAGACCTGCCACTCTGGAACTTCCTCCCAGAGGTTCCGTGCGTCCCACAGTCCATTGTCTCCCGCTGGGCTGACGCAGGCTACTTGGTGCTTCGAGAGATCTTTGTGCAGGGCAACTTCCTTGAATGGGCAGACATTCCTCTCTCTTAGACGAAGACCGTCCGTGTGGCTGCAGTAATCCTCTCAGGAAATTCCTCAAGGCTAAATACCACAACTTCCCCACAATACCGCCTGATGAGCCTGTGGTAGCGGAATTGTGTTCCTTTGACTTGGTTAAAGGGAATATTTCTAGGCTTTACACCCTACTACAATCCAGAGCGGCACCACCATTCTCTTCATTAAAACGCAAATGGGAAGATGATCTTGGGGTAGAGATCACTGCACGCACCCATAGGGTATCCTTTAATTCTAGGTTTAAATTAATACAGTTCAAGGTATTGCACAGGTACCATCACACCCCGGCCAGGTTGCACCATATGTTCAACAAGCTCTCCTCCAGCTGCCCTAGATGTGGCTCTGATCAAGCAACTTACATCCATATGATGTGGTCCTGTCCACGACTGGCACAAGTCTGGGCTGAAATATGTTCTACACTATCTACCATACTGGACCACACTATAGACCCATCCGCACTGTGGTGCCTCTTCCACGACCTTCGCCAGTTGGGCCACGATTCAAGGAAACTAGCTGGCCTCTGCATGCTGCTGGCTGTGCGCTGTATATTAATGAACTGGCTCAGGTCTAGTGCACCCACGTACGCGGAGTGACGCAGAGCGGTCACCTGGGCATCAGATACCGAGGAGGGTTGGGGCACGTTGCAGCATCCACATTCCAGACCAAGGGACATTTGGCGGAAATTTCGCAGTTATATTTCTGCAATGAACTCGGGCGCGGACACCGAGTCCTCCGACTCCGCCCTCCCTTCTCCTGCTGCCGCCCCATGAGCAGAAACGCTTTTATCCCACTACCTGCGATATTAATTGGTCCCTGCCTCATTTGTGTACCCGAAATGATTACTAAGTACCAGTATTGACTGTTATTGTATAAGATTGTATCCTGCTATCATGTTGTGTGCGTCTCTTGCTGTTTTGTGTTGTCAAGTCTAATAATAAAGGTTTAAAAAAAAAAGATAACTCCATAGGCATCATCTTTTCATATGTGTTACAAAGCACCCTCAGTGCAGTGACGCAGGGATGTCTTTTAGACTTCCCCAAAGGTTTAGATACCTTCTCTGGGATAAACTACTGTTTCTGAGAGAATGTAAAGTGAAATTGACTTTACTAGTCTTTCCAAATTCCTAGACCCAGCACACACCATCTTACAATGGAGCGCTGGAGGGGGTACATAGTATCCCCTGTGCCTAAATACTCATGTAGCAGTCAAATGCTACACTTTCCTATTGAAAAGGCTGGTGGCAGTGGTTTTACAACGAACTACCATGATTTTTCTCGACCGCGAACACCGGTAGCTAAAAATCACGGGAGCCATGATTTTCAAGATGAAACCTTAAGCCCCTTTGTTTAAACAGGTCCTGGTCGTCTTTTTTCACCATTTCTTTTTGGAAAGGTCCTTCTAGTGTTTGTCTTTACGCCCCAAAACAGGTTTGGTCCCTTTGTTTGTGTGCCTTTGACGGGATTAAGGACTGAAGACCGCTTCTAGCGTCTGAGTGTCTGGGGTTGGCAGGAAGTGAGGGAGGTGCCCGAAACTCCCTGTGCTTAGTCTCCTAGGAGACCCAAATGCACTCTGGCGTGATTGGCTGGCTGACTGCCCAGCAAGGACAGCCACCCTGTTGGGTGAGTGACAGCTAGGCTGGAATGAAAGGTAGAAAACTGTTTAAAAGGCGAGTCTCTTGGACTGGAAAGCAGGGTCGACCACTGGAACGAAAGAACCGAAGAAGAGCTGGAAGAGGACGGCGGTTGTAACTCCTGGACCGTTGGTTTGCCCGGTGAAGCCCTGCTGCAGGTTCGAATTGCCAAGTTCATCTCAACAGAGAAGCCCCTTCAAGGACAACTTCTTCCTTTGAGGAGGTCTTGGTAGGACCAATAAACTCGTAAGCCACCTGGGCACCATTCTCAAGGCTGGTTAGGATTAACAAGGGAGAGGGATACCAGCTTGTGTGCTTGAATCTACAGCTACTGGAACTGAAGTGACTCCATCTTGTTTGCTTTTTCGACAATCTCGTGCAGTGCAGGAGTACCCCAACGTCCTCCCTCTTGTCCCAACGACTGAGGCTCAGGAACAGTGAGACCTGCAGGAACTGCCAGGAACCAGTGACTTCAGCTGCATTTATTTCTTCATACTAAGGTACTGTGCCAACCCGATTGAGAGAACGCCACTCTCGAGGTGAAAGTTTGTGAAACTTTCCCAACTTGCAGGCCTGATAGCTTGTGACCCCACAAATGATTCTTTTTCGCCTAAACTACTTCTGAGAACCTTTGCAAAGACTTTACCATTTGATACCAGAACTGTTCTTTCCTATCCAGAACACTAGCCCATTGACTTTGGCCTGCACTATTGACCTGAATTGAACTTCTCTGGTGAACTGAAACTATTTGCACTGTTTAATAAATATATGTAATCTATTCTACTAACGTTTGTCCCTTTTGCTCACTTCTAAGTAACTGAACTGCCATTTAGCTCCTATTTCAGGGCTCAAACTGTCTCAAAATTGTAGAGTTTTATATTTAAGTGTATTGGTATATAATATTAAGTTATCTTCTACTAGTGAAATGTTTTCTAAATGGTTGTGTAATAAATGAATAAGTGCTTTACCAAGAAACCTTGTGTTTAAGTGTGTACTTGAACCACTGTGATTGAAGGTCCTCTGTGCAACTACTTTTACTGCTCACATTCACTCTTCAGATAAGCCTGGCTGCTCAGCACGCTACCAAAAACTGTGTGGTAGACTTATACCAAAGGTTGGTTTGGCTAACACCTGTAGTCCGAATTGTGTGTAGTGGTCCCAGAGAGTACTGTATGCAATTCTGCCTAACAGAGGCAACCAATATCACACAAAAATCATACTACAATACTGATTACTAAGCAGTTTAGCTTCCTTGAAGTCGGAGCAAAATAGCAATGAAGTAGGAGCAAAATAGCAATGAAGTAGGAGCAAAAAGGCATAAGGTAATAAAACGAATATTACAATTACTTTAAAACAGTGCAAATTGTTTGAGTTCACGAGAGGAGTTCATTCAATGCAATAGGTAGGCCAAAGTCAATGGGCTAGTGTCTTGTATAAGTAAAAACGGTTCTGGTATTTAAAATGGAAAAGTCTTTGCCATAGTTCTTAGAAGTAGTTCACGGAAGAAAGGTTTGTATGTCGGGTCACATGCTGACTATGCCTGCAAGTTGCCAAAGTTCCACAAACTTTCGCGGTGAGAGGTAGTTCACCCGATCGGGTTTTCACAGTACCTTATGTTGAAGAAAAATCTGCAGCTGAAGACTTCTGTTCCTGGCAGTTCCTGCAGATCTCGCTGTTCCTGAGCCTCAGTCGTGGGGACAAGAGGGAGGATGTCGGGGGACTCCTGCACTCTGCGGGGATGGATCACAAAGCTGGCAAATTGGCAAATCTTCGATTCCGGTTGCTGTTCTTCAAGCACACAAGCTGGGTCCTTCTCCCCGATTACTCCTAACCAGCTCTGAGAATGGTGCCCAGGTGGCTTACGAGTCGATTGGTCCTACGAACTCAAAGGAAGAAGTCGTCCTTGAAAGGCTTCTCTGTCGAGGTGAGCTTGGCGATTCGGACCTGCAGCAGGGCTCCACCGGGCAAACCAACGGTCCAGTAGTTGCAGTAGCGTCCTCTTCCAGCTCGTCTTCAGTTCTTTCGTTCCAGTGGTTGAATCTGCCTTTCAGTCCAAGTGACTCACCTTTTTAACAGTTTTCTCCTATTCATTCCAGCCTAGCTGTCATTGCCGGACAGTCAGCCAGCCATTCACGCCAGAGTGCATTTGGGTATCCTATGGAGACTAAGCAGAGGGAGTTTCGGCACCTCCCTCACTTCCTGCCCACCCCAGACACTTGGGCGCCAGAGGCGGTCTTCAGTCCTGAAGCCTGCCAAAGGCATATAAACAAAAGGAACCTAACCTAGTTTGGGGCACAGAGACAAACACTAGAAGGCCCTTTCCAAAATGAAATGGCGGAAAAAGAAGACCGGGACCCGATTAAACAAACTGGACTCAGACTCCATTGTGAAAAACATGGCTCCCGTGATTTTTAGCTACCGGTGTTCGCGGTCGGGAAAAATCATGGTAGTTTGTTGTAAAACCACTGCCACCAGCCATTTCGATAGGAAAGGGTAGCATTGGACTGCTACATGAGTTTCTAGACATAGGGGATACGAGATAACCCCTCCAGCACTGTATTGAAGATAGTGTGCGCTGGGTCTAGGAATTTAAAAAGTCAATTTAACTTTACATTCTCTGGTAAAAGACTTCCCCTGGGTCACTGCACTGTGGGTGCTGTGTGACAATTGAAAAGATGATGCCTATGGAGTTTTCTAATACTCCATATTCAAAGGAATAAACGCAGAAAACAGAATGAAAGGTACAAAGTCCCAAAGGTCAGCAAAGGAGCTGGGGGTCTCTAAGGTAGAGAGGAATTGGCACATTATGAGAATTCTTCCTAACAGTAATTGTCCGCCCCCAGTCTGCTGGGCCTGTCCACCTCAAGGTTGGATTCTCCAGGGAGGTGGACAACCCTGAGGTAGATGTTCTCCAGAGCCCATTCCCACATGCTGACTGCTAGGTTGCACAGCGGAGGGGATCTGGTACCCCCCTGCTTGTTGACATAGTACATGCTGGTGGAGTTGTCCGTCTGGATAAGAACTGTCTTGCCCTCGATAAGAGAGGGGGAAAGGCCTTGAGAGCCAGCCATAAGGCCTTCAATTCTAGCCAATTGATGTGGGACTCCTGCCGGGTCCAGACTCCATAGACTCCCTCGAAGGTGGAGTCCATAGTAATCGTGACTTGAGGGGCCACTGCCAGAAGGGCTTGCCGTGCCCTAGATTGTAGTCCGTGGACCACCACTGGAGGTCCGAGTGGAAGAAGTGAGGAATGCCGACTTGCTCCGCTTGGGAGCCCTTCTCCTGATTCCATGAGGCTGTGAAGTGCAGGTGTTATCTCCTCATCCTGAGTCTTGTGTGGGGTACGGCCAACAGGACCACTGCCATAAGACCCAATAGGTGTTGGTACCACCAGGCTGAGGTCACTGGCCTGGAGAGTAAGTGAGCTGTGGCTCTTCTGATGGCCGCAATCTTGTCCTCCGAGGGAAAGACTCTCACGGAGCTCGTGTCCCAGATGAGGCCTAAGAAGGTCAGGCTCTGGCTGGGCTGCAGCTGAGACTTCTTGAGATCGATAGTGAACCTTAGGTCATTGAGTGTGTTCATCAGTGCGGAGGTGTTATAGTGAACCGCTTTCGGAGAGCCAGTCATCCAGGTATGGGTAGACGTGGTGGCCCTGGGCCTTGAGAAGGGCTGCCACTGCATTCATTAACCTTGTGAATACCCTGGGTGCCGGGTTGAGGCCAAAGGGTAGCACCTTGTATTGGAAATAGCAGACCATGATCCTGAAGCGCAGTAAGGAACGATGCGGCTCCCAAATCAGGACGTGTAGATAAGCATCCTTCAGATCCAGGGAGCACATCCAGTCTCCCCTATCCAGTGTTTCCGCAATAAGAGCTGGCGTAACCATCTTTAAACTTTGCAGAGGGAGGGAGAGATTGATGGTGGAAAGGTCCAACACAACTCTCAGGCCTGCCTAGTTCTTCTGTATGGCCAAAATCCTGGAATAAAAGCCCAATCCTCGCTGGGAGTTCTTCCACTGCCTGGCTCTCAACGAGCAACCGGATCTCTGCCAGCAGAGTTGTTGTCCCAATCTGTGGGAGGAGAGGAAGGTACCGGTAGGCGGTACCCGTGGAGACTAGAGAGGATCCAGGGGTCCGAAAAATTCTGCCACCAAAATTGCACTTGAAAGGGAAGCCTGCCCCCCCACCGGAGACACGTGGACCCGAAGGGGCGTGTCATGCCTTTTTTCCCTCTGAGGCTGTTGCGGAGGAGGGGGGTTGGAAAAAGCCTTTGCCCCCTCCCCCCCTCCCCTTGTTTCCTCCAGTGCTGACTCGGAGAACTGTCAGGTTGCCTGGACCTCCGTTCTTGGAAGCCCCGGAACCTGGAAAACACCTGCCCCTTGTCAAAGCATTGCTGCAACTGGGAGTAGGGCTTAGGTGTGGCCTTCGTAAGAATAGATAAAGACTTTGCGGTTTGCAAGCTATTATTCATTTTATCCAATTCCTCATCCGTGGTGGATTGGAAGAGGTCACTACCCTCTAATGGAAGGCCCAATATGCGTTCCGGGACATCAGCATTAAACTTAGTAGCCCATAACCAGGCCGTCCTTCTGACCGTAGCAATGCAGCTGGCCCAGCAGGAGGTATCGATGTGGGCCACGGTGGACTTCAGGATGTCCTGCGCTACCAGCTTGGCTTCTCCTAGGCCTGCTTTGAAGCACGCTTGGCTCTGTGCCGGAAGTTCTGGGAGGTAGTCCGCAATTTCCCGCCAGAGCGTTTCGTTAATGGCTGCCAGCATGGCATCCGCGTTGGCTCGACGCAGGTGCAAGGAGGTGTTGGAGTACAGCTTATTTCCATACGCCTCCAAGATCTTCTCCTCCGTGCCTAGCAGCGTCGAGGACGAGGTGGGCGAGCACAACTGAGGCTTGGAATAGAGTGACGCAGCAGCGATCACGGAAGAGTGCGGCGGAGGATGCGCCGAAAGCAAGAGTGTATCCCCTCCATCTGCCTATGCTTGGCGTCGAGGCGCCGATTGACAGGTTGGGCCGAGTGTGGCTTGAGCCACCCTTTTTGGGCCAGGGCAACTACATCCCTATGCATCGGGATCCCTGTCTTGGTAGGGGGTTTTAGGGTGAGGACTTCTGCCAAGACACCCTCCCCCCTCTTCGGGTTGCTCTACCTCGGGCTGAGGAAGGCCCAAATATTCTGCCAAACCTGCAAGGCATTTGTGGAAGGCCCTGGCTGAAGATGGCGTGTCTGGGTCCTCCTCGTCAGTGTCCACCAGAGCGCTCGGAGGGTCGGGGACTGGTGGAGGAGAGCTGGGCGCCGTGGGCTGCGGTGTGTAGACCGGAGCCGGTGGCTGCCTCAGAAACTGGTATGGAACCGCCTGTACTGTGGAGGCAGGGAAGCCGGAATCGGAGGAGCCGGCTGGGGCAGCATCAGCCCTAGGAACCTTTCGAAGAGCCTGTCCTCAGAGGCTGTAGAGGTGGCAGGTGATATGGTGATATTGACGGAGTGTCTAACGGCAGCTAGGGCCGGGGCACACTCTGCCTGGGGCGCAGGGGAAAACTGCGCTGTGCTGCTGATGGATAAACTGTAGGCCACGCACCTGGTTGACACGAGTTCCACCTTGTGACTCGTTCCTTCACCCGCGTGGCCATCTTGTCGTGCCACGTACCGAAGTCGTGGTGCCTGGCTTGTCAGAACCAGCCCGTCCAAGATGCTTAATGTTGGATCATAAGGCCTATCCCGCACCTCAGGCCGTGACCTGGAAGGCGTATTGCCCTCGGCAGAGCTGCCGGGAGTGCTGCGTGAAGGCACCCCCTCGGACATGATGCCGGTACTAGGGTGTTGCCCCTCAGGAGTAACCCTGGTAAAAGAACCTTGCGCTCCCTCAGCACTGACACCGGAAGTATTGGGAGACCCCTCGGCCGTGATGACGTTAGCTGGACTAGCCTCGGTACGTGTTGTGGTGCTAGAACCCAAGAGGTTCCGCCCGGTCGAGTGCTTCCTTGGGAAGGAGTCGCCTTTACGGTGTGCGATGGTAAACAAAGGCCTTTCCATCAGCATTGAGCAATGTTTGACGAAGTCCTTTAGATCATCTAGAGGTGACTTCTGGAAGAGCTCCCTCCACCTAGCTCGCCTGTTCTTCAGTGCACGTGGAGTCAGTGTGTCGCACGCGGAACAACCTTCCCAGCTGTGGTCGGGGCCAAGGCAACAGAGGCAAAGGGCACGGGGGTCGGATGTAGGGAAGAGCCTCTCGCAGGCTGGACACCTGCTGAAGCCTGCAAAGTCGACAAGCGCCGGGGAGGAGCGTGGCGTCGGAGGACCAAGTACCAAATTGAAAAGAAAAAGACAAAGATGGAAGAATATCCGGGGAAGAGCGTGTGGTCTTACATGGCCAAAGCTAAACCCAGGAGCGATGGCGAATTCGGTCCATTCCTGTCGACACGGAAAAGGGGACTGGGGAGTGGTGCCAGTGGGCGGAGTCAGGCGAGCGCATGCTCCCAGGGCTGTGCACCACGCGCCTCTAAATTTAAAGGGGAAGAAGATTTTTCTGGTGGAAAGGTTCCGTCTCCAGTCCCTCACGAGGGACACCCATACAGTATGGAAGAAAGGGGACGTAAGAGTAGGTTAGTTAACCAGTCAGTGGTTCTTGAATAAACCCATGAGCTCAAGGGGAGCCTACCTGATAGTGCACAAGCTGCAAGGCCTGCACAAAGGATTGGAGGTCAACTCTTACTTGAAGAAAACAGCACTTCCTAAGCCAGGTGGCACCGAAAATGGCATAAGGTAATTACAACCCAAGCCCCACAGTACCTTGACAGTGGGTAAGAAATTGTAGCCGGCTTCCTTCTAGGTGCAACATTGCAGACCCACCGATTCCTGCTCCTTGGTCGTGGCAACGAAGGGGGGGGGGGGAGGACATCTGGGGGACTACTGTGGCAGCACAGGGGAGAAGGAGTCGGAAGCAATGGATTCACCTCACTCCAGCTGCTCTTTGCCGTTTTGGCGACTTTTTCTTAGCACCAAGAAGAAACTAATATCGCTGGTCTGATTCTCCTCGATTACTCGGTCCTGAACTCTGGTGAGGGGACTTTTGGTGAAGAATTCCCGACACTGGAGGTCCACAGGGATGCCTGCAAAGTTCAATCTTCGCAAGACTATGCACTCTATGATGGTCCAGGTACCCCAGAGTATTGGGATTCTGCAGCTCAGGAAAGTCACAGCAATTTGAGGGATGCCATAAAATGATATGCGCCTATACACAAGTGTTGCGCGGAGCGGCGAGGCAAGGGAGGGGGAATGGAGGGAAGACAGACTACGATCCTACTATGCCAGGTGTCATTCAGATCGTGCAAGTGCATGGGAAGGAGGAAACTGCGGAGGGAGAGGGGACAGTGCAGTACATGGGATAATAGAATAAATAACAATAAGTAAAAGTATGGCCAGCAGGTGGCAAGTGCAAGGATAAGTGCAGACCTCCAGTGTCGAGTGCTGGTAGTGGGACTGTAGGGATACAGAAAACAGTCCCCAAGTGCAGGGGTTGCCAGGAAGGCAGTGCAGGTGTACTACTGGCGAGGGAGGGGACCTGGGCCCCGAGATCAGAGGGTGGCCAGATAACCAGTGCAGTTTCAGTATTAACCAGGAAGTCAGCTGGGGAGAGGAGGAGAAAAAGCAGAAGCCAAGAGAAAGGTTTTGAGGTGCTTCCGGAACCAGAGATGATTCTCCTCAAGTTTCAGGGAGGCTGTTCCAGAGGGAGGCCCCTGCCGAAGAAAGATCTACCACCAACTTGTTGCTTGGAGAAGCGACTGAACCTGAGGGAGTTTGAGGCGGATCAGTGAAGAACTTGAGAAGGAAGATATTTAGGAACAGAGAGTTGATGGTATTGAGACCCCAGAAGGACTTGTGGACCATGCAGAGAGTTTTGAACTTAATCCTCACAGCCACTGGGAGCCACTGCAGAGATTTCAGTCCTGGAGAGATACGATCCCTGGGCTTGAAGCCCAGGACAAAACTCGCAGACCTGTTCTGGATTAGTTACAGGGGGTGGAGAGTAGAGGCAGGTGAATTTACAAAGAGGCTGTTGTAATAGTCCAGCCTAGAGAGAACCAGAGCTCTGAAGACAGTGAGCTTCTGGAGAAAGGAGAGGAAAGGAAGAATACCTCTGAGGAGGTGCAGCTGGTAGTTTGACTTCTTAGAGACGTCAGAGATGTGAGGAGAGAAGGAGTGTGTGAAGTCGATGACCCCAAGGTTTTTAGCCTCACAGGTGGGAGCAGGAAGAGGGCCAAGAGGCCAGCCAGAGTGTGACAGGAAAGGAGGGATTGGGTGTGCCAATGAGGAGAATCTCGGTCTTACTGGCATTAAGGCAGAGATCATTGGCAGAACACCACTCCTGGATGGTGGACAGACAGTCGGAGATGAGGGAGGGGAAGAGGTGGCTGAGGGTAACCTGAAAATGAGCCGAGTGTCATCCACATAGCACTGGAAGTTGGAGAAGAGAGCAGCAATGCGGTGGGCAAGAAGTGCCAGGTATTGTTTGAACAGCCAGGGAGAGAGGTTAGACCACTGGGGAACATCACAGGTAGAGATAGAGATAGAGGAGAGGAAGGACCCAAGTTGAACCCGGGAGGGTCGATCAGAGAGGAAAGAAGTCAGCCACGCCAGGGCCTGACCGGTAATCCCCAGGTTATCATGGAGACGGTTGAGCAGGATGGCATGATTGACCGTGTCAAAGGCAGCATGATTGACCGTGTCAAAGGCAGAAGAGAGATCAAGTAAGAGTAGGACACAGAGTGTTGGAATCAAGGTTGGAGAGCAGGTCTTCACGGATGTTCAAGATAGCAGTTTCCGTGCTTCTGGAAGCTCTGAAGTCAGACTAATGATCATGGAGACAACCAACAGATTCAGTGTGAAGATTGAGCTGGGAGATTGCCAGCCTTTCCAGGAGTTTGCCCAGGAAAGGAGTGATGGAGATTGGGCAATAGTTAGCTGGTCAGGACGGGTCGGCAGAGGGTTTCTTAAGAAGAGGGTGCACAAGGTAGTTCTTCAGGGGGGAGGGAAGACTCCAGTTGCGAAGGAGTGGTTGCAGAAGTCAGCCAGGGCAGGAGCCAGGGAGTCAATGTAGTCCTTGATGGTTTTGGAGGCACAGGGATTAACCTGTTTTGACAAGACTTTCATAGATCAGACTTGTCTAGAAAACTCGTCTGGGGAGAACAGGGGAAAGGCAGAGAAGGAGGGAGGAGAGGACGCAAAAGAAGGGCCAGAGGAAGAGCAGGGAGTAGAGGGAGGAGGGGGAGAGGAAGAGAGATGACAGGATGTCCTGAGCTTTAGAGATGAAATGAGAAGGCAGTGTTGTGCAGAGGGCCTGCAAAAGGGACAGGAGAGGTAGAGACTGTAGAAGGATTGGCCAGTTCCTTGCAGATTTTAAAGGAGTTCAGCTGAGTTGTTACATGCCGCAGAGACACGGGTTTGGATGTGAGCTCTTTTTGGTGGGGACAGAGAGCCAGTATTGGCTTCGGAGCAGGCGGCAGGCCAGTTTGTCAGAGTATGTACATGAAGCACGCCATTTCCCCTCAACCACCCTGCACTTGCGTTGGAGGGTGACTAGGTCCGAGTCGTACCAGGAGTTGCACTTGGCTTTGGGCTTCAGGTGGATCCTCACGACAGGGGCAAGAACATCAAGAGTACCGGATATAGCAGAGTGGAGCATGGAAAGGGCTGTGTCAGGGTGTGAGCGAGTCAAAGGGGGATGAGAGGGTGAGAAAGTGGCAGTGAAAGCCTCAACTGACACGCGCTTCACGGGTCGGATGACCGAGAAGGTGGGTGGCAGTGATGGAGTTGGTTTGGCCTGAGGGGTGGAGAGGGTGAGCTGGGAGGAAAGGAGAAAGTGATCACTCCAGGAGAGAGGAGTGGTGAGAGGGATAGAAAGGGGAAGGCCTGAGGAGATCAGAACATCCAGAGCGGGAGAGCAAGAGACTGCAGACGAGGCATTAGAAAGAGGAGAAGGCCTGCGTAGGAATGACAGAGGCAGGAATCCACTCGGGGAAGATTAGGGCTACACCTTCTCCGGAACGGTTGGACCTGGGCGCGGAGAGGCTCTTGTAGCCGTCAGGGAGGAGAGTGTCGAAGCTTGTGACAAAGCTGGCCGTGAACCATGTCTCGGTGAGACCGAGGACTTCGAGTTCAAGTTCCTCCAGAAGGCGGCAGATGTCGGAGGAATGTTAGACGGCTGAGCGAGAGTTAAGAGTCGCAATATGAAGAAGGTTGCTGTCCTTGAAAGACTTCCGGGGAGGGGTACAAATCAGAGGTACGCCCTGCGGAGGTGTAGACGAAGCCCAGAGGGGGGCAGAAAGGGTAGGAGGAGAGGGCTAGCCAAGGAGGCGGCAGCAGGGGGAGGCGAGGAAGCCCTGGATGGGGGAGAGGGGACAGCAGGAGAAGAAAGGAAATTGTAAAGCACAGGAAGCGTCTATCGAAGAGGACAAGGTTGGTCTCAGGGCCTTGGACCAAGATGGTACCATTCACAAACATTAATGATGACCTTCGAGAGGAAGGAGGCCAGGAGGGCCGCCCACCGGGTGCCACCATTAATGGGAGAAGAAAAGAAAGGAGAGAGCACAGAGACCATATGTAGGGTCCATAGGTCTGGTGAGGGAACGACAAAGAGGATGTCGGTGAAAGTTTGCCTGGAGGCGGCACTGGTATAGGTGTCAGCGATAAGGAGACCTGGGTTGGAGAACAGGAGGTCCTTTTTAAACTTCTTCCTACCAGGTTTAGCGAGGAGAGCAGGATAGTCAGAGAAGCAGTTAGAGAAAATAGGAGAGACAGAGAGCACCATAGAGTAGGTATGAAGAAGGTGTTGAGGCTAGTTGGTCCCACCAGCCTAAGGGAGAAAGACGTTCTTGGTGGATCTTCCCGGTCGATGCGAAAACGGGGTCAGCACAGCTGCAAGACTTCAACAGTGCTTTCGCAGTTTTGGAAGGTTCTGCTGGCGTCTGCTTGTCTTCTGCTTCGGATTCCTTGTTCCAGTGGTCGACAGTCTGTAGACCAAACATCCTCACCTTTTATGCTGGATCCCGGTGTTGGGGACAGACCCCCAGGTATGCCAGAGGGACACTGGAAGTCTGCGCACTTGAGAGGGCCCAACACCCTTCCCAGGATACACAGAGGACTCAGTTAACTGCAAGTTCAAACTGCGCTTTATTACAGACAAAACCAACAGGGATCAGCACAGGAACAGAGAATATTGCAGGCCTGTTTTACTTCCAGGTGGAGTCAGCACTACGTCACAACTTGGGCCCCTCTCCAGAAAACCTATCCGGCCAAGTGATTGGGTATTGAGTATGTTATAACCTATACAGAACATTATAGATGTTATTCTACCTGCCCTTGCATGACAGGTGGCTGGCCTGTTACATCCCCAAGTCACTAACTATAACATTGTTGCAGTGTTGTGGACTTACCATTGGTTCTTGCCCGTTGCTACGCATCCCCACCCTAGGGTACTAAACTGTAATTGGCTAGAGCCGACGTCACCAGGCCTGGGATCTGCAAAGATTCTCAGCTCACTATGTACCTCTTCAAGGTAATAAGAATGATTATGTGTCTGTATTGCAACTTGTATGTACCACCTAGTTTATGAGGGTGCTCTCCTGATCGGCACAACACTCGTTTCAAATTGTTGCATACTTGTTGCAGCCTGTGTCTGGCAGCCTGAGACCAGCTCTTTCCCACCGCCGATCGTTGTCCATTGTCTGCTTTGGCCGCATCATGTGTTCAGAGACATCACATTTCAGCTGTGCAGCTTGCAATTATGAGAATTTATTCGTATTTTCTGCAGCTAGTACCTTTGTTGTCTGAGGATTGGAATGTCATCTGTATCTCTTGGCCTTGGCTGCGTGTCCTGTCTCACACGTCTTGCTCCCTGTCCAGCCTGAATCAGCTCATCTCTTGCTCAGAGGCTGAGGCCTGGTGTAATTTTCCTAAACCTTATAATGAGGTTTCTACGGTGTCAAGGCTATACTACATTTACAAAGGTTAGTCCCACTTAACTCTGTCAGGTCCCACAGGTGCTCTTGCAGTTCCATAGGGTTATTCACGTGTACGCACCTACAAGCTTTGCTCAGGATCTCTTGTCTCTTGCGGTTTCTGCGTTTGGCTAATGACAAAAATAATAAAAGCAATGACAGTATCTATATGCATCTATCCTAACTATAGATACTTCACAGGATGAGGGGAGAGGGGAGTTCCAGCAACGGCCACCCACACCGACAGCAGGTGCCTTTACAGTCACCGTTGAAGAAGCTTCTCTAGGATATGATCATTTGATGCTGGGACGCAGGAAAGGCAATTTCTACCACAAGCTGGCGACTAACCACTGAAGTTCTGGGTGGAACTGCAGAACCAGGATACTTCTCGCGAGTTCGCCCACAATAGGCCGCTGGATCCTCAAAAATACTTAAGAGACAAGGTGGTTGCGCTAATCCTAGGTCTGAAACACCGCTCAGGGTCTCCGGGGATCAGCAAGTCCAACAGGGCTTCACCAGCCCAGACGCAGGAAGGGATGCTAGGCCTCTTCGGGAGTCTTCATCGAATCTTCCATCAGTCGTTTGTCTACAAGGTACTCTTGGCAGATCTGAAGAAATGGCTGCAGGAGTCTTCTGCTTATCCAAAATCCTGCCTGGAAGCAAGATCAAACCTCTGCGCCATTAAAACAGCCAGTAGTTGTCCAATCAGGGACAACTATTGGTTTCACTCATGCCCCACACCTATACTCACTGGCTTCAAGGTTGTGGAATGCAGTCTCTCCCCCTCTCTCCCCCTCCGTTTAGTGGCCACATGCAGTGTACACGAATGTGCACATTAGAAATAACGCACAAATGGTAAATATGTATCTGCTGCCACCAGCTTCTTTTCAGGCACATATAAAAGTAACAAAAAATCCCAAGTGTAAAAAGTATCCCCAATGCACTCAAGAGTTACAAAAATGTAAAAGGTAAAAAGGTAAACCTTTTTAGAAGGACTGATCAGTTTCCCCATAAAAATTAGCAAAAGGCAGGCAAAGGTTAAGCTGAAAGCTTTTCTTCCCCTCAAAAAGGGAGAACAGATTACAAAACAAAGCATAAAGAATGGGGGGCCATAGAAACTATGGAGAGAAAGTTGCCAAAAGAGAAATCTTTCCAACACCTACCTTGAATCTCAGGTACTTCCTGTGCCTCTTGTGGATAGCCACATGGAAGTAGAATCCTGGAGATTCAGGGAAACTAAGCCAGTTGTTCAGGTCCAGCGCCTGGAGGACGTGAATTGGTTGCACCCGTTTGCGGATTCCCTGTCGGCTCATCTGAGCGGGGTGTGATCAGTCAGCGCGGAGGCCAGGGCCCACTGTCGGCATAGCCGCTGGCGACTCAGCCAGTAGCACCAAGGCCTTGTCAAAGATGTCCATTCATCTGGAGAAGAAAGGAAAGGCCTTGGAGTAGTGGCTTCCTTTTCTTTGAGAATGAAGAACAGCGATGTCTCGAAAAACCGCAAAGCAATCTCTTCCTTTTGCAGTGCTTCTTTTTCTTGTCCTTTCGGACTACTAAAGTGCCATGGTCATCACCCAGTGACCTCAAACGGGTCAGCTGGGCGCGGTTCCTAGTGGAAAAGGAAGGCGTGTCACTTCTCCTCGGTACATGCAATTCTGCCTGTTGTGCCCCTCACCGAGACAGTAAAGGCAAATGTGGTGTGGATCTGAAATGGACATTTCTTGCCCGCAACCCACAGAGGTTTTGAAACCAGAGGACTGACAGATTTGGCATTGTATCTCATAAGATGCAAAATAATTTAAGAACATTTTATAAGATTTAAGGTCAGTGTTCCGAAAGCGAGCAGAGTGCACTGTAAGAAGAAACTGATGTCCCAGGGTGAGGCGCCTCCACATATTGGCTCCGCCATGTGCATCGCAGGGCAGATATGGGCATTGGGCAGAGCAGACGCGGGGCCAAGCTGCACCCCCCTAGCAGCAGAACGTTTTTCCAGGAGCAGCTCTTCTGGGAGATAGATATCAAAGATGAGGAATCCGTGCTAGGAAGGAGTCCATTAGAAAGAAATTAGATGAACAGAGCAAGCAAAACAGGAAACCGAGGCAGTCCCTGGGTAGAGTACCTTTACAATAGAATCAAGATATTGGGGTATGACTAACTTTTTGGCGAGGAGGCGGGAATTAGACAGGGATCAGACATAAATGTAACAAACCCTACAGGCCTGGCCCCATGACAGCTGCAAGTAAACAAGCATTTTTACATACTTACAATTGGATCATAGATTGGGTTCTGGAAGGAAAGGTGGAATAGGGTCAGTTGAAGGGAGAGGCCCCTTCAATCTCCAGAAGGTGGAGATTGAGTATTGTTTTCAACTGTTGTGTAGCAGGTACGGCTTTGAGATTATGGCAAAGGACATTCTAAGGGCGGGAAGCCAGGTGGTAGAATGAAGTAGGAGAAGGCATAGGTGGGAGAAGGGACAGAGGTGGAGGAAATAAGAGGAGCATATAGTATGAGAGGGAGAGTACTGGAAGATGAAGTCAACAAAATAGGAATGTGCAAGACTGGAGGTCTTTAAATAAGATAAGCATGAGCCCGGGGTGCAAGAGCGAGGGAACACCTCAAGCACAGAATCCTAGGGGTCACACAAGGCACAGAACAGTGCAGCAAGGCGGAAATCGCCTCAGGCACAGGGCCCTGGGGAAAAAGGAGCCACCTCTGTGGCATAGATCCTGAGAAAAAGAAGCCTCAGCAGATCAGAGGTCCAAGGGAAGCCCATATGGCACCAAGCAAACAGTCATCAACAATGCACAGAGCAAAGGAGGAGTCCTAGCAGCCTTCAAATCACAGATCTACTAAGAATGCTTCACCACAATAAGGGATTTCCACTCTCAAAATTACCTGAGAAACTGGTCACTGGTTGTACCACAATGCATGAAGGAATTGGCTATGACGGTGGCTGTGTGGCAGACAGAGTTCCGTACTGCATCCTAAACAAGACATAAAACAAGAAAATAAGCATTTGGTGAAACAAACATTTTTTTTAAATCGGAAAGGAGTATAAACAAAAGTAACAAAATCGAATGGGAAGCTAGTGTAACTCGTCGGAAAATCTCTGTACAAGCTGCGTTTTATATTTACATTTCAAACTATGTGATAAAGTGAAAACACCCGATCTTTAGTGATGAAAGCACAGTAAAAGCCACAAGCAGACAATATTCCTGAAATGTCCGTTCCCAACACGCAATTCATATTTATTGTTTTAAGGAGAAATCGCATGGCTAGCAGAGTGCTTAAAGGGCAAGTGCCAAAAGTAATCACAGATAATCATCGAACAAACAAAGCCTATAGTGAATTAACGGTATGTTCCGGCAACACCACCTGTTGGCTTAGGCTAGAAGCTGGGATCAGTGAATTAAACCGACCCTCTGAACACTACACCATCCAAGAAATTAAAGTGTGCACTTCTAATAAAATGAAATAAAACAATGAAGAGTGTAGCTAAATGTGTGGGTTTAAGCAGTGGCATTACACCCTCCCAACCCCACCCTCGTCCGAGAACCTGCATAACTTAGCACCAAATAGATTTCTAGGAATGCAACGCTGAAAAAAACTTTACAAAGCTCTTTTGGGAGATATTAAGGAGGGCTTCTGGATCCCTTTGCACATCATACAATGGCATACCTTTGTGTTTTTGAGGATCATTAGGTCTGTGTTGTTATTTCGTATTAAAAACTGTAGGTGAAGCTCGATGGCCATCTCCCCACTTAATATTTTAATCATTTTAGAATTCTGATCTTTCGACTCTGGGACCTGCAATTAAGGATAAACAATGATTGATGATCTAATGGAGAAACCTGCCAAACAAAGTTGCACATGAAGCAGTTCAAAGGTTAATTAAAATGATTACCAAAAAAAAGGTCACAACATACTCTTTACTTGTATCAATTAGACATCTACCCAAAACCATTTACACAGCAAACATTAATTCAATCAAGGCATAGGTCTTTAAATGAGAGGTATGGTTAGACTTTCTAAAAATGCAACCTTCACTCTTCACTAGCACATCCAATATATCCGATAAGGATTGCTTGAACATTACAAATAAATACATACAAAGGGTTATGTACTGCAAACAAACCACGTGATAAGATGAACATGGACACACATTCCAAATGTGCCCTTCAGAGGCTCTAGGCCTCAAAGTTAGGTTGTCACAAGGGCACGCTGTTAAGCGGGTCCCTCCTGTTTGCGATTCACTGGATGAATGAATTATAGTGTGGTACAGACTGCTGTTAGGACAGTTTGTCTAAACTCCAGCTATTCAGGACCCCCTTGGGCCATGCAGAACAACTCTTAGTATAGGCCTGCACCACTCAAGGTACTGTTGGGGTGGCAGAGCAGCCAGGCTTGTCTTAGGAGGGAAAGAGGGCAATAGGGAGATACAAAGAATGTGTGGCATACATATGGTCCAAAGAAACACTTAAATACTCTAGGAGTTACGTAAAAAAAAAAGAATGGTTTAATATATATATATATATATATGCACACACACAAACACACGTAAAGATAATTCTTTAGAAAGGCACGCACTATCAAAATACACACAGTGTAAAAAAAAAACTATACAATACATCTTGTAAGTACACCACGGTGTAAAAGACTTCTAGATTGGCAGTATGCAATTCAAAGCAAGTAAAACCCACTTTGTAGTAAACGTATTTACTTTTTAGACTAGTACACACAATTCAAACGTAGATAAGAACTTGGGAATTATATTTTAGAATGGCAGCATGCAATTCAAAGGTAATAACTTTGTAATACTTTGATGCAGGTCCTTATGACAGAAACTACACCAACACAAGGTAAGTTACTTAGCCATCTTTTCACAGAGCCTAGGCTTTAAGAGGCCTTCCCCCATCTAGTTCTGAGTCTCTTTCAGGGTCAGATTGGAGATCAAAGAGGCAGGCACAAGCTGTAGAAAACTAAAGAGTTCCTGTGGAAATGTTCTGTAACAGATGAGTAACAGTTTATGCAGGTAAAAAGGTTCAGAGACTACACAGAAGGCTCCATGAATGCATACCAGCGTTGGGACTGGGCGAACAGGTATGGGTGAACTCCCAAACATACCAATCACCACACAAGCCACAGAGGAGCAGCAGAATGACACTGGGTTAAGTATTACCTCGAACCTCACAGTAGCTAAGCAATGAAGATGATGCAGGCGGACGCCCTCATGATGCACCCGATCAACAAATTCTTGGTCTTCAGATGAAAAGGAGGACACTGGAAGGGTTTGCTGCATGAAGTCGAGTGGAAAGGCTCCCTGCAAAGGATTCATCATTGCTTCTCACGGCTCTGATTTTGGCGCCTTTTTCAGGACACTAGAGGACCGATCGATTTGCCTCGCTCTCTCCGTCCAGCACTCTGGTGAGGGAACTTCAGGGTGGCGGGGGGGGTCCGGAAGGAGTCCACCAAAGTTTCAGGACTATTCGTTCTTCGGAAGATGATGCACAGCACTCCGGCTCGAAGTCCCAGTGTATTGGCGGTTTGCAGCTCAGGAAGGTCGCAGCTCATCGTGATATGGCTCGAAATGAAGGCCGTTTTAAGAAAGATTGGTCCTACCAGTCCAAGGGAACGAGACGTCCTCTTTGGAGCTCCTCTGTTACATGGAAGAAAGGGTCAGGACGTCAGCAGGAACCTCCGGTCACTAAGTAGCTACAGGAGTCTTTGGATTCAGTTCCAATGGTCTACTTGTCTTCAGCCTCCGGATCCAAGCCATTCAGTACAGCTAGCCTCCCAGTTGGAACTGGTTTCAGGCAGGCATGCCAGAAGACCAACAACTGTGGAGTTTCTGACTCCCCCTAGTTTTCCTGTCTTCATAGACACTCTGGAGCCTCTGTGGTCTGCACAAAGGATTCCTGCCAAAGAAAAAGTCAAACCAGAACCTCGCCCACCCAGCACAGCAGAAGGACCAAGAAAGGACAAGCACTCCAGATATGGCGGATAAAGAATACAGTCAACATTTCGGGGCAATGCAGACCCTTCTGTGCGTTACTGCAACTGTGAGCCGAGCCTGCGGGTAGAAATTGCACAAGAGTCGGTAGAACATGTCCACTGCCAACCATTCATTCAGGTGTGCTTGTCACTGTAACATAAATGTTACAGAAGCAGTGATACGGTGGATCCAGTGTAACCCCTCAGCACTTCACATAAGGTGGTGTGTGCTGATCTCACAATATGAAATGTAGAGGGGATCAAATGCATCCCTCTACACCTGGAAAAACGTGTTCTTACATGGTAAATAAGAGCAAATAAAAAGGGAAGCTCAAGGGGCTCCCCAGCAACACTGCACAGAAGGCCCTGTGTGCTGCAAAAGTAAATTACAGCTGCCTACAAAGTTGGAAGAAAGTAGGACTCCAAAAATAAGGTATGGAGAAACACGGAAATTACTCCTATTAGGAAGGAGCTAGCGCCTTGCTTCATTCCCAAGCGCTTTAGAATTAGGCAAGACTTCTGTTGACTGTTTCTAGGCACTACAAAAGACCAGGGGGGTCTGTATTGGGGGGGGGGGGGGGGAGAGGAGCACTGAGAGAAAGCTTTTTTCATGCAAATATAATCACACACACAGACTTGGGTGGGAACGAAGAGAAGGCAATTATTATTTAAATATAAGGTCTAAATAACTATTTGCTGAAAACATTGGTAAATGTTAAATCATATTTTTTCTCAAAGCACGGTAGAAGCAGGCCTGCCAAAAGGAATGTGGCCTGCCCTAAAAATAGGACTACAGGAATTGCTGTGGTGCTCGCCAGCTCTCGGAGAGCACACATAGTAACTCAAGCAGTTGTTTGCTGTCTGTCAAAGGGCACAGGCAAGCTAAGGCTCATGTACAAAATGCAGAATTATGGAAAACAAGGTTTTGAGGAGTTTATAAGACCAGATAAAAATATGAGTCAAATGAATTTAATATGGAGAGCATGACGGGAAAATGTTTTTGCATATAAATGTTCATAATGTAGCAAAATGATGAAAAACATGAGCTACAGTGTATTCTTGCATAGGCTATCAATATGTTAACTAATGTGTCCTAAACAGGAATCAGACCACGAAGACAGGAAGACTGGAGCACCCCTTGTATGGAAGGACAATTTTGATGGACCCATGCCCATATCCAGTGACCAAGCTAAGAGTATATATGCTCCTGTATGGCACCAGTCTGCAGGAGAATGGGACGGTTGAGGGACAATGTTCAGGCAACAGAGTTCTTTGCTCCTATTCTCATGTCTGTATAGAATAAACCTGTTATCCTTTCAAGATATATTTTTGGCCTGATTTCCCTAGAGGGGCGAACTTTAATCTGGGGTGACCGTGATTAGGGGTACCTGTATAATTAAGGGGTATCCCTGTAATTGAGGCCTACCTTACAGTGGTGAACCCAACGTTATCTCAATTTCACCTGTGTACTTTGCGAAGCCCCAGGCCTAAAGTCACAGGGAGTCAGGCCCATCTACAGAGACCGGTCCCCCAAATAAAACAAACGTGTGCATTCTGTGCGGTTTTAGTAGAAGTCATTTAAAAAGAAATCCTCTCCGCTCCAGAAAGACAGACCAGCTTCGTAACGGAAGAAACTCGAGTGAACAACGCGCATGTGAGTATACTCTTGCAAGTGATAACATGGGAACAAGTATGTATGATAGTATGGTGATATGGATGATGTACAAGGTCAATGGAATAGGACTTTTGGTGATGTATTATGGAATAGGACTATTTGGTGATGTGTTAACGAATAGATTAGATAGGATTTCAGGTAATTTGTTAAGGAGTAGATTGGATAGGAGGTGGGTTATGTATTGAAATTGTCGCGCATTTCTGTTTTAATAATTTTTATAATGGAAAAAGGCAACCTCGGCGTGTAAAAAGACTGGGATGACTGAGAGCCCCATCTTAGAAGGACTAGGAAGTAAGGGATCCTCAGCCATAATAGTTTTGAGAAGGTAGTATCAGGCATTATTCTTTTATGACGATGAAAACAATGGGATTCTCAGCATATTAAAAAATGCTGGGAAGGTGGTATTACAGGATATACAGACAAAAGTAGTGGCTCGGTATAAGGAATGAGACTGGCTTTTAGTCAATTTGTGTATATTTTCTCTTGCTGTCTTTTGTGGTAAAATGGGAGAAGGTGGATGAGTCCCAGTTTGTGTGGGTGAAATCAAAGTGGAAAAAGTATAAGGGGGCTGGGGGGAAAAAGTGGGTTGATGTGTATTTTCCGTGTAATAAGCAGAAGCTTATTACACGGAAAATACACAGTAGGGTCTAAGTGAAGCATTAAGGACGCGTGCAACATTATGAAGGAAGAAACTCCAATAACACACATGCATAGGGTCCTGCCACTGTATTGGGACAGAATAAATAAATACCACAAATAATGGATAGTAGAAAAAAAGGAAGGGGTGGGGGTGTCCTGCTACTGGCCAGAGCAGGTCTCCCATGATGGAAACATGCTAGAAAAAATGTCTATCTTTTTAGCAGCAAAATATAAAGGAAAACATTCCAAAAAAGAAAAGAGATTTGAGATCTCTGGCAATTATTCAAGGATATGGAAGATCAGGACAGTGAAAAAGAGATCCAACGTAAGGGGATATACCCGGTAGCACCTAAAGAGAGTGCCAGCAGAATTATCAGGGGGTGGGGGGATGCAAGAGCTTTTGCACCTCCACCCCCATAAAACCCATCCACAAGCGCAGACATGCCTGTAGCATCAGTGTACCCAGAGGGTCCACAAGTAGATATCGACATCAAGTTAAGAGCATTGCGGGAAAGGTTAGTCAGGTTACAAGAACCTGAAGTATCACCAGAAATAAGGGTACCGGTGCAGAAAGTAGTGGATTGGAAGTCAGGAGATTTTAAGTTTTAAATTAAACCCTGGTGCAATAAGAAATGTTTGTGATGAAAAAGATGATGGCGAGAGGGTATGGCCGGTCCAGGGACAAGAAGTACAACAAGCAAGGGAAAATGGAGGGTAAGATCAAGGTGGTAGAAATAATGAAGATGCAGGGCAAGAAGGAGATCAAGGAGAGGTGGCGAGAAACCCGTCCGGGCCACAACAGGCAATGAGGAGGGATAGACCAAGAAATAGACCTGATTTAATGGTAGTACAAAATAAGAAGAGAAAAGGGGTAGAAGACAAAATAGATATGAAGATGCCTCTTAAACATAACAGGAGTAGGGATAACGCAGTATGTGCCATGGCCTCAAATGGACAAAAATAATTTGATTAAAGCTCTACCCACAGCTTATAGCCAGAGCTAGTTAATGGATCTATGAATTTGAAAAACAAACAGCAGGGGTAGCCTTAGCACTAGGAGACCTTAAGAGTTTACTTGCCGCCATAGATTGGGACCAGGCTGGGGACATATGGACAAGGGCTGGTTACTCTGGGATAAGTCTTGCAGATAATGAACATGATGGAGCAGCCTTTAATGAGATAAGGGCAAGGGTATGGGATGCCCTACTGTTAGGGAGAATTCTCAGAAATGTGCTGATTCTTCTGTACCTTAGAGACCCCCAGCACCTTTGCTGGAATTTGAGAACTTACATTTTTTACCTTCAGCGAGCGAGACCCTTTTTTTCCCATGCTAATGTATTTTTGCTATGACTTGAGCACTGTGTTTTCTTTTGGTTGTGGAGTCTGACAAATCCACAGGCATCATCTTTAACATTGTACCACACAGCACCTTCAGTGCAGTGGCACAGGGAAGTCTTTCAGATTTCACAAAGGTTTAGATACCTTCTCTTGGCTAAACTACTGTTTCCAAGAGCAGTGAAGTGAAATTGACTTTACTTAAATGTGTAACTTTCTAGACCCAGCACACACTATCTTACAATAGGGTGCTGGAGGGGTTACTTAGTATCCCCTTTGTCTAGCTTCTCATAACAATTTTATGTTACCCTTTCCTCAATGGCTGGTGGCAGTGGTGTACTTTTAACTACCGTGGTGTGCATTTACCACGGGCTGCGTTCGCAGCTGCAGTAAAGCACCCAAGGGTGCCATCTTTGTCAAAAAGGCCCCAATCTTTTTTGGCCATTTCTTTGTGGAAAGGTCCTTCATAACATTTACTCTGCGCGCCAAACCAGGTTTGGTCCCTTTGTTCGTTTTGCCTTTGGCGGGATTCACAAGTGATGCCCGCCTCTGGCTCTAGGGAGTCTGGTGGGGGCAGGAAGCGAGGGAGGTGCCCGAAACTCCATGTGATTAATCTCCTAGGAGACAGGAATGCCTTCTTAGGTGATTGGCCAGCTGGCTGTCCGGCAAGGACAGCCACCCTGCTGGGTGACTGACAGCTAGGCTGGAATGAATGGGAGAGAACTGAATAAAAGGCAAGGCTTTTTGCTTGGTAGGCAGAGTCAACCACTGGACAAAGGAATCCGAAGAAGAACTTGAAGAGGACACCAGCTGCAACTCCTGGACTGCTGGTTTGTCCGGTGAAGCACTGCCGCTGTGCCGAGACTCCAAAATTCTTATCGACAGAGAAGCCCCTGCAAGGACAACTTCTCCCTTTGAGTTGGTGAGACCAATCGACTCCAAAGTACGCCACCTGGACATCCTCTTGGAGCTGGTTGAAATTTCCACTGCAGTCGCTGCTGGAACCGAATAACCAGGGAGAGGAACACTAGATTGTGTGCGTTGCTTTTAAGCTGGCCAAGAGCAGTGGCGGCTCCTTATGTAGGGTGTGGGGTACTGTCCCCGTCCCGGAGTGCAGAGGGAAAAGAACCTGTTTGTGCAACAACAGCTTGTATTTATTTAAATTTGCTGCGTGGCAGCAACATTTATTCATAAATAATGATATTGCTCGTGTGGCTGGGTGGGCCTAAATACAGGGGCGCGTCCCATTTAACACAGTTTTCTTTTGTTTATACTGCATGGAGCTCGTAGCTCCACACAGTTTACGTAGCACTGACTAATAGCAGCTTAATTAGGAGCCTGGCAGGATGAAATAGCAGTGGCCCTGGCCATGCCAGTATAAATCTATAGTCTATGCGCAAATAGCACAGTAATCAGAGTGTCCCAGTCTCTGCACAGAAACAAGAATGTACCGTTTTCATTGGCTGTTTCGCAGCCAATGAAATTCATTATTGTCACAAGTGTGGGGTGGGTGATGGGCACAGGACCACTTGTTGCCGAGCCTAGGGCGTGGTCGAGACTTCCTCCTTTTCTATAAGCAGAGCCTGCCGGAGTCAGCCCAGCTGCCTGCCAGCCACGTGTGGTGCGTGCCGCGTCATAGTAGCCCTTTCAATTAAGTTGTGGCCCTGGCCCACCCCGACCTGAATTGGACAGTCCACTCGACGGTCGACTCCCACAAAAGGTAAGGGCTGTGTGTCTGGGGGGGAATGGGGATGAGAAGGCTGCCACAACTAGGGTCGGGTGGGTGAGACATTCACATTCTACACAATACACGATTCAAAATATGCCACATTTGCTAATCTTTCTATAAATCTTTTTATATTTTACTACATAGAACGTGGAAGGTTCTGTGAGAAGCGTGTGCTGGCAATGCTGAAATATGTCTCTAATGGCCCCCATAACAAGCAGCTATTATTGTGCAATGTACTCTTTGCACTCGCTCTCACCCTCGCTTTCTGTACTAGTTGCACTAGGCATTCTGCCACAGTGGCACCATTGACGCACGCTGTCTCTGCTGCAGAAGGCTCCAGTGAAAGGAACAGTGAGAAGACATGCATTACTTACCGTGAAAGCATTTTTGATGGTTGTATCTGCTTAAGATTCACATGCTGTGCATAGTCTGACATCCAGTGGTCACTGCGGAGTACTGCATCTTGTTTTTTGAAAGTCGAAAAGGGGACGTCGACATGGGCGTGTCTGTAATACTATCCCTATAGTGACGTGTAGTGTACCCAAAATCCCTCACGCGTCGAGGTCCCTCTGTTTGCATTTGTTCTGCCATGAGGGAGCCTTATGACTCACATGAGTACAGAAAAGAGAAAAAAGCAGTAGACGTCTTTGTTCCTTCCATCCGAGCGGGGAGGAAGGGTGGGCGCATGTGAATCTAAGCAGATACAACCATCAGAAATGCTTTTACGGTAAGTAATGCATGTCTTCTGATGTTTGTTAATCTGCTTAGAATCACATGCTGTGCATAGACTAGCGAGCAGTACCCGGAGTTGGAGGTGGGTTGTGAGAAGGAACAGTAGAGAAAAGATGTCTTAATACTGCTTGTCCCACCTGGGAATCAGATCTAGAATGGGCATCTAGACAATAGTGTTTTGGAAAGGTGTGTACAGAACTCCAGGTTGTCGCCTTGCAGATGGACTCAAAGGGAACATTCGCAATGAATGCTATGGATGCCCCAGTGCCTCGAGTAGAGTGTGCTCTAGGCTTGAAAGGCAGTTCTCTCTTAGCAAGAGAGAAACAGAGAGTGATGCACTGGACAATCCATTTAGAAATAGTGGATTTGGAAACTGCATCTCCATCTCTTCCTGCCGCCACCGAGACATAGAACTGATTAGTCTTTCTCAGTGGTCTGGTTCTTTCCATATAAAACATGACTGCTCTGCGCACATCAAGAGTGTGCAGGCTCTTTTCTCCCAAGTTTGATGGGTTTTGAAAGAACGTTGGTAGTTCTACAGACTGGTTGACATGAAATTTTGAAATGAACTTCGGTGCAAACCTAGGGTGTGTGCGTAGAACCACCTTATCTTTGTGAACTGTTACAAAGGGATCTAATATAGAGAGTGCTTGTAGTTCACTCCCTCTCCTAATGTTCATCAAGAAAGCAGTCTTAAGAGTGAGATCCTTAAGGGTTGCTTTATGCAGGGGCTCAAAGGGGGAGCCCATTAGCATGGTTAGTACAACGTTCAGGTCCCATCCGGGAGCTGGGTTAGATATAGGAGGGTGAATTCTTTTCACCCCCTCCATGAAGGCTTTAATAACTGGAACTTTCCACCATGACACCTTATGTTGAGACGTAGTGTAGGCGGAGAGTGCAGCTAGGTGAACTTTAATAGAATTAAAGACTAAACCTGAGTCCAACAAGTGAGTCAGGTATAGAACAATCTGTGTGGGAGAGCAGTCAACGGGGTTGATGCTCTTTGACTTACACCAGATGACGAACCGTTTCCACTTGCTAGAGTAGCAGTAACAAGTGTTCGGTTTCCTTGCCTCTCTGAGAATGTCCATGCATCTCTGTTGGAGCTGCAAATGTCCAAATTCTATGACCTCAGGGGCCAGGCTGCCAAGTTCAGGGTCTGTGGGCATGGGTGCAACGATTGGCCCCTGTCCTGTGACATGTTGTACGGGCAGGGTAGTTTCACTGGAGGAGACAGCGGCATCTCCATTAGATGAGCGAACCAGGGTTGGCGGGCCCACATGGGTTCCACCAGTATCATGGTAACTGGTTCCTGGTGCATCTTGTGCACTATCTTGTTGTGAAGGGGACTCGGCGGGGTGGGGAGGTGGGGGGGGTGGACAAATTTCCCTGACTAGGTTTATCCAGAGACCGTTCCCATTGGAGCGGTTCTGGGGATACCTGGAGGCGTAATCTTGGCATTGGGTGTTCTCCAGAGTTAAGAACAGGTCGATCTCTGGGAAACCCCGTTCTGCGAAAACGTTGGAGACGATGTCTTCGTGTAGTCGCCATTCGTACCCTGCGGGCAGAGGGAAGTCTCTGCTGAGTCCGTCTGCCAGAAGATTGAGTTCCCCTGATACATGCTGAGATAACAGGAACATGCGTTTGAGAGCACACTTCCAAATGTTCTGGGACAGCTTGGACAGTCCTGGAGAGGGAGTGCCCCCTTGTTTGTTCAGGTAGTACATGGCCGTGGTGCTGTCTGAGGATCAGTGCCGTTTTCCCTTGTAGGTGTGTCTGGAAAGCTTTCAGTGCTTTGAAAACCGCCAGCAGTTCCAGCAAGTTTGTGTGTTTGGACACAGACTCTGAGTCCAAACTCTGTGTGCTGTCTGATGGGATAGGTGAGCCCCCCATCCTGTGAGGGATGCGTCTGTGGTTAGAGTGGCTTCCACTGCAGGGGTGGCGAATGGTTTCCCCAACACAAGGTTTTCCTTCGACCACCATTGCAGCGAGAGAACCAAGGCCTGCGAGACCACCACTAGATCGTCCCATTGTCCGCTGGCCTGACACCACTGGCTGTTGAGCCACTCTTGCATTGGATGCATGCGCAGGCGCGCGTGAGGTACCAAATAAATACATGACGCCATCATTCCTAGCAATCGCATGGCCTTGCGTACCGTCACCTCTCGACCGGCTACATATTGAGGGATCTGAAAGAGCATGTTTTGGACGCTCTCGTTGGAGGGGGACGAGGCAGTCCTTTGTTCGAATTAGAGCCCCTAGGAATTGCTGGACTTGGCTGGGGTCTAGACTGGACTTCTTCTCGTTGATGGAGAAGCCCAGGTGGAACAAAAGGTCTACAGTCTTTTGGGTATTTTAGAAGCATGTTTCGTAAGAATCCCCCGTTATGAGCTAGTCGTCGAGGTAACGGTAGACCGGAATGGACAACCTGCACAGGTGTGCCGCTGCCACTACCTTCGTGAATACCCTTGGCGCTGAGGCTATGCCGAAGGGTAGCACTTTGAACTGATAGTTTGCCTTCTATTATGAACCTGAGGTATTTCCTGTGCGCTGGCAACATTGAAATATGAAAGTATGCATTTTTCATGCCCAGTGTTGCCATGTAATCCCCCTGTGTGAGCAGGGGGATTACCTGCTGCAAAGTCAACGTACGAAATTTCTAAGGTTTTACGAATTTATTCGCTGGGCGCAGATCTAATACAGGGTGCATGGTTAAATCCTTTTTGGGTACACAGAAGTACACTGAATAAATACCCACCTTTACCTGCGACAGAGGCACAACCTCTATTGCTCCTTTTTCGAGCAGCAGTTCGACTTCCTGAAGAAGGATGGAGAGGTGTTCCGGTGATGGGCATATTCCTCTTGGGGGTCTGAATGTAGGGGACCGACTGAACTCGATGCAGTAACCGTGAGCTATTGTTGACAGTACCCAGCGGTCTGTGGTAATTCCCTCCCATGCTTGTAGAAATGATGTTAACCGGCCTCCGACCAGAGATGCACGGGAGGGGACCCGAACTTTCGGGTCATTTGTTGTTGGTAGCCGGGGAGCCTCTGGGAGTGGAGCCCCGACCTCTTCCCTTGCCACGACGTTGTCCTCTCTGAGCATACTATCCACTGGTTCCCTGAGGGGAGGACCAGTTGCCGGCTGAGGAGTACTGTTGTTGATGATGATGATGATTTGGTCGTTGGCCATGAAAAAAAGCGCCTGTTGCCGTACCCTCGCTTATTAGGAGGTCTTGTGATTTGGTCCAGAGTCTTTAGAGTTTCGTGTTCCTTCTTAGCTGTTTCCAGTGCGTCATCAACTGCCTTGCCAAACAAGTTTGAGACTTCAAGGGGTTTGTTGATGAGGGACGCCTGTGTTTCTGGCTTGAAACCGGAGTTTCTGAGCCAAGCATGACGCTTAAGAAGTACACCCTGGACTAGTGACAGGCCAGCCGTTTCCGCAGCATCTAAGGTGTTCTTGATGATGCTTTGGTTTATCCGAGTACCTTTGGTCACAATGGCTAACAAGCGGGTGCGCAAGGGCTCAGGGGCTTCTTGTAGGCCTTTGCGCAACAATCCCAATTGGGCATCAGCGTAGCTTGCCAACAAAGTATCGTCTGGGGGTGCTTCGCTAGTAGATAGCGGAACCCCGCCCTTTTCCTTGTGGTGGTTACTACCAGGGAATCAGGTATAGAGTGACCCCTAATATATAAGGGATCCGAAGGTGAGGGGCTAAAAAGCTTCTCTATTCTTGGGTGTGTGGTCTGAGGAGAGGGCAGATCTAAAATGTCAGGGTCTGTAGACGCCCCTGGAGACTGCCAGGGCTGTGGTTCACATATGTCTGGGTCTTCCTCGTAGATCCTCAGTATTTAGGAATTCTTCATCTTCCTGAAAATGTGGATCCTCTTCAGTGAGGTCATATGTATCAATTTCTTCCTCAAGTGGGTCAAAGAGTCTTAGATATTTGGCCCTAGGGTCTTCATGGAGTACCTCTCTTGGCCTTTTTGGGTGTAATGTGTTCAGAGGTGGACACAAACCTATCTAGTCTGTCCATACACGATTAAAACTTTTCCCTCGTCCACTGGGATAACCCTGAACGGTCTAGTGGTGGAAAGGCCTGCTCCTCCGGCTCTAGGCGTCGAGATCTCTCCCATAGCGTGGAGGATATACCCCCGTCACCCTCTTAGAACCATTCTCGTGGGCCCGGCACTGGGGACGTATCTCTGGGTTTTCCCTTGGACGTGGGGGGAGGTTCCGGCGTACCCTCCGTAGATTTTGACATCTCTCTGACCTGAGCGGGTTTCGCTGACTCTTTCGCCGCCCGTTTCTGAGAGTCCCTGGAGACTATTCTAGCTAAGCTTTCCACGACTAGTTTGTCCGTCGAGGACTAGTCGTGAATGGTCTTCAGCAGTGCCGGAACCTTATCGTCGACGGACGCTCTCTTATGAGGTGTTTCGACAGATGTTTTGGTGGTAGCGCCCTTAGTTGCGGAAGGCCCAGTCACTAGGCGCGTATGCGGCTGCGTGTAGGGCTGGCGACCCTTTCAGTCGGCGGAGGCTGCTGGTAGATTCGGCGTCTCCGTTGGCGCTGGGACCTTCTTCGACTTACTCGAGGAATGGCTGTGGGTTGTGTGTTTAGATTTGCCTTTTTTGTGTGCGTCGGCGGGATGTACATCCCCATAAGTAGGGCCGGAGCCGAACTTTTCAGGCCGGGGACAGACGCGGAGGAGCGGGAGTGCTCCATGGAGGTCGACAACCTCCGTTACGGAGGTAGCGTTATCACTATCCCCCTCGTCACATTCGGTGGCGGTCGCGGGTGAGGAATCAGCCTTCGACATGCCGTAGGCTGCCCACCTTTTGACCCTGCGATCCTTCAAAGTTTTTGGACGAAAGTTTACAGGCCGCACAGCCAGTCTCGTTGTGGTCGAGGGGTAAGCAGCGGTTATACCGCTTCTGCTTGTCCTTCCACAGGAATTTGCTGTTACGAGGGCAAAATCTAAAAGGAGTCCTCTCCATAGCTGAGGATTTAATAAGTGATAACGACCCCGAAGGAAAGGGGGGAGAAAAGGCATTCTAGAAGAAAAGAAATGTCCACAACAACCACCACTCTCCCTACTGTGTAGGCCGGCGAAGCAGGGCCACGTGTTCGGCAGCACAGATAGGATCGCCTCTGTCAAAACCACCGCTGTCGAAAATCTTGACTTGGTGGGGAAGTTGATTGGCCGTCGAAAGATGGCTGGAGGGGGTTGGATTAAACAATAACTGACAAATCGACCAAGGGTTGAATAAATGGTAATGGCAATGTCTCGTACGAGCTCTGCATAAGGCGACCAGTATTCTGGCCGGAAGAAAACAATCTGAGGGACCTCAACGCGCAAGGGATTTTTGGTACACAACACGTCACTATAGGGATGGTATTACAGACATGCCTATGTCGACATCCCCTTTTCGACTTTCGAAAAAAAAGATGCAATACTCCGCAGTGACCACTGGATGTCGGACTATGCACAGCATGTGATGCTAAGCAGATTAACAAACATCAGAAATGTATTTATTTTACTGAAAATAATTCAGCGACCACCAGGGGCTTCATTATTTTACCAGTCTGTTGAACTCCCTTCTCTCACCCACTCACAGCACCCTGTCGGTTTACCCTGCTCCCTCCTGCAGTGATCAAGCTGCTTTAGGGACAGAAGGTAGGTTTTAGCGGTGTGACTTCAGTCAAGGCCTGCTGCTGCCTGAATAGGGTGCATCAACTACCTTGTCCATTCCCACGCTCTCGCGCCTCTCCCCCAGGGGATGCCACAATAATGTCAACCCCTTCATCTCCTGCACTCCAGGTGTTTAGCCTACATCCTCCTCGGCATAGCAGGTGACTTAATTGCAAATCACAGAACATATGAAAAGGGCAGATTATAATGGGCTCAGCTGAGTCTGCTCCTTTAAAACACTGTTATAAATCATAAAGTAAGGCGTTGAATGTGACAACGTGTTTTATCTACCATGGTGTGTCAGATGGATGCTGTGAGCTCAAGTCCCGCTGTCTTGCGAGAAGACCAGTTAATCAAAGCCTGCATGTCATAACGTATCATCTTATTTGTATTGATGTCCCGTGCTTTATTTTTGCTACCACTCGTACTACTCTTTCCATTTACCTTCAAACAGATCATTTCTCAAGTGATGCCACGTGAAAAGCAGTTTTAGTGCTTCAGGTTACATGTGTACGAAAGGCCAGCGCGAGACAGACATTAAGGTGACAGTGGGCAGAACACATGCTTCATGCTCACTTGGGATACTGTCAGGTTTCCACATTCTTTATCTCACATTAGCAAGATTCCTAGGAGAATGGGATGTTGCAAATACTATTTCAGGGGTTAAAATAGTAAATACATTCTGTTTAGAAACTAGAGCATTTTCTGTTTTAGTTAATTTCATTTTCTTTCCTTAACTAACTTTCATTAGAAAGATGACATGCCCCCAAGCCAAGATGGTGGAACACTTTCTCAACAGTGATTGGTTTAGTTAATAGCAGGCAGTATTGTGATGTCATTTAGAATGTTGCTTACAAACCTAAACTGCCTTTCATTGAAGTCTTTATTAGAGTAGGTCATGTGTTAGCTAGCTCCTATAGATATAATATATTTTAAAATCTTAAGTGATAGCTTACTGAAAAACATTGAGTTTTACGTTTTACATAGAACTTAGTCTTCAAGTTAATGTAAGTCTGCAGTTAAAGACAGTATCAAATATTCAAAGAACTCTGAAGCTGAAGCATTGTATCCAGAGAACCAGTTGCCACTGAATTGATGCTGAGCAGCTGTATTCAGTTATCCAGTAAAAGACTAAGCTAAGTGACTTTTGGATATTAGTTTTTTAAAGTTCCATTACTGGAATGCAAGTGAAATTTAATGTTTTGTTTTTAACCAAGATTGAACAATATTTTGGTGAAAACTGTTGGTTCTGTAATCCTTGATTATGCGCGCGGTTTTAGCGTCGCGTTACTAATATTAAAACAGCTAAAATACTAACACAATTTTTTCTTTGTTTATTTTTGAAGCGCAAGTCGCGTGGTTTGCTCACGTACCTTTTCGGTTATTTTCCACGAGAGCATTCTCAAGTCTGTAGTGCTCGCGAGCGCGTACAGTGAACATTTGGACGCGCGTGATTAGAAAAAAGGACCCAAAGAAGTCGTTTGCGTCGCGGCCATTTTAGAAAATATTTTTCCTTCAACACAAGCGCGTATCGACACGAGAGAACTTCAAAGGTGTTTTACAGACTGAAAGAAGTTAAGAAGTTTATTTCATCTTTTGCACATAATCTCGTCTTTAACAAAGGTAGTACAAGGTACAGTTTTTTAATTTCCTAAGTTAAGTTCTAAAGAGATATATATATATATATATATATATAGGTACAGAGATTTAGTTATTTTTTATATTTATCCTTAAGGACATTTTCGAGAGTGAATAAGAAGAAAATATATATAAAGAAGCAATGTCCAGAGTCAAATCACAGCAGATTACATACAATTAATCATCCATCACGAAAGAAACTAAATAGCCTAACTGCAATCAGAGCTTAGGCTACAGGTATTTAAATCCATTAATCACATGATTAGTTTTGAGTATTGAACTAGAAGAAGGTGTTCTAAAACTGCATTTCATTTTAGGAACACTACTGAAAAGACTAATACCAGATCTTTCCTGCGAAGACAGACAGAAATGCCAGCAGTAGGAGTTCAAGAGAGTTCCAGAGTTGTCTCTTTTCTCTCAATCCACTTCCCCTTTCCCCTTGGGTTTGTCTGTCCGGTAGTTTTATAATTAAATAATTGTTGGGCAGACAGGCTTAGGAGGTTTAGAGGACCAGCTTCACTCCTGCAGGATTCTTCAGCATCAGCTTTGAATGATACTGCCAGTATGCCATATTAGAAATGAATATTAAGCGTATGTTCTCTCCACCCAATTTTATAAAGACACTTGTTAGGCCTATTGTTCCCGCTCGGACGTAGAGGAGATGACTCACGCCAATGTGTTAAGGGAGTCAAAACTGAAGGCCCCGGCATCTTGGCTGTCTGGCTTAGTCCCTTCAATTACTGGTAAAACTTTCCCTTTCTTTGAGAGTCAGACGGGTCTCGTGGCTGTCAGTTACTTTTTGTTAGTAAAAAAAGAATACATGTTTTAGATTATAAATGAGTTGGGCGGGAAGAGTGTGTGCCTGTTGCATGCACAGTGTGCGAAATAAACACTTAATGAGGGTAGGACTTCGTGGAAGGAAAAGCTGTTGCCATTTCTGTAGTTCCCCTAAAACCCTTCACCTAGAGTCATTAATTGTCCGGTGCAACCTGAAAGGCATTTTCTCTTACACGTAACACTTGTAGATACTTTCTACAAGTGTTAAAAGCTTTTCAAATCTCTCGCCATTCCCTGCCCCACCTTCAACCTGACAAAATTGTTCTGGTTACAGCCCTTGAGCGTGCACAAAGCCATTGGCTCAAAGATCAGGCAACTTAAAATGCAAATAAATTAGCCAGCACACCTGAATTACATCCATTTTGCACTAGTGCCGTGCAATTTGTCACCTCATATGAATTGTTACAACAATTGCAAATGTGGGTGCAAAATTGCACCGCATCAGTCATACCTTTATCTAAATCTGAAATGTTTTTGTAGAGAGCCATTGAATATTAGAGAGATTAGGAATATAAATGGCACCCGAATAAAAGAGTTCACTGTTAACTGATCGCTGGGAGTGGAAAAGTGCTGTTTGTGCATAGTCTGGCAGAGGCTGAATCCCATTTTTCACTAACAGGTTTGGCATAGCTTTTAAAAATAATAAATGTGCCGTTCAAAACGCATGACATGTGCACCCCACACAACATCTTTGTGTCAGTTGAGGAGAAGAGGAAAAATAACTTCTGTTAGCAGCCTCCCACCCATTCTCCAAATTCCCTTTTTTTCTTTTGACATACAATGCTCTGCATTTATGCCTTTGAAAGGTCAGTCTCCACAAGCTTGTTTAATGTAACTACTTTTCAAAAAGGCAAAACCTAAAGAGAAAGCCTATACACACACACAACTTGTAATGGTTTGGATGCATGCCGAGAGTGGAGAACTGGTTAGGAGCTCTTCCCTTTCCGCACTTGATAAATGGGAACAGAGCAGGATGAGGTAGGACAAATGTTGCATTAATTAAATGGTAAGTAATATTTTAGCTTAGTTTCTCCCCTTTTAGATAATGCCTAAAATCCCACCTTAGTAAGTGGATGAACGCATATGAATGCCAGTAACAGCATAACAAAATGATTTTTTTCCATCATTACTGGATATCTATATAATTAATTTCATAATGCATACAAAATCGTACCAGCTATTCTCAATACAAGCTGCTGCAAAATGCACCATCACACTTGCACACGTAAGAATAATGTACTACCAATAGTACCTAAAATCTAATGCTTTTCAAAAATGTTTGTGGGGGGCATCCCCCCGCACCTCTCTTGCTGGGGCTTGAGCTTGCTCGCTTCCAAATTCGCCCTGATTGATTTACGCCCCACAACCTTCCAAAATAACCAGCCACCACTGGCCAAGAGCTCCAGGAAGATCCTCCGGACTCCCAGGAAGCAGGACTGACCGAGCATGAGCCCCCTCAACAGAGTGCGAGACCCAAGATGCAAGGAAATCCCATCTCGACAGCCAGGAACCGCGGTGTTGATATTTGCATAGACGCGAGAAACTGAAACACTGAAGTGCCACTTGTTTGAAGATTGCCGGTTGCGGCTGGTGACCGTCCCATTGCAGGGCAGGAGTCCCCAGAAGTCCTCCCTCTTGTCCCCACGACTGAGGCCCAGGAACACCCGGATCTGCAGAGCTGCACAGGGACAGGAGTCATCTGCTGCACTTTTGTTCAACCTAAAGGTACTGTAAAGTTGGCGAGAATTTACCTCTTGTTTTGCCACCTTGCTTGTCCTCATTGGAGACTTGTCTCGGTTGCATCTGTAAAGTTGCTAGAAGCTCCTTTACCTCACAAGCCTAATCAGCTTATGGCCCCCACTTTGATTTCTTCTATTCTATAAAAGACTGTTTAAACATTGTGAAAGACTTTCTACTTAACTGCAAGAAGTGCTTCACCTCACCTTGACTTTTGCTAACTTAACCTTGGCTGGCCTGGCTCTCTGAATGACTCTCTTCTGCTTATGTGTTATGCCTTCCTTCCAGGAAAGGGTTAACAGACTTTGCATTAGGGGGTTACTTCTGAAGTACTTACGTGCTTAAGAATAACTGTGAATACTTGTTTTATTCTGACCTCTCTTCTCTTTAACACCCCTCTCAAGAATATTCTAAATGCAACAGCGCTACATTAATGTCAACAGCACCCTAACTATTGAAGTCAACTGAGGGTGTAAGTAGTGTCTGTATGCCATCCCAAATGGGTATTTGCTGATTTAGAAACTAAGTGTATTGTGAAGTATATTTGTGTGTTGTTTTACATTGCTCCCTTCTAAAGGCGGCTTATTCTGACTGATAAATTAATAATTATTTAATAATGAAACTGTGTGTGTAAGAGTTTATTTGGATACTTGTCACTGTAAATCTCTGTGTTACCACCCTACAGTTCACACTGACCCCTCTTGAGATAAGTCTGGCTACTCGACCACACTACCAACCTGTGTAGTACAGACTTATACCAAAGGTTGGGTTCCTACTGCCAGGTCGTAAGGGTTGTTGTAGTGCTCCCAAACAGTTCCTTCCTCTTTTCTTTCTATACCTCCTTCATTGCCGGCATCATTTCTTCTTTTGGGCTATCCCACCATTTCTGAGCTGATCACACTCAACTCTTTCCATCTTTCCCCACACTTCACTGATATTCACAATAAGCTCAGCGCTTGTCTCTCCTTGCTATTTAATCTTGGATAACAAACCATTTCTTGGCGCTCATTGCTGCCAAGATGAAGATTATTTTCTTTCCTTCCACCACTATTCCTCCTCCTCTCGCCCCCCCCTTCAATATAAGTTCCTTCAGCTCAGTTACCTACATCCTCTACGTCCTATAATCTGGGTCTTTATCTAGACTCAGATCTATACTCTAGTCATCACATCTCCCTATCCGCACGTTCCTGTCGTTTTCACTTGCACAACATTCGGAAAGCCGTCCTTTTAAGACTTTTAAAGGCCACTCAACTTCTGGTGTCTGCCTTAATCTTTTCCCGGCTCTAGCCCCTCTGAACTCCATATTCAAAGCCTCTATTCATGTCCTATTTCTCCTTGCGCCTCGTGACTCAATTTCTTCCTCGCTGGTTTATCTGCGATGACTTTCTTTCGATCATCGTCACTGTACATTCCTTCTCGCAGCCCTCCAGATAAGGCGTGTATTGTGCATTTTTTTATACATGTAATTCCAGGCATTAGGGAGCATTTCATTTTCTACTGTGTACCGTTGCCGTGGTCTTAATTTTCATTAAAAAAAAGCATACTTTCCGCCACTAGATGGCACAGTAGTGCAAGCAAGCGTGTGAAACATTTAACACCCAACACTAAAAAGATTTCCTAAAGTCAAGTAAGCAAAGAATCCGTTAGCCATTTTTCTGGAGCAGTGTTCATTGTTTCTCCAGACTGACTGCTAGGGGAAGCTGTGTGTTTGTGTTATGAATGCTGAATATGAGTATTGATTTTGTGAGTTAACCTTTTACTGACTTGCAATGATTCCTCGAAGAGCAGAGGAACTCGCAACCCTTGTATGTCTTCATACATCCTTCCCAGCACTGCATGTCCTAGTTGGGATGATGAATGGCCAACACTGTGGATCCTGAGGGCGAAGATCTGTCCAGTGGCCCTGATCATGCCCTCTTGTGCCTACCCTTGTACAGTGGAGGAGTTCACAATCTGCAGACTCCTCCTTGGGGTTTTTGCCAAGCTCCTCTTTGTGGGCTCTGAGGTATCACAGGCGTGGGTATGGTCCTGGCCTTGACGTGAAACTGCAGGGCTTGTACCACTGTGCCTGTGTGGAGACCCTTGACCTGAAAGTGTGTGGTACACCTACCCTTTAATCTAGCTTAATTGTTCATCCTTGTCAGAGGCAGCGCGCGCTTAGCACTGCGTCAGCCTCGTTGCGCAATCATTTCATGGGAAATTGTTTGTAGATTGGGGAATGCTTGCTTTGTTTCTATACTGCATCTTAGAAATGCTAAATTGATAACACCAGTCAGAGTTACTAAGCATTACTTTATAGCTATGCTGTTTAAGGTTTTATTTATATCGTGCATTGCTTTTGCTTGGTCTCTTGCGCTATAGGATTCCTAAGAAATGAGTTTGGTTTGGTGAGTAGGGACAGGGAAAATGCAATAGAGCATGCTGTTATACCATGTGTGCAAAGTACCCAGGCTCTCTGAAGGTGATTTGTAAATAGTACTTTAGCTATTTGTATTCAGATGCTGCTGTGCTGGGTGCCTGTGTACCGTAGTGTTAGGGTGCGTGGGCTGATCAGTTTATAAAAGTTGATGAGTTTTGTGTAGACTTCTGATTTTCTTGTATTGGGAGTGGGTGTTCAGTTGTTTAGAGTGGCATGGTCAATGTACTGGTATATGTTGGAATTTAGAATGGTTTAGTAAGAGATACATCGCCAAGTTCCCAGGGCGCTGAATTACCATACCTAATAACAGCCCACCCCTGCTTGATTTTGAAAGAAAGGCTTGATGCTGGAAGTGTGATATAAATAATTGGTACGCCGGCCGTACCACTTGTTCATTTGCTTTTTACAGGGCTCAAGATAACCGTTTTGGATGCTTTTTCTTCCTCCCGAACCAGTGATAGAACCGGCCCAGGCCGAAATCATTCAAGCTGGTACAGCCTCTTTCGGTGCAGCCATTTCGACGTGGGGAGTTTCATTGCAGCTCCTTCGCTGCAGTGGCCGTTTCGGCATGCCCATTTCGGCACAGAGGCCTTTCTGGCGCAGACGATGTGGCGCAAGGGACATTTGGACGTGGCTAACATTGCAGCCACGTCTAAACGCCCTCATGTCAAATCATCGCCTACCCCGACTGCACTAGGAGGCATCTGTGAGGGTTCGCTTCAAGGCACCAGGTCAATGACATCGTGGTTCTGAGGCTTCATGAACCTCCTGCTAAGATGTGTGCAACTTGCAAGTCACAGGTTCAAATACCAGTGGTGCAGCCGGTTACCAGACATTTGGTCGAAAAAAATTGGTCGACCAGACAAATGGTCGAACCAATTTGGTCGAAAACCAAATGGTCGAATTTTTTTTTTTTTTTTTTTTATTTTAACCCTTTTTTTTATTTTTTTGGGGGGGTCCCCCCCAACCCCCTTTTTTTCTCTAAAAACCACTTTTTTTACAAAACGAAAACCTGAAAAATAAATATATAAATAAATAAAAAAATCGACCATTTGGTTTTCGACCAAATTGCGTCGACCAAATTGCAGTCGACCAAATGACTGGACACTGGTGCAGCCCCCTCCTTTCATCCTTCTGAACTCGATAATAGCAGTATTACTACTTTGGGCGATGTAAAGAGTTAGGGAGACTTCTCATAAATGTGCTAATTCCCTCCACCTTAGAGACCCTCAGCAACTTTGCTGGATTTTGAGGACTTTTTTTACCTGGATATAGTGAGCCTCTTTTTCACACTCTGTATTTTGATGTGTGTTTTACTCTTGTGTTCTTGGATTGTGGAGTTTTAAGGTAACTCCATAGGCCTCTTTTCATGTCTGTTACACAGCACCCTCAGTACAGTGGCACGGGGATGTCTTTTTGGACTTCCCAAAGGTTTAAATACCTTCTCTGGGATAAACTATTGTTTCCCAGAGAATGTAAGGTTAAATTGACTTTACTAGTCTTTTTAAATTCCTAGACCCAGCACACACTATCTTCCTATAGAGTGCTGAAGGGGTTACCTAGTATACCCTGTGTCTAGAAACTCATGTAGCAGTCAAATGCTACCCTTTCCTACTGAAATGGCTGGTGGCAGTGGTTTTACAACGAACTACCATGATCATGATTTTTCTCGACCGCAAACACTGGTGGCTAAAAATCACGTGAGCCATGTTTTTCAAGATGGCGTCTGAGTCCCCTTTGTTTCAACAGGTCCCGGTCTTCTCCCTCCCCCCACCCCCATTTCTTTTTGGAAAGGTACTTTTAGAGTTTGTCTCTGTGTGCCAAACCAGTTTTGGTCCCTTTGTTTCTATGCCTTTTGGCGGGCTTCAGGAATGAAGACCGCCTCAAGCGCCCGAGTGTCTGAGGTGGGCAGGAAGTGAGGGAGGTGCCCAAAACTCCCTTTGCTTGGTCTCCTAGGAGACCCAAATGCATTCTGGCGTGATTGGCTGGCTGACTGTCCGGCCAGGACAGCCACACTGCTGGGTGAGTGACAGCTAGGCTGGAATGAATGGGAGAGAACTGAATAAAAGGTGAGTCTCTTGGCTTGGAAGGTTTAGTCGACCACTGGAACGAAAGAACCGAAGACGAGCTTGAAGAGGACGGCTGCTGCAACTCCTGGACCGGTTTGCCTGGTGAAGCCCTGCTGCAGGTCCAAATTGCCAAGTTCATCTCGACAGAGAAGTCCTGCAAGGACGATTTCTCCCTTTGAGTTGGTGGGACCAATCAACTCAAACCGTAAGCCACCTGGATACCATTCTCGGAGCTGGTTGTATTTTCCTCAGAGTGCTGCAGGAAACCGAATAACCAAGGAGAGGGACACCAGTTGGTGTGCTTGTCTACAGCTACCAGAATTGAAGATTTGCCAGTTGCCAGCTTTTAGACCAGTCCCAGTGCAGGAGTCCCCTGGCGTCCTCTCTCTTGTCCCCACGACTGAGGCTCAGGAACAGCGAGATCTGCAGGAACTGCCGGGAACAGAAGTCTTCAGCTGCATCTTTTTCTTCATCATAAGGTACTGTGAAAACCCGACCGAGAGAACTTAAACACTCACTGCGAAAGTGCTTGAAAATTTGGGAACTTGCAGGCCTAATCAGCTTGTGACTCAACATCTGAATCTTTCATTTATGAACTACTTCTGAGAACTTTGGCTAAGACTTTCCCGTTTAACTACCAGAACTGCTTTATCCTATACAAGCCTGTAGCCCACTGACTTTGGCCTAACCTACTGCATTGAATTTGCTCCTCTGGTGAACTCAAACTATTTGCACTGTCTAAGAATAACTAATCTTTGTATTAACCTATGCCTTTTTGATCCTACTTCAAATTACTCTGAAGGCCATTTTGCTCCTCCTTCAAAGTAGTTTAAATGCCTCAAACGTACAGTGTAAAGTATTGAAGTATATTTGTGTGAGATCGATATTGCTTCCTTCTAGTGAATGTTTTATAACTCACTGAAATAAATTGTTTTATCAAGAAACCTTGAGTGTAAGAGTCTATTTGAATACTTGTGATTGTAGACCTCTGTGTAACATCATTACAGCTCACATTCCCCTCTTGAGCCAAGCCTGGCTGCTCGGCAACGCTACCAAAACTGGGTAGTACAGACTTATACCAAAGGTTGGTTTTGCTTACACCAGTAGTCCTAGTTGTGTGTAGTGGTCCCAAAGGGTACTGCATACAAAGTTTGCCTAACATACAGTGCGGGATTATGGGCATTACAGTACAAAACATCTGAACTGCAACAGGTTGCAGACCCCGGTCTTAAAGTGATTGTGAGTGAAGGTGTTAGTGATTACTCAAATATTAACCCTTAAATAGTATGTTGAACCTACTGTATAGTGCCTGAAACTATAACATTCACAATATGGAAAAACCTTATTTATATTTTTCTCCCACAACCTTTTAACATACATACCTAGGCAGCTAGCTAAGTGTCTTTTGCATCAAGGATAAGAAGTGGGGCAGTCAGAATAAACCAATTGACTGATCAATGCAGAATGTGCACACGGCACCAAAGTAAATATATATCGCTTTTTGCTGTACATTATGCGAAGGACTGGCAGGCTTAGTGACACCAGGAACATGGATAGTTTTTGTGATCGAGCGACTTCCCGCAAGGTTTTCAGAGAATTTGAATTGTGAAAAAATTAATGTAAAAAAATAAACACCCAGGGGATGGATCTGAAGTGGCAGGCATTGAGTGCTGTAAACTGATGTGAAAATATTCTGAGTGGGGCATTATTTGCCCAGGCCTGAAGCCTAATAGGGGTTCGCAGCTGGCGCTGAGTGAAGAGGCAGGCTAATACTGGTACACTGGGTAAGTAACTGTGCGAGTTCTGCACTTTTAGAAGTTCTATACACAAACACAATCGCATATCAATATGTAGTTCAAGGACACTCTGAATTATACACATGCACTGCACATTCCACATCGGCAACTGGTCTGCAATGCACACTTCACACAAGTGCATAATTGCGTGTCGCTTTAACGGCTCACTTCAAAGGGATTGACAACTGCAAGTGCCAATATGTCACAACACTATACAGCAGAACTGCACACTTCACAGTACTATGAGGAACAAGTTACTTACCTGTAACTGTTGTTCCCCAGCAAGGGTCTGGCATTGATTTTCATGCTCAAGAATATTCCCAGTTGTCAGGCTGGGAATCCACGGTAAAGAAAATATCAGTTTCATTTCTGAACTGTCTTTCTCCGAACAACCAATCACTGAGCTCTGGGTCATACTGCCTTCTACCTAAGCCCCTCCTCTGGCAGCCATCTTCAGATTTGGTAGCACGTAAAGTGGCAGTAGGACCAAGAGAAGAGCTGCAGAGGGGTAGGTGTGAGGGTTTGCATGTGTATCCATGCCAGACCCATGCAGGAGAGCAACGGTTACATGTAAGTAATTTGTTCCTTCTCCAGCATCGGGTCTAGCATGGATTCACATGCTCATGAATAAAGAATGCATAGCAGTATACACATGCACAACCACGGGAGGTGGCAAGGCCTAACATAAGCATCTCTTACCTCAACATTCTCACCTTCAAGCAAACAGGTTGCGCAGCACTGCTTGGCGACTCCTCCCTGGAATCCCTGTCGACTCAGTAGAATCTCGTGAAGGTGTGCATCGACCTCCACGTAGCAGCCCTGAGGATGTCCAGCAGGGGCACACCAGATGCCAACCAGTGACAATGGGTTATGCAGCCGGAGAGCCACCTGAAAATGGAAGCCTTGGAGAGGGCCTTCCCATGGTTCACAGGGCCAAAGTTCACAAAAAGTTGTGACGTCTTTCGGAAACTCCTCATGCAGTCCACGTAGAACCTCAGCGTTCTAGTCACATCCAGCGAGTGCAAAGTCCTCTCAGCTGGCGACAAAGGCGTTGGAAAAAACACAGGCAACACCAAGGGCTCGTTTAGATGAAATTGACGGCACCTTGGGCATGAAGGAGGGGTGCGTCCGCAGCACCACTCTCGTGTCATGAAAAGTCACATAAAATGGCTTACAGGACAGGGTCTGAATCTCACCCACTCGTCGTGCAGATGTGATGGCCACGAGGAACGCTGTCTTCAACAACAAGAACTTCAGTGGAACTGTCTGCATAGGTTCGAATAAAGGGCCCATGAGCCTAGTCAGCACCACATTGAGTTTCCCACGCCAGGGCTGGAGCCTTCACCGGCGGGAACGAACGAAACAGTCCTTTGACAAACTCCTTAACCAGACGGTGTGACCACAATGACCACTATCCTGGAGATCTGGTGTAGTGGGACATAGCCGCCAGATGAACTTTGATGGAAGCATGGGCCAGTTCTGCTTTGGCCAACAGCAGCAAATACGGTAGCACCTGCAGAGCCGTGACTCGCAGATCTTCTGTGCGCAGCACCAAACGGTGAACCTCTTCCATTTATGTCCGTAGCATTTAAGAGTAGACGATGCCCTGGCCTTGGCAAGCACCTCCTTGCAATCCGCTGGGAGGTCGTAACCCCCGAACTCTAACGCTGCAGGAGCCAGGCCTTCAGGTTCAGCGATCCTGGTGCAGAATTGCACCTCCTTCTCTGGCCAGAAGATCTGCGACCACCGGAAGCTTGACTGGAGGGGACGCGGACATGACAAGAAGGTCCAGGTACCAGATCTGCCTCGACCACGCCGGTGCGTTGAGGATCATCCTGCACCGTGACAGTCTGAGTTGAATGACTAGTCGAAGAAGCAATGGCAACGGAGGGAACGCATACAGAAACAGGCCGTCCCAGGCGAAGGAGAATGCGTCCCCCATGCTTCCCGGCTGTGGAAACCTGCTGGAGAACCTTCGACATTTGGTATCTGCGGAACAGGTGATCCACTTGGTCCTGCCGAAGCTCCCACTAGTGACAAGAGCGCAGCTCCCAGTTAAGCGAATCGGCGACGGTGTTCTTCACTCCTGCCAGATGAAACGGGATGAGGAACATCCCCTGGGCGACGGCCCAGTACAATAGGTCCTGCGCTTCCTTTGAGAGCGCCGGGGATCTGATGCCACCCTGCTTCCCGATGTAAAACATTGTGGTGGTATTGCCTGTGAAGACCCGCACCACCTTGCCCTTAAGGGACGGAAGGAAAGACTTGAGGGCCCAAAAGACTGCCCGCAGCTCCAACACGTTGATGTGCAACGTTTTCTCCTCCGGTAGCTACAGGCCTCTTGCGTGAAGACTTCCGGTGTGAGCTCCCCATCCTTCAAAGGAGGCGTCCGTCATGACCATCTCCTGGTGCGGTGGGGTCTGGAAATCCACGCCTCCGGACAGATGACCGCGAACTCCCCACCATTGTATCGCTCGACGGAAACTCTTGGTGATTGTGATCTTGTCCTCAAAGCTTCCCGACACTTGTAGCCAAAGGGCATCGAGGAACTCCTGTAGGGGACGCATCCGTAGCCTGCACAGCCAAATGAGGTAGATGCAGGACAACATCATGCTGAGTAGAGACTTGATGGACCTCACTGTGGCGATCTTCAGGGCCAACAGCCGTTGTACCTTGCCCAAGATGGCTGCTATCCTCTCCTCCGAAGGCGACGCCCGGCACGTCACTATTGAGTCGGGATTTCAGAAACAGCGCGTCCTGCGAGGGAGTCAAGCAGGACTTTGCAAAGTTCACCGAGAACCCCAAATCCGTCATTAGGCAAACGGTCCTCGCAGTGTGGACGACTGCGACCTCCTCCGAGCTGGCCCGGATGAGCCAGTCGTCCAGATAAGGGTAGATGTGAATCCCCCGTAGTCGCAGTTGCGCCGCCACTGGCCCCACGCACTTGGTGAAGACCCTTGCACTGACTTCAATCCAAAAGGTAGGGCCTTGAATTGGTAGTGCTTCCCTTAAACCACGAAATGCAGGAACCTGCGGTGGCCCTTGGGGATGTGGAAGTATGCATCCTCTAAGTCCAGGAAGTCCCCCTCTTCCAGCTGTCTTAGAACGTGCTGAAGAGTGACCATCCAGAAATTTTGGGACTTGATGTATTTGTTCAGTCGACGAAGTTAGAGAATGGACCTCCAGCCCCCAGACTTCTTTTTGACGAGGAAGTACCTTGAGTTCTATTGAGCCTTTCCTTAACGTGGCCCGAACCTCCAGCAGCACGGTGGTATTTGGGGACACTTCCGTTGAAAATCCAGGGTGTGTCCGAAGGGCGAGAGCATCCAGCACCCATCAATCGATGGAGATGGTCTTCCACACGCTGACGAGGTTCATCAGCCGGCCTCCCACCCGGGTGCCAGGGCGGGGGCCAGACGCCACAGCCGTTTCAATCCTGTTTGGATGTCCAAGGACTGCCTTGGGGACCTTGGCGACGACGATATCCTCCTCCAAAGGCCTTGGGAGTGGCCCCGGTTTGTCTCCTGAGTCGAAGAGCGGGAGGGTTGGCGGTAGGAAGAGAAGCCTCCGCGAAACCCCTTGGAGGATCCTGGGGACTTGCCGCCTGAGGTCCGGAAGGGGTGTCCTCTTTTCGGAAATGCATGGGGTTCCCCGTTTTCCTTGCTGGCTTCAACACCCTTGGCCCAAATCTGTAGGTTGCCCACATTAACAAAATGTGCTGTTCCGAAAGGCTTGGGGTTACCAGTGGGTTACCCTTTTCCTTTTGTGCCCCTGGTAGGTGCACCCACAGATGAGGTACCGTTTTCATCGGGACACCTGTGGGAATGCAGGACGGTAGGCCATGTGTTGTTGGCGGCGTGTTTCGGTGGGTGAGCCGAGTGAAATGTGCGGAAAATGTGGGTTTTTGGCCACATTCGGAATTTGCTGGGGTTTCCGGTTAATAGATTCTGGGCCAATTTATCCAAGTCAGACCTCTGTGGATTCCCACGGATGTCCTCTTTTCGGAAATGCATGGGGTTCCCTCTTTTCCTTGGTGGCTTGGACACCCGAGGCCCATATCTGTATGTGTGCCCGTATGGAAAAATCGTGAAATTCAGCTGTCTGAAAAGACTTTGGGTTGGGGGCGTTTTTGACTTTCCCTTTGGCACCCAGGTAGGTGCACCCACACATGTGAGGTACCGTTTGCATCGGGACACCTGTGGGAACGCGGGAAGGTATGACATTTGTTGCGTTTGTGTGGTTTTCATAATGTTTCGACCCATTTGCTGATGCCCTTTGTCACACAACTGTCACGGCCAGGAGAGGTCTTGGCTCAGGTCTCCAATAAACCTAGGCATCCACTGCCTAGGTCGTCTTGGAGCCAGTCCTGGCGCCTATGGTGCCAGGCTCATACACAGTGAAGACATGTGTTTGGGGGAACTACTTTATTTTGAAGCTGCCAACCAACATGGAGGCAGCCACATAGCTTGGCTCCTAGGAACCAAGCTATGCGGTATAGTGTTTTGGGTGTGGTAGCCTGGGAACTACTTTACCTGGACTACTTTCTTGAAACTATTTAAACCACAACCGACTTGGATAACAAGCTTCGCGTTACTTTGCAATCCTGCAACGTGACGTTCACCGTGTCCAGCTATACCCGCGAACCTCAGAGAAATAGCACCTGTAAGGCGACAAAAGGAACATTGTTAGCAGCAGCATCTTACCTGCAATTTTCATCTTTAGCTGCCCACAGCTCCTGCGAACAGCTTCCTAGGATCAGCACGACTCCCGGACCGACGGATCTGCAAAAAGGAAAAAAAACAAGGTATTAGAGACATTACAACATAACGAACTGTGCCGAAAAACTTACCTAGCGGGTTGCCCCTTGACCACCATCGTCTAGGAGTTCTACATCCTGGGTGAACACCGCAATCTATGGGAAAAGAAAACAGGTTAGCAAAGGCAAGGCTGCGCATAGCGCCTACTTACCGCATCATAGCGCTCACTACACGCCATCATTTACCGGCGAGACCCAATTCAGCCAATGCACCACACTGGACTTCCGCACATCTAAGGAAGAGAAAGAGACATTATTAAACCAAGAAAGGCATGCAGGAATAACAACAATATACAACAGCAATAAGACCTACCTAAACCTAAAAGACTTCAAACGGGCCGGCATCAGTGAAGTAACTAGATTGCATCCGCCCACAAAGGACAATGTGCCCCCGCCAAGAAGGCAGGACGGAGAGCACACCTGAATCAACAATACGGTGAGGAGAGGCCCCAGAGGGGCTGAAGGCATACGGGGTGGTGGGAGGCTAATTACCCCAGTTGGTCAGTCTTGAACATAGCCCTCCTGTATTACAGGCAGAACCTCCCCCACTGGCCACATCTGGGAACCGCAGAGAAGGATACCAGTGTCCATACGGCTGGGCGGCGTCCCCATGGATACCAGGTGAGAGTAACAATTTCCCAAATTTGCTCTACATTTAGTCGCTGCTTTAGGCACCATACCCTTGAAAAAGTCTGCCTGTGCTTTTCCAAAAAATGTATGCTTGCCGTTCCTCACCACAGTGGTTTTCCTGATTTACACACGTCTGTTCAGGCCGTAAGCATAAAACTCCTGTGTACCATGGCTCAGTGTTTGGCTTGTGGTATTGCTTGTTTTGTGATACACTAAAAAAAATTTGCGCTTTCCTAACTGCAAGAGTTGGGGGGAATGTAGCGGAGCATCGTTTTTATCAAAATTCATAGACGCCATTGCCGTACCAAGCCAACCATGTCCACCACATACCTTTTTTTCAGTCATGTTCCCACTTTTTCCCCAAACTATGGCATTTTCCTCTACCTAGTTGTTGCCTGACCTGCGCAAATCACCCCTTCCAAAACTTGGAATTTTGTCTACTTTTCAAAAATGTATGCCTGTCTGTCCTCCCATTCGGCTTTCCTACCATTTTCTCCCATTCCGTCCATGCATGTCCAATTTGCAAAAATGGCCAAAATCGTCTCTCACTAAACGGTTGATAACCACATCAAAATATTTTTTTTTCGTTTCTTCTCAACCTGTTCTTGAAATCCAGGAAATTGGGGAATTCAGCACAGCAAACCATTTGTTCCTAGCAAGGAAAAAAGCCACAGGCTTCTTTGTACATCATTTTGTCATTTTCTGAAAAAACACAAAATGTTCCCGCTTTTTGGTTATTTTCTCTCACCCCCCTACAGCAACCTAGGATTCCTGGCTGGCGTTACGGCCGCCTACATGTGGGGAAAAAAGGGGCCAAATTTGGCCGATATATCTCATGTAACAAAAAAGTTACAAGGCATTCAATGGCGACATACCGAAATCACCAAAAAAGGCCCTGGCCTTAAAGGGTTAAATAGAAAATAGCAATAATCAAAACATACCAAACAAATAAATTACGTGCTTTGAAATCTAACCCTACTGAAAGTTTTGAAAAAACAACGTCTTAGTGTAGAACCTATTCGCAGCTGCACCACTCTCGTGAGAAGCACTTTATATGATGGATTGTTACTGGAGCCATGCCCCCAAAACACACACTCCTAGCTACCAGACTGCTTAACCATTTCCCTTAATCTCATCTCCTTTCTTCCTAGGACATCATCGCCCTTTCTCATTTCCTTAATTTCTCCCTCCTCTGCTATACCGCGGGTAAAAACGTCATTAATAATTTCATCATTCGATTTTAGAGTAAAAGTAAATGCTAGCTTGGTGCACCTCAAACTTTGAAAAAGCCAACAAAGCTGAAATTATACATCATTAAAAATCACTGTTTACGTGAAGGCGCAAGAGCCCAGATTCAGAGAAGGACTTTGAGAAGGAAATGCAGAATTGAGGTACGCCAAACGACTGTTAACGCGCTGATACCCAGTTACATGCAGATAGCTAGAAACGCAGAACTGCAAACATAATTGAGACAGTTGGCTAAAGAAATGCTCACAAGCAGGCATTGGGAAAGAATCTGAATTTGCACCAAAAAGAAAAGCTCCCAAGACTCCTACAAACATAAGCCTTAATTTATTATTTCATCTTGTAATGTTATTGCATCGAGTTACAGCAGTTAAGCAAAAAATAATAAGTGCAACAATGGAGTCTTGTACTCACAGCCTCAGCCGTTTTGCCGGCAGGGGAGCTTCCGGGTTTGTCATCTGCTTCCATGCTCTCACTAAAACAAAAGCCAGAAATATGATTAGTTTTCAATACTCCACACCATGTTCCAACAACGCAAACATCCCCGCTCCCACCCTACCTATTCCTAAGCAATCATGCATTCACTGACTCAATCCTTCAAGGTCTCTTGCGGGGGTCTCCTCTGCTGCTGAACAGCGTCTGCCCCTGCTGCCAAAACAGTAGAACATCTTCAGATCACCTACTTCGGGTCCCACCCCTCCCATCAACCTCTGCACCTACTCTCTAACATCTATCCCTTGTGTCGCAAGGGCTTAGTAAAACCATTAAACTGAGACAGTACAAGACTCCACTCTTAGTATAAGGCTGTACCACTTGAGTATATGGTAGCGTAGACCGTGCAGCCAGGCTCATCTTAGGAGAGAGGGCTGTAGGGATTCAATAGAAACACTTATAACCAGAAGTATAAAAAATAAAAGGTGTATTTTAAATACAATTAGGCCAACTTAAGTCTTGGGGTAAGCATTGGTTAAATGTTAAAGGTATTTGTACCACGCACCGTCACCAACAGAGTTGGTCCCCAGGCGCTCTGGCGGATCTGCAAACAAGAAGGTGGGATGGGTTAGTAGGTGAAGCAGGAGTAGGATAGTGAGGAGTGGTGTTCTGTTGGCAGCTTCAACTCGGTATAGATCGGGTGCTGAGCTTTGGTGCGAGTGTCGGATCGATGTCAGTCCTCATGTGCTGCTATTGCGGTGTTGTGAAGCGCTTGCGGGTTGTGCGAGAGGTGGTTGTGTGAGATTTTTGAGTGAGATAAGTCTGCAGAAATGCTGAATTTTTTTGTTAGTGGCTTGTGTGAAGTTTAACATGCTAACATTCAGCACTCTGAGTGTGGCGCTCGCCAATCCTCCCAGTCTCATCAGGGTGGGCGAAGGGGTTACACCTGGTGGGGTTTTAGGTTTGTGTGAGGCGCAAACTGTGCTGTTCTAACACGCTCTGTAATGTTTTAATTGCTCCTCGCTTTTCTATTCTGGCGAGCCCTGTAGGAGTTCCAATGGTGATGGATTGAATGGTGTGGGTTGGGTGTCCATTCTCCTCCTTGGATAATGGAGCTGGTGTTGTGGTCTCCTCTCACTAACTTTCTATCTAAATGTGTCTGAGGGGGTTTTGGATATGGTACGGCCGGGAGGCAGTGGATGAGTCGTTTAAGGGCTTTCGTCTCGGTCTGAGTATGTGATCCGTCTATGGTGACCTCCTTTTGTTGTCATTTCCCATTTGGGTTCTGTGTATGTCAGTTTTGTGAGTGACTGAGGTTGGTGTTTTTCATTGTTGTTTAACGGGGTGGGCATTTTAGTGCGTCGCTGTTGTAGTTACGCTGTGAAGAGCCATGATTTGAGGAGTTTCCTGAATGCTAGGTGGTTTGTTGTGTTCCGTATATTCTTAGGTAGGTCATTCCAGGTTTTCGGCACCTGGCCTCCGAGTTTTCTTGCCGTTATAGGGTTTTGGTTCCAGGCGGATGTCGGTGCTTGATCTCAGTGTTCTTGTTGGTTGACGTAGGCGTAGTTATCGCTTAGGAATTCTGCGCCTTGTTTGTGTATTGCTCTGTGCGTGATGCACATGTACTTGAACTTTATTCGCTGTTTTAATGGTAGCCAGTGTAGTATTTCTAGCGCGGATGTGAGGTGTTCTCTTCTGGGTAGCTTGAGGAGGAGTCTGGCTGACGCATTTTGTATGCGTTGTAGTTTTTTTTAGAAGTCGTTCGGGCATGCCCAGGTACAGGCTATTTGCGTAATGTACTGTGGACATGATCAGAGCGATGATGGCAAGTGTTTTGTTGGCGAACGAGAGGAACAGTAGGATCCTTTTTGCTGCTCGCAGGAGGAAGAAACATTTGAGTAGAGCGTTTACTTGTGGCTCTAGAGTGAGGTTGTTATCCATCAGGAGCCCTAGTTTTTTTTTTTACAGTTGGTGATGGTGTGGTGCTGAGCTCTCTTGGCCAGGGGATGTAACCGATGTCTCCTTCCTTTTTTGAAACAATCATTTTCTCTGTTTTGCCTGGGTTTATTTTGAGGTGGTTGAGGTTCATCCAGTTGAATATTTCACAAAGACAATTCTCTAGTGTAGTGTTTTCTTCTCGGGTGTCTTGTATGTTGAAGATTATTTGAGTATCGTTGGCGTAGTTGTAGCATGTGAGGCAGTGTTTTTTTGATGAGTTTGATTAATAGGTACATGTAGATGTTGAATAGAAGTGGGAGAAAGATTATCCTCGTGGTACTCCACACATGGAGTCTCTAGGTTTGGACTTAAAAGGTTTCGGTTCTGTTTGTTGGGAAGGATTTGATCCATAGTAGGGCGGTGTCTATTATTCCTAGTCCTTCTAATCTCTTTATAAGGATGTCGTGGTTAACAGTGTCGAAATCTGCGGATAGATCAAGGAGAATCAGGGCGGTACTGTTGTCCGAGTTTGCGTTTGTTTTTAGGTTGTCCCATATTGAGAGGAGAGCCGATTCTGTTCCTCTCATTGGTCTGAAACCAACTTGTGCCTAGTCAAGTAGGCAGTGCTCTTCTATGAATTCTTGGGCATTTTGTAGATGTACATTTCTAGCAGTTTGGCTATGTAGGGTATGTTGGAAATGGGTCTGTAGTTGGATAAATCCTCTACATTTCCTGTTGTGTCTTTGAGTAGCGGCTTGATGTAGGCAGATTTGAAGGCCTGTGATACTTTACCTGTTGAGATTGAGAGGTTGAGTAGATTCCTGTGGTATTCCATGGGGGTTCCTTGTTTGAGAATTGTTTTGTATATGTCCGGGGGGCAGGGGTCTTCAGGATAGCCCGATTTGTTGCTTTGGTTTACCAGTTTGACGAAAGTCTCCACTGATATTTCTGGGAAGCTTTGTAGCTTGTTTGGACATTCCTCGAGGGTGTCAATGGGGTTTGAGGTGTGATTGCTTGGTTTGTTTTATATGGTGTGTTGGATGGAAGTTATTTTGTTTTTGAAGTGGTCTCCTAGGTCATCGCAAATTTTTGTCGATGGAATTGGTGGAATGTTGCAGCCCGGTGGGTTTTTTTATTTCGTTTATGATTTTGAAGAGTTTTTTTTTGGGCATTTGGTGCTCTGAAGATTTGGTTGTCGTAGTGTTTCCCCTTCGCTTTTCTTATTTCCTTTTTATGTTGCAGGAATTTCAATTTGTTTGCATTGGTGTTGTTGGTCCTCCATTCAGATTCTAGTTTTCTTTTTTTCTTTTCATCTCGCTGAGTAGTGGGGTGAACCATTTTGCTGCTATTTTCTTACGTGATGGGGTGAAGGGCTTTTCTTTGGCGATGTCATCTAGAGTTGTTGCGATCCAGGTATGGAGTAGGGTAACTTTTTGTCTAGGTCAGCTTCTTCCATGGTTTTTGTTTATGGTTTGCTGAGTTCCAGGAGCTTGGTTAGGTTGGAGTTTTTTATGGTTCTCCAATTTCTTTTCATCATGATCGGTGGTTTTTCTTGTTGCTTCTTTGTTGGAGCGGTCATTATGATTATGAATGGAATGAGGAGGTGGTCGCTCCAGAATATTTGAATTGGGGGTGCCGTGGTGAGGAGATCCTTGTTGGCGAAGATTGCATCAAGTGTGTGCCCTGCCGAGTGTGTTGCTCCTTTGACTAGTTGTAGTAGGTTCATGGCTGCTAGTTGGGCGGTTAAGGATTTTTGTGTGGTTGTGGTTTCTTAGTCGAACCAGATGTTGAAATCCCAGAGGATGATCAGATGTTTCCGTATTGATGTTGGTAGGACGGAAATCTACGACAGCTGCTTCTTCATTGAAGCAGTCCAAAAGGTTGATAACAGGGCTGATCAATCATGGTTCTTCTGCTGTGAAGATGCTCGGTTGAAGATCAGGGATGGCTTCTTCTTCATGGAGTCCTACTGTAAACTTCGAGGTAGCATTGTTGGTTGTCGGGGCTTTGTCGTATTGTGCAGAATGTTGTGGAAATCGGTGGTGCCCCTCTGTCCTTGTGATGTAAGGGTTAATGGGGTTGGAGTCATCCCACTCTCTTGATGAGTGCTCCCGTCTTTTTTCCGGGTGTTTCGGGAAATTCTTTGCATGTCTCGAGGTTCCGTGGTGAGGTGTCGGTGTTCTGTGGTTGTCACGAGGTAAGGTATAATGATTTTTCTCTTACATAGTATGTTCCAGTTATGACTGCGTTAGGCATGTTTCCTGCCGATGCGGCTGCTTCTTCTGGGTTCAGTTGGTGTTGGGTGTTTGCGTCCCTCGTTGCACGATCTTGCTCTCTTTCTCAGAGTCCTTTTCTGGGTCGGGCCATTTTTCAGTTCAAGGTGCAGATGTAGTAGGGTAGTTGGTCCTCTATGCTGTGTTGTGCAGGCGCAGTAGTCTTGGTTTTTCCTTCTCTGGATACGCTAGTGTGTTCTCTTGCTCAGTCTGTCGTTTCTGTTGGTGGGGAGGGTGCGTTTCCCAAGGGTGCACTGTCGGGAGGGTTATGGGCGTTGATGGTCTTGTGGTATGGAACTCAATTAAGCTAGGTAGTGATGGGTTTCCAGGATTAATAGAGTACCGAACTAGACACAGTTAGATTAGGGGCCCTGTATATATTGGGAGAAAGGCCTACGCCTAGGAAGGCGACAGAGTACTGGGGCCCAACACAGCTAGATTTGAGGGTCAGCTGAAACAGTGGAGCACGATACCGAGCACAGCTAGACTTGAAGGTCCTGCATTGTGGGTGAGAGGCCAACGCCTAGGAGAGCAACAGGGTATAGGGATTTGAGGGTCAGTTGAAGCAGTATTGTCTGATAACCAAACGCAGCTAGATTTGGGGGTAGGCCGAAACAGTGGAGCACGATACCAGGCTCAGCTAGATCTGGGAGTCCTGCACATTTATAAAAACACAACACAATGCTTGCAGCTAAACAGACCAAAGCATAACCCTTGTTTAGAATACCCAACAGCAATTCTAAGGAAGTCAGACCTTATCATACACATTAAGTATAGGCCACACCTGTTCATGGGGTTTAAAAAACCTATGTTACTTTCTCAGTAATACAAGAGTAGTGGACCCTGTCAGTTATGCAGGGACACTCACCAAAGAAAACACAATCAACCAACCATGTTACCAGGATACTTTTCTGAATAGTGGAACACAGATTTAAGGAACAGTATACATCTCAAACTACTTTTATGATAACACAGTTATACTAGGTGCGTAAGATCTTTGGGTGTAATATACAATTACAGTTGCTCGTCAGCTCATTGGAAGACGGTCTAAGATAAGCAAGAACTATTTACACAAATTTAGGATGCACCAGGCAGACCAAGGTCAGCTACACCTAATGAACACTTGAATGGCACACAGCTATTCTAGGCAGGTAAAAACGAATGTTGTAATATACTATTACAGTTGCTTTTCAGATTAGTGCAACACAGACTGAGGTAAGCAAAAACAAACTTGTTTTATGTTGGCACACAGCTAGCTCAAGGTAAGTAAAACCTACATACTTTTTAAATGAGCTACCAGCAACTTAAAAGGTAAGTATTACCTAAGGCAGACTTATTGTAGACAGGCTAACAGCAAGTCAGGAGAAGCAAGACACAATTGGGGACAATCATACATATATATCCTAACAGGAATTGTAAAGTGAAGCCAACAGCATTACTTTTAGGAAGAGGGGGACCCAATTCACAAGTGAGTAAATCAACCTCTAATCTACTTTGTTAGAATGGCGAAACAGTTTCTAAGGAAAGTAAAACTTTTCAGTATACTCCTTAAGAATGGAACACAGCTATTCAAGGTAGGTAAAACATACGGCAGACTAAACAAGCCACACCCAAGTTAGGGGCAGCAGAACCCAGTTGGTAAACGTGTACACTTATTTTTTCATAAAGAAATAGTTAGTGAAGCGAACAGCATTACTTTTGGGAAGAGGCACAACCAAGTCACAGGTGAGTAAATTAACCTTATATATACTTTTCAGAATGGCACAACACACATTCAAGGTAAGTAATAACTTTTGTATGTAACTGTCCACTCTCAGAGTTACAGTTGCCAACTAACTCATTTACAACTAAGTACACTTGTATACACTTGTTCTCTTTTATAGGCAACAGGCCCAATCCTTAAAGTATTTCCCTTATTCTTGGAGCATGAGTGTTCTCAGTGTCAGAAGGGGAGGGAGGCATTAGATGCAACAGACAGTTCAGGGAGGCAAAGTAACAGCACAATTCAAAAGTTCCTGTTAGGCACGATTGTATGCAGTACCCTTTGGGTGTAATACAAAAACCCTGACTACAGGTAATAAGAAACCCAACCTTTGGTATAAGCTTGTACTACACAGTTTTGGTAGTGTGTTGAGCAGCTAGGCTTCTCTCAAGAGGGGTCAATGTGAGCTGTAGGGGAGTTACAGAGTTTCACAGTCACAAGGATTCAAATACACTCTTACACACAAGATTTCTTGAATAAACAATCATTAATGTATTTATCAGTCAGAGTAAGCCTTCTTCAGAAGGGAGCAATATTTAGAGTAAGCTTTCTTCAGAAGGGAGCAATGTAACAGTAACACTCAAATATACTTCACAAAATACACACTCTTAATATCTATAAAGCAGTGAATACCCTTTGGGATGGCCCAGAGACACAACCTACACCCTCAGGTGACTTCGTAGCTAAGGTGCTGGGGACATTGATATATTACTGTTGCATTTAGAATAATTTAGGAGTAAGTCAAAGGAAAAGGGTATTAGAACATACAAGAGACCACAAATATTCTTAAGCAGGCAAATACTTTCAGATCCCCCAATAAGAGTCATTCAGTAGAACAGGCTAAACCAAAGTCAATGGGCAAAAGTCTATATGAGCTGAAGTACTTCTTTGCAGGTAAGAAAAGTCTTTGCACAATGTTTTAGAAGTCTTTGAAGAAAAAGAAGAATCAATGTAGGCCCATAAGCTGTTAGACTTTTGAGTAGTAGAAGATGCAAGCAACTCTACAGCAAGAGGTAAGTTCTCTCAGACTTTTACAGTACCTTGGCATTGAAGAAAAAGTGCAGCAGATGACTTCTGTTCCTGAGCAGCTCTGCAGATCTCACTGTTCCTGAGCCTCAGTCGTAGGGACAAAAGGGAGGACTTTGGGGACTCGTACACTGCAATGGGACGGTCACTGCTTGCAACCGGCAATCTTCGAACAAGTGGCTGATCAGTGTTGCTATATATGTGGTATACGCGAGGAGCAGAAACACAGAGGTTCCTGGGTGTCGAGATGGACTTTCCTTGCTACTGGGGTCCCGCTCTCTATTGAGGGGCCTCAGGCTCAGTCATTCCTGCTTTCTGAGAGTCCGGAGCATCTTCCTGGAGCTCTTGGCCTGCTTAAAAGCAACGCACACAATCTGGTGATCCTCTCCCTTTTCTAACCAAAAGTTATCCTTTGGGGTTGAACGAAAATATTGATTGGAGTGTCTTTATTAATTAGTCCACACCATTTGAGTAGAATGTATCAACACTGACATAACGTGCATATGTAGATTCATGTTGGGCCAGAGATACATCTTGTGTAACGTTGTGATGTTTAACCATAGGTAACCCTTGCCTTTTGACAGTTACGTATGCAGATTAGGGCATTGAATATGTAACAATTGTACTAGTACCTCAAGACATTTTGACTTTGAGATTGTCCTTTATCAGTTAATGATGTACTGTAGTGGATTACAATGCTACTCACTTTGGATATATATATAATACAATACAATCTGTGCATATTATGAACTGCTGCACGTATATGAACGTATCTCTCGCTACTATGAGAAGCGTAACCAATAATTGAGCGCCGGATCTACCTGCACTCCTTTGCAGTAGGCTCCACTTTGAGGTCAGTAATTAGTATCCCTGTTCCGATGCATGCGCAGTTAACTCAGCGGACTACATTTAGCATACTGTGTAACCATAGTAACGGTTTCACAGCACTCGTTCCACAGACCGCGGCCACAGCCGTAGACAGACGGCGTTCTTTTCGTCTGCAACCTTGCAGGTATTTGTGCCACTTTAACTTGTGATTTAGAGCCGTACAACATTCGACGATATGTGTGCCTCGGATTTCATAAAGAGCATGTCAGTCTTTACTGAATTAAGACTTACACACAAACTTTAAGCTTGCGTAATAACATGTGTTTACTGGCAACCTAAAACTTTTAAGCTTCCAACACAGCAGTATGTCACGGCAGCAACCTTTGCTCGTGCAGCGTACAATTTATAATAGCTAACACTCTGCTAGAGTATAAATATGCATATTTGTTCCTTAACTACTGGGCCTTTCTCACAACTTATTGAGAGATATTATGTCATCGCTCCACATGACTCAACAAAGTCAAAGGGGACTACTTATGGGTATCTCAACTGCGCATTGCCCAAAACCGTTTTCACACTGGGGAGGACACAGTTATATCGAGTGGGGAGGAGTTTGCCACTTACTTTGCATTGATTCCTCCTATGGCCATCCCCTGAGATATATCCCCCTTTCATTACCCTGCAGGACTCCACTTATATCCCGATCTCCAGTACGATTTACCACATCTAAGTGAGACGGAGAAGACCATGTTGGTCTTTAACTTCGAATACCTTGTAAAGTAAGTTCCAACCGCAATTGGAGACTTTTTCCTACCCAATTCACCTATGGGTGTACCGTTTAAGACCATGTAAAAAGCCAGCTATTCACGTGTTGGGATTATAGGACCATGTGTTCTGTATTTTTTTGTCTACAGGGACCTCCTAGGACTGCTGCACTAAGAATCTATGCAATCACCTAGGAATGCTTACTGACAATAAGAGACGGTAAGCCCCCAGAGTGAAATTAATTAAAAAATAATTATCAATGCACTCTATATAAACAACCACCCTAATCTAAATGTGGTCCGTTTTCATAATTAGGTTTGGCCTGGATTTATCTCCCTGAACTAATGTCAGGAGTCTGTGGAACATCAATTCTATAAAATTGTCCACTGGATAACATTATCTTAAACCTTCGCACTGCAACAACTTGTTCGACTTGTCTAGTCAACTACAAGACCACTATGAATTGGAACATGGACCTTGATCCATCCCGATCTGCACATCCCCTGAAGAAGTTATCTCAAGGAGTATCAAAAATACCGTGAAAGGTGTACTTTGGGTACTTTTATGACCAAGGCATCTAGATTTGAGTAATTTGTTAACTAAGGTCTCAAATTTTGTATTTGTGTGGCCTGTTCCAACAACAACAAAAAAACAAGGTATTAATAACCTTATGTCATTTTGTATATTTGTACACTTGATGTAAACAAAGTACCTATAAGAGAGAGATACAGATTTACAGCACTTTTTGCACATTGCCAATTGTTGGTGATTAACACTTAGCACTTTTTTGAGCACTAGTCACTTTGTTAGTTTTTATATGTCAGTTTTTATGCATTTGTTTTTAATCATTAGATTTTCTATTAAATATTATATTTTTTAACAGCATTATTTATGAAGTCAGGTTGTATTTTCCGTGAACTTCGACTTGCCACTGTCTGAACTGTTCTTGCAATAGTGACAATCCTAACATTATCCAGAGAATTACTTGCATAAACCGATTATAGGTGTGGGAGCCTTGTTATTATTGTTCTTGTTCAAGATATGTCAGGTTTGCCCCTCCGGAACCTTTAATTTTACCTGACTTCCCTCTAGTTATTGCTGAGATCCTCTCCCTGGTACTTCGGTTTACAGCAGCAACTGTATGGATAGTCAACCAGCTCAGAGAGAATGTCCAGGTGGCGTCGACTGGTCCAACCAACTCGAGGAGAGATGTCGTCCTTGCAGTGGCTTCTCTGTCCCTACGAATTTGGAGTTTCAGCACAGCAGCAGGGCTTCACCGGGCAAACTGTTAGGCAAAGTTTGAATGCAGTACCCTCTGGGAACACAACAACTAGGACTACAGGTATAGGCAACCCAAACTTTGGTATAAGCTTATACTACACAGTTTTGGTAGCGTGTTGAGCAGCCAGGCTCATCTCAAGAGGGGAAATGTGAGCTGTAGTGGAGTTGCAAAGATACACAGTTACAGGTATTCAAATAAACTCTTACACTCAATTTGTCATTTATCATTCAGTTATAAAGCCTTCTTTATAAGAGAGCAATATGATAGTAACACACAAATATACTTCAATACTGTACACTCTGAGCTTCTGGATCAGACAAGGCCCTTTTGGGATGGCCCACAGACACAACCTACACCCACAGGTGACCTCAGTAACAAGGGTGCTGCGGACATTAATACCTTACTGTTGGCATTCAGAATACTCAATAGTTTGTAAAAGGCAAAGGTTATTAGAACACAAGAAATTACAAATATTCTTAAACAGATAGCAAAAGAAGAGTCATTCAATTCAATAGGCTAAGCCAAAGTCAATGGGCAAAATTATTTGTATAGAATGCAGCACTTAAGGTTAGTAAATGGAAAAGTCTTTGCACAAGTTCTTAGGAGCCTTTGATAAAAAAAAGAAGAACCAAATGTAGGGCCACAAGCAGATTAGACTTGTGAGTTTCAGAAGTTACAAGCACTTCCACAGTAAGAGTCAAGTTCTCTTAGGCTAGTGTTACAGTACCTTAGTAAAGAAGAAAAAGATGCAGCTGAAGACTTCTGTTCCTGTACAGCTCTGCAGATCTCACGGTCCCTGGGCCTCAGTTGTGGGGACAAGAGGGAGGATGGCAGGGGACTCCTGCACTGTATTGGCACCGTCATACCTGGCAACCGGCAAACTTTACTTTCAGTGGCCGTTTCGCATTTCAGCTCCTTGCGGTACAGCAAATAACAAGCGTGGTTCCTGGCTGTCAAGGTGGACTTTCCTCACATCTGAGGTCCCGCACTCAACTGAGGGGGTCAGGCCTGGTCAGTCCTGTTTCGGGGGAGTCCAGAGAACCTTCCAAAAGCTTTCGGCCAGCTTACAAGCAACGCACACAATCTGGTGTCCCTTTCCCTGGCTCTATGGTTTCCTGCAGCACTCTGAAGAAGGGCAACCAGCTCCGAGATGGGTGTCCAGGTGGCTTACTTGGGAGTTGATCGGTCCCACCAACTCAAAGGGAGAAGTCGTCCTTGCAGGGCTTCTCTGTCGATGTGAACTTGGCAATTCGGACCTGCAGCAGGGCTTCACCTGGCAAACTGTTAGGGAGAATGCGCATAAATGTGCTAATTCCCTTCACCTTTGCTGGTTTTTGAGGACTTGATTTTTTTTTACCTGGAAAGAGTGAGAGTTTTTTTTTCCCACTCATGTATTTTGATGTGTGTTTTACTCTTGTGTTCTTTGATTTTGGAGTTTTAAGATAACTCCATAGGCATCTTTTCATGTGTGTTACACAGCACCCAGAGTGCAGTGACACAGGGATGTCTTTTTAGACTTCCAAGAGGTTTAAACACCTTCTCTGGGAAAAACTATGTTTCCCAGAGAATACAAGGTTAAATTGACTTTACTAGTCTTTTTAAAAAGGTGGTATAGGAGAGTGGTTGGAGTGTGGGGGTGTCCTGAAGGTGTAGGTTGTTGCAGCCACCAGACCACACCAGCAACATATTTGAGAAACCTTACTTGATGAATGGCAACAAATTTCCTGACTTAATCGATCCTAGAGTTTGCACAGTATGTGACCCTCGCATTACAGCACAGATTTACATTTTCCAAACTGCGTTTAAACTGATAAAGGCACTGGTGTCTTGGCTCACTGCGCTCCACTCCTGGGTTAAATACACATTTTTTCAGTGTTTCTTTTCTTGGCAACTTTAATTCACTGAATACCTCTCTTTCACTCTCCCGCTTCTCAGTGGCTAACATTCATACAATAATGTTGTTACAAACACAAAAAAGGACTCACCTGTCTTTCTCAGCTATCGGGACAGTGCCAGTATTAGTAGACCCGGGCACAGAGGCGATAGGCGTGCCCACAGTGTGGAGGTTCTGGATCACAGAGGACAGAAACTGCTGGCTGGCACTCTCATACAGATCAAAGCAGATCTGGTAGGCCATCAGGAGGTTGTCTTCTTTCACAAGCTTCTCCAAGATGTCACTCACAGCCTGAGGGTCATCTAGGAAGATTAGGCACTGCAGGAAGAAATCGAGAAAATACAGTTGTACACATTCCACAAACCTCAATTATTCACTGGCCCCTTCATTGCCCTTCACCACCAAAATACATTTCACTAAAATAACCCCTTGTGCCCGAGATGCTGTCTTGGGGCTAAATCTGGGAACACAGTCAGTGCCATGAACTGCATTTAGGACAGGTGCACTGCTGGCCTAGCATCCGATCCCTTGATCCCGCTCCACACACAGGAAAGCAGCCCGATCAAATCAGCATCATCAACTTTTGAGTTTCGGCCCAAATCCAAACTTTCATTATTTTCTTTCAAACTACCACAGTCAGATTTCTTTTTCCTACTCAAATGTGGCCGTTCTATTTTGATTTAGAGGACACTAACATTTTTCTGGGATGAAAAATATTTTTTGGATGATAAAATTATCTGGGTATGCCGCCAATGTACTTTCTTCACAATTTTCAGTAAAAGTTTGACAGTCTACCTTGACTAAGTGGCACGTGACTAGTTGCAGAGCTAGTATCCAAGTTAATGCACCTGCACATTAACCAATGTTACTTAACCACTAGACTAAACGAGTTCCTCTCAAAAGACACTGGCAATCGCGCCTTGTTTAGCAGAATAAACAAGGCTTTTTTGGCGAGAGAGAGCAGAGAGCAGAGAGGGAGCGAGAGAGAGCGAGCGAGAGAGCGAGCGAGCGAGCGAGAGAGAGCAGAGAGAGCAGAGAGAGAGAGAGAGAGCAGAGAGAGAGAGCAAGAGCGAGCGAAGAGAGCGAGAGAGAGAGAGAGCAGAGAGCGAGAGAGACAGAGAGAGCAGAGAGCGAGAGAGAGCAGAGAGCGAGCGAGAGCAGAGAGCGAGAGAGAGCAGAGAGCGAGAGAGAGCAGAGAGCGAGAGAGAGCAGAGAGCGAGAGAGAGCGCGAGCGCGAGCGAAGAGAGCGAGAGCGAGCAGAGAGCAGAGAGAGAGAGCAGAGAGCAGAGAGCGAGCAGAGAGCAGAGAGCGTATTTTTTACTGCCGTCAGGGAAGTGAATTGAAACACGAGCACCCTAGCAAGAACAATTTCGAGTGAACCTTTCCTTTAAAGGACAAGTTCACTCACAATGTTTATTACTTTAAACTAGTGGTCTTCAAACTGTGGGGCCCGAAGGGTATGCAGCGCCTCGGGGGTTTAGGGGGGCCCAGCAACAATATAATTACTCACGGGGAGGGGGGGGGGGGGAAGAGAGAAAACAGCAGCAATATTTTTAATCAAGGGGGCTCAGCATAAAAAAGTTTGAATACCACTGCTTTAAACTACTGCAACAACAACAAAATATATGTTACAATTATTTCTAAATGTAAAATGAGCAACTTAATGTGCTCCAGATTCCTGCTTTTCTTAAGTATGCAAGCAACCATTTTGCAATGCGTTTATTATGTTTTTCATTCAATGCTCTGGTGGCAATAACCAAACACAAGCCCCCTCCAGCATGCTAGAGAGAGCTTGTGTTGCTTTACTGCCATCAAGGCAGTGCATTCAAAAACACACACACACACACACACACACACACACACACACACACACACACACACACACACACACATGAAAGGACTGCACAGTCATTTCATTCTGCTGAGCAGGGCTGCCACGTTCTTCTAACTTACTTTCATTAGACTGTTTGGTCCTATGAAAGTTATAACAAGGGAAATGCACCCTGTTTATTCATCAAAACAGAGCATGGATGCCGGTGTCCTTTTGTTAGGACAGTTTTTCTGAAGTCCAACTAAGAGCTTAATAAAATCATTCAACTGAGGCAGTACAAGACTCCACTCTTAGTATAAGGCTGTACAGAGCTGGGGGAGCCAAGGATTTCATGGGTTTGGGTCTAGCCTGGGTGGGGGGTTGTCAGGCCTGGCTCTAGGAGCCCACCACAGGCCGAGCACATGAAATCCCTGCCTCTCCAGAAAAAGGAAAAACATTAAACGTATCTTGGGTAACAATTGATGTAGTAACGCTGAGACTACACAAATCTGCTTGGTATTAGGTAACCCACCTTTTGGTATAAGCCTGTACCACACAATTTGGTAGTGTGACTGAGCAGCCAGGCTTCTCTCAAAGGGCATAAAAATGAGCTCTAGCGTGGTAGCAATGAAATTCGCAAATACAAGTAGCCAAGCAACACTTCTAGCAAGGTATCAGTTATAAATAGTTATTTATCAATTTTGAAATAGCGTTTGTTAGGCAGAATTGCATGCAGTATTCTGTGGGACCACCACATACATATAGGACTACAGGTGTAAGCAAAAGCAACCTTTGGTATAAGTCTGTACTACACAGTTTTTGGTAGCGAGCGGAGCAGCCAGGCTAATCTCAAGATGGAATGTGAGCAGTACAAGGCTATTACACAGAGGTCTTACAATCAAAGTGGTTCAAGTAGACACTTACACTCTAGGTTTCTTGGTAAAACACTTATTAATTTATTACACAGTCATTAAGAAAACATTCACAATAAGGAGGCAACTTAATATTACACACAAACACACTTCAATACCAAACCAATAAGTTTCTGAGCAAATTAGGCTCCCCTGAAATAGGAGCAAAAAGGCATTTCAGTTACTTTGAATGGGAGTAAAAAGGCACACGTTAATGGAATAGATCACAAATACTTTCCTAGGCAGTGCAAATAGTTTTAGTTCACTAGAGGACTCAATTCAGTTCAATAGGCCTAGGCCAAAGTCAATGGGCTAGTGTCTTGGATAGGAAACAGTAGTACTTGTAGTAAACGGTAAAGTCGTTGCCAATGTTCTCAGAAGTAGTTTGCACGAAAAAGAATCATATGTTGGGTCACAAGCTGATTAGGCCTGTAAGTTGGGAAAGTTTCATGAACTTTCACCGCGAGAGGCAAGTTCTCTCAATCGGGTTGGCACAGTACCTTAGTATGAAGAAAAAGATGCAGCTGAAGACGTTGGTTCCTGGCAGTCCCTGCAGATCTCACTGTTCCCGAGCCCCAGTCAAGGGGACAAGAGGGAGTACATCGGGGGACTCCTGCACTGCACAGGGACGGGTCAAACAAGCTGGCAAAATGGAAGGTCTTCGGTTCGAGTAGCTGTCGTCAAGCACACAAGCTGGTGTCCTCCCCCTGGTTAAACCTAACGAGCTCTGAGAATGGTATCGAGGTGGCTTACGAGTTGATTGGTCCCACCAACTCAAAGGAAGAAGTCGTCCTTGAAGGGGCTTCTCTGTCGAGATGAACTTGGCGATTCAGACCTGCAGCAGGGCTTCACCGGGCGAACTAACGGTCAAGGAGTTGCAGCAGCCGTCCTCTTCCAGCTCCTCTTTGGATCTTTCGTTCCAGTAGTCGACTCTGCTTTCCAGTCCAAGAGACTCGCCTTTTAAACAGTTTTCCCCCTTTCATTCCAGCCTAACTGCCACTCACCCAGTAGGGTGGCTGTCCTTGCCGAACAGTCAGCCAGCCAATCACACCAGAGTGCATTTGGGTCTCCTAGGAGACTAAGCACAGGGCGTTTCGGGCACCTCTCTCACTTCCTGCCCACCCCAGACACTCGGGCGCCAGAGGCTGTCTTCAGTCCTGAAGCCCGCCAAATGCATAGAAACAAAGGGACCAAACCTGGTTTGGCGAGCCTAGACAAACATTCGAAGGACCTTTCCAAAAAGAAACGGCGAAAAAAGACGACCGGGACCTGTTTAAACAAAGGGGCTTACGGCGCCATCTTAAAAAACATGGCTCCCGCGATTTTTAGCTACCGGTGTTCGTGGTTGGGGAAAAATCATGGTAGTTCGTTGTAAAACCACTGCCATCAGCCATTTCGATAGGAAAGGGTAGCATTTGACCGCTACATGAGTTTCTAGACACAGGGGATACTAGGTAACCCCTCCATCATTATATAGGAAGATAGTGTGTGTTGGGTCTAGGAATTTAAAAAGACTAGTAAAGTCAATTTAACCTTACTTTCTCTGGGAAACAGTTTATCCCAGAGAAGGTATATAAACCTAGTCTAAAAAAAAAGACATCCCTTTGTCACTGCACTGAGGGTTCTGTGTAACACACATGAAACGATGACTATGGAGTTATCTTAAAACTCCATAATCAAAGAACACAAGAGTAAAACACACATCAAAATACATGAGAGTGGGAAGAAAGGCTCACACTCTTTCCAGGTAAAAAATCAAGTCCTCAAAATCCAGCAAAGTTTCAGGGGGTCTCTAAGGTGAAGGGATTAGCACATTTATGTGAATTCTCCCTAACATCGTTCTTTCAAAAGGGTAAGATATGCAATCAAATATACTTTAAAATACTTTTCCAGAATCAGCACAAGTTAGTAGATACTCTTTCGATGTGCAAACTCCCTACACCTGGAGGTGACTTCTTTCACAAGAACAGTAATGGCATTTATATATCACTAGTTCTAGGTTAGGCAAGATTGTATGCAGTACCCTTTGGGTGCACTACAATAACCTTGACCTCCTGGCAATAGGGACACCAACCTTTGGTAGAACTGTGAACTACACAGGTTTGGAGTGTGGTCGAGCAGCCAGGCTTCTCTCAAAAGGGTTCAATGTGAGCAGTTAGGTTGCGACACAGAGTTCCACAATACAGCTATTCAAATTTACACTTACACTCAAGGTTTATTGATAAAACAATTATTAATTTATTTCACAATCAGTTATATAAGCCTTCTTCAGAAAGGGAGCAAAACATGTAACACAAATATACTTCAAAACACACTCAGTTTCTCTAAATTAGATGATACCCATTGGGTATGGCACACAGGCACTTCCTACACCCTCAGGTGACAAACAGCCAGGACACTATGGACATTGACTTAGGACTGGTACATTTAGAGCAATACTGAGTTTGGTGAGAAAGATAGAATAGAGGAATAAAACAAAAGGTTAACAAATAACTCAAACAGGCAAGTACTTTTGAAACCTTCCAATGTTCAGTAAATAAACCCTTTCCAGAGGAAAAGAAACCACAGAGTCAGAGGCAAGAAGAGTCACTCAGGGAGCCAGGACAGCCATTGTTAATTGCACAATGTCAAGGGGAGCTGAATATCTTCTTTGCAAGTAGGGAAAAAGTATTGCAAAGTTTGTATAAATATTTGTAGAAAAATAAAACACTTGTGGGGCCACAAGCTGGGAGGCAAGTATGGCTACACAACAAGAGTTAAGTTCGCTTAGACTTTACAGTACCTCTGGATAGAAGAAATGGTTCCAGCTGGCTTCTGTTCCTGGGCAGCTCTGCAGAGCCTGTTGTGCCTGAGCCTTAGTCACTGGGATACGAGGGAGGATGTATGGGGACTCCTGCTCTGCAATGGGACAGTCTGCAGCAGCAATGGGAAAACTTCATTTCAGCGGTCCTTCAGTGTTCCAGCTCCTCATGCCTGACAACAAATAGCAACACAGCGGTTCTCGGATACCACTTCAGACTTTCCTTGCTTCTAGGGTCCAGCACTCAGTTGAGGTGGCTCAGGCTTGGTCAGTCCTGCAACGCGGAAGTCTGGAGGATCTTCCTAGCACTCAGGTCCGACTTAAAAGCAACGCATACAATCTGGTGTTCCTCTCCCTGGCTCTTCGGTTCCAGCAGCAACTGCAGTGGAAATACAACCAGCTCCAAGAGGATGTCCAGACGACTTACTTTGGAGTCGATTGGTCCCATCAACTCAAAGGGAGATGTCTTCCTTGCAGGGCTTCTCTAGTCGAGGCGAATTCGGAGCTTCAGCGCAGCAGGGCTTCTCCGGGCAAGCCAACATCCAGGAGTTGCAGCAGGAGTCTCTTCCAGGTTCTTCTTCCTATTCCTTCCTCCAGTGGTCGACTCTGTCTTCCAAGCCAAAAAGCCTCACCTTTTATGCAGGTTTCTCCCATTCATTCCAGCCTGGCTGTAAATCACGCAGTAGGGTGGCTGTCCTTTCTGGACAGCCAGCCGGCCAAATACCTTTGCGTGCATGCCTGTAACCAAGGGGATTAAGCACAGGGAGTTTCGGGCACCTCCCTCACTTCCTGCCCCTGCCAGACATACTGGAGCCAGAGGCAGGGTTCACTCGTGAATCCCGCCAAAGACAAAACGAACAAAGAGACCAAACTTGGTTTGGCACACAGAGTAAATCTCAAGAAGGAACTTTCCAACAGAAAATGTCGAAAAAAGACGACCGGCCATTTTGACAAAATGGGCACCCATGGGTGCCTTACCGTGGCTGCGAATGCAGCCTGTGGTAAAAACACACAATGGTAGTAAAAAGTAAACCATTGTAGAAAGGGTAACATAAAAAGTTATAAGAGAAACTAGACAAAAGGGGATACTAAGTAACCCCGCCAGCACCCTATTGTAAGTTAGGGTGTGCTGGGTCTAGAAAGTTACAAAATGTAACTAAAGTCAATTTCACTTCACTGCCCTTGGAAACAGGAGTTTCACCAAGAGAAGGTATTTAAACCTTTGGGAAATCTAAGAGACTTCCCTATGCCACTGCACTGAAGGTGCTGTGTGACACAATGTAAAAATTATGTCTATGAAGTTTGTCAGACTCCAAAGTCAAAAGAAACAGAATAAATCACATTAAAATTACATGAGGGAGAAAAAGTCCTATAGTCCAGCAAAAAGAGCTGGGGTTCTCTAAGGGAGAGGGGATTAGCACATTTCTGAGAATTCTCCCTAACCCTCGTCCCCCCCCAGACGAAGGAAAAGGAGTATTTAATCCACTCCTGGATGAATCTCCTTACTCCAGTCGGTCATACTTTCTGGAGAGACCATCAGCATTTTGGTGATTACATCCTGACCTATATTCTGTAGGAAAATCAAACCCCTGAAGGCTGATTGACCATCTTAACAATTTAGGATTCTCCCCCTCCATTTGCATTTAACCATCTCAAGGATTGGGGGTCTGTTTGAATTACAAAAGTAGATTCATACACGTATGGTCTAAACTTCCTCAAACCCCAAACAATGGCAAAACATTCACGTTCTATGGTTGCCCACCTTGTTCTTGGGTCCTTCAGTTTCCTACTGATGAAGCAGATATGGTGTTCCCTGCCTTTCTCATCCAGCTGACTCAGAACTGCACCTATACCTGTATTGGAAGCATTGGTTTTTACAATAAAGGATTGGTTGTAGTCAGGAGCTCTCAAGATTGACAAAGGGCTTTCGTAAATCCTTCAAATGCCTTAGTGCACTCCTCATTCCACCCGACCACCTTGGGGAATTTGGGTGAGGAGATCACATTCAAGGGAGAATCTATGGTCCCATAGTTCTCAATGAAGCGCCTATAGTAATCAGGGAGACCTAGAAAGGCTCTCATCTGGGTTTGAGTAGTAGGGGTGGCCCAGTCCTGTGCAGCTTGTAGTTTGCTAGGAAATAGCCTTATTACACCGCCTCTTGCCTCATGTCCAGGATAGACCACCTTACTGTGAACAATTTGACATTTGCTTGCCTTTATGGTCAGTTGGGCCTGTTCAAGAGCCTGCAAAACATATCCAAGGTGGTCAAGATGCTCTTCCAAAATGGGGCTCAACACTGCAATGTCATCCAAGTATGCCATGCAGAAGACCTCCATCCCATTCAGAACTTGAATCACCATCCTTGGGAACGTAGCATGTGCATTCTTTAGTCTAAAAGGCATTACCTTAAACTGGTAGAGGTGTCCTGGGGTGGAAAATGCAGCTTTCTCCTTGTCAAAGCCTGTCAGAGCTATTTGCGAATAACCTGAGGTTAGGTCAAATGTACTCAGGTATTTGGCTGAACCAAGTTTATTCACCAGTTCAACTGTCTAGGTAAAGGATGGGCAGTCGGGTAACTGCATTCTGAGCGCTATAGTCCACACATAATCTCAACTCCTTGGATCGTGCCTTCGGCACTAGTACAACTGGACTAGCCCATGGACTTGAGAGGGCTCTATTGCCCAGAGATCAAGCATCTTCTTGATTTCTTCCTTTATGTGGTTTCTTACATGGTCTGACATTCTCTAACCCCTGCTTTTGACAGGTAGACAGTCACCAGTGAGATTATCATGCTGGCCCCAAGGGGTCAAGCCTGGTGTCAATGAAAACAGGAAGGCAAACTGATTTAACAGAGCCTTGCACTCCTCCTGTTGGTCCAAAGTCAGTTCAGAAGAGATATTAACTCCTATTTTTCCATTTAAAGGCTGTCCCCTGAGAAGGTCAGGCAGAGGTTCACTCTCCTCCTCCTCTTGATCAGATGCTAAGAGCAAAGTTCCCATCTCTGGTCTAGATACATATGCCTTTGGGTGGTTGCTATGAAAGACCATGGGGGCCTCCTTGGGATTACCCAAGTCCACCAAATAATTGACATCTGCAAGTTTGCCCACAGCCTTAAAGGGTCAATCCATGTGTCCTGTATGGCCTTCTGTCTAGTAGGTATCATAACTAGAGCTAGCTGATCTTGAGTAAACTCAACCATCTTGGCCTTCTGGTCATGCCAATATTTAACCAGAGCCTGACCTGCTTTCAAGTTTTCTGAAGCTTCCGTCATGTGTGTCATTCTCCGTCGGAGACCTAACACAAAGTCAGTGACTCTCCCTGGCTTGTGGGACGGAGCACTCTCCAACCCTTCCTTGATTAGTGCCAATGGACCTCTAACCGGATGACCATAGAGAAGCTCAAAGGGGCTGAAGCCAACCCCTTCTTGAGGGACTGCTCTATAAGCAAAGAGAAGGCATGGGAGTAGAAGATCCCACTTTCTTCTAAGGGGTTCATTACATTAATCCTATCCACCAAGCCATTGGTTTGGGGATGGTAGGCTGTTGAGAACTTGTAGGTCAATCCACAGTTTTTCCACATGGTCTGCATGTAGTGGGACATAAAATGGGTCCCTCTGTCGGAGATAACCTCCTTAGGAAAACCAACCCTGGTAAAAATACCAAGGAGGGCCTTAGCTACTGCCTGAGCAGTAACAGTTCTCATAGGTATTGCTTCAGGATACCTGGTAGGGTGGTCTACCACAACAAATATTAAATCAGTTGTCTGAAGATGTGGGAGGGTCTAAGGGACCAGCAGTGTTGATTCCTACACTCTCAAAAGGAGCTCCCACCACTGGGAGAGACACCAAAAGGTGCCACATTCTTAGCTCCACTCTTGCCAGAAGTCTGACAAGTGTGACAGCTTCTACAGAATTTATCTGCATCAGACCCCATCTTGGGACAGTACAAACAAAGAGAAATCATTTCCTTGGTCTTCTTAAAGCTTAAGTAACCAGCTAAAGGAATCTCATGGGCTAACTGTAGAAACTGGGGTCTTACCTCCTGTGGCATTAAAAGTCTTCTGTGGTCCTCTAGGGTAGAATCTATAGGCTCAGTGTAAAGGCGGCCATCCTCCCAGTACAGCCTGTGCTTCCCTGGCTCTTGCCCGTCCAGCTGGGAAGCTGCCTGTTGGCAAAGTCCTTCAAAAGTAGGACACACTCTTTGACCTCTGCTGAAGTCTGCACTACAGGGGCCACCTTACGCAAGCAAAGTCTGCAGCTCAAGATGGTCTTTAGGATCCAGATCTCCAACAGGGGGGAAGGTCTTCTTCCAGTTCTGCTTCACCAGTAACTATTTCTCCATCCTCTGGTTGATCCTCCCCCTCAGCCTCAGCTGGTGGAGGGGGTCACAGGTGTGACCTTGGACTGTCCTCTCTGGATATCCTTGTTTTGTGCATAGGGGTAATACTTTCTTTCTTCCCGATACCTTGGGTTTCCCTTTTGTCTCCTTCTTGAATTAGAAGTAGGTTCTTCCTGTGGACAGGGTGTTATAGGTACCTCTGTAACAACCCATTGAGAGTCATCCAAAGGGAGCTCTCTGGCCTTTCCAGTCTGCTCCGGCTTCCTTTTACTGGGAGGCCTGGGGGTGCTTGATACAACTCCAAGAGCTTGTAAGTCATTCCCCAACAGGACTCTCCCAGGCACCTCATTCTGAACACTGACAGGTATTCTTACAGTCATATTGTTGCACTGTATGAGAGCTGGCAGAATGGGAACCATTTGGATAGGGCATCCTGCAAGTTTAGTGGGACATTTGGGTGCCTTGGCCACATACTCAGGTTTGAAACAACTTTCATCAACCACTGTAATGCTTGCCCACCCTCCCACCCCCCCGTTTCTCTAATGGCAGGGGCCTCCTGTCCATTTACAAGTACACTGTCCTTATAATATTCTTGTGTTATCTGGCATGGAGTTGTACATATCCAGATTCTGTTGTTCCCACAGACCCAGGGTCACTAAAGAAACACTGGCTTGAACTCCAATGGGGTCTTCAGCCAGTAATTAAAAGTTGCCATTATAAATTCTCCCTCAGGGATAAAGGCTAAGGAGGCAGTGTGAACCCCTGAAGGTTTACCTTTGCATCTGAGATCCCCTTTCACATGACCAGTAGACCCACATACAAAGCATTTCCCAAATGTTCTCTGGAATGGGGGTTTCTGCTAACTTCCCTCTGGTTTGGCAGAAGAGGTTTCACTAGACCTACCAGGTTTCCCATGGGAATTGCCCTTGCTATGTTTGTAGCCCTCTTTTGGATGGTTGGAATTATAATTTTCTTTTCCCTCTTTCTTGTGCTGCTTCCCCTCTTCCTTTTCGTGAGTTGCCCCAGAGTCCTTGTGAGTGACCCTGTTGGCTACCCACAAGTCAGCAGCCTGTGCTAACTTTTCAGGATCAATTTCTTTTTGAGTCATCCAAGTGTTGCCTCAGCTCATGAGACCAGGCATCAAAAATAGATGACAAAAAAAAGAAAAGATTACTCATGCCTTCAAAATGTGTTTACTCTGTAACCCTTAACCCAACAATCTAAATTCTTTAAATATTCACATAGCCAGGTAGCCCAAGGGTACCATCTGTGTTTCTGAGGGTCCTAAACCTCTTAAGGTACTGGGAAGGAGTTTTCCCAAATCTGGCTATTAATGCCAGCTTCACAGATCCCTAATCCTTTCTCTCAATGGCACCCAACTCCATTAAAGCATCACAGCCATTCAGGGGGAGCCTAGATATGAGCCAAGGGATCAAATAATTCCCACCGATTCCTAGAAGACAATCGGCGTATTCGAACGTACCCAGCCAATCCAACATATCAAGTTTAGATTCATACATATTCATTGCTTCTTTGGGCAGGCAAGGCCTCTTGGGACTAGCAGACCTAGAAAAACCTGAAAGGAAAGTAGAATCAAGGGACACAGTCTGTTCATATCCATTTCATGTTGCATCTCCCTTACTCTGAGTTTGATGTCTTGATGTTTGGCTTCAGCATTTAACTTTTTGAACTCCAACTCGAATCTCATTCTTTCAAGAGAAACATATTCTGGGCTTCATGTTGGACCTTCTGGTGTCCCAATGGAAATAGGCTGAGGCATAAGGGCAGGCTGTGGCAAAGAGGGGCTCTCTTCCTGACACTCTTCAGACTTCTCTTGCAGATTGGAATTAGACTTTAAACTGTCATCCTCATCATTACTTCCCACATTACTTGGGATAGTAGGTGCTACAGGCCTACTATCCACACTTTGGTGATTCAACAACCTTGCAACTAATTCACTTTTCTTTCCCTCCACAGCGAGACCCCTGATTTTGCACATATCTTTTAATTGATCTACTGTCAGAACAAGCAGCGCTTCTTCTTTGAAGTTATCCATATTTGGCATGTTAGAATTGCTTTTACATTTCGATGGAGCTTAGCCTTTTGGATGGTTTAGTTGGGCTCAAGTACAGCAAATAATGTAACCACTCTACACAAATCCTCACTGCCTGCAACCAGTTTTAGGCAAGAATTGGAGTAGTAACCCTGTTGGAGACTACACCACCCTTGTTCTCTCTGTAGTAGGTAACACACCTATTGGTATAGGTCTGTACCACACAAGTTGGTAGTGTGACTGAGCAGCCAGAGTTATCTCAAGAGGGGTAAATGTGAGCTGTAGCATCAAAATCCACAAATACAAGTATCCAAATAACACTTACTCTACTTTTCAAGTAAAATCATTATTTATTTAATGCTCAGTTTTAAATCAGCATTCTGTAAAAGGGGGGGCAACGTGCAACAATAGAAAAACACTTTGAAAGATATTCTCAGAGCATGTGAGAACTTTTAAAATCTCCCAATGAAGTCTAGATAAAAACCTTCCCCAGCAATATTAGTTAAAAACCAATGTATTACCTATGAGGGACAGTTAGAATCAAAGTCAATGGACTAGAAGAGTCTGCAGGGAGCCAGGACAGCCAAAGTCAATTGGAGAAAAATCTATGGAGCTAGGGCACTTCTTAGATAGCAAAGTAAGGTCTTGCACAAAGTTAGAGCGTTTGTTGTAGAAAATCACTGTTGGGCCACAAGCTGTTACACTTGTAGCAAAAATAAATCTAGAAGGCAGCTACTGCAATCTCAACAGAGACAAGCAAGCTACAGACAAAGAGGTAAGTACCTCTGAGTCAGCACAGTACCGTAGGTTAGAAGTGGATCCAGCTGGCTTCTGTTCAGGTAACAGACTTGCAGATCCCGTGTTCCTGGGCCTCAGTCGTAGGGACAAGAGGAAGGACATCTGGAGGACTCCTGCACAGCATTTCGGAGGTTGACAGCAGCTACAGGCTCTTTTCAATTCAGCGGCACTCTGCGGTTTCAGCTACCGGCAAATAGCACCATCGTGGATATTGGACACTGCATGGGCTTCCTTCACTCCTTGAGTCCAGCACTCTGGTGAGGGGACTCGAGCTTGGGTCATCCTTCGGGAGGGTCCTCATGATCTTCCTGGAGCTTTGGTCCAGCTTAAAGCCGTTGCACTGGACTACAGATTTCTCGACTCCTGGCACTTGGTTCCGGCAGCAGCAAAGTAGTACAGACAGTGGGGGATGGTCTGCAGGCAAAGTTCGTCTTGGTGTTAGTTGGTCCCACTAACCCAAGGGAAGAAGTCGTCCTCTTCAGAGCTTCTCTTGTCGATTAAAAAAAAAGGAGCTTCAGCACAGCAGCAGGGCTTCAGCGGGCAGTTCAACAGTCCAGGAGGATGCAGCAAGCTTCTCTTCATGATTCCTTCGTCAGCTGTTCTTCCAGTGGTCAAGACGGTCTTCAGTTCAAGAAGCCTTGCCTTTTATGCAGGTTTCTCCCATTCATGCACAGCCTAGCTGTCGCTCACACAGCAGGGTGACTGTCCTACAAGGACAACAGCCTGCCAGCCAATCAGGACTAGGTGCATTCATGTAACCAAGGAGACCAAGGACAGGGGAGTTTCGGGCACCTCCCTCACTTCCTGCCCTTCCAGACACACTGGAGCCAGAGGCGGGTTTCAGTACTGAAGACACCAAAGGCAAAAAACAAACAAAAGGGTTAAACCTGGGTTTGACGCACAGGGTAAAACCCAAGAAAAACCTCACAAACAAGAAATGGCGAAAAAAGAAGAGGAGGGCCATTTTGATAAAACGGTCATCCATGGGTGCTATACTGCAGCTGAGGATTCAGCCTGCAGTAGAAAAGCACAATGGTAGGAAAATGAAACCACTGCCATCAGCCATTTACAATAGTAAGGATAACACATTTTTTACATCAGTAAGTAGAAAAAGGGGCTTCTAAGTAACCCCCCAGCACTCCACTTAAGATGGGGTGTGCTGGATCTGCAGAGAGAAAAGGTAAGTAAAGTCAATTTCACTTTACTATTCTTGGGAACAGTAGTTCTCGCAAGAAAAGGTATTTAAACCTTAAGAGAAATCAAAAGGATTTTTCTGTGACACTGCACTGAAGGTGCTCTGCGTCACAGCCTATGGAGTTTGTCAGACTCCAAAATCAGAGGAAACGGATCATTCAAATGAGATCAAAATACATGAGAGAGTGAGAGAAAGGGCTCACTCTCTTCAGGGATAAAAAGGCCTAAGGTCCAGCAAAAGAGATGTGGGTCTCTAAAGTTGAAGGGAATTACCACAGAAATGAGAATTCTCCCCAACACATGCTAGAGTGGGGTACTTAACTTATTCATAGTTAATACTGCCAACACTTTAAGGAACTTTTCAATAACCACCATAGCCCACTGCATCAGTTCTGAATTACTTTCCCTGTTGAAACCATATTGCAACATTTGACTTTTTGGGCAGAAGGCACCCTACACATGTTAGGGGTGGACTTCATAAAACAGGAAACTGGGTTGTGATTATGCTATCTAAATCTGTTTTCTTGCTTTTAATTATAAACCTGTTGACTACTTGTAGGTGATCTCTAAAGCTGAATGTGTCAGTATGTGAATCATGGTTTTTTTATTACTATACTTACCTGTGATACTTTTTATGCTCAGTGTGTTTAGAAAGGACTAATACATAATTGCACTTTATAACTAGAATACACTCCCTGACATGTATTGGTGTTTTTTGTGTGGACTCATTGTAGCCCTAGACTAATCTCACACTTTTCCTGAGGCTACGCCTTGACTGCTCTTCCATACTACCTAGATTGGGTTTTGGCTAACCTCCCATTGTCTTTACCATAAATAGGGTGGTCTCATAAAATCCTCCACCAAGGGGCTGATTTTACAAATCAATCTCAACATAATTCATTCCTGAGTTATTTCTGTTTTTTCTAAAGCCTGTTCCTGCATCGCAAAACCAAGGAAACCTACAGTGATGAAGTCATCCCTATTGGCGGCTTTGCCAATGTGTGTTTATTTTATGGTTGTTGCAAGTATAACACTTTCCCCGCTTCTGGCTTGTCTCAAAGCACAGTGAAGGTGGGGTCCCTAGAGAGAGAGAGAGAGAGAAAAATAAGGAGCAAGCAACAGAGAAAGAGGAAACGCGTGATCTCAATTGCTTATTCAGCAAAATTGTCTTTCCAATGCGACTCCATGGGTAGCAGGCATGCCCATGTCTGTTAAAAGGCAGGTGTGCACGCATCTGGGGAATTAATCCAGTAAGCATTCATGGTCTATTATCACTTCATTTTACATTACCTGACAAACATTGATGAAGTCTGGTTTTTCTAGGTTCATGTAGATTTTCACCAGGACTCTCAGCACTTTGTTGCGGAACTGCTTGTTTTGCATTAGGGACATACACAGCTTCAGGCTGTAGGCCAGCATGCCCGAAACATCCCTCTGTAACACAAATGAACACATATATCATTCAAGAGGCAGAGAATCCAGAAGCAAACCTGACTGTCCATGCAGTATAGAGACACCTTCAGTAAGGATAATGCAACATTATTTTGAACGATATTTATGTGATGCAAACACAGCACAATAGAAGCATGGCCAGTGGTAGATGAACTATGGCAAGCTAAAAGACGTATTACACAGCGATAGGTTGGTGCCATTTTACAGATAAGAGAGAAAGAAAGCTGTGAAATCACTGAAGGGGCAGAATAGAGAGAACAGGTACATTTAAATCAAAGGACATTGAAGTTACTGCTGCGGTCCCCCACTAAAAGCCAAGTAAAATCGGAACTGGTTCATATTTTCAAACATGGCTAGTTTTATTTATATATCACTATTGAGTGATATCATTTTGCTAAGTGTTGGGTTAAAGTACTGAACTGAGGCTCTGGCGTGAGCCCGCTAATCCAATTGTCTTGCACTGGTTAACAGACCTTTTCCACAAGAGAGCCTTGTAAGGCAAGCATTGATGCAGTTACACTGCGATACAAAATAACACTTATCTGCTTGGTATTAGGTAACCCACCTTTTGGTATATGTCTGTACTACACAAGTTGGTAGTGTGACTGAGCAGCCAGGCCAAGAGGGGTACATGTGAGATGTAATGCTGTAGCAATGAAATTCGAAAATACATGTAGCCAAGTAACACTTACACTCAAGGTTTCAGTTATAGATATTATCAATTTTTAAATAAACATTTTTTAAAAGGGCAAGATATGTAACAATCAAATATACTTTAAAATACTTTTTCAGAATCAGCACAAGTTTAGTGGATACTCTTTAGAGATGCTTTTTACACACTTCCTACACCCAGAGGGGACTTCATTCACAAGGACAGTAATGGCATGTATATATATCACTAGTTATACATTGCAGATTCTGAGGTTGCAGAAAGGAAAAGTTAAAGGAAGGAAAAAGGTTAAACAGGTTCTCAGGGCATGCGAGTATGCTTAAATCTTCCAATGAGGTCTAGACAAGCCTTTCCCAGCAGTAACAGTCTAAAACAAGTTACCACCTATGAGGGACAGAAATAGCAAAGTCAATGAACTAGAAGAGTCTGCAGGTAGCCAGGACAGCCAAAGTCAATTGGAGCACCGTCTATGGAGCAGAGGCACTTCTTAGAAAATTAAAGTCTTGCACAAAGTTAGGGAGTATTTGTAGAAATCAATCACTTGTAGGTCACAAGCCATTTACACTTGTGAAAACAACAGTTGGAAGCAACTCCAAGATCAGCCACTGCAAGTCTCAACTGAGAAAAGCAAAGCTCAAGACAATGATCCCAAATCTAAATAGTACCTCTGGTTTGAAGAAGAGTGGTCGAGCTGGATTCTGTCCTGTGGCAGCAATGCAGATCCTGGGTTCCTGAGCCTCAGTCATGGGGACAAGAGGGAGGACGTCTTGTGGACTCCTGCGGCAGCAATTTGGAGGTCTGTTAGGCAGGATTGTATGTACCAACCCTGTGGGAGACTACACCAGCCTTCTCCTCTTGGCAATAGGTAACCCCAACCTTTGGTGTAGGCCTGTACTACACAAATTGGTAGAGACTGAGCAGCCAGGCTCATCTCAAGAGGGGTCAATGTGAGCTGTAGAGGTGCAACAGAGATTCACAGTGACAAGTATTCAAATAACACCTCTACTCAAGTTTTATTATTAAAATAATTATTTATTAATTTAACAGTCGGTTTAAAACTAAGCCTTCATTAGAAAGGGCAATATGCAACAATAAAATACACTTAAAACATGAACTTCTGGTTCAGTTAAGTAGTAGATACCCTTTTGGGATGTCACACACACTTCCTACACCATGGTGACTTTAATAGTTGGGACACTGGAAATTGATAGATCATATTAACACTTAATGCAATACTGGAGTTGTGGAAAAAGGAAAAGCTTAGGGAAGGAAACAAAGGTTAACAAGTTCTCTGAACATTTAAGTACTTTACAATCCCCCAGTGAAGTATAGGTTAACCCTTTCCCAGCAATACAAGTAACTTATGTATGACCTATAAGGGACAAACAAGCACAAAGTCAAAGGGTCAGAAGAGTCTGCAGAGAGCCAGGACAGCCAATGTCAATTGAACAAAGTCTAAGGGAGCGGAGGCACTTCTGGTAGATAGCACAAAAGTCTTGCACAATGTTATATAGGGAGTTTGTAGAAAAAAATCACTGTTGGGCCACAAGAAGTAAGGCTTGTGAAAAAGCAAAGATGCAAGCAACTCTGCAAAAGGTAGTTTCCGCAACAAGTCTCCAGTGAGAGCAAGCAAACTACAGACAACAGGAGGTAAGTACCCCTGTTAGAGCCTTAGGTCTGAGGAAAAGGGTCCAGCTGGCTTCGGTTCTTGTTGCAGTCCTGCAGATCCTGTGTTCCTGGGCCTCAGTCATGGGGGCAAGAGGAAGGACGTCTGGGGACTCCTGCACTGCGGTCTGAAGGTCGGTGGCGGCAATGGGCTTACTTCAGATCAGCGGCACTTTGCGGTTTCAGCTACCAGCAAATAGCACCACTGCTGTTCTTGAACACCTTGTGGGCTCCCACTGCGACTGGGGTCCAGCACTCTGTTGAAGTCCTAAAGTCCAGCAAAAGAAATGGGGGTCTCTAAAGTTGAAGGGAATTAGCACAGAAATGAGAATTATCCCTAACAGTCCAGCAGGATGCCCACAAAGTTTCAGCAAGATTTGGAATACAGAAGACTGTGCACCGCACAATAGCTCGAGGTCTTAAGGTATTGCAGCCCCTCAAGATCGCAGCATGGCGTGGGATAGCTTAAAATGCAGTTCTTCTTGAATCTAGTGGGTCTCAGCAGGGTCTAGGTTGTCGTTTCTGTAGTCCCCAGGTCGAATGGCAGGAAGGATAACAGTAGGCTTTGGTTACACAGCAGGCTCTCTGGTCGCTGGAAATAGTTTCATCCGTGTTTTCTTAATCATCCTCTTCGGTTTCGGTTCCAGTGGTCGACTACCTCTTCAGCTTCCAGATCAGACTTTTATGCAGGAACCCAGCCAATCAAACAGCCATGCAACATTCAAATTGGAGGAGGAGGGGGGGGGGGGTGCGGGTGAGGGGGGGTTGGCATATCCTTGTGGGATTTCCTTGCTTCTGGGGTCCAGCACAGTTAGGCAAGATTTGGAGCGGTACCCTTTGGGTGCACTACAACAACCTTGTCCTCCTGGCAATAGGGGCCCGACCTTTGGTAGAAGTCGGAACTACACAGGTTGGTAGTGTGGCTGAGCAGCCAGGCTTATCTCAAGAGGGGTCAATGTGAGCAGTAGGGGAGTAACACAGATTCACAGTGACAAGTATCCACATAAACACATCCTGAAGGTTTCTTGACTAAACAATTATTATTTATTTAACGGGTCAGTTTGAATAAGCCTTCTTCAGAAGGGGCAATTTATCAATAACACACACATACACTCCAAAATACACACTCTTAGCGTGTCAAAGGAAAGGGTTATAGAACACAAGAGATCACACAATTACTCTGAAGCAGGTAAGTACTTTTGAACCCCAAATGCAAAGCAGATTGAACCCTTTCCTGGAAGGAAAGGTAAAACGCAATGTCAGAGAGCCAGGCCAGTCAAAGTCAATTGGCCAAAAGTCTAGGTGAGCTGAAGCACTTCTTGTAGTTAAGTGAGAGTCTTGCACAATGTTTTAGAAGTCTTTGTAGAAAAAGTAGAATCAATGTAGGGCCACAAGCTGGGAGGCTTGTGAGAAGTAGAAGACGCAAGCAACTCTACACAAGTAACCAAGATGGGTCGCAACTGAGATCAAGTAAGGCTACAACAACAAGAGATAAGCTCTCTTACACTGTACAGTACCTTTGGTTAGAAGAAATGGACCCAGCTGGCTTCTGTTGCTGTGTGGCTCTGCAGATCCTTTTGTTCCTGTGCTTCAGTCGTGGGGACAAGAGGGAGGACTTCTGAGGACTCCTGCAAAACAACAGGACGGTCGGTGACAGAAAAGGACAAACTTCTATTCAGCTGCACTTTGCGGTTTCAGCTCCTCGCGTCTCAGCAAATAGCACCACTGCGGTCTCTTGGATACCACTCTGGACTTTCCTCGCATCTGGGGTCCAGCACTCTGTTGAGGTGGCTCAGGCTTGGTCAGTCCTGCTTCAAGGGAGTCAGGGGATCTTCCTTCAGCACGGGTCCATCTTAAAAGTGATGCACTGCGTTTGGTGTTCCTCTCCCTGGCACTTCGGTTCCAGCAGCAGAAGTACAGCTAGCTCCGAGAGGATGCCCAAACAAGTTCACTTTGGAGTTGATTGGTCCTACCAACTCTAGGGGAGAAGTCGTCCTTGCAGGACTTCTCTAGTCGAAACAAATTTGGAGCTTCAGCACAGCAGCAGGGCTTCACCGGGCAAGCCAAGGGTCCAGTAGTTGCAGCAGGCGTCTCTTCTTCAGATTCCTTCGTCCAGTGGTCGACTCTGCCTTCCAAGCCAAAAAGCCTTGCCTTTTATGCAGGTTTCTCCCATTTATTCCAGCCTAGCTGTCAATCACACAGCAGGGTGGCTGTCCTTGCTGGATAGCCAGCCGGCCAATCACCTTTTTTTGTCCATTTCTGTAACCAAGGGGATTAAGCACAGGGAGTTTCGGGAACCTCCCTCACTACCAGACATACTGGAGCCAGAGGCGGGCTTCACTCGTGAATCCTGCCAAAGACAAAATAAACAAAGGGACCAAACCTGGTTTGGCGTATAGACAAAAATCTCAAGAAGGACCTTTCCAACAAGAAATGGCAAAAAAAGAAGACTGGGCCTTTTTGACAAAATGGGCACCCATGGGTGCTTTACCAAGGCTGCAATTGCAACCTGTGGTAAAAACACACAATGGTAGCAAAAAGTAAACCACTGCCACCAGCAAATAATTGTAGAAAGGGTAATATAAAAATGTTACCCAAGTAACCCCTCCAGCACCCTATTGTAAGATAGTGTGTGTTGGGTCTAGAAAGTTAAATGTAAAGTCAATTTCACTTCACTGCTCTTGGAAAAAGTTTATCCAAGGGAAGGTGTTTAAACCTTTGGGAAATCTAAGAGACTTCCCTGTGCCACTGCACTGAAGGTGCCGTGTGTCACAATGTAAAGATGCCGCCTATGGAGTTTGTCAGACTCCACAACCAAGAGTCCAAATCACAGAAAAATACATGTGGAGTTGGAAAAAGGGTCTCACTCTCTCCAGGTTAAAAATTAAAAGTGCTGGGGGGATCTAAGGTAGAGAGGAATTAGCACATTTCTGAGAATTCTCCCTAACACTCGTCCCCACAGACTAAGGGACAGGAGGTTCATCCACTCCTGGATGAATCTCCTTACTCCAGTCAGTCATACTTTCTGGAGAGACCATCATCATTTTGGTGATTACACCCTGACCGGTGTTCTATGGTAAAATCCAACCCCTGAAGGCCGATAGACCATTTTAGCAATTTAGGATTCTCCACCTTCATCTGCATTAACCATCTCAAGGGTTGGTGGTCTGTTTGAATTACAAAAGTAGATTCATACAAGTATGGTCTAAACTGCTTCAAAGACCACACAATGGCAAAACATTCACGTTCTATGGTTGTCCACTTTGTCTCAGGGTCCTTTGGTTTCCTACTGATTAAGCAGATAGGGTGTTCCCTGCCTTTCTCATCCAGCTCACCCAGAACTGCACCTATACATGTACATGTACTTGAAACATCAGTGTGTACAATAAAGGATTGGTTGTAGTCAGGAGCTCTTAAGACTGGAGCTTGACAAAGGGTTTTCTTGAGTCCTTCAAGTGCATTAGTGCACTCCTCATTCCACCTGACCTTCTTGGGGAGTTTGGGTGAGAAGACCACATTCAAGGGAGAAGCAATGGTCCCATAGTTCTCAATGAAGTTCCTATGTTTGTTTGCTTGTTTATAAATGTATAATGCGCAACCCGGTACCCAAAGGCTTAAGGGTGCAGACAAACTAAGACGCAACATAAAACATAGTTTAACATGAGACTGAAATATCAGAGTAGGTTCTAAAAGTTAGGCATAGACTAATAGGGTCTTCAATTTTTCTTAAAGACCTGTGTAGAGCCAATGGCTCCGATATCAAGGGGCAATGCATTCCATACTGCTGGGGCTGCGGCCATAAATGCTCCATTACGGGTTTTGGCCAGTTTACAGCGAGGGATGATCAAGATGTTTGTATTTGATCTAAGAGATCTTGCGTGTTGTTTCTTTTTAATCATTTCCATTAGATATAGCGGCATTTGACCTTTAAGGCATTTGTAAGTAAAGAAAATCAACCTGAAGCATATTCGTGCCTGCCCTGGAAGCCAGTGCAGGCTTCTGGCATCCGATTCGTGATCCCTACGCTCAATTTCTTTCACCTCTCTCACTGCTTCGTTTTGGATCACCTGGAGTCAATGGAGATCCCTTTGAGCAAAGCCCACAAAAAGGCAGCATCCATAATCCAATTTAGAGCCAATAATGGCTCTGGCAAGAATATCTGCGTTCTTTTCTGAGAAAAATGGGCAGAGGTGCCCAAGTAGTTTAAAGAAGTATGACGAATATGAGACCAGACTGTTAACCTGGGCTTCCATGGACAAATTCTTGTCCAGATAAACGCCCAGCGTCTTCACCTTCGTCATAACCTTGATCACACAATTGTCTAAATTAAAGACTTTGTATACTGAATCAAGTTTAGCCAATCTTGAATTAGTTCCTACTAACATAAGCTCCATTTTTTAACTGTTCAGAGCCATGCCATTATAATCATCCAAGTTTGAATGGCTCGATAGACCCCGTTGATGTTGAGTTCATCTTCTTTATGCACACCTGTGATGGGGATGACCCATTGTGCATCGTCTGCATAGTTTACAAAGAAGATCCCCTCTTGTTCCAACATATAAAAAAAACGAATCAAAGTTGTTATAGAAACAAGGGGATATACACGCTCCCTGTGGGACTCCAAATAACAGCAGCATAGGGTTAGCTTGAGCTGTCTCACTTGCTACCCTTATATGACAAACAGACTGAAAAAGATTAACCCATTCAGCAGCCCCTGTTGATAAATGGGCGTACTGCTTTAACCTGGTGGACAAGATGGCATGGTCCACCAGGTCAAACGCAGCTGAAAGATCCAATATCATTAACAAGGGTATTTGGCCATTGTCCCTTATTTGGAGCAATTCAGATTTTAGAGATACAAGGGCAGTCTCAGTCCCAGGGGCCTGCCGAAAACCTGAATGAAATTGGTGAAGAGTCTGGGCAATATTAAGGTGCTGAGAGATTTGGTTATATGCCACTCTGTCCAGAATCTCCAACAAAAATGTAGTATTAGTTATCGGTCTGTAGTTGGCTGGGGACTTGAGGCAGCAATTAGGCTGTTTCAGTAATCGAGTAATCCATGCTGATAGAATATTATTGGGTACGCAATTCTGTTAAAAAGAGATATTAACCCATTTTGTGATGGCTGATAATAGAACTGGAGAGCAAGGATACTGTTAGGAAGAATTCTCAGAAATATGCTAATTCCCTCCACCTTAGAGACCCCAAGCAACTTTGCTTGATTTTGAGGACTTGATTTTTTTTTACCTGGAGAGTGTGACCTTTTTTCCCCACTCCCTCATGTATTTTAATGTGATTTTGTACACGGTTTCTTTTGGTTGTGGAGTCTGACAAACGCCATAGGCATAATCTTTTACAGTGAAACACGGAAGTCTTATTTTCCAAAGGTTTATATACTTTCTCTTGGTTAAACTACTGTTTCCAAGAGCAGTAAAGTGAAATTGACTTTACTTAAATGTGTAACTTCGTAGACCCAGCACACACTATCTTACAGTTCTGGAGGGGTTACCTAGTATCCCCTTTGTCTAGCTTCTCATGTAACATTTTTATGTTACCCTTTTCTCAATGAATGGCTGGGGGCAGTGGTTTCGTTTTAACTACCAAGGTGTGCATTTACCGCGGGCTGCGTTTGCAACTGCAGTAAAGCACCCATGGGTGCCATTTTTGACAAAGTGGCTGTGGTCGTCTTTTTTCGCCATTTCTTTGTGGAAAGGTCCTTCTTGTTAGGGAGAATTCTCATAAATGTGCCATTTCCCTTCACCTTGGAGACCCCCAGCAACTTTGCTGGATTTTGAGGACTTGATTTTTTTACCCGTAGAGAGTGTGACCCTTTTTCCCACTCTCTCAGGTGTTTTGAAATGTGTTTTACTCTTGTGTTATCTTTGTTTATGGAGTCTAACCAACTCCATAGCCATCTTTTCATTTGTGTCACACAGCACCCTCATTGCAGTGGCACAGGGAAACCTTTTTAGGCTTTCCCAAGTTTTAAATACCTTCTCTGGGATAAACTACTGTTTCCCAGAGTAACAAAAGTGAAATTGACTTTACTAGTCTTTTTAAATTCCTAGACCCAGCACACCTTATATATGATAGGTCTTATATGATAGGTTATTTATAACGCGCTTAATACCCAGAGGTTTCTAAGCGCGGACCCAGGAATCGAACTTGAATTGCTCCGTGTCGTCTTGTTTCCAAGTTGAGCACGCTGCCGCTGAGCTATCCTCCTCTATTTTACAATAGAGTGCTGGAGGGGTTACTTAGTATTCCATGTGTCTAGATACTCGTGTAGCAGTCAAATGCTACCCTTTCCTCTCGGAATGGCTGGTGGTAGTGGTTTTACAACGAACTACCATGATTTTTCGCAAGCGCCGGTAGCGTTAAATCGCGGGAGTCATGGTTTTCAAGATGGCATCTGAGCCCCATCTGTAAAGAAACGGTCTCGGTCGTCTTTTTTTTGCCATTTCTTTGTGGAAAGGTCCTTCTAGAGTTTTGTTCTGCGCGCTAAACCAGGTTTGGTCTCTTTCGTATTGCGCGGCGCCTTCTTGTCTTTTCATGTGCTAATCTGTGTTTTTTCTCCTTTGTAGGTCGATGATATGCTCCGGAACAAAATGTGACCATGAGCGGCTCGAGTCCAGGTAAGCGTGTGATTATTCTTGCTGTTTTCAGAATATGAGAATGCTTACTAATGTCTTTTTCCTTCGTTCTTTTCTTCCCAGGATGCAGCGTCCCGCAATTGGAGATGGCGCCGCCGAGATGCTGTTCTCTGGACCAGAGGGGCGATGGGTGGAAGCAGGATTCTACTCAAAGTAAGTGTTGTGCTAATGTTGTTCTTGTTCTTTCAGGTACTTGGTTCTAGGAAGGCAGGCGAGGATCTCAGGAGACCGATCTGAGCGTGGCGAGTGTCACGCTGCAGGCGCAGAGTAACGCAAAGCGTGTTCCTCTGCCCGGGCGTGGTTTCTATGGCCTCCAGGTATCCCAGGAATCCCTAGGCCTAACCACACCCAAAAGGCTAGACCGCATAGCACAGTTCATAGAACTGAGCTATGTGGGGGCATCCATATTGCACCAAAATCCATTACCAAGTCCAATTCTCAAGTCTTTCTGCTGAACATGTATGAGCCTGGCGCCAAAGGCGCCAGGACTGACTCCAAGAGGGTCTCAGATGAGATGGGAGGCCTTTAAGGCCAATATGGCAGATCATAGCCTGGCTCTAGTTTTTTGCCTAAGAGGGTTAGGGACAGGGGTCATGACAGCATGAAGGCTGAGAGACTTGACCTCTGGATGGAGAACCCGACCTCCCACCCGTGAGAGCAGTTCGTCTCGGTAGGGAAGACGGCGTGGAGGGCAGATGGATATGTCTAGAAGGTCCGGGTACCACGCTCTCCTGGCCCATGCCGGAGCAATGAGGATCATCCGGGAACCGAACCTCTGTAACCTCCACAACACTCGCGGAATGACGGGGACTAGAGGAAATGCGTACAGCAGTGGGAAGGACCACTCTACTACAAACGCGTCCCCCAGGGCTCCTCTTGGAGGAAATTCCTGCGAGCAGAATGTTTCGCACTTCCGGTTGACACTGGTGGCAAAGAGATCCATTTGTGGGGTTCCCCAAAGGGCGAAGATCTCCAACACTTCCTGAGCCAGCTCCCACTCGTGAGAGAACGTGCTCTGCCTGCTCGGAGCGATGAACTGCCGAGATCGAAATTTCCTGCTGGATGGCCCAGAACCAGAGCTGCATCGCCTCCTTGCACAAAGGGAGTGACCCTGCCCCCCCCTTTTTTGTTGAGGTAGTGCATGGCCACCGTATTGTCCATCATAATCAGGACATTCTTCCCCCGCACAGACGGCAGAAAAGCCTTCAGGGCTAGCCCGACAGCCTGCAGCTCTAACAGATTGATGTGGAGCCTGGACTTCGACTGAGACCGCTGGCTGGCAACTTGTTGGCATGAGCTCCCCAACCCGTGAGGGATGCGTCCGTCACGATCATCACCTCCGGCCAAGGTTGCCAAAATGGAGCTCCCTTCATCAGATTGCCTTTGACGGGCCACCACAGAAGATCCTGTGCGACCGAGGGCGGAACCTGAACGGGATCCGACATCCTGCTGGAGAACAGCGACCACTGCATCTTGAGAGCCCACTGCAGAGATCTCATCTCAATTTGGACTTCAAAACAATGATACTAGGAGATGACTGAGATTGATGATCTCTGCTCAGCCCATAAAAAAAATTCTTTTTAGGGGGGCAATTGTCGCGAAACGATTGATTCTTCGGGGCTAGAAAAGCAGAGTTTCTCCTTCAATGGAAGAATGGACAGATGAAATGCATAAATTGTCGAGAATTGAAAAAATTATTTATAAATTGAAATGCAAATTGAGTCTTTATGAAAATATTTGGAGCAGATTTAATGATCTATTTTAAGGTGGGATTTCCACCCCCCTCTCTCCTTTTATTTTTTTTTCAATCTGCTTATGTATTTCTCATTATATATGTAATTTGTAGTTGGTGTATTGTTTTTGATTGTTATACGGTTTTTTATATTGTTAATAAATATAAATATATGAATAAAAAAAAAAAAAAAAAAGATCTCATCCGCATCCTGGCCTCTGGCACCAGGAAAATGCAGGATGCCATGAGGCCAAACAACCTCAAGAACTCGAACGCCGGGAGACTATGGGCACGTTGAAATGTGTCCACCATATGCAGAATGTGATGAGCCCTCACCTGGGGAGGCGAACACTGCCCCAGGGATGTGTCGAGCACTGCTCCAATGTATAGGAGCCGTTGGGTAGGCGTCAAATGGGACTTCTTTAAATTGATGGAGAAGCCCAGCTTGTGAAGGGAGTGGCAGGTGACGGACAGATCTATGGCTTGCTCAGGAGAGCACGCCTTGATCAACCAATCGTCCAGGTAGGGGTAGATGTGAATCCCCCTTTCCTGCGATACGCTGCCACCACCACAAGCAGCTTGGTGAAGACCCTCGGGGGGAGGTCAATCTGAACGACAGGACCCGAAACTGAAAATGTGAGTAGGCAACCTTGAACCTCAGGTATTTCCTGTGCTTGGGATGAATCGGCACATGAAAGTAAGCATCCTTGAGGTCGAGAGACACCAACCAATCCTGAAGTTGAAGGGCCTGGAGGACTTGAGAAAGAGTTACCATCTTGAACTTGTCCTTCCTGAGGAGCTTGTTCGGCAAACACAAGTCCATGATGGCTCTCAATCCCCCCGTCTTTTTTCGGAATAAATAAATAAGGGGAATACCATCCCTTGTTCCTCTCCGATACAGGCACCAGTTCTTTCTCCAGCATGGACAGGATTTCCTGCGCAAGGAGCGGATCCGGACGCTTCAAAGAGAGCTTCCCCAGTGGATTGTTGCGAGGCCTCTGACGGAAGGGAAGACAGTAGCCGTGGGTTATGATCTCCAGAACCCACAGATCTGAAGTAATGGCTCGCCATTTTCCAAGATGCTGCGCACGTCTGCCCCCAACCGGCAAACCATGGGACATGGCCTCATGACTGAGCGGACAAGGCTGCAGCAGTGCCTGAGGGCAAAGAGGCAACTGCTCGAGTGGATTTGGCACCTCGAGTACCTTGCTTTCCATCTCTGGTACTCCTACGGTGGCCCCTTTGACTGGCAACTCCTCTCGATCTACCAAAGGAAGAGTAGTACCGAAAGGAACCCTCCCCTCCATTGCTGTCCTAGGAAGAAAAGGCGGAGGTTGACGTACTGCAGCGCTCAAAGACTTTGCTGCAGCTTTGGAGATCTTCAACCTCTCAAGGCGCTCGTCAGCCTTGCTGCCAAACAGGTGCGCACCATCAAAGGGCATGTTGAGAAGCCGGGATTGCACATCAGGAGCAAACCCTGACTTCCGCAACCAAGCAAACCTGCCTATCGCGGTGCTCGCAGCCATGGACCGGCTGACACAGTCTTCCGTATCCAAACCCGACTGAACGGATTCACACATGGCATCCTTGCCGTCTTGCACGAGAGCTAGAAAACCATCCTGTTCTTCCCCTTCGGGAATATGCTCAGCTGCCAAAGATGCACAATTCCACAGAGTATGAGTGAATCTCGCCAAGGAACAAACAGAGTTGGCTACCTGCAAAGCCATACCCCCAGAAGAAAATACCTTCTTCGCCCAACCATCAAAGCGCTCATCGTCCCCATCAGGAGGGATGGTAGGGTACGCAGCCTGCTTCGCGGGGGCCCGTAGCCGCCTGCACCACCAAACTCTCCGGAGTAGGGTGCGTCGACAAGTAACAGGGGTCACTACTGGCTGGGCGGTATTTTTTCGGAAGCAACTTATTCACTGCCAGGAGACTCTCCGGAGCAGTCCAAGCCACCGCCACCCTTCTTTGTAAAGCCATGTATAATGGCAACACCGGGTCAGTGGGTGGACCTTGGTCCAGGATGTCCGTCAGATCGTCCTGCTCAAAATCAACAGGTGGAGCAGACCACCCCAAGTATTCAATCACCCTTGACATGAACGTCTATAGGGGGATTCGGCATGTGTCCCAGGCGCAGGCCTGCCAGACTCCACCTCCGGAGAGGTGTCAAGACCGCTGACGTCATGCAAGGACTGACGGAGTTCCTAAATCTGACTGTGCCCAGACAAAAGGTCATCAGGGACATCAGGAGGCACAACCATCTCCTCATCAGATCCTTCCTCCACCTCCGAAATATAATCCAAAGGTTGGAACAAATCCAATCCAGGAGGAGGAACAGAATAGGGCTCAAAAACAGGCCTCACAGACTTCCTGAGAGCCTTCCTCGGAGTTTCCACAGCCCTCTGGGGCACCACAAACGGCAAAGGCGCTGAGAGAATCGGTGTCGACCAAAGCACCGACGGCGTCGACAACTTCGAGGCCGAAGCCCTGCGAGTGTCCTTCGAAGGCTTCACAGGTTCCGCCGGTCTCGATGGCGTCGAGGACCGGGACCTGGATCTGGCACGGCTACGGCGACCTTCCTTGTGTGATCGGGACCTCAACGCTTCCCGATGATCGTGCCGACCGCCCAAGCCCGAAGGCATGCGAGTGGTGGACCGAGCCCGTTCCCTGCCGGCTTCCTTCGAAGGCGCGGCCGGAACTGTGCCTTGCGATTCGTAAATCGCCATTATCTGCTGGCGGAATGCATCCAATTCTGCCCGCGATGAAGACTTGGAGGGACAAGTCAACCGTCTGGCGGAGTCCTCTGGCGAGGACAGGGAAGGCGACCGGTGAAGGCGGTTCCTAGAATGCCTCTAAGAGGCAGGGGAATGGCGGGAACCACTCCGAGACCGAGACTCCCTGGATTTTTGCCGACACAGAGTTGCCACTCGAGTCACCGGTCGAAAGCCCAGCGGACTTCGATGTATGGGACTTATAAACCCTACCTACCTTTAATTTCTTCTTACATTCCCGCAAGGCCTTAGAATCGAGCGCGCCAAGATTCCGAAGCAAACACGTTTGCGGAAAAAACAGAACTGAGGCTACGGGCGCCGTGCGTCCTATATATAACATCCGGTGACGTCGACCCTCGACAGAGTCCCTCGAGGAACAAAGTATCGACGCAGGACGCCCTCTTCCAAAAGTTTTCCGAAGCAGCACAGCTGGGGTCATTACCTGTCACAGATGTGGAATATACGTCGGAGGACACAATCCCCTCGAAATCAAGTTTATGCTCCTCAATATGTGTAGCTACTTCCACAGTGTGTTTTAGTAACAATCTTGTATTTAGCAACATGAATTTCAATTTACAGGAGGGAGAAGGCCCAACTGTAGTAGCCACTTTGAAAGATTGATTTGTATTTAAATCAGTTGGGTTCATTAACCAGTCTTTTATACATTCTTTGTCCTCTGTCCTTCCGACAAGAGGAGAAGACTAGATTTATCAGATCCCTGATTAACTACAGTATTCATGGGGACGTCTACTGCTATGGGCATCTGAGCGTTAAGCGTGATGGTATATGTTCTGCCTCATGTTGTTCTAGTTTATGGGAGCAAACGACCTCCAAGGATGTAGATAAACAACCTGCATTTTTCATAAGATAAAACACTCCTCTCGTTGTACTGATCTTGGAATATCAGGCTATTAGATGCTGATTTGCTGCCAGGACATCGTCAACGCCCATTATAAGCCTGTAGAATTACCAAAGAGGTGATGAAGGAAGAAATGGCCTGCTCCCTGCGACCTGGAGCAAGCCGGCGCTTACGCGCCTGACGTGTAACTAAATACGCAAAGATCTTGGTAGTTGTAGTTTTCAATCGATTGGACGCTAGCACGGCTCTCAAAAGACAGGGAGACCGTAGCTTTGATACTAAGAAAGCCCCCGTGTCACAAAGCAATTCCCTTAAAGTGCAATATGCGGTATATAGATCACAATTAAATATAAGAAATGGCTAACTGATTTAAAATAGTAACCTGCAAGACCTAAAAAGGTTCTCACTTGGTTTGAGTAGTTGGGGTGGCCCAGTCCTGTACAGCTTGTACTTCGCTAGGCAATGGTCTTATTTCACCTCCTCCTATCTAATGTCCAAGGACCGGGACCACTTTGACATTTGCTTGCCTTTATGGCAAGATGGGCCTGCTCAAGAGCCTGTAAAACATATCCTATGTGGTCAATATGTTCCTTCCAAGTAGGGCTGAACACTGCAACATCACCCAAGTATGCCATGCATAATTAGTCCTCCATCCCATTCAAAACATGATTTACCACCCTTTGGAATGTAGCAGGTGCATTCTTTAGTCCAAAATGCATAACCTTAAACTGGTAGAGGCCTCCGGAGGTTGAAAATGCAGTTTTCTCCTTGGCATGCTCTGCCAGAGCTATTTGCCAATAGCCTGAGGTTAGGTCAAATGTGCTGAGAAACTTGGCTGAACCAAGTGTATCCAACCAGCTCATCTGTCCTAGGTAAAGTATGGGCATCAGTCGTGGTGACTGCATTAAGAGCAGTATAGTCCACACAGAATCTCAACTCCTTGGATCCGGCCTTTGGCACTAGTACAACTGGACTGGACTACCCCATGTACTTGTAGATGGCTCTATGGTATACCGTCCTTTGATCGTGGGACTTTTCATCGCAGGGTTTTTTACCGCAAATTTATTTTCGAAAAAAAACTCAATCGTTTTTTTTTGGGTGGGGGTTCGTTAACAAATTAAAACAATTTGTGTAAGGGAATAAAATAAAAATGAGGGGGGTTTGGGGGGTAGCCCGCCCCCAAAAATAAAAAAATGTGACGGGTTTTTGTTCGAAAAAAAATTAGCGGTAAAAAACCCTGCAATGAAAAGTCCCGCGATTAAATAGCGTAGAACCGGCTCTATTACCCCAAGATCAAGCATCTTTTTGACATCTTCCTTTATGTGGGTTCTTACATGGTCTGATGTTCTGTAACCCCTGCTCTTAACAGGGAGACAGTCACCAGCGAGTATCACCTGCTGGCCCCAAGGGGTCAAGACTGGTGTCATGGAAAACAGGGAGGCAAACTGATTCAACAGAACTTTGAACTCCTCCTGTTGTAGCAGAGTCAGATCAAAGAGAGATGAACTCCCATATATCCATCAAAGGTTGTCCCCTGAGGAGGTTAGGTAGAGGTTCACTCTCCTCCTCTTGATCAGAGGCTAGAAGCAAAGCTCCCAGTTCTGGTCTAGAGATAGGCCTTTAGGCGGTTGGTGTGAAAGACCCTGGGGCCTCCTTAGGATTGCCTAGGTCCACCAAATAATTGACCTCTCAGTTTGCCTATAACCTTGAAGGGTCCAATCCATTTGTTCTGTAAGGCCCTCTGCCTTGTAGGTACCATAACTAGAACTAGCTGGTCTTGAGTAAACTCAACCATGCTGGCCTTCAGGTCATGCCAATGTTTAACCAGACCCTGACCTGCTTTCAAGTTATCTGAAGCGTCTGTCATCATGTGTGTCATTCTCCTTCAGAGACCTAACACATAGTAAGTGATTCTCACTGGCTTGTAGGAAGGAGCACTCTCCAACCCCTCCTTGATTAGGGGCAATGGACCTCTATAACCGGATGACCATAGAGGAGCAAAGGGGCTGAAGCCAACCCCTTCCCGATTAGAAGCAAAGAGAAGGCATGGCAGTAGAAGGTCCCACTTTCTTCTAAGGCACTGGTATTCAAACTGTGGGGCACGGCCCCCCAGGGGTCCGCTGGTGGGGCCCTGAGAGCTCAGCATGAAATGTGAAGAAAAAAAACATTTTTTTTTTAGGTTGAAGAAATGGGCAGGGGTAGCTCACATGGTCGGGCTGAAGCATGAAACGGTCTCCGGCAACAATGAAAAAGTGGCCCGCAGTAAATGGATATTCATTCCTTTAGTCACAGACTGGACCTCATTACAACTATGGCGGTACGGTAACAATGGTGTTGGTAAGATACCGGCACCGTTGCTACCGTACCGCCACAGTACGAGTTGTGCTCACGGGTGCCTGACAGCCCGCCAGGTCTGACCCGTCAGGCTGTGCGGCACCCGCGAGCACAGCTTGTCGGATGCACCGTTCTTAACGGTGCCGGTGCAGCCGAGCTCACAATTCCCATTGAACCCTATGGGGCTCAAATGGCAATGGGGATCTACCGATACCGGCAACTGCGAAAAGGCAATTACCAGGTCCGCCTAACTCGGCATGACCCGGTAATTGCCCATTTGCGGGTGCCGGACCCAGATGCAACTCCGGCAGCAGCCGTGCCGGTTTTACCGGAACAGCTACCGCCAGGGTTGTAGTGAGGCCCACTTTTTCAATAGTACCCAACGGGGTGCTTTGTATTAAAAAGTAAGTAAACTGATATATATTCAGCAACAATGGTCAAAATTACTAACTGCATAGTGAAGTAACCCATCATACTGGCCCACATTGGCCAAAATGGTGGCCCATTTTGACTGGCCCGCAATAGCATTTTACATTTTTGGTACAGGCATTGCCCTATAGACCAGTCCGAGCCCGACGGCTCATCCATAATGGCAAGGGGGCGTCCACCTAGTGGCTCGTCATCTATTATGGAGGAGCTAAGGAGCCAGCTGGCTGAACTGTCAAAGGGACAAAGTTCCCCAGCCGCACATGCTCACTGAGCCATGCAAGGCTGGGGCGTTTTGCTTTGCCAGCATTACATAGCTGGGACACTGCATGTCTGTATGTCCGAGGGGGTGCTCCTGCGCCTCCTCGTACATACGGACAAAGCAGCCTGGAGCAGGGCATTTCAGCACCCATACGCAGGCCAATGCAAAAAGTACGTTTATGTTCATTTTTTTTTTATTTAAACAGGGGTATGGATGCATGTAAGCTTATGTTATGAGTGAGTATATGGTGATGGATGCTCGTGTGAATGATAGAGGGACTGCTGTATGAATGTGCAGCGCCTTGCATACACACATCATGTTGATTGTGTTAGGCCCAGTGGGGACCAAGGGACAGGGATGTTATCTTTTTACTGGACATCTACCATAGATGTCCAGTAAAAAATGTCATGTCTGCCCCCTGGATACCCCCAGCGCCAATTGCAAACTGTTTGGCTATTTACCCATTTTATTGTTAAAAGTATGCTCTACAATGCAACATTTTAACCCATTATTTAAAAAAAAATTCATGGGGGGAAACGCCCCCCACCCCCGAACTCCCCTTTATTGGTTCAGTCTCCCTCACTATACTCAGTCGCTATGGCATTTTTGGGGGAAATAGTTATGCCCCTCCACTTTAAAAAAATCACCAGCCGCCACTGGCCCTCAGACTGTGTTGGGCACTGGATGGGGGGAACCCAGGAACTATGGTGGGAGCACAATGGCCGGGAACCATGGAATAGTGGTGGGAGCAGAGTGGGGAGAGCCCAGGGTGTGTGATGGGGTGGGGAGAGACCAGGGACTGGGTAGAAGTGGGATGAGGGAGCCCAGCGACTGTGATGGGAGCAGGTGACGGCGCGCAATACATACTGTCCATTTGGAATTTCTGGGGGGGTCCCGGCCTGCCCAAATTCTGCTCAGGGGGGCCCCGGCCAAAAAAGTCTGAAGATCACTGTTCTAAGGGGTTCCTCTAAAGCACCTATCATGCTCTTCATTGTTCTATTAAACCTTTCCACCAACCAATTGGTCTGGAGATGGTAGGCTGTAGAAAACGTGTAGGTCAAGGCTGTAGAAAACGTGTAGGTCACTCCACAGTTTTTCCACATAGTCTGCATGTAGTGGACATAGAATTGGTCCCTGTGTCTGAGATAACCTCCTTAGCAACACCTACCCTGGTAAAAATACCAAGGAGGGTCTTAGCCACTGCCTGAGCAGTAACAATTCTCATAGGTATTGCTTCAGGATACCCGTTAGCATGGTCTACCACAACCAATATAAATCGGTTGCCTGAAGATGTGGGAGGGTTTAGGGGACAGACAACGTCAATCCCTGCCCTCTCAAAAGCTACTCCCACCACTGGGAGAGGTACCAAGGGTGCCACGTTCTTGGCTGCACTCTTGCCAGAAGTTTGACAAGTGTGAGAGCTTCTACAGAAGGTATCTACATCAGACCCCATCTTAGGCCAGAAGAAATACAGAATTCCTTTCCTTGGTCTTCTAAATCCTTACTTGACCACCTAAAGGAATCTCATGGGCTAACTGTAGAAACTGAGGTCTCACCTCCTGAGGCACTACAAGTCCTCTGTAGTCCCCTGGGGTCGACTAGAGGCTCACTGTAAAGGAGGCCATCCTCCCAGTACAGCCTGTGTTTCCCTGGCTCTTGCCTTCCAGCTGGGAAGCTGCCTGTTGGCGAAGTCCTTCAAGAGTAGGACACTCTTTGACCTCTGCTGAAGTCTGCCGTACAGGGGCCACCTTCTGCAAGCAAAGTCTGCAGCTCAGGATAGTCCTTAGGATCCACATCTCCAACAGGGGGAATGGCTTCTTCCAGCTCTGTGTCACCAGTAGCTGGTTCACCATCTTCTGGTTGCTCCTCCCACTGAGCCTCAGCTGGTGGAGGGGTCACAGGGGTGACCTTAGACTGTCCTCTCAGGGATGTCCTTGTTTTGTGCACAGGGGTGATACTCTTCTTCTTTCCTGAGATCTTGAGTTTCACCTTTATCTCCTCCTTCGTGGAATCAGAAGGTTGTTCTTCCTGTGGACTGGGAGTTTTAGATACTTCTGTAACTTCCCATTGAGAGTCATTCAAAGTTTGCTCTCTGGACAGTCTTGTCTGATCCTGCTTCCTTTTACTTGGAGGCCTGGGTGTGCTCGATACAACTCCTAGAGCTTTTAAGTCATTCCCCAACAAGACTCTCCCAGGCACCTCATTTTGTACACTGGCAGGTATTCTTACAGTCCTATTGTTGCACTGGATGAGAGCTGGTAGCATTGGAACCATCTTAACAGGGCCTCCAGCAAGCTTAGTGGGGCATTTGGGTGCCTTAACAACATCCTCAGGTTTGAAAAGGGTTTCATGCACCACTGTAATGCTGGCCCCAGTGTTTCTAACGGCAGGGGATTCCTGTCCATTCACAAGTACACTGTCCTTGCAATATTCTTTGGCGTTATCTGGAATAGAGTTATACACATCTACATTCTGCTGTTCCCACAGACTCGGGGACACTAAAGAAACACTGGCTGGGACTCCAATGGGGTCTTCAGCTAATAGATGAAAGTTTCCACTTGCCATATGAACTTCTCCCACAGGGATGAAGGCTAAGGAGGCAGTGTGAACCCCTAAAGGTTTACACTTGCATCTGGGATCCCCTTTCACATGGTCAGTTGACCCACAAACAGAACATTTTCCAAATGTTTTGACAAATGGGGGCTTCTGCTGTTCCTCCCTCTGGTTTAGCCCCGGAGGTTTCACTAGACTGACCTGGTTTCCCAAATGGCTTACCCTTCTTATGTTTGTGGCCCTCTTTTGGGTGGGAGGTTTTAGAATTCTCCATCTTTCTTGTGCTGCTTCCCCTCATCCTTTTCATGAGTGACCCCAGAATCCTTGCAAGTAGCCCTGTTGGCAACCCAAAAGTCAGCAGCTTTTGCTAGCTTCTTGGGATCAAACTCCTTTGAGTCAGCCAAGTGCTGTCTCAGTTCAGGAGAGCAGGCATCAAAAATAGATTCCAACAAAAATAGATTTCTCATTCCTTCAAAAGTTGTACACTCTGTAACCCTTTACCCAACCATCTAGGTTTTTCAAACATTCACATACTCAGGTAGCCCCATGGGTACCATCAGTATTATTGAGGGTTCTTAACCCCTTAAGATACTGGGAAGGAGTTTTCCCAAATCTGGCTGCCAGAGCCAGCTTCACATTCTCATACTCCAACCTTTCAAGTTCCCCCACCTCCATTACAGCATCAGTTGCAACCTGGGGGGAGCCTAGACAAAAACCAAGGAATCATCTGATTCCCTGTGAGAAGTTTCACATCATACATACTCACTGCTTCTTCGGGCAGGCGAGGCCTCTTTGGATTGGAAGACCTAGAGGACTCTGGGAGGGGAAACATTTTCAAGAGACAACCTATTCATTTCAAGAGCATGTTTCATTTCCAATTCCCCGAGTTTGATTTCCTGATCTTTGACTTCAGCTTGGGCTTGTAAGCTTTTAAATTCCAATTCAAGTCTCATTTTCTCATGAGACACATTATGGACATATTATGGACTCAGTGATGGACCTTGTGGGGTCCCAGTGGATACAGGCTGAGGCAGAAGGGCATGCTGGGGCATAGAGGGGTTCCCTTCTTGGGACTCCTCTGACTCTTCTACAATATTAGAGTTAAACTCTAAATTATCATCCTCATTATCACTTTCCACATTTCCTGGGTTAGTAGGTGTGACGGGCCTACTACCCAGACTCTGATGATTCAACAAACTAGCAATCAATTCATTTTTCTTTCCTTTAACAGGGACATTCCTGACTTTACACATTTCTTTCAGTTGATCTACTGTTAAAATGATCAGGGCTTCCTGACTGAAGTTATCCATATTTGGTATGTTACAATTGCTATTCTAGTAGAGCATAGCCTTGTGAAGGTTTTAAGTTGAACAAAAGCAAAGCAAATACTGTAACAACTCTACAATAGATCCTCACCGCCTGCCACCAGTGTTAGGCAGGATTTGGAGCAGTACCCTTTGGGTGCACTACAACAACCTTATCCTCCTGGTAATAGGGACCCAACCTTTAGTACAAGTCTGAACTACACAGGTTGGTTATGTGGCTGAGCAGCCAGGCTCATCTCAAGAGGGGTCAATGTGAGCAGTAGGGGAGTTACAGAGAGATCCACAGTGACAAGTAACAAACACTTATACTCAGGTTTCTTGATTAAACAATTATTAATTTATTTAACGCTCAGTTTGAAAAAGCATTCTTCGGAAGGTGCAATTTATCAGTAACACACACATGCATTCCAAAATACACACTCTTAGTGTGTCAAAGAAAAGGGTTATAGAATTACACAAGAGATCACATAATTACTCTGAAGCAGGTAAGTAGTTTTGAACCCTCAACGCAAAGCAGATTTGACCCTTTCCTGCAAGGAAAGGTAAAACACAATGTCAGAGGAAAAGAAAGTTATTCAGGGAGCCAGGCCAGCCAATGTCAATTGGGCAAAAGTCTAGGTGAGCTGAAGCACTTCTTGTAGTGAAGTAAAGGTTTTGCACAATGTTTTAGAAGTCTTTGTAGAAAAGGTAGAATCAACGTAGGGCCACAAGCTGGGAGGCTTGTGAGAAGTAGAAGATGCAAGCAACTCTACAGAAGTAACCAAGACAAGTCTCAACTGAGATCAAGTAAGGCTACAACAGCAAGAGCAAGGACACAATTTGGCAGAGAAAGTCACTGATCTACAGCGCTTGTATGTCGGAAAGTTATCAAAAGTGCGCCAAGGCTGCAGGTGTCTGGGAGGTGTGGTTATAATGCCAGTATAAGGCCACTGAGAAGGTACAAATCAAACACGAGCGGGTCCCAGTCTCACTGCACCAATCAAGTGTACAAAATGAAGGTTGAAATCCAAAGAATTTACTTAAGTGCGGAAAACAGCCTGACACATGTTTTGAGCTTTGACCAGCTCTTCATCTAAGTCAACAAAGAATTGAAAGGAAATTAAAACAATCATAATTAATAAAAATCACGAATTGAAAGGGGAATAGCATGTCACACAGGGACAGTATGGGGGGTGGTTTGACAAGGTGCATTAAAACATGTTACACACAAGTTGGTGCGAGAGAAATAAGCACAAACAATAAAATTGATTGAAATACATAAAGGACCATGTGATATTAACAAAAAAGATCAGTACCGCATATTGTCGGAGTTCATAAATTGATGAGTGTTCAGTAACCAAAGGAAACAAAAAGAAAGAACAATAATGCAAAATTAAAAGATATGAGTGACTTCAGCAGCGCAATCAGAAACCAAGGAGCCTACTAAGTCTTTGAAATAAAAGTCTTGTATTGAGAAAACCATAAACCAAAGGAAATTACCTTAGCTTCAATTAAGGAACTTCTGAATGCAGAAAAATGGACAATGCCAGAGATTCTGATTCCGTCTCAAATTTCATTACAAACACTACTTACTACCCACGTCTTAATGACTCTGGATGACTTAGAAACGCAATCCCAAACTACTATTTCACAAGTCCTTAAAGAACTTGACATTGCTCAACAAAATGTACGTATCAAGGAACTTACCAGGAAATCTAAATTCTCACCCACATTTCCACCTGACAATATCATTGACACTTTTTATCAGGCGGTAATTAAGGATATTCACTCTCTGGAAGGTTTTGGTTCGACACATAAACGTCATGTCAATTGGAATCTTAATAAATCCGAATTTCAAGCAATTCAACAGTTGTCACGCAATCCTGATTTAATTGCCAAAGAAGCTGAGAAGGGTGGCAATGTTGTTCTCATGAACAGATTGGACTACATTACTATGGGCATGCGTCACCTTAACTCAGAAGGATGTTATTCCATACTTCAAATAATCCTTTGCAGGCAATCCACGCAGTGGCTAACCAAGTCATTTCAAAATGGCACAAATTGGGCTTGCTCACTGACGTGGAAAGACATTTTCTAACGGTAGATAGGCCCATTATGCCCACTGTGTATTTTCTCCCAAAAATTCACAAAGACTTTACAGACATCCCAGACGGGAAACCAATAGTCAGTGGAGGTGGTGGGGTGTTAGAGCCTATTTCCATTTACATTAATGAGTTCTTGTTACCAGTCATATTGAAGACTCCTGTATTTATCAGAGATACCATGCATATACTTGAAATTCTTGACAATCTTAATTTTGACAATGAATGCTGGTTGGTTACGTTAGACGTCAAAGCATGGTATACTTCGATAGATCACTTGAAAGCACTACAAAGCGTTGACTTTCTATTTCATAAATTTTCTGCATCTTACTTTGATCACATTGAAACCATGAAAGAATTATTAATATTCACTTTGCAAAATAATGTCTTTTTATTTAATAATGTGTACTTTAAGCAATTGATTGGTGTCGCAATGGGTGCAAGCTTTGCGCCAGCACTCGCGAATGCCTTGATGCATTATTTTCAACAGTCATTTGTATTTTCAAATTCTGCCCATCTTTCATTTATACATCTATGGAAACGTTATATAGATGACGTTATATTGATCTGGACTGGTACGCACAATCTTCTTCTTGAATTTGTCGCCTGTTTGAACAACAATAATTGGGGCTTACAATTTACCTCAACCTACAGTCAAACTCAGATTTTTGGGATCTCTCTATTCATCTAAACCCAAATGGTCTGGTAACCAAAACTCGCAAATCTACCTCTGTAAATGCTACACTTCATGCAGAAAGCTGCCATAAAAAACATGTCATAGCGAACATTCCCAAAGGGGAGTTTATTCGTGCCATGAGAAATTGTTCTCACTTGCAGGATTTTGAGCAAGAAAGTACCTCGATTAAAACACGCTTTCTCGATAGAGGCTATCGTAACATCTGTGTTAATCAAGCATCGGCCACAGTTCGTCAGCTTAAGAGAGCAGATTTGTTAGTGCCTAAAAACCGTGTCAAGTCACCTGTCACTAAGAAAATCAGGTTGATTACCAGGTATAATTATGACACCCATTCAATCCACAATATTCTGAGGAAACATTGGCACCTGTTACACCTTGACTCAGATGAACTAGTTACTCTTACCTTGTAACGTTCTTTCGATGGGATGTTCCTCCGACGTATTCCTTATCTTAGATATAAATCCTTCAGCTTTGCTGGGCTGGCCTCGGAAAATTTTTTCGCCAGAGGGCGCTGCGCGTCGATGATCGCCGAGTCGATGACCCTCGACGGCCTCCGTGCCGACGTCGACGTCATCCTGCCTATAAAGGCCGCGCGCAGCGTCCGTTGCTCAGTTCCGTTTTGTAGTCCCCAGTAATGTTTTTGGATTAGACTAATCACCTTGAAGGAGCATAGGCTGCAAACCCACAGGAAGTCATACTGCGGGGATGGATGGGAGGGTCGATAAGGAATACGTCGGAGGAACATCCCATCGAAAGAACGTTACAAGGTAAGAGTAACTAGTTCTTCGAAGGGATTGTGTCCTCCGACGTATTCCTTATCTTAGATAGACTCCCATAGCAGTGGTATTGTGACTGGAGGCGGGAGTAATAAAAGTTATGTTACCCTTCCAGAATGGACAGAGTGTAACACAGCCTTGCCGAATCTAGTTTCTTGACTAGAGGAGGAATCCAGGCTATAGAATTTGGTAAATGTATGTGCGGACGACCATGTGGCAGCCGCACATATATCTCGAATTGGCACCCCTCTTTGAAGGGCTGAGGATGTTGCGATACCCCTGGTAGAATGAGCCCTTAGATTTTGAGGAGGCTCCTTTCCTGCCAATTTGTAGCACTCCAGAATGGCTAAAATAATCCATCTGGAGATGGTTTGTTTTGTTATTGGAAGGCCCAACTTATGTCCTGCATAACCTACAAAGAGTTGGTCTGCTTGTCTGATCTTAGCCAATCTGCTGATATAGAAGCTCAAGGCTCGCTTAGGGTCCAGCCTGTGCAGTCTCTCTTCCTCCTTCCCCGGATGAGGAGGAGGGTAGAAAGAAGGTAATATAATCTTCTGAGTGATGTGAAACTCCGAGACTACCTTCGGGAGGAAGTTAGGCTTCACCTGAAGAACAACTTTGTCCTTGTAAAAGATTGTATGTGGAGGTTTACACGATAAGGCTTGCAACTCGCTAACCCTTCTAGCAGATGTCAATGCTATTAGCAAAACAGTTTTGAGGGTGAGAAGCTTCAATGAACAAGAGTGTAGTGGTTCAAAAGGGGCACCCTTTAGGAAGTTTAAAATTAGGTTTAAATCCCATAAGGGAACTTGAAAAGGTTTCGGGGGATAAACATTAGTTAATCCTTTTAGGTATTGTATTACCAATGGAATTTTGAAGTATGAAGGCTCCTCTGCAGTGCGCTTAAAGATTGATAGCGCTGCGAGATAGCCCTTAATTGTGCCAACCTGTAGGCCTGAATTAGCCAGGTAAAGTAAGAATGACAACACCATAGGTGTACCACAAGAAAAGGGTTCAATATTCTTTTCTCTGCACCAGCTGCAAAATTTGTTCCAACGGCAGCGGTATAGAGTTTTAGTTGCCGGCCTTCTGGCCGAAAGCAACACCTCCATAACATCATCCGGAAGGTCCCAATCCTTGTACCTCAACCTTTCAGACACCAAGCGTGAAGGTTGAGGGTCTTGATGGCTGGATGGAGAACCTGACCTTCCTTCTGCGAGAGAAGATCCTCTCTGTATGGCAGTCGAATTGGAGGGCAGATGGACATGTCTAGAAGGTCCGGGTACCACGTTCTCCTGGCCCAATCCGGGGCAATTAGGATCATGGTCTTCCGAAACCTTCTCAACCTCCTGATCATTTGAGGAATGACAGGGACCGGAGGGAACGCGTACAGAAGTGGGAACTCCCAGTCCACTACGAACGCATCTCCTAGAGCTCCTCTCGGGGGAAATTCCCTTGAGCAAAATCTGTCGCACTTCCTGTTGATACTGGTGGCGAACAGATCCACTTGAGGGGTTCCCCAAAGGGCGAAGATCTCTTGAAGGACTTCCTGAGCTATCTCCCACTCGTGAGAGACTGTGCTCTGCCTGCTCAGAGCGTCCGCTGTCAAGTTCTTCTCTCCGGCTAGGTGAATTGCCGATAGAGAGATTCCTTCCTGAATTGCCCAAAACCAGAGCTGCATCGCCTCTCTGCACAGTGGTAGTGAGCCTACGCCTCCTCTTTTGTTGAGGTAGTGCATGGCCACTGTATTGTCCGTCATTATTAGGACGTTTCTTCCCCGTACAGACGGCAGAAAAGCCTTCAGCGCTAGTCTGATGGCTCTCAGCTCCAACAGGTTGATATGTAGTCTGGACTCCGATGGAGACCAACGACCGCTGATGGTCAAGTCGTTGGCGTGAGCTCCCCACCCCGTGAGTGAGGCATCCGTGACTACTGTTATCTCCGGCCATGGTTGCCAAAACATTTCTCCTTTCAGGATGTTCTCCCGACAGGCCCACCACTGAAGGTCTCGGGCTACTTTGACCGGGATCCGAAGGAGATCTGTCATCCTTCCTGAGAACTGTGACCACTGAGTTCTCAGTGCCCACTGGAGGGATCTCATTCTCAGGCGAGCCTCCGGCACGAGGAATATGCAGGATGCCATGAGGCCTAGCAACCTCAGAAAGTCGTAGGCTGGGAGATATTGGGCATTCTGAAATCTGATGACCATCTGCAGAATATCTCGAGCCCTCACCTCTGGTGGCAAGGCTTTTCCCAGGGAAGTGTCCAGGACTGCTCCAATGAATTGGAGTCTCTGTGATGGTATCATCTGTGACTTCTTTAAATTGAGGGAGAAGCCCAGCTTGTGAAGGAAGTGGCAAACATAATCTAGTTGTCTCTGAGCCTGTTCCGAAGATACAGCTCTGATCAACCAATCGTCTAGGTAAGGGTAGACATGAATCCCTTCCCTCCTTAGACTTGCAGCCACAACCGACATTAGCTTGGTAAAGACCCTCGGGGCGGAGGTTAGCCCAAATGGCAGAACTCGAAATTGATAATGAGAGCTGCCAATTGCGAACCTCAGGTATCTCCTGTGCCTGGGATGGATCGGCACATGGAAATAAGCGTCCTGGAGGTCTAGAGATACCAACCAGTCCTGAAGCTGGAGGGCCTGAAGGATCTGAGAGAGAGTCACCATCTTGAACTTGTCCTTTCGGAGGAATTTGTTCAATTCCCGTAAGTCTAAGATGGGTCTCAGTCCTCCGTCCTTCTTCGGTATTATGAAGTAGGGGGAGTACCAACCCTTGTTCCTTTCCGCTACAGGTACCAGTTCTATGGCACCTTTCTCTAGCAGGTCTAAAACCTCCTGCAAGAGGAGCGGATCTGGAAGCTTCAAAGGGTTGTTCCCCGGTGGATGACTCTGAGGGATATGTAGGAAGGGCAGGCAGTAACCTTGGGCCACTGTCTCCAGAGCCCAAGCATCTGACGTAATAGCCTGCCATTCCGTCAGATGGTGAGTTAACCTGCCCCCTACTGGTGTTCTGTGAGGGGAGACCTCAGAGTGGTTTTGAAGCGGCTGATGCAGTTGCCGAAGGTAAAGTGGCTCCTGCTCCTGCGGGTGCGGCTTTCTTTCCCCTACCCCGTCCACCACGGGTAAATCTTCCTTGGCCTCTTTGAGCCGGTCGTCCCCTGCCCCTTCCATATGAGGAATAGTAACGAAAGGACCGTCCTCTCCACGATGATCCCGAAGGACGAAAGGTATTCTGACGGATAGCAGCTCTCAATGACTTGGCTGCTGCCTTGGACGTTTGCAGTTTCTCCAAACTGTCATCCGCCTTCTTTCCAAAGAGGGTAGAACCGTCAAAGGGCATATTCAAAAGCCTGGTCTGCACGTCAGAGGCAAAACCAGACTTCCTCAACCACGCATGCCTGCGGATTGTGGTACTTGCCGCCATGGCCCTGCTGATACTGTCAGCAGAATCTAGGCCAGTTTGTAGGGTCTCGCACATCGCATCTTTACCATCCCTGATGATGTTTAAAAATGCGTCCCTTTCCTCTCCTTCTTGGAGGCAGTCAGCCGCTGATGAAGCGCACTCCCAAAGGGTGTGGCTGAACCTAGCGAGCGTACAGGTCGCGTTAATAGACTTTAACGCCATGCTACAGGCAGAAAAAACCTTCTTAGCCATGGCATCATACTTTTTGTCATCCCTATCCTGCGGAGCAGTGGGGTATGCAGATGTGCTGCCTGATGAGGTTGCAGCCTGTACAACCAAGCTCTCAGGAGTAGGGTGTTTTGACAAATATTCAGGGTCAGAACTAGCCACCCTGTATTTTGTTGACAGTTTTTTATTTACTGCCGGGATAATTTCTGGCGTTTCCCAGTTTGTCAAAATCCTTCTCTGTAGAGCAGAGTGAAATGGAACCACAGGATCCTCCTGTGGGCCCTTGTCCAGTATGTCAGTGAGGTCATCCTGCTGAAAGGCAGGAGAAGGTGCAGACCAACCCATAAATTCTATGATTCTAGACATCAGAGCTCTATATGGAGTCTCCGCATGTTCTCCTGGGTCTGGTTTGATAAATTCTGCTTCAGGAGAAGTGTCCAAGCCACTAGCTTCCTGAAGTGCATCCTGAAGATTTTTTAATCTTCCTTCCTCAGAGGCGAAAGTCTCTGGCTCTGGTGATGTGGTCCTCTGTAAATCAATATCTTGGTCTGAATCCTCCCTTTCCTCAAAAATCGAGGTTAAAGGGGGATACATTGGTTTTTGGAATGGTATAAACCCCATTTCCAATGCAGAAGGAGCCATCATCACAGGCCTTGAAAACGTCGATGTCGTCGACACCGACGTGAAAGTACTCGAAGGCGCCGTGAAAAGCGTCGAGAAATGTGTACTAGGCCTCGAAGAACTCGAAAGGATCGGAGTCCTGCTCGAGAACGACGTCGACGTTCTCGGCGTCGAGTCGGAGGTCTTTTGTCTAACCGTTGGCTGTGGAGTAGCCGTGGTTCTTTCCTTCACCGGCGTCGATATCGGCGTCGACGTCGGCGTCGACTCGATCGACTGATGCGCCGATGAATCCTTCGACAACGGCGTCGATGGCGCCGACCTCTGTTTCGAAGGAGTTTTCGACGATGGCGTCGATGATGCTTTATCTCCCGATGGCTCGAGGCGCTTTCGGGTTGACTTTTCCGCCGGGTACTGCGACTCGCGGCGTTTAGATTTTTTGGGTTTTTTACCCGGGGTATCACCCTCAGCTGTCTTCGAGGGGGACGAGGCCGCTTTCTCGAAGACGCTTAGCATCTTTTTCCTGAATTCCTCCCACTCAGCTTGCGAGCTGCGTTTTGTGGGGCAATGAACTCTCTCAGGAGAACTCGACGAAGATGACGAAGGGGATCTCCTACGTCTCTTCTTCGAGTGTCTCGATGTCGACGAGTGGTGGGAGCCACTTCGTGATCTAGATCGAGAGTGTTTTTTATGGTGAGGAGACGAACGTCTCGACTCTACCGAAGAAGCTTTCGAGGAAGTTAAAGTTGACCTACCTCTCTCGAGCTTCCCCCTACGCTCCTTCAAGGCTTTCGCCGTCATGGAAAGGCATTCCTCACACTCCGAACTCTGGTGCGTGATTCCCAGACACCACAAACAGACCCTGTGAGGGTCCGTCAACGACATTTTCTTCCCGCAGTCTCGGCACTTTTTGAAACCGGACCGAGGGGTCGTCGGGTCGGAGGAGGATGCCATCGATATCGAGGTAAATAGTAGTTATTATATACGTTATCTTGACGAGAACTGAGCAACGGTGTTCCGAGGCACAACGAAGCGCGGAAAAACGGAACTGAGCAACGGACGCTGCGCGCGGCCTTTATAGGCAGGATGACGTCGACGTCGGCACGGAGGCCGTCGAGGGTCATCGACTCGGCGATCATCGACGCGCAGCGCCCTCTGGCGAAAAAATTTTCCGAGGCCAGCCCAGCAAAGCTGAAGGATTTATATCTAAGATAAGGAATACGTCGGAGGACACAATCCCTTCGAAATAGCCAATTGGCTGGATCCCAATGCTAGTATAACATATAGTAAAGGCAAGTACCTTCAGAATAAAGTTTGATCTTCATTTATGAATATGCCAACTTCGCCCACGACTTGGTTGCACTCTGCAAGAGTTAAAGGCTTCCACAAATGCGCAGGATGCAACATGTGTAAAATTACATTTGAAACATCACTGGTCTCCTTTGGTCCACGAGGTGATCACTAAATCCAGTCATTTATCAACTGTAATTCCACATTTGTAGTGTACTGCATTATTTGTATCTGTGGCCTTAAATATATTGGAAGCACTATTAGACCGCTCAAGATTCGGATTCATGAACATCTGGCTACCATTGGTAGTCAGGATGCGAAATATCCCCCTCACCAACCACTGGCAAAATTGGACTGTAAGGATGATATTCGTTTTGTGGGATTATGTAAAGTAACATTGCCACCTCTAATCGAACTTTGAAATTACGACAATTGGAAGCTAAATTAATATGTAAATATAGAACTGCATACCACAGACTAAATTTGGATCATGAACATGCTACCTTTCTTTAAATCATTGTTGATCTATTGTTTATGTTAACTGGTGCCATTTTATCTCTCAGTATGAGTGGTTTTCCATGCTTATAATGGTGTCGACTTCCAGCAGTGCACTCTCAAACAGTGCCTTCAGTGCTAAATGGGGTCACACCCTTTCCCTATGACCCCCTTTTAAAAATACCCCCCCTTGTGGTTTTAGTCCTAATTTGGTATTTCCTCTTATTTTATTCTCAGGATTGTCCTATTAGATTTATGAGCGCGGAACTGCATTCAAAATGTTCCTAATTTGTTTTTCTCACAATGGTAATTTGACGGCTTTGATTTTTACAAATTACTTTTCTATCATTGCAAGTTGTAATTTGTAAATTGATTTGGTAACCTATTTAGCTCTTTACTGTCTTTTTCCAGTAAGCATTATTGCGCTCAAGCTACGCTGGCCATCTCATTCTAATCTTTCTTTCCAACTCACCCAACATGGCGGCCTGAATGTAGTCACTATGTGCACAAACCACGTTCCACCTCTTACTGCCTCCTTCTGGAGGATGTGTTTTTAAGTCTCATCTCTATCTCCATCTCGCGGCTCTCGCGCTGGAATCCTTGTTGTCATTTTCCTACGGCCGCCAAGGTAAGACATTCTTGCACGTTCTCCGTGTGCTATCAAGATACAATTCCAGCTCATTATACATGTAGAGCATTTAATTAAGCAATCAATGCTTTTCAATTTATTCGCATTGTAGTTACGTGCCATGGTAGTTCTAAGCACTTTGTTTATTAATTAGCTTTTATGTGGTGCTGCGGTTTTCAACTTCATTTACAAACTTAATCACAATATAAGATGCAACGGCTGTTGCAAGTACGTGACATTGACTTTTTGATTTGTTTTCTCCTAATTTCAGCATTACCGCAATTGCGAGGCATTCATAGGTATGCATTTAATTAATTATTTCCAACGTCAATTAATTCACTTTGATTCTCTATATTTGGCAACTATATTCTGGTGTCTTATCTCGGCAGAATTAATCTCTGGCATCGTCCATTTTTCTGCATTCAGAAGTTCCTTAATTGAAGCTAAGGTAATTTCCTTTGGTTTATGGTTTTCTCAATACAAGTCTTTTATTTCAAAGACTTAGTAGGCTCCTTGGATTCTGATTGCACTGCTGAAGTCACTCATATCTTTTAATTTTGCATTATTGCTCTTTTTTGTTTCCTTTGGTTACTGAACACATCAATTTATGAACTCCGACAATATGCGGTACTGATCTTTTTTGTTAATATCACATGGTCCTTTATGTTATGTATTGCAATCAATTTTATTGTTTGTGCTTATTGCTCTCGCACCAACTTGTGTGTAACATGTTTTATTGCACCTTGCCAAACCACCCCCATACTGTCCTTTGTGACATTCCATTCCCCTTTCAATTCGTGATTTTTATTAATTATGATTGTTTTAATTTCCTTTCAATACTTTATGTTATCTCAGCCTCAGATGAAGAGCTGGTCAAATCTCGAAACACGTGTGAGGCTGTTTTCCATGCTTAAATAAATCCTTTGGATTTCAACCTTCAATTTGTACACTTCCTTGGCGTAGTGAGACTGGGACCCGCTTGTGTTTGATTTACAACAAAAAGAGGTAAGTTCTCCTACACTGTACAGTACCTTTGGTTCAAAGAAATGGTTCCAGCTGGCTTCTATTCCTGTGTGGCTCTGCAGATCGTTTGGTTCCTGTGCCTCAGTCGTGGGGACAAGAGGGAGGACTTCTGGGGACTCCTGCATCACAAAGGGGTGGTAGGCGACAGAAAAGGACAAACTTCTATTCAGCTGCACTTTGCGGTTTCAGCTCCTCGCGTCTCAGCAAATAGCACCACGCCAGTCTCACGGATACGTGGACTTTCCTTGCATCTAGGGTCCAGCACTCTTTCGAGGTGGCACAGGCTTGGTCAGTTGCTTGGGGGGAATCTTCCTTCAGCACGGGTCCGTCTTAAAAGTGATGCACTCCGCTTGGTGTTCCTCTCCCTAGCACTTCGGTTCCAGCAGCAGTGAAAGTACAGCCAGCTCAGAGAGGATGTCCAAACGAGTTCACTTTGGAGTGGATTGGTCCCACCAACTCAAGGGGAGATGTCGTCCTTGCAGGGCTTCTCTAGTCGAAATGAATTCGGAGCTTCAGCACAGCAGCAGGGCTTCACCGGGCAAACCAACCGTCCAGGAGTTGCAGCAGGCGTCTCTTCCAAGTTCTTCAGATTCCTTCGTCCAGTGGTCGACTGCCTTTCAAGCCAAAAAGCCTCGTCTTTTATGCAGGTTTCTCCCATTCATTCCACCCTGGCTGTCAATCGCACAGCAGGTTGGCTGTCCTTGCCGGACAGCCAGCCGGCCAATCACCTTTGGGTGCATTCCTGTAACCAAGGGGATTAAGCACAGGGATGTTCGGGCACCTCCCTCACTTCCTGCCCCTGCCAGATATACTGGAGCCAGAGGTGGGATTCACGTGAATCCCACCAAAGACAAAACAAGCAAAGGGACCAAACCTGTTTGGCACACAGAGTAAATCTCAAGAAGGACCTTTCCAGCAAGAAATTGCAAAAAAAGACAGGGCCATTTTGACGAAATGCACACGCATGGGTGCTTTACCAAGGCTGCAATTGCAGCCTGCTGTAAAAACACACAATGGCAGTGAAAAGTAAACCACTGCCACCAGCCATTAATTGTAGAAAGGGGGACATAAAATGGTTACACGAGAAACTAGACAAAGGGCTAAGTAACCCCCTCCAGCGCCCTATTGTAAGATAGTGTGCGCTGGGTCTAGAAAGTTACAAAATGTAAGTAAAGTCAATTTCACTTCACTGCTCTTGGAAACAGTACCAAAAATCAAGGTAAGCTCAGGATCTGATTAGATATTAGGCATTGATTGATTAGGGGTAAGCCGGGCTCCGAGTTTTGGAACTCTTCTCTGTGTTTTACAGATTCTCTATCTTTAAAAAGGCATCTGTGTTTAACTTTTGCACCACACAGCAAACTACATACATTGTTGCCTGGGACCCTTTGGGTTCTCCTTTGGGATTCTTGGACTATCCTTAAAAACAACTGTTCTTAAGGATCGAGGGATACTTTGTATCCTTCCTAAAACTTTACCCTATGAGAGATTAGCACACACCACCCTATGTGGAGTGCTAAGGGTATACCTAGTATCACCCTTCTCTCTGCTCCTGTGACTTTCTAGCCACTGTGACAACCCTAAAGTTATGGCTGGTGGCAGTGGAAATGTTCTACCAACTATTGTGCTAATTTTTACTGCAGACTGTATTCACAGCCTTGGTTATGCACAATAGGGTCACCTATGTTCTAACATGGTGGCTCCTTTTGTCGCCATGCCTTGTGTGGTTGTCCTTTGTTAGCCCTTCTTATACCATTCTGGGATGGGAGATCTGCAAGTGGGGTTTGTCTTTGACAGGAACCCTTGGGGGGGGGGGGGGTGGGGGGAGGCTGCCTAGGATTCAGTGTGTCTGCGAGGACATGAAGCAGGGGAGGAGTTTAACACTCTCCTGCCCTTTGTTAGCTAGAGTGCCTGAATGGAACCAGTTCTTACTGGGGGATTTGGGGGGGTGGGGGGTGGACGGGAGGACTTGGTGGGGAGACTGGCTGTCCTGATTGGACAACCACCCGCCCCTTTCTGTAAAACGCTGGGAGAGTTTGCAGAGGAGTGAATGGGAAAACTGAATAAAAAGGTGAGGTAACTGAGCCAGAAGTTAAGTTGACCACTGGAACAGAAGAGCCGATGCTCAAGACGACCAGAGACGCCTGCAGACCCTTCCAGTAACCGTGAAGCGACTACTTCTGTCCGATCCAGTTTTCTAATCGACAGAGGAGCTCCAAAGAGTAAGACTCCTTTCCTTAGGTTGGTGGGACCAACCAGCCACCCCAAGACTAACTACAAATCGAGGCATCTCATGAGCTACAGACCGTAAATACTAGAAGACTGCTGATCCATTTACAGTGCAACGTCTTGTCAGGGACGAAACCGCCCAGAACTTTGGTGAACTGCAGTTGGACCTCCAGAGGCACGATCCCACTCATCCAAGTCCCCGCACCAGAGTGAAGAACTGCAGAATCGAGGAAGATCAGCCGGGCCAAAACTGTGCTTTGTTGGAGCTGATAAAATGGTGCCAAAACCGTACACCGGCGTGGGAGACCGAAGACGTCCTTGCTGAGGGTCCTCTCGCGAGACTGCTTCCGTGACATCCCATTCAGAGTCCTTCCTTTCGTCACAAGACCGAGGAATCAGGAGACTGGGACCGTCGCTGAAGCACAGGAGAGAATCCAGCTGAATTTTCATCACCCACTCTAAGGTACTGCAGGGCTAAAGGTAGAATTTACCTTAAGCCGAATAGTTGCTCCAGTGTGACGAGTGCGTGAGAAGGTGTTTGGGTGTCCACCCATACCTCTGGCCCAGGCTTCACAGCTTGTGTCAAACTGGGGAGCATTTCTTTTAAGTGACTGAAGTATCACTTTGCCTTTTCTACTGCTACCCAAGACTTTTGTACAACTCCTACACTGACTTTTGGATAGTTAGGGATTGGACTTCCAAAGCATTGAAATCCTTGAAAAGGGTTACCATAAAGTAAGGTATTGCTAAAGTGTGAATAACCCTTCTTTTCCTTCCTACAGACTTTGTCTGATGTGACTTTACTAAATGAATAAAATTATTGTTTATCTGTAAATCATTGCGATTGTGCCGTAGTACCGATTATACGGTAGAACTGTCAGTGTCATTCTCTGTAACAATTCTAACAGTGAGCAACTACTATTGAAGCAGTCACTTATGAAAAGGATTGTTATCAATTCCTGTGTGTGTTGGTTAGGTGAAATGAGTATTTACCTACCTGCTTTGTGTATAACAAACTGTATATTTGTAATATAACATTTACTGTATAAATGTTTCTTTGGACTTTTGTATTGAGTGGGTTCAGTGTACTTACCTACAGCTCACATCTTCCTCCTGGCTGTTCTGCCATTGTACCAATCCTCTGGGTAGTAAAAACGTATACTAAGAGTTGGGGACCTGTATACCAAGGGATAGTATTATAGAGTTTTACTTCCAAGTGGACTTTAGGAAAAACTCCCCTACCACAGGGCTAGCCCCAGATTTCCACTAAGATATAGCGCAGATACTCACCTATTCATCCGGGATGGATGCACATTCAGCCACCAATCAAACATACTGCACCCTTAAAAAATGTAGCTGCCAATCAATCTTGAGTGGTCACCACAATCAAACTTTACTGGGCTTCCTCCCGGCCAAACGCACATGCCGTGGACTTGCAGTGGATCCCAGACACCCATTCATATAACTTGCCAGATCGTGTCGTGGATGTCCTAGGGTCTCAACCCAAAGACTCAGGAAGGCAATGACCACCTATTTATGTCGATGCCTTCCGGCCAAATAAAGCCTCACTGGGGAGTTCCACTGGGCTTCTGAAGCAGTCTCTCCATTTTAACGGAGACCGGCAGGAATTAAACCTTTGATCCTGAAACTACAAAATTGGCTTCAACACCATGCAACCTTCCAAAACATCACACATCTTCCATCAACCAGTGAGTAAACAAAAGGAGTAGAGGAAAGCTGGAGGAAACGGATTACAGGGTCATTTTCATAATCTGTGATTTAGCAGCTCTTAGGGCACTCTGTATCATTAAGATACAACACGATAAAAACAATGCATGTTTCAGGCGGTTTATGTGATTTGTTACCATTATTGCTATTGTGAAGTATCTAACTCTGTGAATTTGCAACGGTTCCCCTATTATATCATTGTGTGATAGTACTTACCTTGCGTGAATGCTACAGGGGTTCGTGTATATAAATAAATAACTATTTTTATGTAACTTTTACTGTGTAAGAGTTTCCTTGAACTAAGTGTATGCTCCAAGTTGTGTGTGCTTCACTACCGTCACTACAGTCCTCCTTCATCGTAGACCAAGTCTGGCTGCTCAGCCATTGCTACCAAACTTTTGGGTAGCTCAGGCTAAACCTAAGGGGTGTAAACCAGTTCACTAAAAGGTCCGCTTTCTAAAGTATTGTCCCAGACTTTACAAACAAAAACAGACACATGGTGTGACCATACCAAAGTCTAAAGCTAAAGAAGAAGCTGGGCAATTGAGGAAAGTAGGCGAGGTAAAGTTGGGCCATGTAAGGATGCAGGAACGGCCAACATACCGACTCAAGGATGGTCTTCTCAAAGACATCGAGCCGCCGAGTCTCCAGAGCGATGCCAATGGCCTGCTTGTACTTGTGGTCATCCAGGCAGCGCTGGAACATCTTGTTTACTATCCCTTCCAGTCTCTTGTCAACAGCCTTCTTTTCCTCTTCGGGCAGCTCTGCATTCTCCACACACTGCTTCGTGTAATGGTCAATGCATTTCGCTGAAAAACAAAAATCATAAGCAGCTAACATTTCCATTTCACAGTCGGTCAAAAATGTCAATTAGCAATTGGCAGGCAGTCAGTACAAGTTTATATAAATGTTTCACTTTTCTTCTGTGTGTTCTAAATTGGAACAAACCTGTAGGGCTCAAAGTGTAAAACTGTCAAGATTGCCGTTTGTGTAATAACTGTTGGGGCAGAGGAAGTCGATGACTGCTTTCGACAAAAATTAAACTAATATTATTGCACTTTAAGACCCACATTTAATTGAGGTTTTTATGTATGGAGTAATTCGATTATTTCAGAATAGTGCAATTCAGATCATTAGTTTTGTTACTGTAGCCAAATAAATGTATACTTTATCTTAACAGACCCGGCCCAGAGGCATATCATGGGTTATGGGCCTTGGAAAAGTTAGACCTCCACGCATCTTTATGCGCACATAAGGTCTGAGGGTGGCATCTATAAAATTATTGCAATATAAAACAGTATAGAAGTTGCCTGTATACAAATCTACCTGGAGAGCTGCAGCGAAAGGATTCCTTGGTATGGTCCATATGGCCAGTAACATTGGAATGTAGCATTGTGAACAAGTGGCAGGTTTAACAAACCCATCGGCAGACTATGCTGTTCATATAGCCCGCATATTGTCCAAAGAGCACCCTCATTCAGCATTGTAAGTGCTTTCTAGAGAGATATCCGCCCGACACCGGAGATAAATAACAGAGTGCAACAAGGGTATTTAGCGAGGTACATGGGCCCAAAACAGCTGGTTCAGCACAAGGACAGTTCTATAAAACTATTGTGTTCTGTTTTAGGGTAACTTAATTAAAAAAGGAGGGGGTTGGGAAGGGAGACAGGCTTGGAGAGGACTAATCTGCCGGGTGCGTTTGCAGGGTGCTGGCTGGACAAGGTAGCACGCAGTGTATGCAAAGTAGAGGCTGGCCTCCGAATTAACATTACCAGCCACAGCAGCTGGGTGCAGTCTGGCAAAGAATCGGTGCAGCTGCTGGGGACAGTGTCCAGGCCTTGCACCCCATCTCTCAGGAGCAATTACAGGAAAAGAGGGGCTGTACAAGATGTGTGAGCTATACAGCATCATATAGACCATAAAATCCCCCATTTATCAAAGTTGCCAACTTCGACAGAACATAATGTCATATGTATCAAAGGCCTTGCATGGCTCCTTGAAGATTTCGTTTTTCAAATCTTTCGTTACACATTTAAACTATAAAGTGACAGGGCTTAGCTTGTGGCTTTAACTTCTGGCACAAAGCCAAAACAATGGTGAGACTGTAATGCCCTGACCACCTCTACATCATAAAAAATGAGGTCATCCTGAACCTAAGTTTTGTTTAAAGAGAACTACCAGGATGGCGACATTAAAAAAAAAAAAATTATATATATATATATATATATATATATATATATATATATATTATATATAAACACACACACACACACACACACACACACACATACTATTGTTCAACATCTATTAAATATCTACATTCTGTTACAGGATGTGGCTAGGAACCCCTTAAAAGGAAGAAGCTGTAGCTACTATCCCTTTGGGTCAGAGGACGGAGCACCCAGCTAAATGGAACACTTTGAGGAGTCCACGCTCATCTCATCGACCTCCCTGTTAACACCACCACGCAGGTTATCAGCATCATTCTGAACACCAGGTGATGGGAGCAGACAAGAGAACATCATTATGCTCCTCTGGCTACGTGAGAGGAATTTGAGGCTTTTTGGAGACAAACTCCATCCTGTTGACTTGACTGGTGATGTCCAGACATGTCACAGTAGGCCCACTTACCAAAGCACCTGAGCAAACGTTGGAAGGAGCTAGCACCTTCCTTCATTACCAAGCGCTTTAGAATTACGCAAGACTTTTGTTGACTGCTTCTAGGCACTACAAGAGACCAGAGAGGAGGAGGGGCACGTGGTAAGCTCTCTTACGTAAATATAATCACACACACACACAGACATGGGCAGGCACTGAAAGAAGGCAGTTATTTAAATATAAGGTGCAAATAACTATTAGCTGAATACATTTGTAAAATCCTATTTAGTTTTAAAAATATCAAAGCATGATAGAAGCAGGCTCTCTGCCAGAAGGAATGTGGCCTGCGCTAAAAATGGATCGCAGGGCTCATGCAGTGTTCCGTCACTGAGGCTGGCTCTGGCAGAGCAGCACGTAACTCAGCAGCTGTCTGCCAAAAGCCCACGCATGCTAAAAAGGAGATTTTAAAATACTCAAGCACACCATGAAGAATTCTAAAAAAAAACAGGTTTAAAAAATTACAGGGCCATATAAAAATATGAGGAGGATTAATGAGGTATGGAGAGTGACTGGAAAATATTTTTGTACATTAAATAGTCATAAGTAGCAAAATGAAGCTACAGTGTATTTTTGCAAAGGCTAGCAATATGTAAAGTAGCATGTCCTAAACAGATTGCCGTTCATGAAGGAAGGAAGAAAGACTGGAGCACCCCTTGTATGGAAGCAGGACGAGTTGGGATAAAGCCATGCCCATATCCAGAGATGCCACTACAGCAGGTTATGAGTATAAAGGCTCCTGCCTGGCACCAGGTTGCAGGAGAAAGGAACGGTTGAGGGACAGAAGAGACCGTTCAGGTAGCAGAGTTCTTTGCTACTATCCTCATTTCTGTAAAGAATACATTTGTTATCCTAGCAAGATAGACTCTTGGCCATACTTCCCCAAGAGGGTTGCATTTACTGTGGTGTGAGCGTGATTAGGGGTACCTCTTAAGTTGGGCTACCCTTACACAAGTTAGAGTGAGGATTCAGGTTTGTACAGAAGGAACTTCCTGCAAAGCGTGAACATTTCAGGATCTCAATTCACTTTACTAAGGGAGGTTAATTGAGAACCTGGGATCTTCACGCACTGCATGAAGTCCCTTCTATGTACCGAATAACCATGCCTCAAATAACGATTAGCACTTTGCTTAGAGAAGCTATGCCATTTGGTTCTTGAAGAGTGGCTTTCACTTACTCTTCAATAATTCCACATCCCATTGTGGTTTCCCGCATTGGCCTTTTAAGATGGCCAATCTTTGGCTTGGTTTATAAAATGTCACTTGGTAGTCCCACATTTCAGATGCAGGGTTTGGCGAGGGCCTCAAAAAACGCTTCTAGACAATTCTGGCTAGTTCTTTCTTCCAAGGTACTATAAACCAGCATCACTGGAAAATGAGGGTTAACATGATTATTGTCCTTTTCCCAGCTTTCTAAAAAAGAATTGTGTCTGATCTACCGCCTACCATTACACATGCACCCCGGTTGATATAATTGCATTCCCTTTACCTCAAACCCATCATAGCCTCCCAATTCGTTAGTTAATTCCGTCCCTTTCCTAGTCCCACTTTTTCTCATTTGACCTTATTTTTTGCCATGCTTTCCTTTATTTTACATTCACAGACTACTGTCTGGCTAGCCGGGGCAGGGCACAGGTCACCAATTTCTCCAATAAGATACTAGTGCTGTTAGACCACTATGGTAGTAAGTCGTGCAGCATCAAAGCTTGATAACATTACAGAATGTATGGAAGGTCGACTTTGAAAGTTATTTTATGAAGTCTACTTTTGGGAGGATGAATTTCACTCATGAAACTGCAAAAAACAAACAGCACAAAGTATCTGATTATTCAGGAAAATGCACCTCTAAATCAGGCAGTAATTCAAAAGGGTGACATTCACTTAGGGCAAAGGGGGTGGGAATTTTAGGGGTGCGAGCGGTTAAAGTAAAAGCAGGACAATGTTGGCCATCAAAGGACAGTACCTATAATCGTTTCCACATATTCAGAGTTGTCGTTGACATTGAAGAGGTCTCCAGCACCCAGGGCATAGTTCAGAGACTCCTCGAAAGCTCCAAGGTGATAAAACACTTTGGAGGCCACCAGGGCAGCAAACTGGCGGCTCCTAAAACTCTCATCTTCATACAACACCTCTCTGGAAACAACAGACATAGGGGTTTAAAGTACAGCAGATTTCAACCAATAGATTTGCAAGATCTAACACCAATATCTGCAGGCAACCGTCTATTGCCATCAACTTACATTTTATCCACAGATTCAGAGATTTCAGCCCAGAAGTCGTTGACAACAGCATTTAACTTGTGAAGTGCGAATTCCTGCGGAATGGATACAGAGCAGTAATTATATTATTGTTGCATCATGTATTAATTAAATCAACTTTTCTCTGCACTTGCGATTTGATCCATAAATTCAACTGGTAGTATTAAACCATCACTTTCGTTTTCCGGCCTACCCATTCCTTCTTCATAGGACTGACTGTTTCTTAGCTCACTATCAACTCGCACACAGGGGACGTACAAAACAGCAACATTGTGCACTGCACTAGTACATAGTGGTTACATTTCCTCCAGGAGGCATAGAGTCTTCTGAACAGCTAAGAATAGATTGTACTTCGTTACACAACTCTTTATGAACGGAACCACATTACAGTGTAATTGTGTGTGACATTGCAGTGCTTTATAGCCATCACAATAACGTGTGTTGGGAAAAAAATGCAATGATTCTAGAACTGTCAACATTTGTGAATGTGTTTAATACTAAAAGGTTTTTAAGTTACCTTATAATTACATGTGGTGCTAAGGGGCACTGCAGGGTTGTACAATATGAAGAGCGTGGTTAAAGCAGTTATGCAGAACTGGTATTTACAGAAAGGGGCATCTCAGGAAGGGGCATCTTGCTTACATACTCAAGTGCTTAGAGCATCCCATGAACTCATTGTTCCCTCGTTCCAGCAGCCATCGTCAAACAGTAGGTGTTTGAATGCAACAGGTGTCTCTATTGTGAAGAATCCAGCAGAGTCTATCCGACATGCCTACATGTCCAATGTAAGTTACAGCCCCATGGAGCGCAGTAAGACACTTTACATATATGCATAGGAGCAAACAGACCTAAGAGGCACCCAGTCTTCCACAGTCATAAGTATATCGCCATATTCTTGAAGTGGTTCAGGGCACAGACAGAGGTTCTACTTCTCTGAGAGCCTGAGGTTTGAAGGCTTGAGTTGCTGGGGAGCGAGTACAGGAAATCCTAAAGTCTCTTCTATGCATTGCCTAAGCAGGAGCATGGCTGCATTTTCACTTATCAGAGCAGATGTTGCTTGGACTGAAAGCCTTACCCAAGGTCTACCGAGCATTAAAAAGGAACAGAATATGGGTAGAAGAGGCCTGCCAATGCATTTTTCTTCTGGCCGAATACAAATGCCCGGGTACTATAGGATGCTTTAGACTGGCGTTAGGTCAAAAGATTTTTTAAAAGATGATTTTTTTTAAAAAAAAGATTGATTTAGAAAGACCGCTCTGTGAACGCACAGAGCGGTCTTTCTAAATCGAACTGTCAGCCGCTGCGCCGCACACAAATGCGTGCAGGGGCTAACAGGCATGGCGAGACCGAGAGGGCAAGCTGTTTGTGTCAGACAGGGGTGCACTTGCGCGTGACAAAACGTGTGTGTATGCAGAGGGGGTATTTTGGAGGGTGTGGGGGGGAATTCCCCTGAGATAAAAAAAATTTAAAACAACAATTGTGATTTTGGAGGGGTGCACAAAATCGTCCGAAAGAAATCGGTCTTTTTGATATGTGACCTTCAGAAAACGGGAAAATTACATAACCTTTAGACTATCTGCTACGACGGCTTCCTGAATTTTGCAGGTGGGAAAGAGGGTATTAAAGACCACCTTCACCCAAGACCTGTCTAGGACCAGCTTCGCTGAGGGGCTGGTCTTCCCTCGTCGGGAGACACTCTGCTACCTACTCACTGAACTGATATAACCATGTATGTCTGATAATCTACTGGAGATGAGAATTTCCGTCTTTACAATGTCCGCTAGGAGACTAGCACTCAAAATGCATCCAAGGGGGAACGTACCACAAAACCAAACACCGAAAGTTACTGACACATGTCAATATGGAGTAGGACAATTTCCTTTCCTTGCAGGCCTTACATTTACATATTCCAGAAAGCACGACTGTTTAAGAACTTAACCACATGATTTGTGTACAGCCATTTTCGAAAGATAGCATCACAAGCACTTGTACTTTAACAAGGATTCCACTTCAGGCTTCTGAAGTCAACCCTTTTATTTTATTGTTTTTAGTGAATATTTCGAATGACATTTTTTCGAATGCAAAAATGTTGAAAAAATTAAGTAGAATTTTTTTTTCGAATGTTTCTTTTTTATGGGGGTTCCCCCCTAAACCCTTGTTTTTTTTCTTTAACACTATTTTTCTTACAAAAACCCACAAAAAACGTATTAAATAAAAAAAGAACAAAAAAAAAATTTGACTGACATTTTTGCATTTAAAAAAAAATGCATTAGACATATTGACCGGACACCTTATTTTATTTATTGGTTACTTATAATGCGCTTATACCCAAGTGATTTGAGGCACAACAAGACAAGGGGGTGGGGGAACAAGGAGAAAAACAGTAACAATATTACTAGGTCGTGTGTCAGTTCGATCATTCAAGTGCAGTAACGGGAAGTGCTGAAAAAAGGGGAAAGGGGGGGTGCATGTCAGGGAGGAAGGGTCATGAGAGGGTGAATGCCAATGGAGGCGAGGTGGACCAACTAGACAAGATGGACAGAGCCAGGGAAAGCAGAGAGTTCACGAGCTAAGTGCAAGGTAAGGGGCTGGACAGGCTTCATGGAACAGGCCTAACCAGGCTAGTGCAGGTGAGCAGCCCGTGAGTGCTAGTGCAGGATGAAGGGGGGGGGGGTGGGGGGGAAGAGGGTGTCAAGTGAGACCAAGTGCAGGGATAGACTGGACTGGGGGGGCCTGGTGCCGTGTAGACTGAGGGAAGCAGGCATCCAGTTTAGGGCTGCCGGGGACATTAGCAGGGCAGGGGGAGGGGGAAGGAGGGGCTTCCGGAACTTACAGAGATCCGGCTGAAGTCAGAGGGGCAGGGAGGCCATTCCAGATGGAGGTACCGTCAGAGAAGATAGATCTACCCTTGCCTCTCTACTTGGAAAACGTCTGATCTTCAGAGAGTTAGAGCTAGAAGACCGAAGGGCTCTAGCAGGGAGGTATTTAGTGAGAGACAGTTGGATGTAGCAGGTCCCCAAACCCAGAAAGCCTTGTGGATGATGCAGAGGGTCTTGATGCGACAGTAACCGGGAGCCAGTGAAGAGATTTAAGGGCTGGAGAGATGTGGTCCCTGGGCTTGCGGCCAAGGATAAGTCTTGCTGTCCTGTTCGGAATTATTTGAAGGGGGGCAAAGGGAAGAGTTCGGCAGAGCTGTTGCAGTAGTCCAGCCGAGAGAGAACCAGAGGGTCTTGACATGTTATCCTCACAGCTACAGGGAGCCAGTAGAGAGATTTTGGGGCTGGAGAGATACAGTCGCTGGGCTTGAGGCCAAGGATAAGTCTTGCAGCCCAATTCTGGATTAGCTGAAAGGGGCGTAGGGAGGAGAGGGGGAGATTGAGGGAAGAGGCTGTTGCAGTAGTCCAGCCTAAAGAGCAGAAGAACTCTGGAGACACTGAGCTTCTGGGGAAGGTAAGGAAAGGGAGAATGCCTCCGAGAAGGTGCTGCTGACAGTGAGCCTTCTTGGCCAGGTCTGTGATGTGAGGGGAGAAGGAGGGAGGAGTCGAAGATGACACCAAGGTTTTTTGCCTCATAGTACTGGCGTTAAGGCAAGATCATTAGCAGTGAATAGCACACAGGTCGTCAGGAATGAGAGGGAGAGGAGGTGGTAGAGGAGGGTAGCTTGAAGGAGAGCTGAGTTTCATCTGGATAACACTAGAAGTTAGGAGGAAAAGTGGGCTAGAGGGTCCAGGTAGATATTGAAAGGCCAGGAGAGGATATATCCGTGAGGGAGACCACAGGTGGAGAGTGAGATGGTGGAGAGAAAAGGGCCCAGTTGAACCTGGGATGGTCGGTCCGGGAGGAAGGAGGTCAACCAGTCCCAAAGCCAGTTCTCTGATGCCAAAGGTGCCACAAAGCCGATTTATCAGGGTGGCATGATTGTATCAAAGGCAGAGGAACGGGCTAGAAGGATGAGACCGGAAGGAGAGCTGGAATCAAGATTAGAGAGCAAGTCTTCACAGGTGTCCAGGAGAACAGTTTGAAGCCAGACTGGTGGTCATGATGACAACCAACAGATTCAGTGTGTTGGATGATCTGGAAGATGGCCAGTTTGCCCAGGAAGGGGGTGGTGGAAATGGGCAGTAGTTTGCCAGAAAGGAAGGGTCAGCACAAGACCTTTTGAGGGGTGGGTGAACAAGAGAGAGCTTGAGGAGTGAGGGGAAGGATCCAGTGGCAAAGGAGTGATTGCAGAAATCAGCCAAGACTGGAGCAAGCGAGACAATGTTGTCCTTGATAGTTCTGGAGGAGCAGGGGAGCACCTGTTTGGATGAGATTTTCGTGGAGCCGACTTGTCTAGAAACCTCACCAGGTGTTATGGGAGACAGAGGAGAAGGAGGCGAGATGTGGGCCAATGGAGGCCCGAGAGCTGATGGGGAGAAGGATGTAGAGGAGAGGGAGGACAGGATTTCATGAGTTTTAGAAATTAAGTGAGAGGCCTGAGAAGTGCCAAGGACCTGGGAAGGAAGAGAAGTGGAGACTGCAGTAGGATTGGCGAGGTCCTTGCAGATTTTGAAAGGTTCAGCCGTGCTGTTAGTGGCCACAGAGATGCAGGCTTGGATTTAGACCCTCTGCTTGGAGCAAATAGAGAGTCTGTATTACCTTTGGAGCAGGCGGCAGGCCAGTTTGCCAGAGGAAGTGCTTGAAGCCTGCCACTTACGCTCAGCTGCTCTGCACTTGCGTGTCAGAGCAACCAGGTCGCAGTCATACCAGGATTTGCACTTGGATACAGGTTTCATGCAGATCCTCATGACAGGGGCAAGGATGTCCAAAGTGTTGGCGATGGAGATGAAGGTTAGTAAGGGCTCTGTGAGAGTCAGCGGAAGGGGCAGGAGGGGGAGTGAAGGTGGCGGCAAAAGCAGCAACTGACACTTGCTTCATAGATCGAATGACTGAGAAGGAGGGTGGCAGCGTGGGTGGGGGCTTAGCCAAGGGGTCCAGGTGAGTGGAAAGGAGCGCATGATCAGACCAGAAGAGATGTTGGGGATGTCTGAGATGAGAGCATCTAAGGTGTATTCAGCTGAATGTGTCGGGCCGGAAGGAAGAATGGAGAGGGAAAGCGTCACAGATAATGCGGAAGAGCCCAGAGGCTGTATCAGGGGAGTCGAGGTGAATATTGAAGTCTGAGAAGGAAATGCTTGGGGAAGGAGTCCAGGAGAAAAGATATGAGGTCAGGCCATTCAGAGAGGAAGTGGGAGACCGGGCCATGGAGCTGGTAGAGTGTGGCCAGATTGAGAGAGAGGCCAGGAGAGACAAAGCCTGCAGACAAGGCATTCGAAAGAATAGGCTTGAGTGGGTATGATAGCAGCAGGGATCCACTCAGGGACGATCTGGGCCACTCTGCCCCGGGCCGGGTAGGCCTAGTTTTGGAGAGGATCTTGAAACCCTGGGGTAGGAGAGCATCAAAACTTGTAACAGTGCTGGCAGTGAATCACGTCTCAGTGAGGGTGAGGACATCTAGGTTGAGGTCTTCAAGTAGGCGTCAGAGGAGGGTTTAACGGCAGAGCGAGAGTTGAGGGTAGCCACTTTTTAAGGTCTTCCGAGGAGGGGTACAGGAGTGTGGTACACCAGTCGGAGGTGGCAGAGGGGCCAGAGGGGTGGAAGTTGATGAGAGGCGCGAGGCGCCCATCAAGAAGGAGGAGGTTGGGCTGAGAGCCCTGGACGATGACCGTGCCATTTAGGCAGACTTTAATGATGACCCTGGAGGACAAGAAGGATACTAAGAGTACCTCTGAGCGGGTGCCACCATTAATGCGAGAGGAAGAGAAAGGTGAGAGCGTGGAGACCATATGGGTTATACAAAGATCATGGAGATAGTTCTTGAACTTTTTCCTTGCAGACTTAGACAGAGGAAAAGGATAGGTGATAGGGGAGATTGAGAGCACCATTGGTAAAGAGACGGTAGAAGGTAGCGGGTGGGAGGGGACTGCAGAGCACACCCAACTACAACTACACAGCAATGCACCAATCAAGGCAGTGTGAAGGGATGAGGCAACAAGGTAAAGGTTACAACATACATACAGCAAAGCATGACAACTGGAGACCGTTTATAACGACAGGGAAGAAACTAGAAGAGGAAAAGAGAGGACAGCCTAATTTCTAGACAAAAAAAAAAGGAACAGCATAATTAAGTACAGAAGCAATTACAAAAACAGGCAGATTTGATTTTCCAAGAAAGGAGGGAAAGGCCTAATTTCTGACAAAGCAGTATTTGTAAACACACAGTTAGGCGTGTGCCCTCTTCGCTAGGGCAACCTAACTATTATGCTCAGCAACAATGATATAACAATATGGTAGAACGCCGTGCAACAGGTGAGGAGGAAAGTAAATAAAGTCAGTGCTGGCCTGTATGAGCCATAGAAGATGCGGTGGGCGGCAGGAAGTCAATGGAATTATTGCCGACCAGTATGAATGAGCATATAAAATGCAGGGGGCAAGATTAAGCAGGCAATGATACGAAAAACGTGGTGTAGCTCCAGGCGAACACAATTGGAAGCACAGGGTGGAGGGACAAGGAAACTGGATGCAGCGAGTAAAACAGGAACAGGGAGAGTTGCTCGCAGTGTCTGGGACTCAGCAGCGGAGAGAAGACATGAGAGACCGCAGCAAGGGGGAGACTCTTTGCTAGGAAATCAGGCAGAGCATCGAAAGAGGGTTCTTTGAGAATGATCACAGGTGACATGAGTGGCAGAGGAGGGAGGGTCTTGCCGCCTCTGTGTGGCGTGCAGGGCTTCGATGAGAAAAAGGATGCAGATGAGGTTGCCAAGCAGAGGGAAGGGCTTTGCTCATCTGATCCAAGTGGACAAAAGACACATCAATTACATAGTGGAAGTTATGGCTGGTTACTCATGGATCCACTACACCAACTGAGAACTCAGCAAAATTGAATTTAAATCTTAATTACGAATTTTGTCTTTTTTTGTGTGTTTAACACTTGACGGCATTGATTTTCTACACTTTTTTTTTTACACCTGGGATTTAGTTAGTACAAAGCAACATCAAGGAATTCTGAAGGGGTTTCCTTCCATTCTCAGGTTTCAGCTCAAAACCTACCTTAAGTTGTGGCTCTTCTTCATCCAGAAGGGAAATAATACCAGCTGGAAAAATAAAACAAAAAGAGCGGTCACTAGTACGCTAATCTTGTCCCCAACAACACTTACGGAAAGATTTTCAGTTGCATCTAAAGAAAAGAGGATAGCAGTGACAAATTGAAGGACTTAAGCACTCATGTTGAAATGTGCACGACTAATCATAAAAAGCATTTTGAGAATATGCATTCTATTTGACTGAAAACAATACAGCAAGCTTCAACTCCCAAGTTTTTTTAAAATTAATGGATGGTAAAGCGGCATATTGTTTCCTATCAACAGATTCCAGGCTGTATATAAAACATACCCTTATGGAAAACACTGTTCTGTAACTTTTAGTTAATGTGTGTTTTGACTGTTCATTTTTCTCACACCGAGTGCGCCTTACGTGGGGAGTACAAATGATGCCTCTGGAGGCAAACGGCACTTTTTCCTACTTGACCCATTGATAAGTACACCAATTACATTTATATTGCATCTTGCCAGAGAGTAAAATAAGATTACAATGCACAATAATTAATGTATAAAAGCATTGCAAATGAGATAATACATACAACATAGTTTCTACAGTCTAGCCCTTTGTTACAATGTAATAGACGATCCATTACTTTGTTACAATAAATTACCATAAAAGTCAATTGAATTAAATCACAATACAGAACAATATATCCATTCACAGTCAGGTCGGGTCCAATAATTAAATCAAACGGAGCTAGAACCCACAATAAAGTTAAGTTACTGGGATTTATTCCACACACCACTGCCATAAAAGATATTTTATGATACATCAGCACTGGTTTATGAACTGCATTGTAAGGTTGCTTTTTTCAGATTCTTAAAACTATTTTTAAGAGCTTCTGAATGGTTCAATGCAAGGGCTACATTGAAAAAGAACAAAAATAATAGAAAAGAGCTTGTCACCGCTGTGTTAAACGTCGAACGTGAACATATTTGGGGCAGAACAGGGTCAAGTGCGTTAATTTCTCTGCTATAGCAGACGAAAATGAGCATTTATTAAAAATACCCTTAGAACATTGCCACAGAGCCAAATTATTGCATATGGGAAATCTGTGAAACCTACAACGGCGTAGTTATTTTCTGAAACTAGGCTCAACAATTCAAGTAAAGGTAGCTCGCAATCGAGCCATATGAGCGAAATGTAAATAGCCATGATTTTCTTTTCCAGTAGTTGTATGGTCTTCCTCCCCTCAGAACATTTTCCCTGTTTAAAAGAACAAGTCGCCTCCTATCCTGCCAACTGATAGAAGATAGGGACGTGAAGAGGCTGGAGCACCACACCAAAGCCATTATAGTTTGGCATGACAAAACCACAATGTGTTATAAATTTCTACGTACTGATAATCGTCAAGAATGGTCTGAAAAGAGCAGCACGAGAATGTCGGCATAGGGAAAGCCAAAGATTAACTGGTTCAATTCAAAAGTGGCCACAGATTTAAGTCTGGTTTAGATCATTATGGAGGGAAAATGTTGCGGCTCACCAAGGGGTCATCTTCGACTCCACTCATTCCTTCACCCCGCACATCTTGAACTGGCCAAGAATGCCCACTTCCTGCTTCACCTCCTCAGACGCATTCTCCCTTTCCTTACCTTTGCCCAGAAGCTCATTGTCTCCAGAGCTCTGCTCCTCTCTAGGCTGGGCTACTGCAACAGCCTCTTCCCTCAATCTCCCCCTCTCCGCCCTACACCCCTTTCAGCTAATGCAGAATTGGGCTGCAAGATTTATCCTTGGCCTCAAGCCCAGGGGCCGTATCTCTCCAGCCGCAAAATCTCTCCACTGGCTCACTGTAGTTGTGAGGATCAAGACCCTCTACATCACCCACAAGGCCTTCTAGGCCTGGGAAGACACCATATCCAACTTTCCCTCCCTAAATACTCCCCTGCTAGACTCTCCGCTCCTCTAATGCCAACTCTGGATTGTCAAATGCTTCTTCAAGCAGAGTGGGTGTGGTCTCTCTCTTCGGGTGGTGCCTCCCTTTTGCAACAGCCTCCCTGCCTCTCTCAGTCTTGAGCCGGACCTCGTTCCGGAACCTTCTCAAAACTCTGCTCTTCACTACCTCTTCCCCTTCCCCTTCCATGCCAACTACCCCACTGCCACAGAGACCGGTGGCCTGGTCATTATGCATCTCACAGGTTAACAAGCCCTTTACTCAGTCGTTACCAGCACCGCACCGCCCCCCCACCCCACACCACTGCATCCATCCTTGGGATTCGTCTGCCCTAGCACTTAGCCTGAGGCCTCCTGCTTAGCTCCCCTTGCCACTTCCCACCAGGCACCCACTAGCACTTGTCCATTCGCACCCCCCAAACCCTCCCCATCTCTTGCACTTCCATGGCCGAATGTCACAAGGCCTAGTAGGACCACAAATGTAGATTTGCTTTTTGCCATGGTTATTAACTCCCCTTGTTGCCTCTCCATTTAGCCTTGTGGCGCCTTGAAACAATTCTGTATAGGCGCCTAACAAATGCTCTATAAATAAATAAAATAACAAGTTAAAGATACGTTGAAGGAACAAAATGCCTTCTGCATTTTGTACTTGGGCCTACTGCTTGCAACTTCACACAGAAGACGAATGAATATCGAAATATGCCACACAGTTATTTTCCTACTTTGTACATGTGTCAGGTTGATCTGTGAACCACTGAACAAAACCAAGACAGCCATCAAAAAGAGCAGCCATTTTCTAACAGACTCATTCATGCAAAATCTAGTATTGGACTGGCTACATACAACATGGCATTATGGTCCGGAAATTGCCTAAAAAACATTGCTCACCCCCCCCCCCAACCTATAGACAGACGTCCGCTTTGATCTGGTGGCATACTCCGCTTTGATCAGATCCCATCATTCTGTATCTACCTAAACGGCACCCCTAAGAAAGCCCACTGTGGTATAACAGCATATTTGATGTGCACTAAGTGGGATGTTTGTACTCACAAGTGCCCGGGAGCCAAGTACACATGCTTTGGAACTCAAAAGCTAACTCTAGGGTCTGTGTCCTTGTGAACCGAGCAGCAATGAGGGCATGTAAAATGTGGGTGGTAGTGTCTCGGTGCTTGGAAGCTGTACTTCTTCCTCTGAACCCACTAACAATATTCCAAGATCTCTCTGCGTCCCTCTTACCTTTAACCTTAGCGCTTTGAAGCTGCTGCAAGGCAGTTTTAAGCTCTATGCAAGCAACAAACGAAGTAACATTATGCAATTTCCCTCCCTCTTATGTCTCCCCTTCTCTAGTCCATCTTTACAAGTGACCAGCATAATCCAACATGAAAAGCCATTAAGCTAAGCAACCCTCAATACTTGCCGGAAAAGGTATTCATTTCGGCATTTCATGTGGTCTTTGCAGCAAAGAGGAACTCTGTAGAAGACCCCAGGCTTCAAAAAAGAAAACCCCAGACCCAATCCTTCTCGGTGGGTCCTGAAAATACAACCCCGCCCCCCTTTTCCCTCTGCGCTTTCTCCCTCCCACCCCTTAAATGCAGGAGAAGAGTTCCAGTTTCAGAAGTTCACTGCTTAGAACATACATCAGATTACACTTCGGTATGTCCAATTGCCCGATTTTGGCAGTGTCATTTCCTTCTCACAATGAATGTGTCCTCCAGATGTAGTCAGCACACAATAGTCATTCACGCATCATTATTTTGTAAAGAAACCACCTTTTCACAGTTTTTTGTCCTTCGTGCAAACCCTGGATCGAATTTAAAACGACATTGTTGCAAGGCAGTTAGGGAGAATTCTCAAAATGTGCTAATTCCTCTCTACCTTAGAGACCCCCAGCTCTTTTGCTGAACTTTGGGACTCTGTACTTTTTAATTGTTCGTTTTCTGTGATTATTTTCTTTGGTTATGGAGTTTTAAACAACTCCATAGGCATCATCTTTTCATGTGTGTTACACAGCACCGTCAGTGCATTGACACAGGGATGTCTTTTTAGACTTCCCAAAGGTTTAAATACCTTCTCCGAAATAAACTACTGTTTCCCAAAGAATGTAAGGTTAAATTGACTTTATTAGTCTTTTTAAATTCCTAGACCGAGCACACACTATCTTCCATAGAGTGCTGGAGGGGTTACCTAGTATCCCCTGTGTCTAGAAACTCATGTCGCAGTCGAATGCTGCCCTTTCCTATCGAAATGGCTGGTGGCAGTGGTTTTACAATAAACTACCACACTGGTAGCTAAAAATCACGGGAGCCATGTTTTTCAAGCTGGCGCCTTAAGCCCCTTTGTTTAAACGGGTCCCGGTCTTCTTTTTTCGCCATTTATTTTTGAAAAGGTCCTTTGTGTCTACGCGCCAAACCAGGTTTGGCCCCCTTGTTTCCATGCCTTTGGCGGGCTTCAGGACTGAAGACTGCGTCCGAGTATCTGGGGTGGGCAGGAAGTGAGGGAGGTGCCCGAATCTCCCTGTGCTTAAGTCTCCTAGGAGACCCAAATGCACTCTGGAGTTATTGGCTATCTGACTGTCCAGCAAGGACAGCTACCCTGCTGCCCTGCTGGGTGAGTGGCAGCTAGGTTGGAATGAAAGGGAGAAAACTGTTTAAAAGGCGAGTCTCTTGGACTGGAAAGCAGAGTCGACCACTGGAGCCAAAAAAACGAAGACGAGCTGGAAGAGGACGGTTGCTACAACTCCTGGACCTTTGGTTTGCCCGGTGAAGCCCTGCTGCAGGTCCGAAACTGCCAAGTTCATCTCGACAGAGAAGCCCCTTCAAGGACGACTTCTTCCTTTGAGTTGGTGGAACCAATCAACTCGTAAGCCACCTGGATACCATTCTCAGAGCTGGTTAGGATTAACCGAGGAAAGGACACCAGCTACTCAAACCTTTCTAGTTACCCTCATTATTTATGACATGATAATGCATTTATAACGCGCCTGTACACAAGTGGTGTTTCTAGGCGCGACAAGACAAGGAGGGGGAAACAGAGGCAGGACAAAAACAACAATCTTACTAGGCCTATTGTCATTCAAATCACACAAGTGCAGGGCAGTGGGAGGGGAGAAGTGCTGAGGAGGAGTGGGGGAGAAGTGCAGGTAACTCAATAAGTGCAGCCAGCGGGGGTCTCATAGTGCAGAGAGAAGGGACTGTAGGGTTGCACATACAGACCATAAGTGCTGGGGGAGCCAGATGGCAGTACGAGAGCAACTGGACATGCATGAACCTGGGCCCGAGTTCAGAGGGTAGCCAGGTGACCAGTGCGTGGAGCAGTCAGGACATCAGCAGGGGAGAGGCAGAGAGAAAGCAGAAGCGAAAAGGAAGGTCTTGAGTTGCTTCCAGAATCAGAGGTGGCTCTGCTCAAGTTTGATAGAGCCAGGGAGGCTATGCCAGAGGGAGGCCCCAGTCGAAAAGAAAGAGATCTGCCCCCCAACTCTCAGCTTAGAAAAGCATCTGACCCTCAGAGAGTTAGAAGTGGATGAGAGGAGAGCTCGAGAAGGGAGAGGTTTAGAAAGAGTTGGAGGTAGTGCAGCACCAGGCCCCAGAAAGCCTTGTGGGCGATGCAAAGGGTATTGAACCTGGTCCTTGCCGCCACAGGGAGCCAGTGCAGAGATTTCAGAGCTAGAGAGATGCGATCCCTGGGCTTGAGGACAAGGACAAATCTCGCAGTCCTGTTCTGGATAAGTTGTAGAGGTCGTAGAGTACAGGCAGGCAGATTTAGAAAGGCTGTTGCTGTAGTCCAGCCTAAAGACCAGAGAGAGAGAAAGAGAGAGAAAGAGAGAGAAAGAGAGAGAAAGCGATCGCTCCAAGAGAGAAGAGTGGCGAGAGGGGTTACAGAATGGCAGTTTGAGGAGATCTGAACATCCAGGGTGAGCCCTGCAGAGTGAGTCGGGCCAGAGGGAAGAAGAGAAAGAGTTGCTGCGAGAGAGCGCGTGCGCTCCCTCACAGCTTAGTGGATTTGAGTGCCGCAAGGGAGCGTGCGGCCTAAGCCGTGAAGGAGAGTGCACATGTGGCCTACGCTGCGAGGGAGGGTAGGTCACGGGTGAAATCGAGTGAGAGGGGGCACCGGGTCAGGAGGGTTGCGTGGAATGTAGCAAGCTAACTCTCCAGCACCTTCTTACCTTGCAGCCGCAGCCAGGAGGGTGTAGTCGTCCGCACTCACCGTCTACGCCACTACCCCATGGCCACCAAACACCTGCGTCGCTCAACACTGCGGCCTTGTCTTGGTAGATCTTTGCTGCAGAGGGTCCGTAGCTCGGTTCTTATAGGCACAGAAGCATGGACGTAGCAAAGCGTGCTACGTATAAACGGGCAGCGTCTCCTGCGCACCTGTGTCGCTCAACACTGTGGCCTTGTCCTGCGAGGGCTTTGCCGCAGAGGGTCCACATGTTTAACTTATTGTGGAGTCTTGATTTTATTTCTCAATGCCTATTGTTTCAGAAAAAAGTGAATAAAAATAACTGGGAAATAAACCTTTTGACAGCCATTGAAAGATCTTGCTAAAAAAAAAAAAAAAACAAGCTTATTTTCCCCTCGTTTATGGCTCGTCAGTTTAATGCACCTGGCATACTTTGAGAGTAGCAAAGTTTCTAAATCAAAGCAATGTTAGACAGGTTTTGAAGTGTGTAAATCTGCCATTTATACAAGCTTGAGGCAAATAGCAAACAGTGCACAATCTTTTGGTGGGTCACTATTATCTGGACTGCATTAACACAATCTGATGTTGCATGGTGTTATCGTGTGCATATTTATTTTAATCTCAATGACTATTTTTCACAAATTAGTTGTCCTTGTCAAACTTATAAATAATAAAAATATGTTGGCATTATTCCCTTAATTGTAGTGGAAGACACCCCGCTTTTAAAAAATAGGGAGTAAAATACTCCCACTTCAAAATCTTCTCTGGCGCACTGGATAACGGACTGTCCTACCTCAAATGAGCAATATTGCACTTAGTTCATAAAACATGTATTGTAGCAGAATAGAACTGAATTCAAGGCACAGTGTAATAATGCGATTTGCCTAAATTTACAATTTAGTCGTTAAGCTCACATGACGGTGCTCACTCTGTGCAATTCTTTCCCCGCCTCTGCAGGTGGTTTTCTATGCCAAATCGTCTCTCTTAAAGTGTCTGCTCCTTGTCCTTAAATCTATTCGGGGCCTAACCCCGTACCCCCAAGCTAATCTGACATGCATTCCCCATGACTGCCCATATTAACCATGCTTAACAACTGCATGTGGTCTGAACGGCAGACCATGCCTTCTTGCTAAATGCACACTGCAATGAAAACACTTCCATATTTAGAGAAATGTAAGCCACAAGATTTGCTTTTACATGTTGCAATGTAAACGTAGAGTAATATTTTTGCCAATAGCCCGGGCTGGCCGCCAACAGCCTTGAGCCGTACATCGCACTCTTATGGAGTAAATAATGCGTTCACTGCTATGTAGGCTTTATTCTGGGGCGGTGGCCAATGTTCTCATAAAATACAAGACAGAGATAACAGCAAACACTGTGAACTGCAAATGGAAGTCCAGTCTGTAGTTTTAAACAAGATTTTGTACTTCAGTGACTTTTCATGGAACGATTCCTAGTGGCAAACGACGCTAATGTCTTTGATATTTTGTCAAGGAAAATGTTCAGTGCTGGTGACGTTTTGGGGATTGTAGGCGTGGAATAAGGGACGGCCCGAAAGGTATATAACACAGTAAACTCAATCCCTGCAGACAGCTGTTCGGAGCGGCAGAGCATGAAGAACAGGCGGCGTGTGTGTCAATGTGTTGGTTATCCCTTTGAAATGTATTGCTACTGTATACAGTTCAAAAGTGTTTATTAAAGCATTTTTAAGGGGAATTTAAAAATTAATGTAAAAATTAATTTTAGCACACCATTCCAAATATGCAAAATGGCTGGGTTACAGTTCACTTAAGTTCATTCACGAGAAGACAGCACAATCAATCTCTCTTGGAAATGTTCTCAAATGTGCTGAAGCCGCCGAGTGACAAACATACCGCACACAAAACATACATCACTTGGAAAAGCTCCATCTGATGCAATGAGAAAATCAATATCAAGAGCTTCCGAAACACAACAACAAACAGCAGCACGACTTGCCAACCAGAGGACAAGAACAACTTTCTCCAGGGCAAACGAGATGCCAGTGCAAACGGAAGCAAGACTTGCTGACATGAGGACAAGAGCAACATCCTCCAGGGCATATGATATACCACTAGATCAGGACACAGGCAAAGCCAGGTACCCCAGCCAGTTTAATTCTTTTTCTGACTTTTTGATGCTAGTGGCTTTTTAATATTTGGCAAGTTTTCAATTTTTCCTTCAATTGTGGATAATCCTAGGCATCCAGTCTTCAACAGCCCTCATCAACTCCATACCTTCCGAGTATGAAGAGGCCTTTTACCCTTCATTTGATATCACATTGAGAAAAGTATTGATGGAGGCAGATGCCTCTTTGAGATTTACTATCATGATTTGGTGAGACAGCTGCTAGATTGCCTAGCATGATTTGTGAGGTTGCCTATCACGACCTGGTGAGGCAGGTAGTTGTTTTTTAATGTGACCGATTCTTGGAGAAGGTTGATCAGTCTTCACCTTGATTTGAAATAGAGACAATGACAATGTTTTAGCTTTTACATTGAGGATTTTTTTGCATTTTTATGTGTGTCGTGTATATTGATGATAATAATGGCGATGTTTCTTTATTACAAATTTCTCATAATTAAAATATTAATTTTTTACATGTTTAAGAAGCATTAATTGAGTGTTCATTACAGAGCGATTAGTATATGAACATGAATTTAAGGAGTGGGGTAGCTATCTAAAAACATTGTGTACTGATGTGTTATAAATGGTACATGTCTTTTAATAACCATACAAAAGGTTACTGGATGGTGTGAGCACTGGACCATCAATACAAATATATGACACATTGGTAAACCTTTCCTGTGTTGGCAATTGAGAGCAGCCGTCTACTGCAGCGGTTGTTGCCCGCTTTCTTTACTGTTGCTCAGTGACTGGTACATGCTTTTCCCTACTCCTACCACATCTCCTGCTTGGGGCTGTGGAGGTAGGGGTGATACAAATCATGTCAAACCACCATCTGCTTTCCTGCTTGTGCTCTACACTTCCTAGCTCAACATCTGCCCACAGCACCCCGTGCTGGCTCCTTTTCTTCCTACCACCCCACCACAAGAACCTCATGCTTGACATAAAACAGTTCAGTTGGTAGAAATATACATTTTAGGGTCAACACTTGACATACAAAATGTGGCCCTGCCAGGTTTGTGGGAAGTTTCAAAATTAAACATTTCATGATTATCAAGATCTGCTAGGCTTAGATACCCAAGATACACCACATAGATAATGCCCTAAGAAGCCGAAACATGTCTTGGGTTACTTATGGCAATGTGCAGAAGGGATGTGACAAACAGGTTCAGGTGGGTCCATGCCCTATTTGAAGATGGTCTTTCCCCTTTCTGAAATGGCTAGGCAGGCTGAAGAACAATGGTCCGCAGGGTTGCCCCAAGCAATTGCCAGAGGTTAAGATTAATTGTAAACCTTCCAACCATCACCCCATTGGCTTTACCAGCGCATGGATTACATGGTTTCAATCAGCAAAGGCCTGGGGTTAGAAAAACCAAAACAACAATAACAGGCAACTTTGCTAGCACCAGTTTTAAATGATTGGGCTTACTTGTACATTTTCCCCACACACTCTTAGACAAGTGATTAGGTTGAGAAAGGCAGACGTGCTGCACCTAAGAAACCTACAACATAGAGAGGTTCCAGTGGTTCGTTAACGTATACTATTCGTACCCGAATTCTGCTTGTGAAAAGCAAAAACGTTTGGAAGGTAAGGAGATAAAGCACAAAGAAACAGTGATTAGCCCAAGATCAAACTACTTGACCAAGGAGGCAAGCCAGTAGTAGGAATAAAGATCATTTGGTTTCAGACTCAGCAGTAGTGAACTATATCTCCTCTCCATTTGAGACAATACTTCCCGCTTCAAAAATGTTCAACATTCACCAGACACGGAGGCAAATGGATGCAGATATTAGCCTAAGAGCACACAATTTTGGGCAAGTGTGGATACTGCGATTATAATCACTGCCATTAGTTCATCAACATCTAAAAACCTGCAGAAGAAACATCACATATCTGTGACAACACAGGAAGGGACATGACATGATCCTCAACCCTAAAAACAAGTTTCTCGCCAAATTTAGCAACTGGCAACATAAGGCATTGTTAACAGTATTGTCTGTTAGCATTTATAGTAACAACATTTTAATTTTATTATTGGGGTGCTATAGCTTAAAAAGCTTTTCACACCACAAAGTATCAAAACATGTTATACAGAAGAAAACATACTCACAATATCTACATAATGTAATAGTCAAGTAAAATGATAATAGTATCATAGATCTTGTCATCTCATTATTTCCAAGAACTAAAGTCCTGTTTAAAGTGCAACCTTTAAATTCATCATTTCATAATTTTAAGAAAGCTTACATATCAAAGTTGTTATATCATCCCAAAGTTTCATTCGATCAATCGTGAGAGCAGGCTTTGATCCCACCATGCAACTACCCCACAACACTGTGGTCGCCAATATGTCACGGTTGCGTGCAAAACGGCCCAGATATACAATTCGCCGATTTTGTAGTGCCAGGCACTGGGTGAAACAATGACTTATTGCCTACAATGATCTTTTGTGTAGGCATAAGCACAATACCAGGCTTCAGGAGCCAACTTTAAGCGAGCTCCCAAAACAGCCTTGCAGGGCAGTTGATTAAAACGCATCAGCATAAATTGCCTCCTAACCGAGGGGTTGGGAAACTTGAGAAGATACTGCTGCGGTCTGCCAATAGATTAAGTATATTCCACATATTCCTGTATTGACCTATAGCCTTTAGGCAGCTCAATGTCGTGGCAGCAGACCCCGATTTTCGCTTTTGCAAGTTATTTTAGTGGTGTAAATCTGCTGTCCGGTGCATGATCCAGTCGATTTCCTCAATAAAAGAGCGACATATCTCTAAATCTACTTAACACGTAGCTGCCACCCGTCGCCAACTTCTTTACCCAGTAGTGCATAAATCAGGATTGTTGTCAATTTGTGGATGTATCTTGAGCCACAAAACAGATCTTCTAATGTTGTGTATAGGGAGGTTAACCCCAGTTCCAATCTAAATACACTATTGGGTACATCAAAGATGCGTCTTAGTGTGGTCCCTTCTAAGTGGTTTAGACTATTTTACTCACGCCATCACAGGACATGGTTGTTGGAACTATACTTTGCTTGTAGATCAGGAGGGGACATACATGCTGAAGTGGTTATGAGCTTTAGTGAAGGGCTTAATAGACCCAGTTTACTGTGGGCTTTTACCTCAATGCTAGCCATGAGATCCTCGTCTTATCGCCTGGTTGAGAGGAGGGACCTGAGGTATATGTATTCTGATGGTAGTTCCATCTTATTTCCTCAAGCCGCTAGTTAACCAGGGGGACCAGTTTCCTTGTCACAAAACATACGATGCATGTTTTGTTAAAATTCATGGATAAATCGTGCTCACCTGAATAACTCAGCAATGCTGTCATCGAGCTTAACAAACCAATCGGGTATGATTGAGAACAATTATATTATCTGCCTACGCGGGCATGTTCAGATGTTCATTTGCCTATTTGGGTGAGAAATGTCTAATTGTGTGCAGACCATCAGGCAAATCAGCCATGTACAAATTAAAAAGCAAAGGGGTGAGAACACACCCGGTCTCTATGGAGAAGGCGAATCATGTTTAGTAATCCCTTACTGATCCACCAGTTCATGACATTAGCCCATCGTTTTGACCTGCTGGCACAGTCAAATGCCAGACTGCAGTTGATAAGGGCTACAAATAGCAAGGTCCCTTTCCCATGCTTTGCACTATCCGAGAGAGCACTAAGAAACTATATGTTATGCGAGGTCGAACAGTTTCTTTGAAATCTGGCATGTGCGACACTTAGTATATTCTTCTCAACGACCCAGACATTCAATGCCCTAAACAATATTGTAGCAAACACCTTGCTAGAAATGTTGAGCATGGCACAGAGCCTATAATTCACTGGGTTTTCACTGTCGTGCTAGGCTTGTGCACTGGGATGAACAGGCAGTGTTTCCGTGACCAAGGTATTTTGTTTTGAAGAGTAATGAGGGTAAAATATTGATGCCCAAATATGGCGGTCCCCTTTGATACTTATATTGGTCAGCCCATCTGGGAAAGCAGGCTCCTGAGGTTTTAAGCCCAACAACCAGGGCTGCAATGTCATCCACCCTGTATTCACTAAAATCAAAGTGATATCAGTAGGACAATCCTACTGCTCTATAGCTTCAGCATAGTTCACATTCTTTACACATTCAGCCCATTCATCTGCCGTTACTACAGCAATCAAAAGCAATCAAAGAGTTGTTACTTTTGCCTATGTTGTCGTTAACAACCTAAACTTCTTGGGAGTCATTGATAGCCAATACTTTCAACATGACTTGCCATGTTTTAGTCCTGGCTGATATATGATGGGCTTTCAGACAGTTTATGTAATTATTCTTGAGCTGCTTTATCTGTTTTCCATCCCTCCTCTGTGGGCATACTTTCATCCTTGGTTAACTCGCTTATATGTTTTCTAAGCTTACACTTTTTATTTGCTATAAAATTATCGTACATAGCACAGTGTTTTTAGGTTCCCGCCCAAGTCTCTTCTTGCCAAAATCATTCATGAACACACAGATCCAAAACCCAATCTTATCGAGGGAATTCAAGTCAACAAAAGTGCCATTATTCCAATCTCTATTCAGTTTCGGGAGCAAGGCCCCACCATTGTGTCTAGACCATTGGAAGCAATTCCCCTGTGTATTGGCTTTCACCATGCCTTTCATAACCACTTCGGCAGATTCCTGTGTAATACTGAAACAAGTGCTTATCAAGGCATGGTCACTGTGTTCCACAACTTGTACTGACACGGCACCCACACATCTCATGTTGGGAGAATCGACAATCTAGCAGGGTTCAAAATTAAGGGGAGCTGGGAGCTATTTAGCTCCTGCTTGCACCCTAGTAGAGCCTGGTTGGCTTGGCACAAACAGCTACCAGGAGCTACTTCTGGCTCCTCAGAACAACTGATGCTGAACAAACAACTATATGCATTTAACTCTGTGTGTGGAAACATCTATAAATACACATTAGGACACCTCTATACAACTGTTAAACTTTACGGGTAATAAATAAAATTGACTAAATTATGTATTTGCACCTTAAAGGGAAGTTAGGTTTGGGGAATGCGGTGTACTGGCTCCTCGTTCCCCAGTAGTAACTCCTGCTTATCCAATCTGAATTTCGAACCCTGATCCAGCATTGGCTCGAGGTTGCCTGTGTACCAAGTGGGATTGCACAAAGTCTCACCCTTAGCTCTGCCATTCAGCTTAACAATCTTTTGACAAGCCTCTTTTAACACTTGCAGATTGTGTTTTTATTTATTTTTTCTTTGATTAAATATTGCTTACTGATTTTACCTTGTTCGGCACTCCGCCGCATTTAACTTCTGTTCTTATCGCTTCATCACTTGGGGCCAAGATTGTATGTTGATCTAGTGTCTGTATCCCGCTTTTGGGTTTTGAAGCAGACGTGCTGGATTTATTCAGGCTTTGAAATTACACCTCCCAGACCGCCTGGGAGTTCTTGCACCATATTAGTTTTCATACCAGCGGCCAGAGCAAGAACATGCAGGACCAGAAGCAGGAAGCTCCCCTTCTTTCCCTTCACCATGGGGATTGTTGAAGTCCTTGCAGCTATCTCTGCGGCTAAAACCATCTTTGAGAAAGACATTCGGGTGCCAGATAATTCATCAAAGGTAACTTTACCTGCGAATAGTGTTTCGGGCAGTTTTAAGGAAACTAATGATGATCCCTCACTTACGGACGCTAAGGCTCAGTGCCTAGATACTACTCTAGCCTCTACTATCGCAACAGTATTTCTGCATGCTGAGATAAACAGCATTACCCCCCGCCTCGGGGAACCCAATGTTAACATAGAAACTGACAAAGACTGCCACACCGTCCCCCACAGGATCCATTCTCCCTGGAGAGCCTCCTTGTGACCAGACGAAGTGTAGTCTTCCATTGGAGAACGAGTACAGGAAACCTTCCCCTAGATCAAAGATTACTCCAGTCTCTGAATTAATAATTGTGATGCTAAACACTCAGTCTCTCGTTAAGCATGCAGTCGAAGTAGCTTCGTACATCTTGCAGATGGAAATTGATATTTGTGCTATTACAGAGACTTTGGGCCATGAAGCAGCCATCCCCTCTTTGTGTCTAGCTATTCCAGATGATTATAGCATGCTTCAACAGGACAGGATGGTGGAAAAGGTTGCGTTAATCAAATCCCATCTCTTTATTTGGGAAGTTAAATGCCAACATATTGAAGGTATAGAGCTGAAATTCGTTAAAAGTGGGCTTAATGCCGAGTTCACCATCATCCTTCATCTGCTTTATAGACCCACTACTGCAACAGAGGATTTTACTAGTATTCTCTCTAATCTCATCCTTCAATTTCTGAAGCCCAAAACTAGATTTATAGTATTGGGCGATTTCAACCTTTGGTTGGGGCAGGAATCGGACTGTATAGCTACAGACCTGGAGTGCGCTGTGTCTAATTTGGACTTCACATACAAGGTCTAAGAACCCACCCATTGCGAGGGGCACACCCTCGATTGGGTCTCTACTCTTAACATCATTACAAAAGATCTTCATGTATTAGCATGTCCCTGGTCAGATCATTTTTTTGTACATTTTACGGTACAATCTGAATTCCCAATCAAACAGAGGTTTGCACATCCAGAGGAATCTTACTTCCGAGCGCATCGAACCCCTGCTCAGATCAGCTATTGTAAACCTATCAAATCTAGACTCAGCTGAAGAGCTAACACTCATCTTCTTTTGTGAACATCTCGAACACTTTAGCGCCTCTTAAAAGAAATGTTGTAAAGATGTACGTAATAAGAATACTTGGTTCTCTCCAGAATTTAAGAAACTTAAATCCTCCAATCTTATGCATGGAAATCTAACCAGTCTCCTATGACTCTGGCAGCCTATAAAAGATCTACCAAAGAAAATAAATTTGCTATTTTTGATGCCAAAAGAAACACCCTTAATACCAGAATTCAGAGTGCACAATCTGAAGTAAAGGAATTATTTAAACATTCTTAAAGAGCAGGAAACCCTGTATAGACAGGACACTGGCTCAGTAACTAAGGATTCTGCTTGGTGTTCCTCAATCCAAGAAGCCACGCAGGCAAACAATAAAATTAAGGCAGATATTGCCAAAAAAAGAGGGGGATCAATCCAAACTATTGGGGGCCAGCGACAATGCCACCTTAGTAAAAAAAAAAACAAAACAAAAAAAACACCCAATTCCTCTTTTCAGGTTTACGTCCATAACTATTTCTGAACTAGCCAAAATCATAGAACACCTAAAAAATACAACTTGTAAAGGAGATCCTTGGTCAGCATTCATCATTAAAACTTGTTCTCCCATTTTGTTAGATGCTATTTTTAAATTTGCAAATGCCTCTTTCCTAGAAAATGTTGTGCCCTTGAGGCTAAAAAATGCGTAGATAATGCCCATCTTAAAAAAAACCTGGCTTACCAGAGGATATCCCGCTAAATTACAGACCCATCATAAATACTCTGTTCCTGCTTAAGATCTTGGATCGGGTAGCTTATGTCCAAATCTCTGCTCATCTTAATGCTCATCATATTCTTAATAAATATCAACCAGGGTTTAGGCAGTGACGGAAACCGCCTTGTTGGAACGGAAGTCCAGATTACTGGATCGCATGGACAATGGCATGTCATCTCTCCAGATGATTTTGGATTTGTCAGCGGCCTTCGACCTCGTGGATCATACCATCTTGATCACCAGTTTGAAGGACGTGGCCAACTTTTCGAACGAGGCAGCCCAATGGATTTCTTCATTCTTGAGTAATCGGGAATGCAGGGTCTACTGTGGTGAGGCGGAAGCTCCTCCCTCAGTTTTGGAATTGTACCACAGAGAGCCTGTATTTCACCTTGTTTGTAGAGCGGAGGAGTGCGCAGAGCGGAGGAGTGCGCAGAGCGGAGGAGTGCGCAGAGCGGAGGAGTGCGCAGAGCGGAGGAGTGCGCAGAGCGGAGGAAAGTGAACAGATAAGAGCGTAGTGCGGTTGTAGGTTGTGTGAATGGATAATAGAGTGGAGCGGTTGTGGTGTTGAACAGATCTAGGGTGCAGAGCGGGTGTAGAGTGCAGAGCGGGTGTAGAGTGGGCAGCGGGTGTAGAGTGCGGAGCGAGGAGCGGGTGTAGAGTGCGGAACGGCATAGTGTGAGGAGCGGGTGTCCAGTATGGAGCAAACAGGTGATGTATGTAGATGGAACTGGTGAGGTGGTTGGAAGGAACAGGTGAAGTGGTTGGAAGGAACAGGTGTAGTAAAGGGAAGAAACGGGTGGTAGGAACGGAGGATGGATCTGGAAGAACGAGTGATGTGTATAGGTGAGACGGGTAAAGTATGAGAAAGAATGTGCGAAGTATGTGGACAAAATGGGTCAAATATATTGAATAGAACGATTGAACTGAGTGGATGGAACGGGTGAAGTGGATCGATCAAGTGAAAAATGTGGTTAGAACGGAGGAAGTATGGGGTTGGAACGGGTGAAGTATGTGAGCGAAACGGATGAACTGGGTGGAACAGATTGGAGTGCATGGAACGGACTGGCGGGATGGAATGTTTGAATGAGCACGGAAAGGAACAGATTTGAGTGCTTGTAACAGTCGTAATGCATGGAACTATTGGAGTGGGCCCGATCTCAAACACCGAAGGTAAACCACCAAATCACATCTCCACGCTTACTCTCTTCCTTACACCACCACTCAACTAGAACACAGCGATACTATGAAACCATTCGGTATAGCTGTTCCCATACCACCATTTACCTCATACTCCCCATCACCCTAACTAGACACTGCTGGCTACACACCCTCCAGCCTAGGCGTTCTCCTCAGGCCTAACGCAGCCAGAATCGGTCTGGCTAAAACCTGACAGAACGAACACATACTCTTGATCTCCCAACCACCACACCTACCGCTAAGAAGCAGCTATCACACGAATGCCACACCAGCTGCACACATATTCCAGTGCTCACACGCACCTTTGACCCTCTACTGACTTGAACTTCGGTTCCCGAGGGCGTTCAACCTACCAGCGCCTTGAGACCATACCAATGGTACATAAGGCGCTTTATAAATGCAAAGTAACAGGGGGCGTGGCTTGGAGCCGATGGAGGGCAGAAGCTGATCTGCCGGGCTCCGGCCGAGACGCCGCTTCCTGATCCTTTTTCTCCGGTACAAGAGTGGTTGCAGCCAGCGGAAAAGCACGCATCGGTGGGGGAGGTGCTCCCCATTGGGAATTACTCGAGTGTTGGAATTTTCGGTGCCCCCGGGAGGAACGGTGGGCTCCGGATCCCACCCTCCCCTCCGCCGCGCATTGATCCAAGATGGCGCCTGGCACAGCTTCACGCAGCCCCTGTACCAGAGTCCCCTGACAGAGCGCTTTGGGGATTGGCAACAAGGCCGGGGGGGGGGTGACCCCGGTCCGACGCTGAATCGACACAGGCCCCCAGGTACCTGACCCCGTTACCCCTCGGCTGGCCCAATTTATGCAACGCGGACTACAACTAGAACCACGTGGATGGCATCACATAAAGAGAAACTCGCCACCTTTGTGAAGCAGCACCCCGCCCCACGGCCATCACCCGAACGATCTGATTCCAGCTGAAGCACTCGGTGGCCCGGAAACTCAAGGCGCGTGAGCCTACATAACACCCTTTGGTGGGCCCCTGACCACCACCGCACCCTCGGGCCGCCTGCACTTGGCTCCCCGACTCGGCTGCCCGGGGCACGCACTTGCCCTGCAGGTTCGGCGATCCACGTCCAGCGGCTTCAAGATGGCCACCAAGAACAAGAGCAGGGCCGCCACCATGGACTCCTTTGTCTCGACCAAGGCGAAGACCTCCACCCAGTCCCGACCTAGCCTCTCCGAAAACACCCATCCGAACGAAGGGGAGGTCAACGACAATCGCTCTCAGATATTAGATGCCATTGCCTCACTGAGAACCCACATTGACGCCAAGATTGATGAGTTCAAAATGGACATACAACTCATCCGCCAGGATGCCCGCAACTTGACGGAGAGGGTAACGACCGTCGAGAATTCCACGACGGAGCTGTCCGGGGCCACCACAACCCTGAAGTCCGAAGTCTCCGATCTAAAGAGGAGGGTCGCCTTCCTGGAGGGAAGGGTGGAGGAAGCCGAAGGACGGGCCAGACGGGGGAACATCAGGATCCTGGGTATCCCGGAGGGAACAGAGGGCCTAAACACCACATCCTATGTCGAAACCCTTCTGCTACAGGAGATCGGGGCCGGAAAACTAACCCAAGGCTTTGCGGTTGAAAGGGCACATAGATCCCTCCAGAGACGTCCTCCCCCCGGCTCGCATCCACGGCCAATAATAGCCAAAATATTGAATTTTCAAGATAGAGAAACCATCCTACGGCACTCCAGGGAAGCAGGTCCCATAGAAAGGGGGGGACTCAAAAATTACTATTTACCCCGACTACACCCAGAAAGTGCAGAGGGAAAGGAACTAATTCGTCCCGATCAAGGCGAAGCTTCGCCAAATGGACATTAAATACAGGCTGCTGTACCCCGCGCGCCTGAGAGTTGTTCATAATGGGCGAGCGATATTTCTTGAAAACCCGGAGGCGGCCAATATGTGGCTAGAAGATAATAACCTAGCCGATGGCAAGGATCCCCCTCGGAATGAAGATTAAGTCCCGAGTCTCCTCCCACCACCAGTAACCGGACCCCAGCAGGTAATCCAAATAACAGTTTAACTTACGGAAGCGGCCCTCGCACGGCCCTGCCGCCTCGCACCAACCCTACCCCCAGCAGAAAATCCAATTGGGCCAGTTCACCGCCCGACCCAGCTCGCGCCCGATTCCCGGATGGGTTCAGACGGCTCGAGAGCGCCTGAGCACCGCGACAGTGTTGTAGTCGCTGGGCGCACCAGTTTGTGTTATATCATTAGTTTAGTTGGTTTTGCAGTCTACGAATCATCAATGTTGGTAAAGTACAAGATGGTGGCAAGTTACGACACAAGACTTCATGAACCAGGGGCCCCCCGCCCGCAGAACGCCTCCTGTGGCTCGTCGTACCACCGAGCCAGAGGGCCAGAACCCCAAGACGAATTCAGAACACCGATCCGATGGCGTCGCAACTTGTTGTAATGACATGGAATGTGAGGGGGATGGCTTCATACCTCAGAAGGAACCGCGTACAGTCCTACCTCAGGAGGAAGAAGGTCTCGATTGCGCTATTACAAGAGACCCACCTTACAGCGGACTCCATGTCTAAGTTAACAGACCGATGGGATGGGACCACGAGGGGGTCTCCTTACTCCAAATATGCGAGAGGCGTACTGATATGGGTGAACCCGAATGTGCCTTTCCAGCTAGAAGGCTGGGATTCTGACAACGAAGGGAGATATACATCAATGTGGGGCACCATAGAACAAACCCCAGTGTGCTTCATTAACACATACTTTCCGCAACACGGAATCCCGTCACACTTAAGCACGTTGAGTGCTAGACTGGCACAACACCGAGGCAGGACCTTCGTGTGGGGGGGAGACTTCAACTGCGTCATGGACTTAAGCAAGGACAGATCGCGCCCTCCTCCTCAGCCAAGCAATCCCGCATCCACCTCCTTGACGGAAACACTCGACCAGCTCAACCTGGTAGACATCTGGAGAGTGCAACACCCAGAGGCCAGAATTTACTCACACTACTCAGCTCCACATGGCGTCCACACAAGGATCGACTACTTGTTTGTTGATAAGGAACAATCTCCACTGGCCACATCCACTGAATATTTGGGGAGATCGATCTCCGACCACTCCCCGCTTGCCATGCATTGGCAGCTGCGTGGACCCAAACCTCCAATTCCCATGTGGAGGATGCCTACAGCAGCGTTGGATGATCCGGAGTTCAGAGAGGACCTTGCTGAGAAGCTAGAGGAATATGTCGAAATCAATAAGGGATCGGTGGCTACCTGGTCCACACTGTGGGAGGCCATGAAGGTAGTTACCAGGGGAGAAATCATTTCAAGAGCGGGCGGAACCCGCAGACAACTACAGTCCTCTCTCGAGGCCCAGGAATTAGAGATCGCAAGGCTAGAGTCCGCCCCTGACATTTCTCCAGAGTCCGAAAAGATCCTTAAAACAGCCCGTATAAAATGCCAGGAATCATGGGTCAGACTGGAGAAATTTGACTTCGCAACACGTACCACCAGATCCCACAGAGAGTCTGACAAACCCGGCAGATTGCTTGCCTGGCTCTGCAAGCGGGAACACCCTAAACACCTGCCAACGGAGATAAAGGACGAAAAAGGAGCAACACACAAGACGCAGATGGAGATCAACGAGACTTTTGCTAAGTTCTACTCCAAATTGTATGCCCACGAGTCCCAGGTGCCCGCCGCAGAACTAATTGAAACATTGGAGGAGATAGGCCTCCCTCAAATCTCCAGCGAGCAGAGGGAGGAACTGGACTCAGAAATCACTTCCGAAGATGTGACAGCGGCCATCAGATCGCTCGCTAATGGTAAAGCCCCCGGCAGTGATGGTCTCCCGCCCGAATTCTACAAGACCTACGAACCCATACTCACCCCCATCCTGCATGAAGTTTATCAAGAAGCCTACACAAATGGCATCCTGCCCAACACCATGAAAGAGACCATAATTATTCCAATGCTCAAGCCGCACAAGTCACCCACCGAATGTGATTCTTATCGACCTTTGGCTATGCTGAATTACGACAGTAAGATCCTCACTTCCATATTAGCCAACAGACTCGCCAGAGTGGTAGGATCCATAATTCACGAAGATCAAAATGGATTCGTCCCAGGACGCAATACCACGGCCAACCTCAGGAGACTACAACATATCATGGCCGAAACCCACGACCGAGAGGAGGACCTGGCGATACTGTCACTTGATGCCATCAAGGCCTTCGACTCTATCTATTGGGAGTGGCTTGTGGAGGTTTTGAGGGGCTTCGGCTTTGGTGCGGGCTTCATCAGATGGATCCAGGTACTTTATAATTCGCCAATGGCAAGGGTTAAAACAGGCAGAATTGTCTCGGGATCCTGGGCAATACAAAGGGGCACGAGACAGGGGTGCCCACTCTTGCCCGTGCTATATATATTGGGCCTAGAACCAATAGCCATATACTTTCGCCAACAGTTTTTTGATGCGGGCATTAAGGTGGGCAACGCTTACAATATAATCTCATTATACGCGGATGATGTACTTCTCTACTTGAGGAACCCTGAGCTCAACGCACCCACAACGCTAGAAGTTCTCGACAATTATGCAAAGTACTCAGGGATACGATTCAGCAGTCACAAATCAACTGCATTCCCCCTAGCTAGCCTGAGGGGCATTGCAGTAGACGACCTCCCGCCTATCGGAATACAGTGGCAACTTGACAAGTTCCGGTACCTGGGAATCAATGTGGGTCACACCCCGCTACTCACACACGAACATAACACTATAGCAGCAGTCACCGGCCTTCGGCGTTCAATCAAATTTTGGTCCAAACTACCACTGTCAATGGTGGGTAGAGCGGCGATTGCCAAAATGATAATCCTTCCTCGATTTCTGTACTTCTTTGCCAATATTTGCCACTACGTTCGCCCGCCTTTCTTCAAGACACTAGAGGCCATCATCAAGGACTTCTTGTGGGGTCCGCGCAGACACAAGCTCACACTGGCCACGCTGTCTCTCCCACATAAGGAAGGTGGAATAAAACTCCCAGACCTTCACCTTTACTACTTGGCGGCCCAGCTCAGTCACATTACGAAGTGGCTGTCTGATGACACATCGGCCGAACTGGAACTACTCAGGCAATCTTCCACAAACTTAATACCTAAAGAAACTCTATGGTTTCCCCCTCGGCTACCTCCCGAAGCTCCGCTGATTGTCAAACTGGGCAGGCAGATATGGGCCAGGGCCTGTCACATAAGGCAAGTGAAACATCCGTACTCACCGGATAACCCCATAATGGTGGATGCGTGCAAGTCAGAGGCGGAACTTCCCACGCCCAGGAGATGGGAAGAAGCAGGCATATACACATGGGGAGACATGTTCACAGATGGGGAATTCAGGGACTTCGAGTCGTTACAGAACATTGAAGGACTTTCCAAGGGCCAGTTCCTCTGGTACCACAGGATCAAACAGATCGCTAAGAAGCAGTGGAACAGTTGGCCGGAAGAGCCCACCCCAGACCCACTGTTACAGGAAATGCATGACCTCTCAGATGGTTGGAGACCAGTTTCCAGACTTTACAACAGACTCATAGACAAGCCTAACCCCAAAGGTCAGGCACTGAAGGCGAAATGGGAGGCAGATCTTGAATCACCACTTACTGACAAGGAATGGGAGAGAGCACTGATTTACCCCAAGAAAGTGTCCCGGAATTCCAGATTCGGACAAATACAGCTGAATGTCCTTTACCGAACATATATGACTCCCCACAGGATTGCCACATTCAACCCGAAAATACCCCCGACGTGCCCATGGTGCGGAAATGACAAGGCAGATATGATCCACATGTTCTGGTCCTGCATCAAAGTGAAAACACTCTGGTCCAAAGCCAAACAATCCTGCGCAGAAGCTGGCATGGTAAGATACGACTGGACGCCCGGTGAGTGCCTACTAGGTATATATCCTAGACCGGGCAAACTTAAACATTTGGTGAAACTAATGGACATCTCATGCATCTTGGTCAAGAGAAAATAGCGATGGCCTGGAAGACCCCAGCGGGCCCCAGCCATGCTCAGTGGCTGAGCGAACTGGCGAGATGGACGACTGCTGAAACCAGGGCCTGGCAAGACGGGATCACAACCAGCGGAGAAGCCACAAGTGGGACCCTGGACTCCTGGAAAGCCCTCCTGAGTGACATGCGCTTCAAGGCAAACTATAAGCCTCCCTGAGGGACTGTAGCGTCCTGCAACACCCGATTTTTCATACTGATACAGAGATGGAATTACCCGAAACTGTTCCCCTCGCTTCCTGTAACATCGGAACTATAATTTTTACTTGCCACCAAATATCTCATAATTAACGCTACACGTAGACTGCTGTTGTTTTGGTTGTTCTCACGTTACTTTTTTTTTATTTTTTTCCTTTTTTGTTTGTTTGTTGTATCGCTTTTTTTTTTTTTTATTACCACACTTGTAAGTTTGTAATGTTTCTCACTTTCTTGAAAAAACCAATAAAATACTTTAAAAAAAAATAATAATAAATGCAAAGTAACATAATATACAAAATCTTTACAGTGCCATTCTTTGCCCTCCTAGAGCAAACTGGGATAGAGTTTATGAACTAGGCTGATGACACTCGAGGTGTCATCCCACTCACAGGTATTCATGATAAAGATGAATTCCACCTCAATAAAGTATATAATATCATCGAAAATTGGGTGGTACAGAATGCCCTTGCTCTGAATAGAGATAAAACTGAGCTATTGGTTGTGGGTACTCCTAATATGGTTAGGAAACTGGGACCTGCCTATGAGAGCTTTTGTATAGAGGACACTAGAATTCCTGTCCAAAAGAAGGTTCAGACACTGGGCGTCTTTCTCGACCAATGCCGTAACATGAAAACTCATGTTAGCAATCCGGTCTCATCCTCAGCTTACTATATTAAGCTCTTGGCCCATCTTCGTCCCTTTATTACTCAATCCAATGCTGAGACCATTGCAAGGGCTACAGTGGGTGCCAAAATTGATTACTGCTGCAGTCTATTGTATGTCATCAACAAAGGAGATAGTAATCAATCGCAGGTAATTCAGAATAGCGCAGCACGAGTAGTCACTGGTACTGCTTGGAGAGACCATATTTCTGGAGGCGAGACGAGTCTTGCACTGGCTTCCAGTCGAGTCAAGGCTTCTTTATCGCCTGCTGCTAATCATCCACAAATGCCGACAGGGCAAGATGCTTTCCTAGTTACAAGACATGCTCAAGGAAAAATATGGGAGATCCCTTAGGTCCAATAAAACCGATCAGCTAGCCTTGCCCAGATCTAACACCATCAAAGCCACAAAAGGAGCCTTTCAGAATGTGGCTCCACAAGCTTGGAATGGTCTTGCCCTAGAACTCATTAAAGTGTACCTAACTTTTTAGGAAAAAACTAAAACCTCTGCTTTTCAACTGAACCGTTCATTTATCCCGCCCGATTTCACTTGCCTACATGTTGCTAGTTTTTTGTGTTGTTTTTGGCACCCTTAAGCTTAGGGATCCATGGTTTGCACAGTATAAAATATTAAAAGTAAAGTAAAGTTTTGTCCAGGCATAAATCTCAGCAGTTAAATACCCAAACTATCTCGCTTTTCAAATTTCAGGGAGGTCAGAGGAATCTCATTCCTGCCTGTGATTATAAAAATCATTACCATATGGCTTTGCGGAATGTACATTAAAATCTCCTCGAACAATGAGGAGCATGTTTGAGCGACCATGGTTCTTTAGTGCCAAAATCTCTGCAATGCCGTCCAATACATCCCGAAGAAAGGCACTACCTGGCGGATTATACACATTTAGAAGCCTTGACCGGAGGATTTTCATATCGGAAACAAGGTAAACAGAACGTGCTGTTTAATACGGCCGTGATTTGTATTTTTCTACATCACCTTGAACGGATCAATCTAACAAGGAAGCCCTGTGTAGCTCTCTAACCGGTTTCCCTATGTGCTCTTCAATAGAAACTTCTTTCCACAACTTTCGGGACCTTCCCATGCACACCGCTTCCATTTTTGATGGCCTGCTGTATGAATGAAGGCCGTAATTTGTCTTTCCAATATCCTCCAGAAATACCCTCCTGAATCTTCTGCCGAAAAGACTTATGGTAAGCTTTTTCCTATAGTCATCAGGGCGCATATGTAGGAATCACTTATGTTAAAGCATACAGTTGAACAGCATATTGCTCCTTCAGGCCCATCACAGAATTCTAGCTTAATCAATAACCATTAGACTAGATGTGAATAATGACGATACAAAGGGTAGAATTCTCGTTCAGCTTTGCCTCTCCTGAATTGCTCTCTACTAGTGCATGCCAGATAGGCAATTGGGTTGCCCTTTTAGCATTGTCCCGTCTGATTTACAGGACCGGGAGCACATATTGTTGATTTCTGGACATATGTTTAAAAGACAAATGGACACTGACCCCATTGTCTTTTCTATTGCAGGTGATACGCTGTGTTACCAGTTGTTGCGTTTTGGATGCACCCTCAACCTTCTATTCTCTTTTAGGTGTATGAAGTGTTTTCAAAGCACTATTGTAGTGCCACATGCAATTTAGATTGTTTCTCTAATAGACGGGATTAAACTCTCGATGGTATTGTTGTTTCGCATATTGCTTACTACAGTGCACAGTATTTACCCCAGACAGTCCCCGACAAATTTCCTTGTACTCTTGCACTTTATGATACGGAAAGAAACAGGTTGGATGTATTTGTTGATAGTATGTGGATGAGTGAGTGATGGTGAGAATTAATGGAGTGTTGGATGTGGTTTAATTGCATATTTGCACAGCACAAGACACTTTTTGACACCACTGACTTTATAGGGCAGTTGGTTAGAAGCCCATAATTTAACCAAATTGCTGTCTGTCAGACATTTGCACTGTTATACCAGTTTTGAGTAATTATTCCAGTTGGATGACTACATTATGTTGGTTTCATCTCATTTGTATTTTTACTTCAAAATCTACTACAATCTTTTTATCATTGTGACTATTGATTGGTGCTATTTTACATTAATAAAATTGTTTATTTTTTGCTACATTTGCCTTGCTTCACAATTTAATGTACTAGAAGCATATTTTCTCGCGCCTCACTGGTTTTTCCCTGGCAATCACTTGGTAACAATAGAGCTTGTTGCCCCTCTAACCCTTTTTTGTTAGTCGCTAAAGGTTACGTACCTTTATGAGGGTTGGTTAGAAGTGGGCATTTCATTTCCCTCAACCTCTTGTGTTTTATGGGATTATACACATCAGTAAAGCTTGCCTTGCCTAATTTAATAACAGCAATTATGTGGGGAGAGTGTTTGTGTGCGTTTAATTCCACATATTGTAATATATGTAATGTATATATCTCGATGTGAACGATATTGTCTCATCCTATATCGATTTAGAAAATATATCTATATATCTCCAAAACTCGACATATCGCCCAGCCTTGGGGCTGTTAAAGGAATGCAGGGCTATACCCGCCAGATTTCTAATTATAGAATAATCCTGCATGCAGAGCCAGCCCGAGGTATGGGCAGTATGTGCGGTGGCCCTCTGACAGCAGGTGGCCCAGGGGCCACCTGCTGTCAGAGGGGCCCCGCAAGGCACCAGTGCCTGCCTCAACTGCCGCACGGCTTCCATGTACGAATCTCCTGCGAGCCAGTGTTGCCTCCCAAACTCCTGTGGCTCTCTAAGACACCCGTTCCCAGAGGCCCATCAGATGCAGTAGGCCCTTTAATGACCGTTTATCACTTTCTTTCTTCAAGCAGCGCATTAAATTGGGGGAGATTTACATATGATGGTCCATTTAAGAGACCATTGTTTTGGAGGAGTGTTCGTAACGTAACGTTTCTTTGTTAAGAAATGCAAAAAGGCATTTTCATTCTGAAAGCACACACAAAGCAACAGTTAGCTGCCTAAATCTACGCTCTCCTGCGGGTCTATTACGATATATCAAACAAAACAATTATTCTCAGATGTTCATATTTAACGCACCTCAAAGTTTCTTTTTGGTAGAATGATATTTTCGTCACATCATATATGAACCCTGAATTTGTGAAACACAAACAGGTAACCTTTTCACACATGACTTTTTGTTGTATGTCTTGAAAATACATTTTCAAAACCAAAAGGCAATTTATTTTGTATTTTCGCCCTATTGCATTCTGTATTTGTAGTATTTAGCCAAGGTGGGGTAATATTGTCACAATTGTACACTTTTTGCTTAACATATTTCTGTAACGATTTATATACTTGAGTGAAAATTTGCCCAGGATGTGGCAAAGAGGACTTTCCCCGATTATGGCCATGTGCAAGTTTCCAGGGCACAAGTAAAGGATACATGTGGGTGGACAGCTTAACTGTTTTCAGAGGGCGGACACAACCGATGTGGGTGTTTTTGAGGTCAGCAAGCTTGATCAAGCATTTGGCTACCAATATTTCACCCAGGTTGTCATGTTTCCAGTGCAGACTTCCACAAGACGCACAAAACGATCAACAAAGCAGATGCTTGTATTGGGATTTTGTTTTCTAGGTAATATTTCACTACATATTGCTGGGTTAAAAATGTGAGCACCTTTTATACTTGGCCAGCATATTTAATGCAAATGTCCTCTCTCCGGTTATTTTTCTGGTGTTGATTACTTTTATTAAAAGGCCAGTGCCCTTTTGTCTGATGCACTTTCTTCTAATGGGGAAGGTCAAGTGAACTAAATTTGTATCTTTCACTGTAAAACATGGTCACTTACTGCACGTATAATTTGGGGTGCCAGCTTTTCATTTTCCCTATGAGGGGGAAACGTTCCCACATCGAGTGAAGTGCGGGAGACGTACTAATCCCCATGTCAAAACACCAAATTTTACTGCACATGTTGCGCAAGAATAGGAAAGAAGACATGATTTACAGGAAGGTCTAAACGTATAACATCTCAGCAACTATCTTCCAACCTGTTCAGTTGCCTTTGAATCTTTCTTTTATAGGATCCCTGCTATTCTACACCTGGCGAACAGTTTTGGCCTGCTCATCCCCACCAATCAATTTTCAGGTGGTACATTAATGAGGCTACATACTCATTGTGTAGTCAGCAGCACGTGATAAACGTAGTTATTTGGTATTTTTTTGGACAATCCTTATCCGTAGCTTCAGAAATAAAAGCATATTACTAATTTGAAAATGTCCAAATATACATACAATAAAAATAAAAACAATCGTGAAACTTCGGCAAAAACTGCAGTTAGTTTCAGTTAGCAAAACACAATCACCATATTTCTGCAATGCCTTCCCCAGATAGTGTTTTTAAACCAAAGTTTCAAAAGACCTTTTGCAAACAGTTCTTCCATCAATTTAATCTGGGAACAGGTGTGTTCAAGTTCCTGAACTGCAGACTGCTCTCAGATCTGGCCTTCGGCATTTAACCAAAGTGAGTGCCAAAATTAGAAGTCTGTACAAGGTATTCAGCTGTCTGCTACTGCAAAAAATGCCTCACTCCCGAGATTGCCACAAAATGTTAATATTGACAATCATATACTGGACGTCACATTGTATTTGTATACTAACTTATGCATGGCAACATAATTTAACTTCTCATGATATCTTTCCATGTTCTACAAACGCAATCTGTGTCACAGATGTCACTATTTATGCAAATTAGGGGGGCCGCACATCTTTTGCCACCCAGGGCCCCACAAACCCTAGGGCCAGCCCTGCATGCATGAGATGATTATGGCTTATCAGGTCTGATGATCTTTATTGAAAACACAGCCCAAGATGAATATTGTTAAACCACAGTCAGTTTATCGTTTTAGCAAACCACTAATTATTGCTCTATAAGTTGATGGGGCGGATGAAGTGAAATGGAACGGAAGAATGAAATGATGGAACCAGAATGAAGTAAACAAACCGGGTGCTATAGCTGTAATTAGAAAGAGTGCCTAATAGCGTCACTGTGTTCGCGTTGAATCTAGAAAGTGTGCCCTAATAGCGTCACTATGTTAATGTTGAATCTACAAAGTGTACCCCATTGGCATCACTCGGTTAAAGTTGAACTTAGAAAGTGCACCCTAATAGCGTCACTGTTTAAAGCTGAACTTAGAAAGTGTGCCTAATGGTGTCACTGTGCTAAAGTTGAACTGAGAAAATGTGCCTAATAGCATCACAGTGTCAAAACAGAACTTAGACAGCGTGCCTTAATTGCATCACTGTGCTATATTCCCAACATCATTGAGTATCCCCAATAACGTCACTGTGTTAAAGTTGAACTTAGAAATATGCCCCAATAGCGTCACTGTCTTAGAGTCAAGTTAAGATGTATCCCCAACATCATTAAATGTGCCCTAATTAGCTTCACTGTCTTAAAAATTGAATTTAGAAGGTATTCCCAACATCATTGAGTGTGCCCGGACGCTTACACTTTACTGATTACCAGAATATCACACTACTATGCTTACTCTCTCCTATACACCACCATTCAACTAGAACACAGCAGTACTATGACACATTTGGTAAAGCTGTTCTCATACTAACATAACTCAAACCACCCATCATCCTAATAAAACACAGCTAGCTAGCACATACCGGCTAGCTTAAGCGTCTCCTCAGCCTAACGCAGTGTGGATGTCCACCCTCCAGACTAAACACATCCAACTGATCTCAGCACCACACCTACCGCTAAGAAGCAGCTATCATGCAACAACCACACCAGCTGCACACATACCTGGTGCACCCACACACTTTAAGACACTGTCCCTCAACTGACTTGAACTACGGTTCCCGAGGGCGTTCAACCTACCAGCGCTTTGAGATCATACCAATGATACATAAGGCGCTATATACAAATGCAAAATAACATAACACAAGGGCCTGCAATATTGTTTTTTTTATTGTCAAGTGTGCTTGAGAACAATGTGCCTGTGATGCACATGAACGATTTTCCAGGGACGCAGTCAACCACTACCCAAAGAAGGAGCCGCCATTAACGCACCAGTCAGCACTCCTCAGAATTAACTACCCCAAAACATATTGGGAAATAAAGCATACATGTCACGTAATCAGTGGGTAAAGCCTAAATGTCACATCTAGATCTGGCACTTTATACTACGTTCGTCTCCTCTTCATATCCCGACCCCCATCACCCAGCTCAGCACTACCCACGCATATTGAATTTTATATGTAAAAACATCCATAAAATGTGAAATCATCCATTGCCAGCTTGCTCTCCGTACAGCACTTCCGGTTAAGATTTCAACTCTATGGACAGATGCGTGCAAAACCTGTTTATTTAAAGCAATCTGTCATTGAGTTTCAGTCATACACCTTGCAGATCAGTCTCACTCTTGACCAGGTTCAACTGTTCCCATGACTGCGATGGAGCCTAATACATAGAAAGCGTATTAGTTGGGGGGCTAGCAACTTCATCATAGTGGGATGTGTGAGCTGTCAACTTGTCCCTTGCCAGCCTTGTGTATTCTTGAACTGGTGGTCGTCCACTTACAATGGAGAAGAAAAAAAACCAACCCAAAGAAAAGAAAATGGACAGGATGGGCTGGACAGGGTGGCATGCAACAAGTTGACAGCTCTGGTTCCTGGCAGTGGAAGGTGACTTATGACACCTGTCTATTCTGGTTTTCTAACTCAAAAGGACAACAGGGAAAAAGAAGTGGTAAAATACAAATCGGGCAGTATACATTAAGATTGTTTATGGTGCTTTCGGAGGGCCCCTGACTCAGCAGCACTGGGGGCCCCTGACTCAGCAGCACTGAGGGCCCCTGACTCAGCAGTATGACTGCTGGCTCTCTCTCTCCACTTAGGCTCAGCAGACTGCCCCCTGCCCTGGGGAACAACCCTCCTTTCATATCCCCACACCGGCCGCGCCAAGCCCTCACCGGCGGAGGTGATCATTGCTGCGGCGGAGCGAGACCTCTTGTGTTCACCGGCGCCTCCGCTTCTTCCTCACTCACTGCCTGCTACTGCGGCGCTCTGCAAACTACGTCACCCACCACCAAACGCAAACACCGGGAGACGATGGAGGCGGGCCAATGGGGTGAGTGTGGCTGCACTTCCTCGCCACTTCGGCTCTCCTGGACCAGAGCTATTGCTAACATCGCTCATTTGGAACGGCACATACGTGATAAAAGCTGCATTTAGAACCGGGGCGAAAAAAAAGAAAGACTTTAACAGCGTTAAACTAAGAAATCGACATTTAATGTTGTAGAAAAACTTTAAACACCAGAATAAACTAGCGAATACTTGTTCAAATGAACCTCTGTTTTGTAAGCCTTGTGACAGTCCCCATAGCAAAATGGCCCCCACCGACCGTGTTTTTAGCTAACATCCCTAACCAAGATGGCCTCTAGCTTCCAACAGAGCTCAACCGATCAAACGTAAGTGCCACCCTTTCCACGTGTCTGAAACAATGCCATCACGCTCTCGCCCGTGAGTGACACGCTCCGACGCGTTCCGCTAAACGCGATGAAGAAAATTAAAAGTTTATGCTTCGAGTTTTCCAAACTTCTAAACAGAAACATATATACGAATTTTACGAGGTAAGAAGTAAGTATTCGAAGTGAAGCTGCAAACAAAACAAAAAAACGATAACTTTATTGTTCATAGATGGCAACTTTTCATACTGGGTTCGATGGTCACTTAAGTGCTTTGCCCAAATTCCCATAACTCGCACTTCAAAAATGTGAATAATTGCCAATTTTCATCTACTTCACACTAAAAGGACAAAATGCGCTGTGACCCACCACATCAGGGCAATTAATAATAATAATAATTTAGCATTTATATAGCGCTACGAACCCTCAGGTATCTGAGGGCTGCTTGTTATTACCCAGGACATAGCTCTCAACCATTTGTCTCGCAAAGGCGGGTGAAATCACCCGATTTTGTTTTTGGTGGGTGAGACGGCCATTGGAATGAATGGGCGTGCAGGAGGCTTGGCGGGTGAGTCAGCCCTTTGCAAGGCGGGTGAAACCCGCCAAAAGCGGGTAAGTTAAGAGCTATGCCCATGGTAATTGCATTAGAATTAGAAACAAGCACAGTTCACTTGTATTTACCATTTTGTAATAGTGTTTAACATTGCAGATATGTGTATTTGCCCCAATAGAAGCTTAGTTGACTGTAATCATAGATGCTAACCAACCCTCCCAATTTAGGCAGGAGACTCACAATTTTTCAGTTAAAAATAAAGCTATTGGACTGGCCACCAGGGGGCGCACGGATGAACTCCACCTCTGTGTGAGCTCTGCCCCCACGGGTCCTAAAGTAGCCTGAGCCCCCGCTTCTGGACCCCCCAACCATGGTCGATCAACGTGAGACAGCTGTATGAACTTGCCCACCACCTGAAGGAAAAAATCAGGAGGAAAACGCAATAGAATTAGACGAGAAACAACAGAGAGAATTGGAGACCCCCAAATGGCGGCCTGGCCCGCCACGGGAAGTGGAAAGCAAAAGTGCCTGTAGCATATGCAGTCTAGAGGGGAGCACTACGGTTGGTAAAGAGGAGATAAGGAATCGGCGTGGCTGCTGGAACGGTCTCGGAACGCAACCTCTTGCCCTTACTTGAGCGCTGGCTGCAACGCTTCGATCCCCGGGGACCTGAAGAGAAGAAATGCGGGTGGCGTTGTTACATGTTCCGAGCCTGACATTCAGACAGGGTGCCGGCTCGGAGACGGTGGACCCCATTCGCCTGGCCGCGCCTCCACCCGTCTTCCTAGTGTGTCCCGCGCCTGGTATCTTACGGCGGTGAATAAACATAGCACACTGGACACGTGAATACGGTGAGCGCTGGGCTCCCACAACGCAACAGCAGACGAATGCCCAGCAGTGCTCCCCCTCAAAGTAATTGCTCAAGGGGACACGTTGGTAATGCGGCGAGCAGCTCTAAAGACCGTGATTTGAAGCACATAGCCCCCAGTGCCAATATATGGTTCCCTTGCTAAAAGACTCATACGCTGGAGGCGATCTGCCCTGAGACCCAGTAGCTCCCCAAGATACCCTGTGAGCCCTGATTAAGCTGACGCACTCTTCTCCCACACAGACTGCATAATTAAATAAGGGAGCACCTCTAACTTTCCCTTTAATAGCCAAAGCCACACTAATAGGGGCAGACAACTGTGGAACCCGCTGGCCCTGAGTAGCCTGCACGAGATCCCTGCACTACACAGTTATATGGTGAATCACAAATACATGGAGTATCTGGTGTTCAGAGCTGCGCGTTACCGGTAAGCGCCGAAAGAAGGACATTACAAAACTTTGAATACCGCCTGTGGTGCTAAATTAAACACGCACCATCAATGAATAAGGATCACAGACAGGACACTGTTCCTGGAATCACTCTGAAGCCTCCAGCCCTCTGGACCCCGGTGCGTTGGGACCACGCAGACACAGGTGTCTCACAGCACCCCCCGCACCCGACAGTGACTGAAGCGACGAGGAGGCCTCTACAGCCTAAGGCATAAAGAGAGCGGAGAGAAGCACGGGGTGAAACCACTTCAATACCAAAAGGAGCCCTGAGATCGCCCTCCCGAGCACTGCCACTCGAAATACAGGGGTTAACACACCTGAGCCCCTGAATAACCAGGACACGAGCCCTGTACTTAAGGGAATTGGAACTCTTTTATGACAGGGAATAAGATCCAACAATAATTAAATAAATAAACAGTGAGTGTACATCCCACAGAATCTCTCGCACAACGCAACCCCAGCAGGTGCCTAATTGGATGAATAGTGAACAATAACAAGAGAACTACCCTGAGGATTGGGCCCCCGGACTTGGGGCGTGTGCCCTCCTCTGCAATCTAGGACGGTTTTGTCGTCGGGTAAGCAGCACTTAGCGAACCAGACTTGCTCCTGATGAGGCCATCGTCACTGTATAAAACCCGCCCACCTACCCGTCGTGACGAACACGGATGGATTTGAGGAGGCATGATCCACCCCCTCCCCTGTCAACTGAGCAGTGAATTTGGTGTTTGGAGGGGTTGGGCCCTCACAAAACGAGGCATGTGCCCTCCTCGGAATCCCAGACTGGAAAAGGGAGGAGATCAGGCCCCACCTCTGGAAGCAGGTGGTACCAGAGTTCTGGAACTGAAATACACTTTGGGAACTTGAAGTAACCCTGGAGGTACTGGAGGATGTGTAAGTGCTGGGAAACAGAATAAACACCTTGTCACCTACTGAACTCACCAAGAACAGCACATGAACACACGCCAAAAGTTGGCGAAGTACTGTTACGCTCTGCACCACTCTGAAGTGATCCCGCAGTTGAAATCAAAGATGGCAGCTTCAGGAACGGAAGCTGCCACTACAAAAGCTGACGTATCAGCACTCCTCAGCGAAATGAAAAGCATGAGGGCGGACATTGGGGGAAAGATCGACAAGATAACAAATAGGATTGACAAACTTGAAGAACGACTGGATGGGGTTGAACACAATCAAACTTCCCTCGACACGTTGGAGTCCCAAATGGACCAAAGGCTTGCAGAAATGGAAGCTAAAGAGGAGGAATTACACCTGAAGATGAACGATTTGGAAAACCTCGAAAGGCGTAATAACCTGAGGATCTTTGGGGTACCGGCCCGTGAACGAGAAACCGAACAGGATCTGAAAAAACTCTCCTGTTCGAGGATGACACTGTGGACGAACCCAAGGTCGATCGTATACACAGGGCAGGAGGGGCACTTGGTGGCCCAAAGACGGTCCTGGTGAGGTTCCATAACTACGCTGAGAGACCTAAAATTCTTGATAAAGCCAAGAGCACCCTGCAACTCCTTCTCGATATAGCAAAAATGATGATCTTTCAAGACCTGTCCTCACTCACCGTTACCATGAGGAGACTGTGCATGCCCTTGACCAAGTGGCTTAAAGAAAAGGGTGTCTGGTGTTGCTGGGGATACCCGTTTTCCCTCACGTTCGAATGGGAGGGGAGCGCCATTCGGTCGTGAACTGAAAAGGACTTGCATTGCAGACTTGATGGGCAATCAGACCAACGAGCAGAACCCGGATGAGGGACGTCAAGAGGATCGACAATGACGGCTCCAAGCACCGAGACGAAAGAAAATTCCGGAATCCAGGAAATATAGGCGGATGAATGCCTCCCCAGGGGCGGAACTCTGACGAGATGGTCGCCGAATAGCACTGATTAGTAAACTTGCTGGCTCTTGAGGGTGACCTGTGTCTTCAGAAGGGATGCCCGCCGGAGAGGTCTCAGATTTAAACGGGACCCACGCAGCTCAATACTCGCCAGTGCGTGGGTTACACAGATGCAGCTGGATTGTGTAGAAGACATCCGAAAGGTAATGGGCCAGGTCTGTGGTCGCACCTGGCCTGGCTCAAACACTCCTGGCCTGACATTTGAGTGCGGGGAGGTTAACCCTGGAGCAGTGCAAAGGGCTGACCTGTTTTGTGTAATGGGGGGTGCTCATGGTTTGTTCTGGTGTTTGAAGTTGGGACCATGGGTTGCACGATCCGCACTGGTGGCCCGGGACTGGCTAGGTGAAGATAACCCAGCTAGGTTGGATGCTACGGGTGGGAGGAGGAAAGGGGGAGAGCTATAGGGACAGGTACTGGGCAGAGTCAATGAAGTTTCAGAACAGGTTTAATGTAACAAAGAATTCACAAGGTGTTTGCTGTGTATGGCCCCTGTATGAGGATGAGGGGCGGAGATGGTGCTATGGCGGCATTGTCTTTAACTAGAGAACTCGGGTTGCTCAGGGTTTGCACGCTTAATGTGAAAGGATTGAATTTGCCAAACAAAAGATCCCTAGTGTGTAGGGAATTTAAGAGAGCGCACATGTACGTGCTCTTCCTCCAAGAAAACAAGTACGTATGGGGAAAGAACGTAAAGTATTGTACTCCAGGGTGGGCACTGAATACTGGAGCTCTGGTCCCCTCAGGAAGGCAGGTGTAGGCATACTCGTGAGGAAAGGACTCAATTTGGTGATCAATAAGACATGGAGTGAAATGGAAGGGAGAGCCATATTAGTGGTAGGCAAGCTGTGCAACATTACCTTTACCCTAGCTACACTATATTCCCCCAACGTTGGTCAATCCCGCTTCCTGCGACGTACAGTCCGGAAGATAACGCTGGAGGCAGCGGGGCATGTCATCTTAGCGGGAATTTAACTTATGGGCAGATCCTATCCTAGATAGACAGGCAGTGAACCCAGGGGCTGGCACACCACAAGACAGTGGCCGCATGGATGTGACTGGAATAATGCAATTGTATGGTTTGCAAGATGCCTGGCGTGGATGTGACTGGAATAATGCAATTGTATGGTTTGCAAGATGCCTGGCGTAGCTTCCACCCCAGCGAAAAAGGGTTCACATTTTATTCGGCCCCACATTCGACATTTACCAGGATGGACTATATGTATCTTTCCAAAGATATAAATGAGGTCGTGATACATCTGAAATTGTCCCAATTACATGGTCCGACCATGACCAGGTCACAGTTGATATCAGAACAAATGCCCTACCACACAAAAACTCAAAATGGCATTGCAATGAATCGATGTGCAAAGACCCAATCTTCCGCACAGAGTTGGCTCACGAAATCAAAGAATACTTCAAGACAAATGATACAGGAGAGGTATCTAAGGGGATGGTGTGGGAGGCGAGGAAAGCAACGTGGAGGGGTGTCCTGATTAAAGACGGGGCGGTGAAAAAGAGGGAGAGGACCATAATGGAAAATAGATTGAGGAAGGAGATTGCCCAATTAGATGCAGTGGCATGCAATACTACTGAGGAGAGAGCGGAAAGAGTTGTGGATGCAGTGCAGAAAAGAGAGGAACTAAGACGCTTAGAAGAGGGACTCGTAATGCATAAACTCCAGTTTCTGAAGCAGAAACACTACGAAAAGGGTGATAAGGCAGACGCACTGTTGGCGGCTAGGATGCGGGGACAGCGCGCAGAGAGGTGGGTTACGGCCATTGGAGAAGGGGGAGATGCTCAGACGTCGGATCCGAAGGGAATCTCCAAGGCCTTCGCAAAATTCTATGAACACCTATACACCTCGGAAAGAGTACAGGATGGGGTTGATATAGACCAATATATGCAGGGTGTGGAGATGCCACAACTCCCCCGAGATAAAGTGGAAGAGATGGAATCACCCATTCCAGCGTATGAGGTGGAAAGCACCCGGGAACGATGGTTATACAGCATGATTCTATAAGACCTTCATATCCTCCCTCCTCCCCTTTATGGTAGATTTATTTAATGATATATTGCGAAGAGGAGTGGCCCCTGATTCTTTCTCACAGGCATTAATCTCAGTGATCCCGAAAAAAGGCAAAGACCCCACCCACTGTGGATCTTATTGCCCCATCTCCCTTCTTAAGGTAGATGCTAAAATCTATACCTGTGTGTTAGCAGCGCAGCCAGATTAGAGACCCACATGCCTAAGCTGATTCACCTCGACCAGGTTGGATTTATTTTAGGAAGGCAGGGCTCAGACACGATGCGCAAGACGCTCCACCTAATACACGAATCAAGGACAATGACAGCCAATCCAGCACTCCTGACGATTGATGCTGAAAAAGCTTTCAACAGGGTGGAGTGGAGCTTTCTGGAGGCAGTGTTAGTTAAGGTCGGACTGGGCCCGATCTTCCACAAAGGGGTTAAGGCTGTGTACACATCCCCTAAAGCAGCTGTTGACCTGAGCAGAGGCACAAGGCAGGTCTGCCCTCTGTCAGCGATCCTATTTGCACTCTCTGTGGAAGCTCTTGCCAGAATGCTCAGAGCAGACCCTCAGGTAGAGGGCCTAGCAATAGACGGAAGGGAATACAAGGTAGCCCTCTATGCCGATGATACCCTAACCATGTGAAAAACCCCATGACTTCCATATCTACGGCCATACAGTTGATTGAAAAATATGGCTCACTTTTGGGTTTCAAAATTAATAGGTCCAAATCTATACTGTTTCCATTACAAGAACTCACCGCTGATTACGCCACAGCACTCTCCACGCTTGGGCTTGTGTTGGAGGTCAACACCCTCCGTTATTTAGGAATTAATTTGACCAAACAATTTGAGAATATGTACGAAGCAAATTTCCCCCACTTACTAAACTCCTTCCATAAAGACTTAGCGAAATGGAAAGCGCTAACGGTCTCCTGGATGGGGAGACTTAATGCAATTAAAATGGTCTGCTTACCGCGGTTATTATACCCGTTCCAAATGCCCCCCCTAAAACTCCCAGAATCATTCTTTAAAGAAGTCAAGAAAGCCATCATAAAATTCCTATGCCTGGGGAAGAAACCAAGGATATCATATGAAATCCTTATTTTACCCAAAGAGAAAGAAGGGTGGGGTGGGCCTCTCTGATCTTAAATTGTATTACCGAGCTGTACAACTGAGGGTACTGAGTATGGAGCGTTTGGAGGCGCACTCTGTGTTAAATACTTTCTTCTTAAGATAAGATCAATTCCTATGGTTCTTAAGTGGATTTTCAAGGTGCTCCCAGCTAGTAGAGTGCTACCTCTACTCTAATAAAAATGAGAAAGAAACGGTACAACGAAAACCACTTTGTACAAACTGAGGCACAGCATAAGGCAAAACAAATTTTGCTCCGGGTTCTTTTACAATTAACAAAAACTTAATAATACATCATTCAATTAGTGCATGTTGATGCAAATTACATTTATTTTCATATGATCATTACTGATTCAAGTTAAACATCACAAACAAAAATGTTATTCACTCATATATATACATTTTTCTGACAATACATATTTCTTTCACATATTTTTCACATATTTTTCCATGTGTTACAAACTGTTAATAGTTCACGTGATCCAATAATCTTGATAGGTTTCATTTTCTAAAATTGGATCTTTAACCACAAATAAAGCAGAAACCCTCGCGTTCACTGAAGAAGTAGCATCAAAAATCCTAAAATTATCAAAAGCACCGAACAAGAGCTCAGCTCAACAGCTAAACCAGAAGAGTTAGTGTACCAATTGGAAAAGCTAATTAGACGTGAAATAAGTCAAAGACTTCATGCAACAACCCTAGCACAGTACTATAAGGCCCAACGCATCCCGAGAGGATTACGTATTGATCTCGAGCCCACCTTATGTAAACAAAATCCAGAATTTGTGAAAAGATGGAGACTTATCCTGAATAAATGTTCACTAGATTTGATAATTTTAACAATTGAAAATTGTCTAAATCGTTGACGTCCATTGAAGTGGATTTGGAGAGTACTAAGAAGGCCTTATCGACCTATATGAGTAAAGAAGAACTAACAACCTTGTTGACAGAAATAGACACAAAATTGGAAAACTACCTAAGAGAAATTGAGTCCAAAAAAATAAGGAAGTTTAGGAGAGATACCCTAGACTACAAATTAGACATCGTGTACTCGTGGAAAGAATATTATCAACAAAAAGATCAACAAAGGGGAGGGAGACCATTTCCGAATAAGAGTAGACCACCACCAGAGACCATTATTGGAACCGATTGCCCAATATATTGACAAGATTATTCAACCACTGGCGCAAAAATGTACAACATACATAAAAGATACCAATCATTTCCTGAAGAAATTGGGAGAAGTAACCTTCAATACTGACTCTGATATTCTATTCTCTATGGACGTAACAAGCTCACACACAAACATCATGCACCAAGCCGGGTTGGAAGCTGTGGAATGGATGTTACTCAACACAACAGAACCAGTAAAAAGTGACCATCTTTTTATTTTGAAACCTCTGATGATTGTACTCAACAACAATTTCTTCTCTTTTGAAGATAGATATTTTGTTCAAATATCAGGCACATCAATGGGGGCCGCGATGGCCCCAAGTTATGCGAACATCTACATGTCCTACTTGGAAGAAACACTAGTAACCAACAACCCAAGATGGAAAGACAAACTTACATTTCTTGCGAGATACATTGATGACCTATTCGGAGTTTGGAGTGGAGAGGAAGCAGAGCTTTTAGAGTTCTTTGATTTCATGAACAACTCAGCCCCACGTATTAAATTCGCACACAAATATAGCCGGACCTCTATGGAGTTTTTAGATGTCCAAATATACTTGAAAAATAACAAGCTGGAAACAGATCTTCAGAAAAGAAACAGACAGGAACAGCCTTCTTTTGGCCACAAGCTTTCACCCCAGCAATACAGTGTCTAGTATCCCATTAAATCAGTTTTTGAGGTACAGACGTATCATCTCGGAGGAAGATGAGTACGAATTAAAATCAAGTGAACTAAGACAAAAATTCATCAAAAGAGGATATAATGAGGAAATGCTTAATAAACATGCAACAACAGTTAAGAATATCACGAGGCAAGAATCACTTACCACGAAACAAAAGAAAACAAAGACAGATTTGATACATGTGACCACGTACTCCCAACAAAGTAGTACGATAAAGAAAATAATCAAGAAGAATTGGGAAACATTATCCCAAGACGCCACATTGGCTAAATTATTTTCATCTCCTCCACTATTCGCCTACAACAAAAGTATATTGTTGAAAGATCATTTGATCAAATCTGACTTCAGCCAGAGATACGGCACAACAAAAGAAATATACAGAGGGACTATACCGTGCAACAATTGTAGTTCCTGCAACAATGTGATGAGAGGCAAGTCGATTAATCATCCTCACACCGGTCAGAGCATTTCACTGAAACACACTTCAACTTGTGACACTAAAAATGTCATATATGGCATAAAATGCCCATGTGGACTATATTATATTGGATTAACAACCAGAAAAGCGAAAACCCAATGGGGTGAACACAAATCCAATATTCAGAATCATTCATTGAAATCGCCAGTAGCACAACACTTCGATGCTGCCAAGCACTCTATTGCTCAAATACAGTTTGTTATTCTCGAACATGTAAAATTACCCAAAAGAGGAGGTAACATCGCCAAGTTGTTACAACAGAGGGAAATATTCTGGATCAAGAGACTTGATACAATGAACCCCAGATGGATGAATTTAGATTGGGATTTGAATTGCTATCTATAGTCATTTTCTTAATCTGTGAAAGGGACAGTGATTTTTTGTTAAATGAAATGTGATGACATTTTCATGCACAGACATCTTGTGAGCCATGAACTAGAGACTACACAAGTGCTCTAAAAATAGCGCTATGAGTATTTTGAGTGCACAGTGATTCACTTGTCATTAATTAGTAGTGGGAAAGCGGTAAATGCGGTTGTTAATACACCTGTATCAAGTAACATAACCAAAAATCTTATTAATAATGGCTGAACGAACCAAGAATAGAATAGGTAGGTCGGGTAAACTATTACCTTTTCTGATAATTTGAAATCTAAATTGAGAATCCGAAAGCGCCTATACACTTGTAAGCATTATTTTGTTTAGAGTCACAGACCATCGTTGATAAGTTTCATCTGGACTGTTTTCACTCACTAAAAATCTCTATTGACAGATAAGTAATAATCTCTATTGACAGATAGGTAATAACAAAGTAAACAACATCACAGACCTTCCAACATGGCGCCCAAAATGGCCCGTGTCGGAACGGATTTAACTTACTCTACGACAAGCAGCCGCGGTTGCTAGGCGACTAGCTTTGCAGCGCGTCGAACGAGGAAGTCACAGGGAGCGAAATTCAGCAGCAGGTACTCCGGCTGTGAGCAAGTAAGACTAGTCCCTCGCGTATGCACGCGCCCACAACATTGAACGTAGATGCCCAACATAGTATTTTCAGTTGAGTACGAACCCAAAATCCATTATTATAGATCTACGAGAGAAGTAGAAATTGGGAAGGACCCGGTTAAAGCCATTCGAAAAAGTTCGCATTTGCCAACTTCGGTTATATTGAAGCAAGCACACAACTGCCTACATACGATCAAGGTAGGAAACATTTGGAAAGATGAATAGTCATTAGAATCTTTGATAACCGCATCCAGTACGTTTCCTAACGTCTACCCCTGGTGTTTTTTTCAGGGTTTTCCCGATATGTAAACAACATATAAGACAGCGGCTGTGACCCACAGGCTCAACTGCTTTAACAGTGGTGAGTGAAAAATACAATTCTTGAAAACATGTATTGCCCTTGAGACTTGTATAAATTAGGTGATGAGCAGGGGGACCCAGTGCTTATCACAGCGACTGTTCCCTCTGCACACCACCGCCCCATTTACCGACGATCACATTATGGTGACACACATTTCGATTTTTTTACCATTACAGCTTGTGAAATTTACCCTGTTTGGGCAGCAAGCTTTTCTCTTGACACAAAGTCGAAAGGTTAGTTCATTAGTTTTGAGCCAGTAAAAGGGTAATTCTAAGTTTTCAGAGAAAACATAACATTAAAATAATTTGAATATATTTCAATTTATGTTTTACAGAAAAGAATCCAATACTCTTTAAAACCTGAAGAAGGGCATTAATTGCCCGAAACGCGTAGTTTAGAAGATAGGTAACTAGGTTTGGAAGCCTATCAAGATTATTGGATCACGTGAACTATTAACAGTTTGTAACACATGGAAAAATATGTGAAAAATATGTGAAAGAAATATGTATTGTCAGAAAAATGTATATATATGAGTGAATAACATTTTTGTTTGTGATGTTTAACTTGAAACAGTAATGATCATATGAAAATAAATGTCTTTTATGACTATATAGAGGAGTAATTTGCATCAACATGCACTAATTGAATGATGTATTATTAAGTTTTTGTTAATTGTAAAAGAACCCAGAGCAAAATTCGTTTTGCCTTATGCTGTGCTTCAGTTTGTACAACGAGATTTTCGTTGTAGCGTTTCTTTCTCAACTGAGGGTACTGATTCTGCATTTGAGGGAAAGGAAGGACCTACACTGGGTGCATCTGGACAATCACAATCTAACTCCAGCCACGGTAGTGGAGTGGCTATGGGTCCCTAGAAAGAAACTGATACAGAGACTTTGGACCCACCCCATACTGGGCATGATATGGGAAATCTGGAGGAAAGGAAGGGACATGAAGGGAGTCACACATGGCCCTCTCCCCTGAGCCACATATGGGCTCCGGGCGTGCGTGAAGAAATCCCTGGCCATACGCCATTTCAATCATGGCACGATGCAGGTCTTGAGAGGGTGGGACAATTATGGAGAGACGGCATCTTCATCACGATTACCGAACTTGAAGAGGTGCTGGGCATTCACCCGCTCCTGGTCTTCCCCTTTCTGCAGCTGAAAGGCACCCTCATGAGGAAATAATGGTATGATAAAATACAGAGGGACCTCACTCCCAATCAAAAAACAGCTGGATACAATGTCTGGGTCTAGAGGTATGATTTCGAATATGTACAGGGCGCTCGTGGAAGCTGGGGAGGGGATGAACTGTTAGCCTGAAACATAGGTGGGAACGGGACCTTGGTGGGGAATTGGACGCAGAAGTGTGGGCCTGTATCTGCAGAGGGGCCTCACAGGTATTTATTGGGGCATAATATAAACTACATGCCATCAAACTTCTTCATAGGTGGCAATATGATCCCTATAGATTGTCCAAAATGTTTCAAACGAGAAGCCCATTGTGCTCGCGTCAGTGTGGGAAAAGAGCCGACTATTGGCATATGTAGTGGGGTTGTCCCCAGGTCCAGTCCTATTGGAAAGAGGTACTTAGTTGGATCAAACAGCTAGATGGGATCTCTCGTGAGGCGACTCCCCTCCTAATATTGTTTGGCCTTGAAGAAAGCGAAGGAGAGATGAACAAGATAAATGGAATAGTGGTCCCTTTGCTCCTTGCTGCTGGAGCCTGCCTTGTAATTAGGTGGAAAGCGAACCAGACCCCCAGTCAGAGAAAGTGGATGGGGGTTGCAACCAACATCTACACAAGGGATCGAATCACTGCTGCCCTCCACGAGAGAGCAGCTCAAAATAAGCTGATATGGAATGACCTTGTAAACGAATACTTGCCTACTGCCTCACAAAATGCTGTGTAATAGAAATGTTGGTTGAAACTGGGGTACATGCTTTAACATATGCTTAACTCATTGTGTGCACCTGGGTAACCTGAGAGCTGGGACTTGGCAGTCCCATTGCCACCAGATTCGGACTTTGGACTAGGTTAACACAGACGGTCTACATTACGCAACATTTATACGCATTGAAAACAAATGTTGAATTTAGAGACGAAACTCTGCCTGGGTGAGTGGGGGGGTGGGTGGAGAAGAGGGAGGAAAAAGACTTGGATATGTAAGTTCAATGCTTGAGGTCATAAGTTGTGGGGGGACAACGGGATACTCATAATGTAAACATGTTCTAATTTGCTCCAACTGTAATTGTAACTTACTTACCTTGTTTGATAAAACTCAATAAAATCAAAATTTGAAAAAAAAGCTATTTTTCACGCTCTCCCACCTAAAATAACCAGCCCCGATTATTATAATAATTGTTTATTTATGCATTCCTTTGGGGAAAATGTAGGCCTCCCTGAAAAAATCTTCCTCCCATGTTCGTCAGAATGTTGGCATGTATGTGTAATTCATGAATATTTAATTTTATTGCATCACTTTAATAGTTTATCTCATTTGCATCACTGTGCTAAAGTGTGTACTGCATTGTACTTTCGAGTTACTCCTTAATAGGTATTCAGCTGAGAATGTGTGATCACTACTGCTGTTCATATTTTAATTGCATACCGGTCCCAGCTTAGCCAACTTTGTCTTTTTCCGCAATTTACTACGGATTTGGCCATTTCTTACTCTAATCTGGTAGTTATTGGGGACTTTAATACTCACCCCAATGACCCGAATAACTTGCATGCCAAACATTTGGTAGCAAGTCTAGACGACTTCTCTCTGTCACTGCGGAATTATCTCCCCACACATTCTACGGGCAACACGATTGATCTGATCTTCTGTGAGAAAGAACTGACGTCCACTTTTAGCCCCCTTCCAGTGACATGGTCTGACTATGCTCTCCTAGCCTATATTGATGCCCTGCCTGCTCCTCTTACAGACCCGATGCTTTTGGAATAGGGTAGAACCCCTCTTACTAGCACCATTTAGTTGCCAATACGAGCCATCTTATAAGATTTCACTGCTTGGAGCCGTGCAGCGCCTTAATTAATGCTCTGATGTATGTAGCTGACTTTTTTGCTACTATTGAGACACAGTTTGGCCACCGCAAACCTTCGGGCCGTTGGTTTTACACACAATCTCCGATCCTGTAAACAAAGCTGTTGCCTCCTTGAACGCAGGTGGCGCTTTAATTGTGACCAAGAGGCAAAGGATGCATATAAGTGGGAAATGACACATTATCATACAGCAGTCTCAGCTGCAAAATCCCTGTTCTATTGTTATGCACATTAATTATTTAAAGTCCCAAAGAACTCTCTTCTACCCTTGGAGACTGATGCCTACTGTCCTCAGTTTCAATGTGACGTTATTAGCACTTTTTTATTGAGAAGACCTGTCTAATTCGTCAGTCAGTTGCTAATGAAAGCTCACTTTATGCCAACTCTGATCAGAATGATGAGGTTCTTAATACATGCTGCACTGAATCTTTTCAATGTGAGCCCATTGATGATGATATGGTATTCAAGGCCTTGAGTAAACTTAGATCTGCATCTCCAATTGACCATTGCATATTCTCCAGGCCCTCCTTTGAGTGCTATGTCTGTTTTTACAGCTCCTCTGCACTACTCATCTGGACACATACACCTTTAACAGAGCCACCACATGAACTCAGAGACTGCCTCTCGGCTATTGGGAGTTGGATGTCACGCAACTGGCTCAATCTGAATGGCTTGAAGACTGAGGTTTTGGTAGTTGGCTCTCAGACACCTAGAGCCAACTGGAATGCTGAGTTCTGGCCAGACTCTGCGGCCTCTAGTACATCACTTAAAAGCCTGGGTGTGAAGCTTCTTTCATCAGGGTCGAGAGAAGCACAGGTCACTGCAGTCTTAAATGTTGGCTTTGCAAAGCTCAAAGTGCTCAAGGAAGTACTTCCCTTTCTTTCCGCGGACTGTTGGGTTAAGGTGGTCACTGTGTCAATTATGGGATCAATCAATTACTGTAACACGATTTATTTAGGGCAGCCAGCCTTTAGGATCCATCGCCTGCAGGTCCTTCAAAATTCTGCAGTGTGACTGGCCTTGGCAGCGCCAAGACTTACTCCTTCGGCCCTTTTCCTACGGAAGCTTTACGTCAAAAGTCATATAGAGTTTAAGATTCTGTGTATAACTCATCGAGTGATTCATAGGACAGGTGCTGCCTGCCTCCAAGCCAAACCTGAGGGATACACATCCCTACTAGGTGCTTTCGTTCAAAGTCCCAACTCCTGTTGAAAATCCCCCAATTTCAGAAAGCTCGGATGGGGTCTGGTTATTCACGGTCCTTGCCCACCTTTTTGAATGCCCTTCCTTTCTCTCTACTGGCGAGTACAAGGTATCCGCAGTTCCGAAAAGCTTTCAAAACTCATATTTTTTAAGTAAGCCGACAGCCTTCTTTTTAGTTCACCTTTGTCTCTCCTAGCGCCTAGATACCCTTGGGCCTTTGTTGGTGCACTATAAATCCAGTACATCACATCACATTACATTACACTATCAGAGACTTTCTTCACAAAATGAAACACCAATAATTAATATATATCTAGAAGGAGAAAACACAAACATCTGGACTTACAATTAACCCAATTGTAAACACTTGTATCTGACTCCCTGTGCATGATTTATTTTCAGAAATGAGCATTATTTTTTTTAGAGATAAGGCAGAAAGGCTGTACTCTTCTGGGCTGCGAAATCTGCAGCCTTTAGGAGGTCACAGTAGGGCAAAGCCCTGTGACTTTTTGGAAGAGGCAGACAGAGCCATTGTAAACGGAAAGGCTCGCTTTGCTTCTGAAAGGACCTTCTCGTGGATTTCCTGACACTTGAGGCCTCAAAGTTTTGGGGTTTTACTGCAGGGTCATGGTCACTTAACAGACATGCTTTGGTTTCCATAGTAGACAAATTCACAAAATTGCACTTGTTGTCCTAGTCTTTCTTGTCGCAGTCCTCAACTTCGAAGTAGTGTTTTAAACTCTCTCTTTCGATACTGAAGCAGTATACACCTACTGCTCACACAGCCATAATTAGCCCTCTGCAGAGCTCTCAAGTTTTCCCTTGCCATGCGTAGGTCTGTGTGTGACAAAGAGGCAGGCAGGCTGATTATTAATAAAGAAAAATAGTCTTTATTTGACTTAATTTCTTCGGTAAAAATAAATCATCGCCAAGCAAAGTTCTTCAAAATAAATGATCTCTTTTCACTTGTTTTCTGGTTTTTAGTATTCTTCTCTTTTCCTTCTGTGCAGGGACGCAATATGGACCTCTTGATTTTCTTCTACTCTTAATCCTCGTAAGCCCACAGGCTTACCGTCTCCATGTCCAGCTGGTTCTGAAAAAAGAACAAGAATGAAAACCCCAGTCTTTCATCCCAGGTGCTTTATATACGTTTTGCTTAATTAGCCAATTAGAGCCTGGTTTACTGGCCAAGGCATAAAAACCCTTGTAAACCCCGCCCCCTTTTTCTGAAGGTACCGAGGAGAATGGCGTCCCGTTTGCTGTGAGACCCGATAGCCTATCTGGGACAAAATGCAGGTGAGCTAGCTTTTCAAGTTGTTCTTGTGACCCCCTCTGCTTAGATACAAGGCTTCTCTCTGTGCTTTTTTTCCATCCATGTTACTCCCGACATTGTCTAAGGAACCATTACTTAGTTGCGGCATGATACTTAGCCGCGGCTCGGCAGTTCTGATCCCTCGAGGTGTTCCACGAGGGGAGAGAACACCTATATGCAGCTGCTCGAGGAGCGGTCTGTTCGAATGTCGCGGTTCGGCGTTATCGACCCCTCGCAGTGCTTCACGAGGGGAGAGCACGCCAGCAGGCAGGTGTTCCGTGCCAAGGTCTTTTTGTGCCGCCCCGCTCCTGTTCACCCCAACTAAGTCCTCAGCCGCAACGTCCCTGTTACAGCTAGATGCAAGATCACTCCCGTCACTCTGGGCATTCTGCCGTTGTGGCCCCACCATGCCCCGAGATCGTTGCACTCAGCCTGTTGTGGGACAATCTCCCCTGTTATACCGGCGGTTTTTACAGTCATCTACTAATGTTATTTTTGGAATTAAAATGCAAAAGAAAAAACCCCCATAGGGCTCAATGGGAATGGGGAAGGCGCTAATAAGGGTACCGCAAATTGCGGTACCGTTATTAGCTCCAAGTCCCTTTGCGGGTCCCGTCCTTAACGCCTGGTACAACCAGGCGTTAAGGGAGGACCCGCAAAGGGAACTCGTAGTAGGGCGGTATGGGATTACCGGCACCGGTGCCCTTACCGGTGCCGGTAATCCCTTACCTCCCACCTCGTAATGAGGGCCAGGGAGTCCCTTCCCTCCCCACTAGAGTGGTTATTCAACAAATTGTTTAACACATTCTTTTTTTAGCCCTATCTCAGACACATATCATGCCCCTTGGATCACTCGCCCCTGAGCTGACAATGAACCAACAGCCAGGCCATTATACGGGAAATATATTGGTATTCATTTAAATTAAAAGTAATAGAAATGAGGGTGAAAATGTAAAAGAAATACTTTATCCATGGCACAACACAAATCAACTTCTCACAGCATAAGTAAATCACAAATGTGAGTTAAAAAGTGAGTTAAAAAGAACACAATAACAATTGTAAACTTTCTGCCAATTTCACTCCACAAAATAATGACACTGATCAATAATATAATTTCGCCCAAACATTTGGTTTAAAATAAACACAGGGTGATTTATCGCTTTGTTTTCCAGACCCCTCCCCCCCTTGCTTTGGTCTAGGTTGGGAAGTCGGAAAGAAAAATTGGAATGCTTTGGGGAATTTTGAATTTCAAATCCCCCTTACTGAAAGGCCTGTGTTGGGGAAGCTGGATGAAAGGTTTGGACTGACTTAAGAACAAAGACAACCCTTTTCCTTAAAGAAGTCGGGGTCAGCTGAACAACAAGGATTACCTAATTAAATTATAGGCGATAGTTTTCAGAGCACACTTGGCAGTGAGCTTTGTTAATTTCAAATTTTAACAACATTCACCGTGGAGTGTTCTGCCAAATGGGGAATTAATAAAATGTATATTTTCGTTTACATAGGCTAGAGATCTACACAGTTTTGCCCCCCACCCACTATAAAGGGAAAGGGTTCAATGCAAGCAGACTCCCCCCACCTTTTGGTTTTCCAAGACTTAGGTCTACTTGCATAGCAAGCCTCTGTTTAAGGTTCAGGAAACCAGCTGCATCTTATGACACTCTGGAAAGATAGGGCAGGTGTCTGGTCACTCCACTCTCAAAGATGGCCTCCCGCTCTCCACCACAGTACCCATTCAGATTTGAGACCTTCCTAGAAATAGATAGCTCCACCCAGATGCACTCTACGCAATCTCCTCTGCTGTCTGCTTACAGCTGTCCGATGGTAAGTTTCAGCAGCCTTCCTGATGGTCTGTCTCTTCTCTCTGTCCTCCTGTCTTTCTCCTTTTTCTGTCTCCCCGGTTTTTATGTATGTCCTGTTCTAGTGCATTCCCCCTTATATAGCAGCAATGACATCACCAATTTTACAATATTGGGGAAGTACCCTGCAATAATCACTGCCACTAGGATTGGACAGTTACCCCTCTCTCTCCTCCCAACCCAGCATCTAAGTCAGGATTGGTTTAGGGGTCTAGAACACCATATGGCAATTCCCATTTGTAATCGCCCCTTTGTTCTCCTTTCAACTTTTTGGCAAAAACGAGTTAGGTATCACAACTTCATAATGTTACTAGCAACTGCCATACTAAACATATTTTCTGTTTTAGCTGATCATGGAGAATTAGATAAGCCGACCACCAAATCTGTACGATGTAGCATAGGGGTGTCACGGTATTCGTTTTATGACGGTACGATAACCTTCTTGCCAAATGACGGTATATCATGGTTATCGCGGTATAGCAGGTGGAGTTAACTAATCTTAACAAATATTTTCTAAAAGGTCAGAATTGGGCTTTTCAACATACTTTCCACTGAAATGCCTTGCTTCCACAAAACACAAACACACGTGTGGAGAGGAGTGGGTGGGGTGGAGGCCTGCTGCAACTGGCAAACCAAACTGAATACCTTTTCTTAAGTGGTCATTTAGGCTTTTTGCTCCCCCACTGGCTACTGGTGAAGATGAACATGTTGCCATCTTGATAACCTGCATGCCACAGATCAATGGAGGGCGATGGTACTATACGCTTGTGCGCATACACACACACACACACGCACTCTCTCTTTACGTTACAGCCTTTAGTTTACTTGCAGGCCAAAAGGTTTTCAGTAATCACTGACATGTTACCCTTTGGTATGGCAGCAGGGAATACCCACAGAGATGAGTGAATTTTGCAGTGTGACTTATTATATGTAAATTCAATGATAGAACCAGCGAAATCCCCCATTGCCATATGTTTAGAGAACATTATCCATTATAAATATATAAACCCCAAAGCCGCCACCCCAAAGTAAACCCTTTTCCTTCTTGGCACTGTATCTATTCTTCCTATTGCTAACATATTGATTTTGTGTAAGGCACGTGTGGTTTATGGAATGGCATTAAAAACTGCTCCAACTGAAACTACTTGGCAGACGGCACATCCAACAGTGCAAAACCAAGACTGTGCAGCAATTGCTTACTGCAGCCTTTCCAAATCAGGTTGAAAAACACACTTAACGGTATGAACGGTATAACGGTATAAACAATGTGACGGTTATTATTGTTCAATTAAGTGGTTCACGGTATCTTTAACGGTATACCGTTATACCGTTACATCCCTAATGTAGCATGGCCATGTGGCACATTTCTACCGTTTCCATAAAAAGCACAACAGTTATGAAGATGTAAGTTATTAAGCATATCCATTATTTCATTTTCCACCCACTCGCCACCTCTCACATTTAGAACATGTTCAGATCAACCAGAAACGTAGTCTAACTAGCCATTACAGTTCCCAGAGTCAAAGGTAGATGCATTTTATAGCCAAAAAATCACCTAGAAATGACATAAAAAATGGTATAATAATTAAACCATATTATGGTTGCTGAATAAAAGGCCTACATGATAATAGTCCTTTTAACTTAATTGTGAATCTTTCTGTGGGACAAATGGCAATTTTTGCTTCTGGCCATTTGTTTTCACTGGGACAGCCTGTACCTTAATCGGTCTCCTTTGTGTTGGAAGCTTGCTCTTGGAAGTGGATGCTCTGTTTTTTCACACAAATTAGTCGTGCTCCAGCCAAGGGTGACTTTCCTTGGAGTCCCTTCTTTCAGAGCCAGCAGGTCTGGAGAACACTGAATTTCAACGCCTTATTCAGTACATTTTTCTTGTGGGTGGTCATTAGATAGGAGATATGACATCTAGGCTGGAAGAGGGAGTTTTCCTTTGTGAGGTTTTGCCCAGTAGCCAGAAACAGGGTCTGCCTTGGGCTGACATTTTCCTTGCAAAGTGGCTCTTCAAATGTCACTGGAGTTTTGTAGGTGAAACATAAAATACATTGCTTTTGTCAACCCACACATCATGTTTTGTTTTCCTGACATTGTTCTGTGAGCAGTGATATTTTTTACACTTTTGCTTGTTAAAGCCGTTTTTATTTGCACACACATATGCAGGCCGTTTTTGTTTTCAATGCTTAGAAATCCTGTTTTCCATGTAACAGGGATCTTTGATTCCTCCTGCTGCTTGTCCATTGGTAATGACAGGTAGGCCCCTTTCCATATGGCTCTTTAACTTTACTTGAAAAACCAAAACAAATGCCAGGCCGTTTTTGTTTCAGGGTTTACAATCTTGTTATTCATGTGAAAGGGACTTCTGTTTGGGGCCTTTAAATACACCCACAAGATGTTGAAGAGCCACGGCGAGAGGATAGAGCCTTGAGGGACGCTGCAGGTGGATAGTGTAATAGGGGAGAGAAAATGTCCCAGTTGAACCTGCTATGCTCGGTCAGAGAGGAAAGAGGCCAGTCAGTTCAGTGCCAGGCCCGTGATGCCAAGGGTATCACAGAGCCGACTTGTCAGGGTGGCATGATTGACTGTCGAAGGTGGAGGAAAGATCCAGAAGGATAAGAATGGATGGAGAGTTGAATCGATATATGACAGCAAGTCTTCAAGGGTGTTCAGTAGAGAAGTTTCCAGCTCTGAAGCCAGTCTGGTGGTTGTGGAGGCAATTAACAGATTCAGTGTGTTGAATCAGTTGGGAGACGGCCAGCTTCACCAGGAGGCTGCCCAAGAAGGGGGTAATGAAGATAGGGCAGGCAGGAGGGGTTGCTAGAGGGAAAGGATGCACAAGGCGGTGATTGAGGGGTAGTGGGAAGGAGCCAGAGGCAAACGAGTGATTACAGAAATCAGTCAAGGCTGGCGCAAAAGAGGCAATGTTGTCCTTGATTGTTCTGGACGAGCAGGGGAGCACCTGTTTGGAGGAGACTTTCATAGAGAGGACTTGTCTAGAGGTCTCATCCGGTGCTTTGGGCAAGAAAGAAGAGAGTAGGAGGGAAAGGATGAGGGCGTTTAAGGGGGGCCTGAGAGCTCGGGATGGATGGGGGGAAGGGAGTAGAGGAGAGTGAGACCAGTAAGTTATGACCAACTAGGTCCCAGTTGCCCACAAACATTTTAGGCACGAGTGAGAGCAAGACAAGGGAGCTGAATGCTATGAAGGAGCATTCCGGTGATGGTTCCCTGTCCGTATTTCTGGGTCATCTATTTGGGTGGCCAGGTGAGAGACTGCTGAACTGGCAATGTATCATGTCTTTGCTTTGCAAAATCCCTAATTTGTTTCTGGTTAACTCTCAAGACCTTTTACAGGTGGAATTTGTGTATGAAAATTGTGTGGATGTAGTAAAAATTCACTTTCACTCCCACGTGATAAAAAGGGCCAACCTTGCCAACATTTGGGCATTCCTTGTTCTGGGTTATAAACTATTCAAAGATCTGGGAGCCCTTTGCGAAGGTTATCATGACCCACACTACAGGGTCTCGTTCGATATGGACACCACTGTTTTTGAGAAGGATATGACTGATACATTTTTTATATGGGTAGTCATTTATTCTCCACTTTTGAAATGTATTATTTTTTTAATCATCCCAAGTCATCCGGAGACGCAGTAGTGTTTAGTCTATTTTCCAAAAACTGAGCAGGGGCGATGGTGAAAGCCAATGTTCCTTCTTTGTGCCAACCTGTTTCATCTGCTCTGCCTGAAGCCTGAAATGGATAGTCATTGCAACCAACTACAGAAAAAGAGAAATTAACTCCATATACAATGCAACATCCACAGACTGGAAATGGAAATCACCGGCACAGATTATGCTACAAGATGCCATGGATGATGACCACAAGAAACACACACAACAGCTAGGTTTCAACACTTATTCTGTAATGTAACAGGATTGGGTTGGAGCATGGCCTGTGGGAGAGTATTAAATTCAAAACTTGGGAGAATCTAAGCAAAACAGGAGAGAAGTGCAGTGGAAGGGCTTAATGTCAAGGACCTACGGTCTCAAGTCCATTCCCTATACTAGGTATCAAACTCGTAGCCATCCATCAAGGACAGTGTTCAGCAAGTCCCTCACGGATCGGGCTTGGAAGCCCGTGACAGAAATGTTTGCGGGTTAAAAGACTGAAGATTATTTCCCCGAAATAACCTTCAGTCTTTTCTCCCATGAACATTTCCGACTTGGCCCAGACCCGCACACCTACTTACCTTGTGGCGGCACACTTCGCTATGTGCTGCCGACTCACTGTGTCCCTGCGACTCCTGTTCCCTTTCACTTCTGTGATTTCCTTTTTAAAACATTTTTTGTTTTTCTTTTTGGGATCAGCTGCAGGGAACACCCCGCAACCCCCGCTCACAATATAGTGAATGAGAGTGCGGGGCACACCCCGCAGCTCTTAGCACCGAATGGGGGATTTGGTCAAACTTTCTTTCGGCCGTTCGGAATTTTCAAAAGGCCGAAATTCTGCCAAATCTCCCATTCAGGCTTTTTTTGTGGGCTTTTTTGGTGATTCCCTTCTTCACAGCTGTTTAAGTGTCCTAGCACACTTATTTAACAGTGACTTTGCCGTGCTTGTCTTAAGCTTTGTCTTGTCCTTGGCTTCATCATGACCTCTGTCTTGGCACTGGATCACAGGATAGGGTGCAGTCTCACAATTGTAAGCATGGAAAGGTAATAGTCAGTAGGTAAGCAAGAAATAGCAAGCCCAGGGAGGAATAGAAGCGGTCCAGACGCAACACAGTATTGGAACACCCAAGAGCGGAATGAGATGCGATCCGCGAGGACCGCGAGGCAGGGAATCCAGGAAGGGAAGGGTGCGGTAGCTTGCAGAGCGGCCGCGGAGAGCAATCCAGGAAAGAACACAGAAGGAATCGCTAGACAGAGATTCCAGGTAGGCGAATGCTAGGACCACTTACCGGAACTTCGGAACAAAAAGCATTGAAACACGCCGTACTGCAGGGCGGGGTGCTTATCTAGCAGAGACGTACTTCCCAGGAACTAGACCTCGGATCCGATTACCACCATGTTGGGGGGCATGAGATGCTATCCTGGCTCGTTGTCGTACCGACCAGGACGTCCAAAGGGGGCGGTAGCGTCGATTCCTGACAGTATACCCCCTTCGAAACCCCGAACCACCTGGTTTGCCATGATGTAACCAATGGAATTGCTGGACCAGTCTTGGGGCATTTAGGTTGGAGACTGGCTCCTATGTATGATCACTTGGTGGATATCCTTTCCATTCCACCAAGTATTGCAAGCGTCCTCTCTTGTATCTGGAATCACAGATTCAGGAGACTTCATATTCAACTTGTCCTTGGACCAGCAGTGGAGATGGGCGAGGTGTATGATTAGTGGATGGATGGTAGGGTTTTAGCAAGGAAGTATGAAAAACGGGATGAATCTTTTTCCAAGTTATTGGTAGACGTAGTTGATAGGCCACTGGGTTGATGGTTTTGGATACCTGGAAGGGCCCATAGAATCGGGGTGCCAATTTGTTAGGTCTCAAATGTCCTGGCAAGTAGCGGGAGGACAACCAAACTTTATCACCCACGACGTAAAACGGGGCTGAACGTCTTTTGGCATCTGCATACCACTTTACGTCATCCCTGGCCCTGGATAATTGATTCTTTACTTCCTGGCGGACTGAAGCTAATTGTGCAGTCCAGGAGTCAACAGAGAGTACAGGACTAGGTGAAGGCAACACTAAAGGAAGCACTGAAGGATGAAAACCCTTGTTACAGAAAAAGGGGCTAGTCCTTAAAGCTGAATGTTCAGAATTGTTGTAGGCGAATTCAGCAACCGGAATCAAAATGGACCAGTCATCCTGTACTTTGGTGGAGAAACATCGCAGATACTGTTCAAGGGTTTGATTGACTCTTTCAGTAATGCCATTGGTCTGGGGATGATACCCTGATGACAGAGCACGTTGGATACCAAGTGCCTTACAAAGGTATTTCCAAAATCTCGAGATGTACTGAGGTCCACGTTCAGAGATGATCTTGGACCGGAGTCCATCTAGACGAAAAATGTGTTTCACAAAAATTCCTGCCATCTCAGGAGCAGAAGGCAACTTCTGTAATGGAGTGAAATGGCCCTTGTGTGAGAACAGATCAATGGATACCATTATGACTGTATGTCCCCTGGAGGGGGACAGGTCTACTATGAAGTCAGTAGCTATGGTTTCCCAGGGTCGATAAGGGAGGTCTGGTCGGAGGAGAAGTCCTGCTGGTTTTCTGTTAGCTGTCTTGTTCTGATTGCATATAGCACATGCCCGAATATATGCTTGAAAATCCTTGGCCATTTTAGGCCACCAAAAGTTTCTTTGAATGGAATTAAGGGTACTATTGGCTCCACAATGTCCTGAGTGGAAGGTATCATGACACAGATGAATTATCTGTTCCTTCAAGGTCTGGGTAGGAATTACTAGTTGGGAGCCTCGAAAAAGAAAGCCATCTTTATAGTTCAGGACCCTAAAATTACGTTCCTGGTAATCTGTCCAGAAAGGTCCGATTTTATGGTTTCTATTTTGACAGTCCCCAGGATGTCACTGGCCTGGGTGATGAACACAGTGTTTGGGAACATCTTGGGCAGTTTGTGAATATCTAGTGTAGGATAGTCTGGATGTTTGGATAAGGCATCTGCGATGATGTTTGAATTCCCTGGGATGTGTAAGATGTGAAACTGGTATTGGGCAAAAAAGAAGGCCCATCGTGCTTGTCGACTATGTCTGCATTCCATGGACTGGAGGACTTGAAGGTTTCTGTGGTCTGTCCGCACCTGTACAGGGTGAGTGGCACCCAGGAGGAGATGATGCCATTCCTTGAAAGCTTGGCGAATGGCCAGTAGTTCTTTTTCTAAAACTGAATAATGACTTTCGCAAGGGAGAAGGGTTCGGGACAGATAAGCTATCGGATGTTCTAGACCATCATCAGCTTCTTGTTTTAGAACCACACCAATGGCATATTCTGAAGCATCCGTTTCCAAAAAAAGGGCCTTGAGACGTCAGGTTGGATCAGAATGGGTCCTTGAGTGAACAATCTTTTTAGTTTCTGAAAGGCAGCTTCTTGAGATGAAGTCCAAACAAATGGAACATCCTTTATGAGTAATGACACAATCGGTTGAACTATAGCAGAGAAGGACGGAATGAACTTTCTGTAGAAATGTGCAAGGCCCAGGAAGGATTGTACTTGTTTAACGTAACCTGGAACAGGCCAAGAAGTGATGGCTTCAACCTTGTTTGGATCCATGGCCACGCCTTGAGGGCTTAAGACAAACCCCAGGTAATGCACCATAGAGACATGAAATATACACTTTTCGGGTTTGGCTAGCAAGTGATTTTCCCTTAACCTTTGCAAAACTGCAGGGACGGATTCTTGATGTGATTCAGGATTTCTGGAATATATCAAGATGTCATCTAGATATACAATTACAAAGAGGAAGAGCATGTCTGAGAAAACTCGATCCATAAAACTTTGAAAAACAGCTGGGGCATTGGCAAGACCAAAAGGCATAACTAGATACTCGAAGTGCCCAAAAGGTGTTCGAAAGGCAGTTTTCCATTCGTCGCCTTCTTTAATTCAGACCAAACGGTATGCTCCTCTTAGGTCCAACTTGGTGAATATCACGGCACCTCGAAGAGCTTCCAGGATGTCCGATATCAGAGGTAAAGGATATCTGTCCTTCTGGGTACATTGATTCAGGCCCCTATAGTCCAAGCATGGCTGTAATTCCTTGGTGTCTTTCTTGGGAACCAAAAACAGGGAAGCCCCTGCAGGGGATCGGGATGGGCGGATGGTTCCGTTAGCCAGGTTGGTGTCCAGATACTCTCGTAAGGATCTTTTTTCAGGTTCTGACAGGATAAACATCCTGCCAAAGGGTATTATAGCATTCTCCTTTGTGTCAATGACACAGTCTTTTGGTCTAAGTGGGGGTAAGGACTGGACAATAGCCGATGAGAAGACATCCGAAAAATGTTGATAGACGTCTGGCACTTGATTGACATTGGAGACAGTTAGGGGATGAGTTCCTTCAACATTTTCCGTGGATATAGTAGGTCTGGTTTCCTTTGTAAGGCAATGCTGTGAACAAAATTCTGAGCCCAGAAATAAGGAACCGGCGGTCCGATTAATGTATGGATTGTGTTTTTTTAACCATGGCATACCCAGGACCACTGGGTAGTGAGCAGCCTTTATGATGTCGAATCATATGGTCTCTTGATGGTTGTGTATAGATAGTACAATGTCCAAGGTTTGTTGGGTGATGGGTCCAGAAGATAAGGGAGAACCATCTATTCCTTCGACTGTCTGAATAATCTCCTCGGATTCTCTTGGAAGGTTGTGTTTTGCTGCCCATTCATCATCCATGAACACGCCCATGGCTCCGCAGTCCACCAAAGATAACACTGAATGCGTTGTTCCAATGGAAGAGGTCAGAGTTACTTGAAGGACTACCAAGTTACATCTTGTTGTGAGATCAAGAATTTGAGGGTTGGAGCGACCTTTGGCCTCCCTAAACTGGGCTCCATTCAGGATCGGAAGCTGGCGTTCCCAAACGTTTTGGAGGAGCTATGGGACAATTCCGGACTATATGTTTGTCCGAGGCACAATACATATATAGGCCGCTATCAAATCTCCGGTTTCTTTCTTGGACGGACAAAGCTCCTCTCATAGCTCCCAATTGCATCGGTTCTGGCTCAGCTGGAGGGTTTTCCCTGGAAGTGGGAGCGAACGACAACATTTTGGGAGGAGAGCTTTGTGTTCTTTTCCTTTCCGCCTTTCTCTCTTGTATTCTGAAATCAATTTGCAAGGATAGGTCCACAAGAGCCTGGAATGATCCAGGGCATGCCATCCTGGCCAGCTCGTCCTTTACTTCCTCATTCAGACCACGACGGAACAAAGTGAAACAAGCTTCTGCAGACCAGTCAGCTTCCTTTGCAAGTTGTTTGAATCTGGTGACATAAGACAACATATCTTGTGAACCTTGTTGGAATTCCAACAATCTTTCTTGGGCAGTGTAAACCTGGTCCGGACGGTCAAACATTTCCTCAAATGCCTTGATGAACCCATCATAACTGTCCAGTAAGGCGTCTCCAGAGGAAACCATTGGTATAGCCCAAGCAAGGGCATTTCCAGTAAGATGGGCTATGACAAATCCCACCTTGGCTCTGGGGGTGGAGAAATAGTAGGGCTTAAAGGTGAAGTGAACCAGGCATTAATCCAGCAAGGAACGCGGCAATTTGGGGGAGCCATCATATTTATCCACTACCCCACCTGGTGATGCGCTGTCCTGATATGCAGAATCCCTGGATAGAACTAATTGTTTTAGGGCAGCGGTCTCAGCCTTCAAGTTTTGTACCTCAGTAGAGAGTTCTTTCATTCTACGCAAAAGGTCTTGCAGGGCTGGATCCATCTCTGGCCTCTTGTTAAGTGGGGGGCATGTCAAACAGTCAGTGTCAGCTCTGTCACAGCTTTCAATGTTCACACTATCTTGACCTGCTGGTAGGCTCACCTGTATGCACTTGGATAGTTTATTTCTTGTCGACTCCGTCTGCCTGTGTTTCCTGGAAGTGCGGGATTCGTGCACATAAGGGCGACCTTCTTCTGACGCCACTTCGCCAGTGAAGTCTCAGGAGTTCACAGTGTGGACGGTACCTTCCCAGGATGGAGGGGGGAAGGTAATAGTCAGCAGGTAAGCAAGTAATAGCAAGCCCAGGGAGGAATAGAAGCGGTCCAGACGCAACGCAGTATTGGAACACCCAGGAGCGGAATGAGATGCGATATGCGAGGACCGCGAGGCAGGGAATCCAGGAAGGGAAGGGTGCAGTAGCTGGCAGAGCAGCCGCAGAGAGCAATCCAGGAAGGAACACAGAAGGAATCGCTAGACAGAGATTCCAGGTAGGCAAACGCTAGGACCAGTAACCAGAATTTCAGAACCGAAAGCGTTGACATGTGCCGTACCGCAGGGGCGGGGTGCTTATCTAGCAGAGACGTACATCCCAGAAACTAGAACGCAGATCTGATTACCGCCGTGTTGGGTGGCATGAGATGCTATCCTGGCTCATTGTCATACTGACCAGGATGTCCAAAGGGGGCAGTAGCGTCGATTCATGACAGTGGCGCTGTAGATAAGTTCCTTTATTGCTCTTACATCAAGCGTCCTTAAGTTACTTTATGGGAACCCACTGGGTCCCATAACCCAGGCTTACATTATCCAACACCAGCCGTACCACCATTTAGTGTAATGATAGCCGTGCGCAGTTAAATGATACCATTACACACGATATTCATTGCAAGCTGAAGACCAGATTTGGCAAACACACCATTTATAGCCAGCTGGCCAATGTCATCAAGTATGTATAAGCCCTGACATCCTAGGTAACCCAGTGCTTCCCAAAGTTGCTTGAGAAGATTTCAGACCAAGCGAAACAGAATAGTTTTGTAAGCATTTTCAAAAAATTACGTGAAATGTGAATTATAATTGATTTTGGCTCAAAGTACTAAAGGGTAATTCTGGAAACAGACTGTCAAACTCTAAACGTCTATATCGTTATAAGGGTAGCCAGGTTTATTGGCACTCTGGCAGATTCCTGCAGTATTTCGGCTAGCATGCACGCTACTGTAATATCCGGGGGAAATCTTTATAACCCTTCACCAGCTGCCACTGGCCCTGGGACTGTGCTGGGAACAAGGTGGGGGGAGCCCAGGGACTGTGGTGGGAGCAGGATTGGGGGGAGCCATGGGATAGTTGTGGGATCAGGGTAGGGAGAGCCCATAATCTGTGCTGGGGTGAGGTGAGCCCAGGCACTGGGTAGGAGTGGGATGAGGGAGCCCAGAGATTGTGATGGGAGCCAGTGGAGGAGCCCAGAGTCTATACTGGAAGCAGGGTGCAGCGACGGCGCGCAATAGTTCATAGCCATTTGGACTTACTGTCCATTTGGCCTTTTTGGGGGGCCTGGCTGCCCACATTTTGCTCAGGAGGGTCCAGGCCAAAGAAGTTTGAAGACCACTGGCCTAGGGTATCATTACCTTATTGGAACTCAAGGGGATTCTCACATCTACTGAAGAACAGTAGAATTATTTGCTTATCTGCCTCCAAAAAACTTTAATGACTGAGCCCCCGATGTTGGAGGGTTATGAGTTTTTTTTCATTAAGGCGATCCGGGGGATGAAGGGCTGCCCATTTGGTGGGCTGCTCAATGCAGTCAAGGGTGCCCAGGGCTTCTTAGGGAAACAAATTAGAAGTATAAGTTATTATATTTTATTAGTTTTAACCGAATGGCTGGAGCTGAATTTGCTTGTGGTGCAAACATTTATTTTATTTAATGTATATTTTAATCCCTCCAATGCAGTGATGGATGAATTTCTGTCCGAGATGTTGTTTTTATTGTTGGCATAATCCCCTGAAGAAGGTGGAAGTATAATTGTTGTAGGGGATTTTAGTGCTCAATGCCTTGACACCCCTTGGTATATATGTACCAACAGGTCCTCAATCTCAACGAAGGCACGTGAAAGAGGCCTGGGAATTAGGCAGGACTTTGAGGCTTACGATCTGTCACCCCTAAATGGTTACTCAAGGCGATAATCCTCCCCATTTTACTTAGAGTAGAACAGTTTTGGATTATATTTTTATATCATCTGATTTTTGGCTTACGGGGGAAGTTTTGTCACAATACCATCAGATTTAAGTGGCCACTGTATGCTTCAGTACACTATCCCACTAACCAGGATTGTGATTCGACCCATGGAAAATCAAAACCTAACTATTAGGTCAGAGACCATACAGTATTATGGTGTCCCAAGGTGACACCAGTATTTAACGGCTTGGTATGTGCTCAGTGTAAAGAACTCATGGTGGCAACAGTAAAGACAGACACAAGTGATCACAGTTCAAGGGTGTTTATTGAACAATAAATGCAGGGTGGAAAAATGCCTAACCTAAACCTAAATCTAAGATGGGAGCAAGCGTCAGCCATCAAATGAAAAATAAGGCAGTCCTGTTGGTGTCGTGTCAAATTAAAAGGGCCTATACTAAAAAAAAACGATCACCAAATCCTTACAACTAATTACAGAAAGAGTGTGGGATAGGGTTTCAATAAAGAAAGAAGTGTTCTCAAATCATAAGTCAGGATGTGATTGCCAGGGTGGGTCTCCCTTCCCCAAGCACTGGACAAAGTGGATCTCCTGAGCAAAGCACATGCTCCAGCTTTCCCAGAACGAGCCGATAGTTCTGTATTAGCTCTCCGGTTTTTCGATGGTTATGTCTCTTTTCAATAAAAAAGTCTCTTGCCTTTGAGGCCTGATGTATCCAACAAACAAACACAAAAGTTCTGTTCCACATATACGTTGGGTGATGTCTTCACCCCTGGGTCCCCCTCTTCTGGGCGTAGACCCCTCACGAATCGTATTCAATAAATCAAATAGCCAGTTCCTTTTTCCAATGAATTTTGGGAGGTAACCTTCTACTCCTGGATCTCCCACTGCCGGCTCGGACCCAAATGACAAGGGGGACAGTTCACTTCCCCTGGTCTTCCAATACTTCTTGTATTCATGAATCTTAATGTCTTTTTAAACAATTCTTTGGGCTTCGCGCCTGGGTCTCGCTCTTCCAGGCGTAGACCTTTCACAAATCGTATTCAACAACTTAACTGAACAGTTTCCTTTTTAATCAACTTTTGGGTGGTAACTTTCTACCCCTGGATCACCCTCCTCCGGGCTCGGATCCCTTTCAGATGTCAGCCTCCCTCTTCTGGGTTCACTATGACTTTTCTTAGTTTAACATAACATGTCACTGTGGACAACCCTCTGCCGAGTTCACTCCTGTTAACACACTGTTCATAGGGACTTCAGGCTCTGCCCCTTTTCATCAGCATCCCTCCGCCGGGTTCACTCTTGCCAACCTTTGTAACACTGTTCATACTCTCATATCACCATGCAGAATTAATTTCCCTTACCTTCTGAACCATCTGTCGGTCAAAGACTTTCAACGGTACAGAGGATTTTACAGCACCCCTGTATGACCACTTTGACCTCTTCTCGCCTCTTCCTAAGGGCTTCTGGTTACGGTAGTCTTTCTACCATCAGGTAATCGCCCAGAGTAATCCTGCCTGAGCACCCACTTGAGGCCGGCCTCCTCTGTTACTGGTTTTCCCCCTCTTTAGTTTTTCAAAGTTCCATTTAGCCCTTGGCTATTTATCGTTCAACACAATTCGGTTTCTTATTGGCTGTTTCCTCGACTCACCGGCTGTGATGAAGCGCTTGACTTTCTTCTCCTTCGAGTCGAGGTTAGTACCACAGAGACCCGCGTCTCTCCCCAGCTTGGTTATCAGTGGAGGAGGGTCTCACGTACCACAGACATCTGCTGCAACACACATTGCCCTTTGATCGCAGTGTTATGTTTCTGACTGTGGAAGTTTCACAGGCTTTGATCGGAAAGGGCAAGGTTACTTCTCTCCTTGTCACCCTCTCGGTGTTCGCTGTCTTTCGCCTCCTCTTGAACTGCCGTGGTGAGTTAGCTCTCATTTCGTGCGGTATGCCTTGCTCGTAGTGTGCTTTTGTGCGCCACCTTTTATTCCTGTGTGGCAGGGAAAGGGCCATCCAGTGTGTGTGTAATTCTGCTCAATTGCCTGACTTTGCCCGGCCCTTGTATTGGGACATGTCAGGTAAACAGTTCTGGTGTTAGTCCGTTCTCTTTCGTGTTTTGCAAAAGTGTTCGAATCGAAAAAGGGTTGGGGGGCGGGCAGTGTTTTGGAATATCCTACGTTTTAGGATGGGGAAAAGGTGTTGAAAGAAGGGGAATACTGCGTCTCACTTGGTGTTCCACTTCCACTCCCCAAGGACCCCCATCCAGGTGATCCTCCCTCACTGGTCCATCCCCAGGAACTGGATCCAGTAGCGATGGCCGTGTCCTGGCCACCTGGATGATAGATCCCCGGGGACTAGCTAGGGAGACACCTTCAGGTTTCTCACATCAGCCAGAGTTTAACAGTGAGCAACTGTGCAACCCTTCAGGTTTTGAACCAACTATTCAGCAACTATTGGGAGGATAAAGTTTGGCCAATGCCTTAGATAAAAGAACAGGCGGTCTACATCATAAACATGCGTTTGTAGGACCCTAAAAGAATGGAAGCAAGCCCTGTGGGCTGATCTAAAAATCCTGCATTAGGCCCCTTCCGTTTGTGAGGATAAGTAAGTTAAAAACAACCTTTAAAAACTGGTTAAGAGGCCATGCATTCTTGATGCATATCAAAGTTACAGAAAGGATGCTCTGCTGCCTAACTAGTGGAGACATACATTCTTTTTGGCACCTGATTAAATCCGGGGGAAATGAGCATTTGCTTCAGTCTCAGCCTTTATCTGAAGACTTATGGTTGGCTCATTCTGGTAAGCTCTATGTAAAAGAATCGGTGCACATTGTGGAAATACATGAGGCCATTAGGTGGGGCAAGCCCATCCATCGGACCCAGATCAAATAGACAGGCACAGTAAGAATTATAATGCCCCAGGTCCTGTTGGAATGTCAAATCTCACCCTAAAATCTGATGTGAATTTATGGTCCAGGGCCTTGATGTGTTTATTCCACAAGATCTTATTAGCTCAAGTTATTCCAGCTTCTTGGAAAGCAGCTGTGCTGATACTGATGCCTAAGGGGCAGGGGGCCGGGGAGCAGACTGCTTGCAACAAATTATAGGCCGATCTCACTATTGGACTCTACAAATAAGAATTTTGTGAATGGACTTTTGGGAGAGTTACAATGCTGGGCTGCCAAATAGGGCTGCCTCCACATGTATCAGTCAGGGTTCTAAAAAGGTGTGGGGACACTTTAAATAGCTTTATGATTGTTATTGGATAGGCACTCAAGGGTCCTGGGTTAATGGATCTATCTAGCCTTACTTGATATATCTAAAGCTTTTAATTGCTTTAACCAAGCACAATTATGGGACAACATGATACTCTATGGTTGCCCTCTGGCTCTGGTTGGTATTTGTATCCCCTTGCATCATGAAACTAGAATATAAATAAGGTTAAAGAGCCAGGGGCTCTGTACAAGATGGGTTAGCACTAATTGCGGCCTTTATCAAGCCTGCATCCTTGCACCTTTCTTATTTAGTCTTTATATCTTTGATATGGACCTCTGCTGGGACATGGCAAGGACTAATCCTATATCTATTGGTCAAACCAAGGTGCATTATTAAAATTACGCAGACCATATGACCATATGTGATTTGGCTCCAATTGGCCTGCACAGGTCCCTTGATAGTCTAAATTCATATTTGTTGAACCTGGACTTGCATCTGAATATTGAAAAATCAAAAATCGTAATAAATGTAGAAAAGTCCAAAAGGATTTTTTTGATTGGAAAATACATGAACTAAACCTGGAAGCGATTGAGCGTTTCAAATATTTGGGAAGCTACATCTATGCAAGAAAGGGTAAAGCAGTTTCGTATAAGACTCTTAAATCAGGGTTTTTAGCGGCGACATTTCAGCTACGGCAATTTGATTTCAAATATGGTTGATTTTCAGTTTTACCTGGTTTAAAACTCTACAAACAGAAAATGCTTCCACGACTGACCTTTGGATCTGAAACCTGTGACAAAGGTATAGACTGGAGTAAATTGGAGGCCAGGGTTTGGAGGAAAATCCTTCATTTGCCCAATTCCGTTCCTATGGCAGGTATGAGACACAAATTTGGCGTGGTCTCCTTTCAAGCTCCTTCTTGGAGCGCAGGCCCCATGTTGATGAAGGCTTGTTGCGGGCGACTGCACGAGCATGTACCTAAACGCGCTGAGCTACTTCGAAGCCCGTATGCCCGGGACTTGTTTGATTTCATGGCAATGTCAATAATAAGAAGTAGAAATACTCACTGTGGTGTCCACCCCTTACTGCACCGTTCATCTACACAGATGTCCATTTAGCCACGTAATGACACATAGATGTCTAGCCCTTTCTTACTGTGGCATTGGGGACTTTTGTCTAGGCCTCTGTGATAAACCGTTGGCTTATCATAGATGCCCTGGAAAAAAGGCTATGCCTCAGTACTGTGCATATGTTTATTTTATTTATTTCATATAGATAACAAGTGTGTTGCACTTGCTCCCCCACCTGCAGCCGTATTCCTTTTCACATTCTTTGCACCATGCAAACAGCATGGGGTCCAACCAATTTATACCCACAAACCCTTGCATAGATTTCTATTCCTGATCGTGAATGATTGCAGTTCAGTCTGCAACACGGGTGAGCTCTCTGTGCTTATGCAGGTGCAGGCCACTCAGTCCAGCTCCTGCATCCGTTGCATCTTAAGGACAGGGCAGTCTTGGTCTGATGCTCTTTATATAAGCCATTGTTCCCTGCATAAGAAACTCTGATGGAAGAGTCCCGCAAGTTCCGGGTACTTGTGCCCTAAAAACCAGAACCAGTGGATCTAAAGAAACATCCTGGTGAGCAGCCTTAGAGTGCAGTGATTTAGCTCTTATTCTTGGTGCACTCTTGGTACACTCTAACGCTGCTCAGACTGTTTCATCAAGTGTAGCCAGGGCCGGCCTTCACTGTGGTAGCACCCAGGGAGAGGGAACAAAATTTGCCGCCCCCAGAGGGGCGCCAAATTGAGTGTTGCTCTGCTAAATAGAGCATGGTTGATAAAGCAACATGGGGCAGCCACATGCTGTAGCAGCAGCGCTCTATTGAAGTGATTAACTCCCTGCTCCTGTGCTGGAGCGGAGTGCCAAACCAGCAGCGCCCTGTTGTACTGAAAAGCACTCTGCTCCCATGCTGGAGCGGGAGTTTATCACTTCAATAGAGTGCCACTGCCAAACCAGCAGCACCCTATGTAATGAAAAGCACCCTGCTCCCATGCTGGAGCGGGAGTTTATCACTTCAATAGAGCACCACTGCCAAACCAGCAGCGCCCTATTGCAATGAAAAGCACCCTGCTCCCGAGCTGGAGCGGGAGTTTATCACTTCAATAAGGCGCCACTGCCAAACCAGCAGCGCCCTATTGTAATGAAAAGCACCCTGGTCCCGTGCTGGAGCGGGAGTTTATCACTTCAACAAAGCGCCACTGCCAAACCACCAGCGCCCTATTGTAATGAAAAGCACCCTGCTCCCGTGCTGGAGCGGGAGTTTATCACTTCAATAGAGCGGCACTGCCAAACCAGCAGCAACCTATTGTAATGAAAAGCACTCTGCTCCCGTGCTGGAGCGGGAGTTTATCACTTCAATAGAGCGGCACTGCCAAACCAGCAGCAACCTATTGTAATGAAAAGCACTCTGCTCCCGTGCTGGAGCGGGAGTTAATCACTTCAATAGAGCGCCACTGCCAAACCAGCAGCACCCTATTGTAATGAAAAGCACTCTGCTCCCGTGCTAGAGCGGGAGTTTATCACTTCAATAAAGCGCCACTGCCAAACCACCAACGCCGTATTGTAATGAAAAGCTTGCTGCCTTGGTGCTGGAGCACCAGGACGAGAGCGGGGCGCATTTCGTTTCAATAGGGTGCCTTCACCACACTAGCTCAGGAGAGCCTTTGAAATACTGCCCCGAGCTGGCCTGGCAAGTGGGCTAATTGGGGGCCAAGTTTGCACCTCGGGTGACCACCCGGGTCGCCCATGTTGAAAGCTGGCCCTGACTGTAGCATTGTGAGGCCGCGAGCACTAGTTTGCAGAGCCCTATTTCCCAAAAATAGGCCGGAACGGGCCTACGTGGCAATAGGGCAATGGACGACTTGCAGACCCAACGTGCTGGTGTGGGCCAGTTTGCCTGGGGTCAAAGTGGGCCCGTTATTTCCTATGCAGCGAGTAGCTTAGTGTTGCTGAAAAAGAGAGAATTGGCGGGAAGTTAAAGATTGGAGAGCAAGATGGTTTCTGGAGACTGTGCCTAGAACGCACAAACATTGAAAGGTAGGAACACCTGTTGATTGTGTGACCTTGAATCTTTAAGATGTAGCCATTGTTCGAGATGTATACATGATCTGTGTGACCTTGAATCTTTAAGATGTAGCCATTGTTCGAGATGTATACATGATCTGTGTGACCTTGAATCTTTAAGATGTAGCCATTGTTCGAGATGTATACATGATCCCGACGATGTCCTGATAACTAAAAACCTTTAGTTTAGAATGCTCGAGGGGAGCCACATTTCTCTAATTTTTGCAACATTTAGATTTTTGGGAGAGCTTTTTACTACAGCATGAATCCTTCTTTACGAACTGTTTACTTACCGTATTGTTTTATACAAGATTCATTGTGCGTATAATCTGGCTATTTATTCATAATGACTTGTAGATGAAGGGTTTGTGTCTAAACCATATCATATTAAATACATAATAATTTAAAAAAATCTTTTTTAAAAATGCACATTTTGTGGCACATTGTAGCAAAAAAAACTCCCCGACGGCTTACACTGAGACTAGTCTGCCCCAAAAGTAAAACATTGCACATTTGCGACTGTTGGCCACTTTTTCATTGGTGTCCAAGTCAATTCTATACGCCAGTCCGACCCTGGCCCGAAGACGGGAGGACCTCAAGCATATCCAATACGTGTATTTTCATTTTAACTCAGCATAATATTTTTAATTAATCTAATCGAAGGTATGAAAACCTGGATTTTGTGTGACTGAAAGTCACAAAAAAAACATTGAGGTGTATATGGATGTTTAATCGCATGGATGAATGTATGCGTGATCCTAGACTGCCACCTTGTGGTCATATATGGAAGTTTATCATGTAAATAGTCAAAAGCACTTAAAATTGCCATAACACAGTACACGAGATCTTGGCAACACTACAGGGCTTTGAATATAAATGAACATCTCTAATGTCCTGAAAATGTAGGCATGCTCACAAATCCACTACCTCAAAGTGCTCAGAAGCACCAGAAATGTATCATGTTGAAAAATGAGGAAATAAAATATATATACTGTGGAGATTTATTAATATATGAATGCACAACATCGTACAGTTTTAGTCCATGATAGTAAATGGGGGAGCCCCTGGCACCTTGGGGTACATTCGCTTGATTGCCGGTAGAATATTGTGTTTCTCCTGCCTCACATTAAGGATCTGCTTGGAAAGTAACTGTTGAGAAGCAAGTGTTGAATTCTAATTGTTGACAAACTACGGCCATGTTTTCTCACTTAATGCACTTTTTTTTCATTCGGACTTATCTTAAAAAATATGCACAGCCTGTAAGTAATGTTTATATTGCCCAGGCCCCTCCCCTGGGTTGGCCGATCAAGGAATAGGTTGCAGACGTGACTATAGGGGTGGGCTCCCTGTGATTGGCTGTTGCCACTTCCTTCCTGTGACACTGGGCTAGGAGTGAGTAAGACGGAGGCAATAAGAGGTGGGGCGGCTATCGTGGTTTGCACTAGTCTGTTCTGCTCTCTGTGTTAGTCTGCTGCTGTTGGGAAGGGGGACGATCGTCCCAGGCCCCCCATCGCTTTTGGATGCGTCAGAGGCCTCGAAGTGTTTAGTAGGGAATCCCAGAGGGGACATGGGGAGGGGGTGGTAACAAGGGTCAAAGTGCAGGGAGGATGGGTGATGTTTTTATTTTAGCGAACATGTGGAAACAAACGCCATTTTAGATAGCAACCATATTAGAATCGAGGCCTAACTTCGTGCTGCAGCCAGGGTTGCAGGCCTGATCCACACACATAGAAATAAGTGTATGCATGCGGGAATAGAGTGTAGCTTGGCTACCGGTGGGAAAGGCCAGAGCTGCAGAGGTTCATAGACCCTTCATTGTTTCATACTGCCAACATTTCATAATCCCAGAAGGAATGCGCCATGTGAGGCCACGAGGGAGTTGAGAGCTCTCTGCGAAAAAAGCGATCCCACAAGATGGAGCACACACAGTTGCCATTTACTTGTATCTTTGTACCTGATGGCATGCAAGGAGGATCCCACGTGGAAGAAGATGGACAGACAGGGTTGGGACCAATGGCCTGGCATCCCTTATGGAGCAGGTAGCCTATGTATAGAGTCGCACCAGCCAGCCATTTGCATTTGTACATTATGTAACTTACGTCACTGACGATGCTGTGTGCTTTCATAAAGTGTTGCTTGTACTGATTTTGCCAGAATGTTCCGGGCAGCAGAGTTCTTTGCTGGTGCACTTCTATTGTGGAAATAAAACTTTTTTCATCGTGCAAGAGGTGTGCTGGGCCTTTTTCCCTAGTGGGTTGTATTTTGTCTGGTATGAGCGTTGAGGGGTTCCTCTACTTTTTTGGTGACCCCAACGTGATTCCAGTGACCCCCGTGAAGACAGAGGCTTCCAGGCTGCATCTCTGGAGGGGCCGCGCCCACCTACAGTGACAAGTCCCAAGCACACAACCTGCAGTGGTGCAAAGGAGCCGTTTTCACAGAATTCCTGTCTGCTCTTTGAAGCGGGGCATGGCTGCAGGGCGTGGCTCCTAGGAGGTGGCAGGCCATTGTTGGGACACTGTGATGCAGGAGCTCGGGTGAACATGCAGATGCAAGTATACCTCTTGTGAGTGACAACAACAGGGAGTGAAAGTAGGTGGGTAGTTGAAGGTTGTGTATGTGAAGGGAGAATGTGAAAGGCCATTTGTCGAGTTTTGTATTATTATTATTATTATTATTATTATTATTATTATTATTATTATTATTATTAAGAAGATAACAAAGAGGGAATCAGAAGTGTGGGATCCTTTCCGAGTAAGGGGAGAAGGTGGCTCCATTTTTTATTGTGATGAGGAAGATACAAAAGTAGGAGCTCCATATATTTGTATTTTATTTATTTGTATAGCGCGCCTGGCCAAAAGGCATCTGGGCGCATGTCTTAGGTTACAATAACACGGTATACAGCAAACCAAAATTGAATATAGATATATATATATATATATATATATATATATATATATATATATATATATATATATATATATATATATATATATATATATATATATATATATATATATATATATAGTAAAAAATCAAATCACAATCACATATTATACATACAGAGAGGCAAAAGAATTATTCAGGTAGCATACAAGCATAATAGAGGAAATAAAGCCTTAAGATAATTAGACCAACATTACAGAGGATATGCAGTGTATTTACAGAATGTGAGGACCTGGAGGGTGTAAAAACAGGGTCCTGCAGAAGTAAGTCAAAGCTCGGTGTACCAGGAGGGAGTTTTAGGCGTCTCGGGTGATCAGCCACAACTTGACTTTACGTTTTAATGAGTAGGAGGACGGTCCGGTCCTGAGAGAGATAGGCAATGAGTTCCAAAGTTTAGAGGCAAGATCTGGGAAGCTTGCACCGCCTGCTTTCTGCATTTGTATCTGGGTACGGTAAAACAGTGTGCTTGGGCAGTTCTCAGCGGGTGGGTAGAGATGTGGTGAGTGAAACGGTTGGTCAGATAGACGGGGGCCTGGTTGGTCACGCATTTGTGAGTGAGGGCAAGAGCTTTAAGTGATAATCTTTGGGTAACTGATAGCCAGTGAATGCTTCTCCTGGTGTCAGAGATGTGTGTCAATCTAGAAAGATTTAGATCTGCTCTGATGGCATTATTTTGAGTAACCTGAAGTTTGTTATGATTGTGTTGGCTTGTCCTTAGGTAAAGTATGTTAAAATAATCAAGTTTGGGCATAACCAGGGTTCTAGCAAGGATGGTGCAGTTAACAGTGCTGAGGAAGGGGCGGCAAGCTGTGATGAGTTTGCACGTGTATGCAGAGGCTGAGATTACAGCATTGGTTTGTCTGTTGAGTGATAGTGTAGAGTCAAGGTAGATTCCGAAAGTTTTAGTATAGTTGGAGACCTTAATGGTGTTACCATCAATATTAAAAGCTTTAAATGACAGCTGTAGTCTGTTAAGTCAGTGTTGTGAACCTAGGATGAGGAGCTCTGTTTTGTTATCATTAAGACAGAGCTCATGTTGGGCCATCCATGCCTGGGTGACTTGCTAAACATCATTTAGGGCTTTAGTGTCCGCAATATGGTCACCGGTGATGGGGATGAGTATCTGGGTGTCATCGGCATTGTTGGCATAGGTGACAGCCAGATAGTCAAGTATGTCAAAAAAGTGGTTTTGTAAACACATTATAAAGTGTAGGAGAGACACAAGATCCTTGTGGCACCCCACGTAGTACAGGTGACGGTTTGGCAGAGGCAGACGGAGAGAAGACTCTCGTGGATATGTTATCTAGGAAAGATCTGATCCAAGTGGTGGCTTTATCCAAGAAGTCGGCAGCCATTATAAGATGACGGCAGAGGATTTTGTGGTTGACCAAATCAAATGCCGCTGATAGGTCAAGGAGTAATAACGGGGCCAATTTGCCATTGTCTTTTAGATCCTCAATTTGTGTTTTGACGTCAATGAGTGCAGTTTCTGTTCCATGCCTAGGCCGGAAGCCTGATTATCTAAGGCCAAGGAGTTTGTTTGATTCCAAGTAGTTCTGTATCTGCAGATAAGCTGTACGGTCTAAGATTTTGAGCAAAAAAGGGAGAGTGGTGATGGGCCTGTAGTTTTGTAGGTATGCTTGAATCCAGAGTGGATTGTTTCAGAAGAGGGATGACCCAAGCATCTTGAGGTTGTCAGGGACGGTGCCAGAGTTGAAGGAGGAATTAATAAGAGCAGTGAAAAAGGGGGCTAGTTCGTGTGCAGATTCCTTAATAATGGGAGCAGGGCAGGTATCACCCTGGCAGTTAGAAGGTTTGAGTTTGCTGATGATACTTTCGACCTCTGGGATAGTAAGTGGCGAGAAGCTGACTGGTGTATGTATATGTGTGATGGGCAAGGTTTTGCCAGTGAGGGGATTAGGCTGTGGGTCGGTCTGAAGGCAATTTTCTTTGTCATTAATTTTCGATTGGAGAGTGGAAATCTTATCGAGGAGTGCTTTTTGGATGTTGGCACACCAAGTACTGTCTTTGCTGCAAGTATCAAGGGACAAAGAAGGAGATTTTAGCTCTTTCAGAATTTTGAACAGCTCCTTTGTGTTGGATTCCGCTTGTAATATACACATGGTATAAGTCTCCCTTTTTGCCTGGAGGATAGCATCCTTATAGTTAAGGGTAGCTATAATGAGGTTATATTTGTTGGCGTCACAAGGAAGACTTTTCCAATGGGCTTCAGAGTTTTGTTTTTCTTTGCGTAACACTCTTAATTGTGGGGTGAACCAGGAGTTAAGATGAGCACGCTGTTTAGGTTTCCTGGATTTGATGGGGGCGATAGAGTTTATAGCTTTAAGCATGGTGCGGTTGAAGGTATCAACCAAGATAGTGGGGTCAGCACATGTCAGTACGACCTTGTTAAGGATGAGCAGGATGATGGGGAGCAGCTTGTCCCGGGTGATGTCCTTTTTGTTTCCTGTAGGGATAGCAGGTGAAAAGTCCTGCTTAATGAAGGGGTCATTAGCTGGGATGTTGAAGATGATGGTGTGGTGGTCAGACCACGCGCTGGGGAGGTTCGATTTTATATTGATGTTACAGTTTAGATGAGCTACCCAATCGAGTGTTCTCCCCTTGTTGTGGGTTGGTTCACAGATGCGATGTGAGAAGCCAAGGTTGGAAAGAGTACTAGCAATGTCCAAGGCATTATGGTCATTGGGGTCTAGGAGGCCAAGGTTAAGGTCACCTAGTAGTATGATTTGGGAGTTCATCTTAGTTTTATCTACTAGGATGGCTGTAATGTCATTGGCAAAGGTAGTGAGAGGACCTGGGGGCCTGTAGATGAGGTGCAGGGTGGCGGTGTTGTTAGAGGAGATAGCAAGTTTGACAGACAGTAATTCGGCTGAGGGGATCTGTGAGTAAGGGATGATTCTCAAGTTAATAGCGTCTTTGTGAATAAAGGCGACACCACCACCTTTGGATAAGTTTGAGTTGCGGTCACATCTAATGATGGAGTATCCACTGAGAATGGCATGGGCAAGTAATGGACCTGCAGCTGCATGTATCCAGATCTCTGTAATGGTGAGGAAGTCAAGGGGCCTCATTACGAGGAGGGCGGAATGGGTTTAACGGCACCGGTAATGGTGCCAGTGCCGTTAAACCCACTCTGCCCTATTACGAGGTTCCTTCGCAGGACCCAGAAAGGATGTCTGGTCAGACCAGACGTCCTTTCCGGGTCCCGCGAGGGGACCAGGGAGCTAACAACGGGCCCGTTGTTAGCTCCCTCCCCATTCCCATTTCCATTATGGTGTCTCAAATGGGAATGGGGATGGGTAAATTGAATGAGGATTTACCGGGCCCTCCAAGGTTGGAATGGCCCCGTAATTCCTCATTCAAGGAACCCGGACCCGAGTTTGGAGGCAGCCATGCCGCAAATAGCGGCATGACTACCTCCAAACCCGTAATGAGGCCCAAGGTCTTGTGTGGTGATGAGGTCTGCAATGTCAAGAGCATGTGCCGGGAGAGATCTGGCATTGATGAGGGTGCCCTTAATCTTAGTTATTTTAGGGGTATTTTTGCTGCTGGAAGGTAAGGGGGAGGTTGAGGGTGGTGCTACTTTCGTTGTCTGATGAGAGTTGCGAGATTGGTAGGATGTGCGTTGGAATCTGGACCTGAGTCTGGAGTTTCGGGTGTGTAGCGCGCATGGTTGATTAGGTGTAGGTTTGGACGCAAAATTCTCTAGCCAAAGTGCTGGGGAGTTCAGGTAGGGATTGGTCACTTGTGGTGAGGAAGTCAGTGGAATGTTAGGAGTGAATAGTGAGGCATGGGGCGAGGCAGGCCTGCCAGTGAGCGTGCTGTGGTGCGAAGGCATGATGTAGCCTGTGTGGCGGGCAGAATACAGGATGTTATGACTGAGAGTCCCAGTGGTAGCAGGAATGGTGTGAGGAGTGCTAGAGTGATAGGCAAGTACACAGGCCAGTGCAAGTGTCTTGACCAATAGCTCAAGGATGCAGCTAGCAGTAAGCTGCAACAGCATAGTGATGTGGAAGGAGTGCAGGTCTAAGAGATTTGAGCACTATTAGCACAGTCAAATAATATAAAAAGGGACATGTGTGAGAGCGTGTGAGGTGAGAGCACACAATACGTTATAGCAGTCAAGATGCACACTATCTCGGATGCATTCAAAAAGGCAACCAAAATCAGTGTTTGAAGCACGTCATAGCAGTGGTAATAGACTTTGACTCGATGGTATCAATGTAAAGTGGCAAACAGATATGAAAGCTAAAGTGTGTGATATATCAATGGCACAGCACGTTATCGCAATGGCATCTATAAGAAGCAACCGGGTATCAGGTGCGCGACACGTTAGAGGCAGGTTAGGACACTTTTTCATGGTGGCAACAGTGTAAGAAGGGCGACCAATTATCACAGTGTGATGGACGCTATGACAAAATTGCAGAGCACGATATGACAGTGACAATAAAGAGGGCTACCGCAGATAATGGTGCGAGGCAAGAATTAGCAGCGGCAGTACAAGTTATGCTAAAGACATTATACATTAGAGGATACAGCCAAATAGTAAGGTACAGAGCATATCATTGAGGATGGCAACCACACATCAAGGTGTGAGGCGCAAAGTAACAGAGGCAGTACAAATTACATTAATTACACTGAAGGGTGCAGCCAGATAAAAGGGTACAATGAGTTTTATAGCACCGACAGAGGTATCAGCGGCATTCTGGTGTCTACTAGTGACTTGATTGTGGGCGTATGTAAAGGTCGTCTTAGCCACGAGGACTTGGAAACCTTGGGTACTGTAGGCAGTAAACCTGAACGCACTAGCAATGTACGAACTAGCAACAATGGGCGAGCCGTGGGCCAGACAGTTGAAGGGCATATATGATACGGTGTAATAGACAACACAGTGTTGTTCTGCATCAATAACATAAGGTACAAGGCAGCAGGCTATATACCACCGTCCACGAAGAAGTACGGGGTCAGGGGCATGTTGGTGCTACTTTCTAGTGATATGGTGCTCGGATTAGAGGCAAGAATGAGCAATTGTAAATAAGTCTCTTACCCCGGCAGGTGGTGGGGTGTAGATTAATAGCACAGTTATGAAGCAAGAATGCGCAAAACGGATAGAGTTCTTAGGCCTGGGTTCTGGCAGTTGTGGACAGGCTCAGGACAGAAAATGAGCCTTATTTTCGTGGGCTTTACTGGAGTGGGGCTCGGATAATTAGAGAGTTCGGATTCCTGTGCCCAATATATTCCAGGTGGGGGAAGGAGGCAGAATAGTGGTTGTTGTTTTAACTAATTATTTTAGTTTATTATTTTAATGTATTGAATTATTATTGTACATTTTCTGGAGGCCGTGGGAGGGCCTGTAGAAGTGTTGTGAGTGTGAGAAGTGTGGAAGTGTGCCCAGAGGGGAGGTGGGCGTGATCAGGGGGCGACTAGGAAGTGGGAACGGAGGACTGGTAGTGACGTTTATAATAACACTGTGTATGATGTACAACTAGAAGCTTTTTTTGAAAATACCATTGTTAATATGGGGGTTAATTGCTCTGCCGGAGTACATGTATAGTGTGTTGCCACTGTACAAGGATAAGATGGAGAAGTACCACAAGCAGTGGTTGGTGGAGACCCAAGGGGGAGGCCCCGCTCCTGGCCAGAGCACGTTACTAAAAACAGAGATATATTAAAGCACATGAGCGCGTTCCTAACTGCTAAGTATGAAGGTAAACAACTGCAGAAGCTAAAAGAGATTTTCAACTTGTGGAAATTGGTAGAGGATGTAGAGGATACCACTGGGTGCAGGCCCTGACGCGAGGATAGTGCCACCTCAAATATAGTAACCACAACAGCGCCAGAGGAAGTACTGCAAGCCTGTGCTTGGAGAGGGGCTTTATCCATTAATCGCCTACCCAGCCACAGGATACACCAACCCAACATATTTGGCCCCGCCTGCCAGCACCCCACCCCCATATCGACCAACCCTAAACCGCATTACACAGCAGGAGACCAAATTACAGAAAGAGTTAGAGGAGTCATTAGAGAGGACATAAGCGAAGTTGACCCATTTGAGGGCAATAAAAGAAGGGGAGAGCAAACCAGAATGTGGGTTGAACGAGTGGAGGGCTGGAGACATTTTGTTTAGACTGGATAGCACTGCTATTAAGGATGTGCGTGTTGAGAAGCACAGTAGTGGAGATCGAAGGGCGGAAAGTGCACCTTATTGGGACGGTGATGTCAGACAGGGAGGCACCCCAAGTGGTACAGGAAGGAGACTGGGACAGTGTGGAAGAATTCGAGGACGAGGAAAGTGAGGGCACAGCGGGCTCCAGAAATTATGGCAAAGGTTTGTGGGGCGAGCAGTTGAGGAGCAGGTTTGGGGGGTAGCAGTAGCAAGGAAAAAGGAAAGTAACGGATGGAAAGCGAGGCGGGAATGGGCACACTACTGCCGTCATTGCATAAGGGACCTGGAAGGGCGCTTTATGTGCCATGGGCACAGATGGATAAAAATAATTTGATCAAAACACTCCCGCCCTTTGCTGCCAGGGCTGGGAAGTGGATATATGCATATGAGAAGCAGACCACAGGAATACCTTTGGCGGTGGTAGACATGAAAAGTTTACTTGTCGCATTTGTGGGAAGTTAGATGACCATGCACACAATGGGGCTCCTTTCAACAATATTAGGGTGCAAGTGTGAGGCCCACTGTGGCGGGCGTACCCAGACACACCACACTTGCAGTCCATAATGCAGTACACCATGAAGAGGCCTCTCAGTAAATTTTTTTTTAATTTACATTTTTTTTTAAATTAGTTTATTACAAACTTTTAAAGCAAAACCAAGAAGATTATGTACATTATTCCATCATTTCTTCCTTTACCATTAACCAAAAGTCTTATGATCTGTATTTGGTCATCACCTAGTGTCCTGTTAGTTACTCTTAATTTTGCGCCTATTTGAATTTATCTGCTCTCCAAGGTGGGTGATAATAGTCTGGATATTTTATCCAAATAAATCGACAGGGCATAAATTACATTCGTATTTAAACCTTTGCACAATATCTGAAATGTGTGCGCCGAGATGGCTTGTTCTCAATGTTTTTACCGCTGGACAGAACAATGTTAGATGTCTCCGCGTGTCTGTTGGGCCTTAACAGAGTCTGCATTTATTATCGCTGAATGCGCTGATTTTCGGCTTTCAAGAATGTCTTTTGTCAGAAATAAAATAAGTTCAATCGGAACCTCATGAATAGGTTTCAGTATTTTGAGACATCGCTATTGATATTGATATTTTATTTATATTGCGCTCGTACACAAGTGTTTTGCTCAGTCCACTCTTTGAAAATCGGTTCCATCATGTATTTACTGTTTGGGTGCAGAATGTCGAACTGTGGGCCTGTGTCTTCCGTTGTTATTTTCCTGTACAGTGAAAGGACATTCCAAGTCACTTTGGCATTTATTGAAATCAAGCCCAACTCCTATCTGTTCATCGTTGATGGTACGCTGTTCGGTAGATGTAAAATTGTGAGCCAAAATTTGCTCTCCAAGGATGACCGCATTTTCCAATCGCAGTCCAAATGGCAGTCGGTGTCAGGAACCAGGATTGGAAATGCTGGAGTCGCTGGAAGTTCCGACTTCGATGAACTTTCTAGTCCTCACCCAACATGGCGCCGGTGCCTATAAATCTAGGCCCCGCCCACTACTCGGAGCGTTGTATCTGTGTTTGTTTTCATTCAACGCTCCGAGACCTATGTACTCGTTCTTCCTTCCCGTGCTGTTGATTCCTCTGTAGCCCTCCTGTAGTAGCCTGTACTACGTTATTATCCCTCTCTTTCTACCTACCTTATTTTCCGTACTTCTATTATTCCGCCTTCCTTAATTTTCTGGCTGTTGGTTTTCCTCCTCTCCTTCTGGCTACACAAGCTCGCCTACCGCTCTGTGTAGCCGGCGTCGGCTCCTCTTTCACGGAACTCTTCCGTACTCCTTGCTTACCTCCCTGTCCGCTCGGCTTCCTGCCTCCTTCTTGCTGGCGGCCTCGGTGTCGCCTCTCTGCACCGCGTTCAGCGGAGCATAATAAGGTGCCGCCTTTCTTTGCTTCTCCTCTTGTGTGTATCACCGTTTACTACTTCCTCCTTGTATTCTGCTCTCCGCAACTTTCTGCATTCTTTGTATTCCACCCTTTCTTCGTTATTCCTTCTTCTTTACTTTTTGTTGTTCTTCCTTGCTCTCTTATCCATTGTTATTAGTATCCTCTCTTCGGATTGGGTATTCCGCGATTACTACTATCCCGGACATTGTACCTGAAGATCTGTGCCATCTCTTGAACTCATCATCTGAACCCATCTATGGACTAGGGTTTTTTCTGCCTTCGGGCTTTTTCCCTAGAACTGAGGCTGGCCCCCCGGGGTTCCCCTAGGGCAGGTCTTAACCTCTGCCAAGGTGGCCTCCGGAGGGGCCAGACCTTACCTACATGAAAAGAAGGTTAGAGCACCTGGAGTCAAAGGTTCAAGGACGAAGAGGAGACCCCAGAAGACCGAGACTGACCTTCAAAGATTTACCTCAGGGGAGTCAGGTGAGGAGAAAGGGGAGGTAGACTCGGATCCTGACAGCATACAACGCCCAACTCCTACCATGGCCTCATTGGAACAATACCAAGAATTAGTGGCAGCTATGCAGAACCTTACGGCCGAAGTCCAGGCGCTGAGAACAGAGAATATTGCTCTCCGACAACAGGTGGTCTTACATAGAGAGGACCATGGTGATCTACCAGCTATGCCCCTTTCTTTTGGCAAGTATGATGGTCATCCGGGAGGATTGAAGGACTTCCTGGATGCTTGTAATGTTTATTTTGCCTTTCGAACCCATGCCTTTGAATCAGCTAAATCTAGAGTCGGATTTATAATATCCAATCTCACAGGGAACGCACTAGCCTGGGCCACCCCGCTGGTCGCCAGAAACGACCTCTCCTTGAATGACTATGATCGTTTTGTAGCAAACTTCAAGGAAAAATTTGACAGACCCGAAGTATTCTACTCTTCTCTAGAAGCCATTTTGGATGTCATACAAGGGAATACAGACGTCCAAACGTACATATTGGCGGCTAAAGCAGACTGGCCAGACTCTGCTCAACAAACCATATTCAGAAGAGGACTTCGCGATGAAATCAAAGATGAGTTGGCTCGTGTGGCCCGACCAGTATCCTGCCAAGAATTGATGACCTTGTCTCTACAGATAGAATTCCTTTTGACGGAACGGCGACAAGAAAGAAGACAAATCAGAAGTACCCCTCAATCTGTCAGTCTACCTAACCATTCTCCCACAACGAGGACAAATTTCACTCCTGAAGAACCCGTGCAAATAGGGGCCACCCGAGGGCCTCTCACTCCTGAGGAACGCAAACGTAGAAGGGAAGCCGGATTATGTATGTATTGCGGTTCCTCTAAACACTTATTAAGAAACTGTCCAGAAGTGCCTCCTAGGCGGAAGGAAAACTTCAACCCCCGATCTACTGCAAGGGAAGTTTCGGGGGAAGTGCCAAGTACCCTTGCAACCACTCAAGAACCATGAACAACGCTGAGGAGAACAGTCTGATGGTGTTCCGAGTCAGATTGTGGCTATCCGACTCCGGTCCTACCGAGATGCTTGCCATGTTAGACTGTGGAGCAGCCGGGAACTTTATGGACTCCAACTGGGCACGGGAACATCAAGTATCCACTAAACCTAAGGTTACTCCCATTCCGGTGGAAGGTGTGGATGGCAGGCCTTTGTCCTCCGGACCAATTACAAGAGAAACGATACCCTTAAGGATGGAACTGAGTCATCATTCAGAATATTTGGTATTCGATCAGATCAGAGCTGCACACTTTCCTGTGGTCATTGGAATCCCTTGGTTAAGAAAGCACAATCCTCACATAGACTGGAATGCCAATAAAGTGAGTTTTGATTCACTCTTTTGCAAGTCGACCTGTATGAACCAGTCTGTATTCTCCACATACCAAGAAGGGACGTCGGGTCCAGCCCTAGGTCCGGCTCTAATCGCCTCGATTCCAACACAGTATCAGGAGTTTTCCGAGGTGTTTTTAGACATTCAACCCCGAGAATTGCCTCCCCACAGAGCAGAAGACTGTGGCATTGACCTTGTTCCTGACGCTGTGGTTCCATTCGGGCGGATGTACCCTTTGTCTCTCCCTGAAAGGAAAGTCCTGCGAAACTATCTGGACTCCAATCTACAGAATGGGCTCATCCAGGAGTCAAGATCCGCTTGTGGAGCCTCATTGTTCTTCATTCCTAAGAAGGATAGCGCTGAATTACGTACGCCCATGCATCGACTATAGAGGGCTAAATAAGGTTACGATTAGGGACAGGTATCCCATGCCATTGATCCGAGACATCCTGGAGGCGGTACAGGGGGCGATTTACTTCACCAAGCTGGACTTAAGGGGCGCGTACCACCTCTGAAGAATAAGACAAGGGGATGAATGGAAGACGGCATTCCGCACCCCTTTTGGACAATTCGAATACAGGGTGATGCCATTTGGCCTTGTCAACGCCCCCGCTATTTTTCAGAGGTACATGGACAAAGTATTTGCCGATATGTTGTTCGTATCGGTTGTGGTGTATCTGGATGATATCCTGGTATTCTCCCAGACGTTACCTGAGCATAGGTTACTGGTTAAGAGGGTACTACAGCGACTTCAGGATCACAAGCTTTTGGTTAAACCCGAGAAATGCCAATTCGAAGTCACTTTGGTATCCTACCTAGGATTCATTCTGTCCGGTAAGGGCATAGAGATGGATCCCATAAAGGTGAAGGCTATCAGGGAATGGAGAGCACCCAGCACAGCCAAGGAGCTACAAAGCTTCTTAGGATTAGCCAACTTTTATAGGAGGTTCATTCCCAATTTCTCCAACGTGGTGCTTCCTCTTAGTTCCCTGCTAAAAAAAGGTGTCAAGTTCATCTTTGGAGAGGAACAACAGAGGGCTATTCAAACCCTTAAGGAGTGTTTCTCCTCTGCTCCCATTTTGGTACAGCCGGATCAGTCTAAACCTTACATTTTAGAAACTGATGCGTCAATAGGGGCAATAGGTGCCATCCTCTTGCAGAAGACGGCTGATAACTACGAACACCCGGTGGCATATTTCTCAAAGACCCTTACCAGTAGCGAACGAAATTACTCAGTCCTGGAAAGAGAGCTTTTGGCCATCAAATTAGCTTGCCAAGAGTGGCGTCATCTTCTACAGGGTGCAACCCATTGTTTTGTGATCAGAACTGACCATCGTAACCTCCGGGTTCTCCAACAGATGGAATGTACCAATGCCCGTCATGCTCGATGGGCTTATTTTTTTTTGCAGTTCGATTTTGTATTAACCTACATTCCTGGCTCTGAAAATAAGAAGGCGGATGCCTTGTCACGAAGCATTGGGAACAGCTTAGGGAATTACGAAGGACATGACCGTATTTTCCCCAATCTCAAGGTCTTAGCATCCACTGTTTCCTTCCTCCAAGATTTGGTACCTCAATATCAGACTTGCACAGAGCTCCCTTCTACGGTCAGCCAAGGGAGTGATGGATTATATTACCAATAGGACGCCCTTTTCATTCCTACCAAGAGACTCCAGAAACTCATCCTATCCTGGTGTCATGATTCTCACTTGGCGGGACATCCTGGCATTAGAAAGACCTATGAACTACTACAAAGAGGTTTCTGGTGGCAAAGTTTAAGAACGGATGTGTACCAGTATGTTACTTCATGCTCGATTTGAGCCTCTAATAAATACCGAACGGGTAAGCCGCTCGGTCTCTTGCAGCAACATTCCTTACCGTCACGACCATGGGAACATATTTCTACTGACTTCATTGTCGACCTCCCACCTTCTGACGGCATGACGGTAATCATGGTCACAATAGACTCTTTCAGTAAACTGGCCCACTTTTCTGCCTTCAAACAAATACCTTCCGCTTCAGAGACTGCAGATGTCTTTCTCAGAGAAATAGTCCGTCTGCATGGGTTACCCCGGACTATAGTATCTGATCGGGGACCTCAGTTCACGACTAAATTCTGGGCTTCGCTTTGTCAGACTTTGGGTATTCACCGAGCCCTTTGCTCGGGTTACCACCCTCAGAGTAATGGGCAGACGGAAAGGTTAAATGCCAGTCTGGAGCAATACTTGAGGTGCTTCTGCAGTCCACAACAAGAAAAGTGGCACCATTTCCTTGCACAAGCAGAGTTTGCTTATAATAATTCACTGCATACCTCAATCCAAATGAGTCCTTTTTTGTGCACCTATGGGTTTCATCCCCAAAACGTACCTGGGCTCAGCTCTCCAACCACTAAGATCCCTGCCTTGGATGGTATCTTGCAGGAAATACATGAAGTTTGTGAACTCGCCAAGAAGGCACACCAGGTCAGTCAACAAACTCAGAAGAGATGGGCAGATAAGAAAAGAGGATCTAATCCCAACTGGGGATTAGGACAATTAGTCTGGTTATCTACCAGATTTCTACCTAGATGGGTTCATGCTGGAAAGTTTCCCCTTGGTTTCTTGGACCATTTCCTATTCTACAACAAATAAACCCTGTTGCTTATAAGCTCAAACTTCCGGACTATCTCAAGAGAGTTCATCCGGTTTTTCATGTCTCCTTGCTCAAAGAATATAAGGAAGATCCGTGCCTTAGACCCATTCACAAGGGTCGTGCCCAGGTAAGACCGATTCCAGAAGAATATGAAGTGGCATACCTGGTGGATTCCAGATACCGAAAGGGTCGACTCCAATTCCTGGTTCACTGGAAAGGCTATCCAGTGGAAGAAAGGTCCTGGGAACCGGTAAGCCATATTCATGCCCCCAGACGTCTGAGAAGGTTCCATCGTCTCCACCTGGGCAAACCTGGGGGTCCCCGAGAGGAAGGGGGCATACTGTCAGGAACCAGGATTGGAAATGCTGGAGTCGCTGGAAGTTCCGACTTCGATGAACTTTCTAGTCCTCACCCAACATGGCGCCGGTGCCTATAAATCTAGGCCCCGCCCACTACTCAGCGCGTTGTATCTGTGTTTGTTTTCATTCAACGCTCCGAGACCTATGTACTCGTTCTTCCTTCCCGTGCTGTTGATTCCTCTATAGTCCTCCTGTAGTAGCCTGTACTACGTTATTACCCCTCTCTTTCTACCTACCTTATTTTCCGTACTTCTATTATTCCGCCTTCCTTAATTTTCCAGCTGTTGGTTTTCCTCCTCTCCTTCTGGCTACACAAGCTCGCCTACCGCTCTGTGTAGCCGGCGTCGGCTCCTCTTTCACGGAACTCTTCCGTACTCCTTGCTTACCTCCCTGTCCGCTCGGCTTCCTGCCTCCTTCTTGCTGGCGGCCTCAGTGTCGCCTCTCTGCACCGCGTTCAGCGGAGCATAATAAGGTGCTGCCTTTCTTTGCTTCTCCTCTTGTGTGTATCACCGTTTACTACTTCCTCCTTGTATTCTGCTCTCTGCAACTTTCTGCATTCTTTGTATTCCACCCCTTTCTTCGTTATTCCTTCTTCCTTACTTTTTGTTGTTCTTCCTTGCTCTCTCTTATCCATTGTTATTAGTATCCTCTCTTCGGATTGGGTATTCCGCGATTACTATTATCCCGGACATTGTACCTGAAGATCTGTGCCATCTCTTGAACTCATCATCTGAACCCATCTATGGAGTAGGGTTTTTTCTGCCTTCGAGCTTTTTCTCTAGAACTGAGACTGGCCCCCTGGTGTTCCCCTAGGGCAGGTCTTAACCTCTGCCAAGGTGGCCTCCGGAGGGGCCAGACCTTACCTACACAAAAATAAGGTTTGAGCACCTGGAGTCAAAGGTTCAAGGACGAAGAGTAGACCCCAGAAGACCGAGACTGACCTTCAAGGATTTACCTCAGGGGAGTCAAGTGAGGAGAAAGGGGAGGTAGACCTGGATCCTCACAGTCGGCTCCATGGATTAAAGCTGCTTGTTTTTCGATATGATACTCGTCACGCACTGAGAGTCATTGATGTTTGAGTTGATCTCATCCGTAGATATTTTGTGGAGTCCACTCGATTCAGCGTCTCCTTTCCAATCTGCCACTGAAAGTTTTCTCTTTGTTCTTCTTCCTTTCAGATTTTGTAAAATCAAGTTTTCCGTTTCGTTGGCATTGATGTTTAAGCCATTGAGGTTAACGCTTGTTTCGAGTACATTCAGTTTCTTTTGCAAGCCAATTGGTGTAGAGTCTAATACCACAAGGTCACCAGCATATAAAAACCAACTCAATTTCTGTCCATTGATTTTAGGCGAAGACACAATAGTACTTTCTAATGCTTCCACAATGTCAGATATGAATAGATTAAAAAGAAGCGACCCAAGAGGGCATACCTGTTTGATGGCTGTGTGTTTCGATTGCTTCAGACAGGGTGCCAGCTTGATATAAAGGTATTTTTATTTTCGTGTCCGTGTGAAGCGCCACAATGGCCATTACAAAGCTTGCTGGACAATACCATCTTTTTAATTTAGTCCATAGTAGCTCTCTGTCAATACTATTGAATGCGTGAGCTAGATCGACAAAGGCTAAGTATGTTTTCTCTCCCTGCTTGATTGCTTTCATCTTCAACAAGTTAATTATTAGTAGGTTGAGCCCACATCCTACTCCTTGCATGAATCCTGTTTGTCTACAATCATATTGTTGGGAGTACTTGATCCAAGTCAACATTTTACTGTATTATTGACGCAAAGACTTTTCCCACTACATTGAGAAGTGCAACTGGGCGATAGCTTCTCAGATCCGTTCTTAGTCCTTTATTAAATATCGGAACCACAATTGCACTTCTCCAGGAGGGTGGAATTTCTCCTTTGTCTACTATTCGAGTGAATAGAAACATGCAAAAATTGGCCCATTCATCAGGAGCTTCTTTCAGCATCTGATTGGTGATGCTGTCTGGGCCTGGTGTTCTAGATGAGCTAGCGTGTTTGATTTTTAGTATGATATCCTCTTTGTCAAAGGTGATGTCCACTTGCCCAAGATTGGTAGAGCAGGCATTGCAAATGGCACTTTCTTTTCATAGAGCTTGTGATAGTGTTTGATCCACTCAGCTTCCTTTACCATATTACTTTGTAGAGCTTGTTGTAGGAAATTTAAGTCATTAATGAGCCGCCAAAAGTTTCTTGTGTTCTTATTTGATACTGCTCACATAGTACACTCTGCGTCTTGTTGTTCCATTATGTTTGTGTGATATTTAATAGTTTTTATATTTTTGTCAGAGTTTCTTCCTCATGATGCCTTTTTCTGGATTTTGCAAGTGTGTTGTTGACCTAATCTTTTTGCGCAGTTCTCTTTTTCGCACTAATATTTCTGGATCAAATGCTTGCTTCTTTTTACCCTCCAGATATTCGATCTCCTCGTTGGATTTCTACGTATTGATTCAATAGTGAACGGTATTCGAATATGCTGTTACAACTGTTGGTTGTTTTTTGGAATTCTTTGGGGATGGTACTCAGATTTCCAGCGTTTAGTCGCAATCTATTTCTGCCCGGTTCTACCGTCACTGATGTCTTCCAGAAATGTTGCCTCATCGATGTGTGCAGATGACATGTTAATTCAAGCAAGTTATGATCACTTTGTTCCATCGTTATGACTTGTAATGAAACCATGTTTTGTATTGCTCTTTCAGATACGAAAACATAGTCCAGCGTGGACTCTTGACTTTCTCTCATCCATGTCACTCTTGCTGGTATGTCACCCTGTGTGCATCCATTCAACATGGACATATCACGTACACACATTTCGCTCATCCATATGTTGGCCGTGCTTGTCCTGGTGTCCGATCTGTGGCTGGTTTTGTTTTTCCCTCTTTATCTGTTGTTAAGCCCGCATTACAATATTACTGGATTATCTTCTGAGGATTTTAGATGGTCAATCAAGGTGGTTATTTGATTTGTAAAGTTAATGGTGCCCGTGGCCTTATGTTGCCAATAGAGGTTTAAGATGGCAATTCTCTTCTCCTGCATTTTGCGTTTTATGTCTAGGTCTATCAAAGTTAGTTGGATATAGGGGCTAGGATGCTCTGATTTGATAATGCAAAATCCAGTTTTCTTCTTTATGAGTGTGAGGAGGCCTGCCATTGATCTCCCTTTTTACTTTTATTGCTGGATTTATTGCTTTTTGGAATCCCTCTGCGATTGCTAGTGAGGTCAACCAGGTTTCCTGCAGACATAGGATGTCACAACGCTCCAGGTTACACTCATCCACAGAAAATAGGTGCGTAAATCCTCACGTGTGCCAAGAACCAATAATGTGCGTGGCTTTCTTCGAGGTTCTGGGCATTAACTCTTGTGCTCCGCGCTGAGCGCTTCTGCTAGCCAACTCCAAGATTCTGGCTCTGGGGCTTGGGCTTCTAAATTTCTTCCACTGTTATCTCCCATGGTTCCAGAACTAGAGCACCTGACTGTAATTTGCAAGGGATTATGATGTCATTCCCCAATGTTGCTCTGAGTGGTTGTGATTCCTCGAGTCCGTTGTGTGCCATTGGTTGCAAATTTTACAGATGAGTGATCACTTCGATGGTGATGGCTGTCGATGACTTTTGCCGCTCTTCGGCTAACTTGTTTGCAATTTTCCTCATTTTCATTACTCGTAGGGTTTTTTTGTTGTTTCATTTGAATTTGGTTCCTGTCGGATTTCCATGATATCAAAACCTAGGGGAAGTAATGAGTCGGCAGCACAAATCATCAGCTCATGTATCAACCTGGCACCGATGTGTACTCGCACACTCTCGTGTTGTCGTTCATCTAGGAATTCCACAATAGCAATGTCGTAGAATTCAATTGCTTGCAGAGCTGGAATATAATGTAGTAACCGCAGGACATTTTGACGATTTAGGGCCTGATTCACAGAAGCATTTTATAATGGCGCAATCCCATAGGAAAATGTTCTGTGAATTAGGCCCTTAAGATAAAACCATCATTTACTGGTAAGATGCATTCCAGTGTTAGGTGGTTGTTCCTGCTTTATTTTGTTTTGTTCCCGGTATCTAATCTTTTTTGTTCATGCTTACGGTAGTGCTTATTCTTATTAGAGTCGTTGCGATTAGGCGATGGAAACTCTTGAACTTGTCGCTTTCTTCTTTGGAACTGTTCCTGGTCGCGAGTCACCTCTTCTGTAGTTTGTAGCTCTACTCACATATCATCACTAGACCTTTTGGGCATCATTGTCAGAAGTTTGTCCTTTTCCGGCATTTTAGATTTCAGGTTGTGCAAGAATTTCCTTGAGCTATTAGATTTGGGCTGTTTTCCTTTAGTTTGGTTTTTAGCTTTTTTTATCTGGACACTGTTTAATTAATTTTCCTTCGATCGTCCAGCCTTGGCCGGCTTAAAGATTGCATAGAAGCGGGTTTCTGGTTTCTTTGTTGGCTTTATTTGTCCACAGATCTCCCTTGGGTTTCCAATTACTCCCTCTGCATTCGCAGAGGTGGTTGGCCTAGGTGAAGGGCCCCCTTCTTCTGTTATTGGCGGGTTCTTGCGGTTTTGATTTGTGATGTCGGTTGTGATGTAAGTGTCTGGCGCATAGTCCAGCGTGGACTCTTGACTTCCTCTCATCCATGTCACTATTGCTGGTATGTCACTCTGTGTGCATCCATTCAACATGGAAATATCACGTACACACATTTCGCTCATCCATATGTTGGCCGTGCTTGCCCTTGTGTCCGATCTGTGGCTGGTTTTGTTTTTCCCTCTTTATCTGTTGTTAAGCAATTGATGTTCAAATCACCGCATAACAATATTACTGGATTATCTTCTGAGGATTTTAGATGGTCAATCAAGGTGGTTATTTGATTTGGAAAGTTAATGGTGCCCGTGGCCCTACGTTGCCAATAGAGGCTTAAGATGGCAATTCTCTTCTCCTGCATTTTGCGTTTTGTCTAGGTCTATCAAAGTTAGTTGGATATAGGAGCTAGGATGCTCTGATTTGATAACGCAAAATCCAGTTTTCTTCTTTATGAGTGTGAGGAGGCCTGCCATCAATCTCCCTTTTTTCCTTTTATTGCTGGATTTATTGCTTTTTGGAATCCCTCTGTGATTGCTAGTGAGGTCAACCAGGTTTCCTGCAGACATAGGATGTCAAAACGCTCCAGGTTACACTCATCCTCAGAAAATAGGTGCGTAAATCCTCGAGTGTGCCAAGAACCAGTAATGTGTGTGGCTTTCTGTCGAGGTTCTGGGCATTAACTCTTGTGCTCCACGCTGAGCGCTTCTGCTAGCCAACTCCAAGATTCTTGCTCTGGGGCTTGGGCTTCTAAATTTCTTCCACTGTTATGTCCCATGGTTCCAGAATTAGAGCACCTGACTGTAATTTGCAAGGGATTATGATGTCGTTCCCCAATGTTGCTCTGAGTGGTTGTGATTCCTCGAGTCCGTTGTGTGCCATTGGTTGCAAATTTTACAGGTGAGTGATCACTTCGATGGTGATGGCTGTCGATGACTTTTGCCGCTCTTCGGCTACCCTGTTTGCAATTTTACTCATTTTCATTACTCGTAGGGTTTTTTTGTTGTTTCATTTGAATTTGGTTCCTGTCGGATTTCCATGATATCAAAACCTAGGGGAAGTAATGAGTCGGCAGCACAAATCATCAGCTCATGTATCAACCTGGAACCAATGTGTTATCGCACACTGTCGTGTTGTCGTTCATCTAGGAATTCCACTATAGCAATGTCGTAGAATACAATTGCTTCCAGAGCTGGAACATGATGTAGTAACCGCAGGACATTTTGACGATTTAGGGCCTGATTCACGGAAGCATTTTATAATGGCGCAATCCCATAGGAAAATGTTCTTTGAATCAGGCCCTTCAGATAAAACTATCATTTACTGGTAAGATGCATTCCAGTGTTCGGTGGTTGTTGCTGCTTTATTTTGTTTTGTTCTCGGTATCTAATCTTTTTTCTTCATGCTTACGGCAGTGCTTATTCTCACTAGAGTTGTTGCGACTAGGCGATGGAAACTCTTGAACTTGTTGCTTTCTTCTTTGGAACTGTTCCTGGTCGCGAGTCACCTCTTCACTGTCAGTCAGGTCGCGGTTCTTTTGATCAATGTGCTTAGCTGTAGCTTGTAGCTCTACTCACATATCATCACTAGACCTTTTGGGCATCATTGTCAGAAGTTTGTCCTTTTCCGGCATTTTAGATTTCAGGTTGTGCAAGAATTTCCTTAAGCTATTAGATTTGGGCTGTTTTCCTTTAGTTTGGTTTTTAGCTTTTTTTATCTGGACACTGTTTAATTAATTTTCCTTCGATCGTCCAGCCTTGGCCGGCTTAAAGATTGCGTAGAAGCAGGTTTCTGGTTTCTTTGTTGGCTTTATTTGTCCACAGATCTCCCTTGGGTTTCCAATTACTCCCTCCGGATTCGCAGAGGTGGATGGCCTAGGTGAAGGGCCCCCTTCTTCTGTTATGGACGGGTTCTTGCGGTTTTGATTTGTGATGTCGGTTGTGATGTAAGTGTCTGGCACAGTATCCTTGTTACTGTTTAGTAATTCAGTAGGGGGCCTGGTTGAGCATTGTGTTCCTTCTGGCTGTGTTTTGTCAATTATTATAAATGGCATCTCTGTCTGCATACCTGAATTATTTGCTGGCCCTTGAGTTTTTTTTTATTTCTGGGTGACTTCTTTGGTTGTTGGCTCCTTTGTCAACGCTAATGTTGTGTGTATTTTTTGTTGATTTTAATAGCATCAGGGCCTCTCGCGCAACCTCTGCCAGCAATTTCTGTCCACACCATTGGCCCTCAGCTGTTCTATCAGCACTTTCTGGGTATTATCAGCTCTCTCTGAATCCTCAGTAGCTTTAGATTTAAGTACACCCACTGATGTTTCAATATTGAGAAGCTTGGAGTCCTTCATAGCTGTTAATGTGCTCTGGTCTTTGTAGTTCTTGTTGATGTGTTCATACATCTTCTGGAATGGTGCTAGTGCAATGGTTAAGGCTGACATGATATGCTGAATTAGCATCTTGGTAGGACTTGAATTTTCAACTTGCGCACCAGATTGTCTGCTAGGTCTGCTAGGTGCCTGTCTTCTCACCCTTGGGAAATCTCGCTGTATGAATGAGGAATCCGATGCTGAGTCTTCTGATGATGTCGTCAAGTCTTGATGCGTGTTTACTTTTTTTCCATGTATTTTCGCATCCTTTATCAGGAAGGTTTTTGTACAATTAGTACCTGGCGAGGGCGCAATCAGAATGAAAGAGCCATTTTGATTGGCTCCCGCTGAGTCGTTACCAGGCCGGGTATCCCTCCGTCGGGATTCCACAGCCTTTGTCCCCAGCGGGGGGCGTGGCAGCCCCTCAGCCAATGAGAAGGCTCGAAGCGGGGCCATCCCTGCTCCGAGCCTCCCCAAGGCTGAGAGGCTACCTTCGCCCCCCGCCGGGGACAGAGGTAATGGTTTTTTTTTTCTCTCCCACCTCCCTGCCCTCCCCACCCCACTTACCTTCTATGCCTTGGTCCCCGGCGGGGGACGATGAAAGCCTCCAGTCGTGTGAAGACTCGGAGCGGGGCTATCCCCGCTCCGAGCCTCCACATGGCTGGAGACTTCCATCGTCCCCTGCCGGGGACCCAGGTAAGTTTCTTGGTTTTCCTTTTTTTGTTTTTCTTTCCCCTCCCTTCCGCCCTCCCAACCCCACTTACCTTCTTTATTTTCGGGAGCGGACGCGCTGGAAACGCTTCTGTTTCCAGCGCGTCCGCTCCCGATGGCCGCCATGGAAAGAGAAACGGACTCCGTTTTCCCTTTCCATGGCGACCATTTTCTTTGATGTCTTTTTTTTTCCCGAAACGCTGCAGCGTTTCAGGGAAAAAATAAAGCTTTTAGTGCCCCGGTCACGCAGTTTTCACGGGCCGGGGTACTAATAGCTATATGCCCCTCGCGGCGGGGGCATTACCTGAGTCGGTAATGCCCCCGCCGCTTGGGGCATATTGCTTAATTAATCACTTTTGATTTGAGTTGTGAGCACCTGACACCTGGTGGGGAACTTGAGTCTATTTACCTGCGTTTGTTTTGCTTACTATTTGTTCCAAATTTCGTTACAGGTTATTATTTTACTTTGGACTGAAGGTTTTAGTTTGTCTGCTTTGTTGGCTTCCATTTGTGATGTAATTTTCGTTAAATCGCGCAGTAGTTTGTTCGCAACCGCCGGAGAATTTCTTCGAGGATGACCGCCTTCCTCGTGTAATCCTCGCTTTTTTTCAATGATGCACTGCGTCATATTGTGGGTGTTCCTGGTTTCGCAAAACCAGTCGGGCCATTTACAATGCATCTCGGTTAGGGTAAATCATGTTCGGTCGGTGTGTGAATAAGCTCTTGCTCTGACACTATAGATCTTAATGGTGTTGTGTCACTTGGCCTTTGTGCCGTAAGGCGAATGACACGAGGTGGCAGAGGCAAAGCCAACGTCCTTATCTGTACAGTCGACAGTGTTCATGCAGAGAGTACTCTGTGGGGGGTGAAATAGTGTTTTCTTGCACTATACTTTGCTGGTAGTTATGCGCAGGAGCAGCCGAAGCCAGGTAACACACGGTTATGCGGCGTTAGTGGAGCTTCCTCTGTTGATTGAGTCTTCACTCTGCCCCTAGGGGAAAGGAAAAAAAATAAAATAGGATTTGTGTGGGGGAGACCCGGAGGCGAGGGGGGCACTAGACCACCAGTATTTTTCTACATTTAAAGGGGCGGTTGGTAAGTGGATGGGGGGGCACCTCATGTAGCCCTCCCTGGGGGCAGATTCCTGCCCTTATCTGCCCACAAGGAGGGCTAATGAGATGCCCCCCATCCATTTGGGGAAGGGGGAGAGGGCCATCAGAAATCTTGGTGCAGGCCTCCCCCCAAGCATCGGGTCACACATATTGGCCCCCCTGAGGGCAGATGGGTGTCCATCTGTCCAGGGGTCAAGTCCTAAAAATTAAAGTGGGAGGACTCATCAACAAACACAATGGGATGTGGCGTCGTCAGAAATTAGCATATTAAGGTGAAATATGTGTATTTCATTAACCTGGCTTTGCATAGACACCCAAATTGCACAGGACAAATGTTTTTTTCATCAGGTTATAAAGTACAGGGGTGAAGTGTCCGGCCAGACAACTGCAGTTCGATCCCCGAGGTCGGCCATAATTCATAAATTCTAAGAGGACATTCAGTGTGTCTCGTTTTAGCTGGGGGGGTACTGAGTCCACCCTCTGAAAAAAGTGGGTGGACTCCGTCCAACCGCGCGTACCCTCGACTTGAGCCCTGCATCTGTCCCTAGGGGAAAGGTAAAAAATAAATAATACGATTTGGGTGGGGGTGGGGAGGTCTGGGGGGCAATAGACCACCAGGATTTTTCTGTATTGAAAGGTCAGTGGTCCTCTCCCCCTCCACCCTAAGTGGATGGGGGAGCACTTCATGTAGCCCTCCCTGGGAGGCAGATTTCTGCCCCTATCTGCCCCCAGTGAGACCTACATGAGATGCCCCCCCATCCATTTGGGGGGAGGGCCACCAGAAATCTTGGTACATGCCCCCCAAGCATAGGGCAGTATGTTTTGCCCACCATGGGGGCAGATGGGCACAGTAATGTGGCCATCTGCCTGTAGGGTACGGGCAAAAAAAAATCTGTGTTGTTGGTGGGGGGGCACCCTAAACCACCAGCGACTTTTATAATGAAAAGGAGGGGTGGCCCTCTCCCCAGGGTCGGACTGGGACAAGAAATAGGCCTGGACACCCAAAATAAGGTAGCCCACCCCTCGCCTCAAAAAAGTGGCACACCCCTTGCCTCAAAAAAAGTGGCCCTCAAACCATCATCCGTGAATCGCGTCAATTCATGACTTTACAGGTGAAGGTCATGATGGAGGGCCCTGGTCTTGTGCTGTGTGCCATGCTGCTGCAGAGCTTCTGGTTGCATGTGGGTAGTAGCCTGCACGTGTGATGTGCAGGCGAGTGATATTTTGGGATAAGATGGTGGGTGGTCGAGTGCATGTACGGGTGGCTGGGGGGGTTGGCAGAGGCGGGTCCAGCGGCATTCAGAGTGCAGGTGAGTCTGATGGCAGCAGTATGGGCTACAAGCACATTTTGAGTCGTTTGGGTGGTGGATGGGGCAGCAGATGCCAGCAGGCTCCCTGCGTGCTTCAATGCTGGCATTGCAGCGGCATTCGGAGTGTGGGCGACTGCCTATTGCCATCTAATCCCCAACCCTGTTCTTGCCCCTCACTGCCCAAAACACCTTCTCATGGGAACTCTTTGCGCTCTCTTTAATCAAGCCTTAACATCAAAGTTTGCACTCAACGTGCATGCCTTTGTTTATTCAAAGCAGTCTTCTGAGAGTTAATGACTTAATTTGAGCTATAAATGCTACTGGTGTAACAAAAATGTCTTAACCTGGTGTCTTCAGCCAATCAAGTTGTAAGCACTGTGCGTGTCCTTCAGTGAAGTCCTGTTAACAGTTTTTGGCTTTTGTAAACGTATCAGGCATTTGCCAGGCACTGCTATTAGATGCCCAGGTACTTGCACCATTTTGCACCTGCTATCGTTCATACCACTACAGACATCAGTACCTACCAAGGGCCTTTCCCATGCCTACACAAAAGCCCAAACTATTGGGCACCAAAAGGAGAGTGCATCACAAGTCACCAGTGACCTGTGCCATTAGGGACATGCAGATCCATGTCTGGGACCTGTGTGGAGATGGGACAGTTATGACTCCAAGTCTACAGTGAGTCTGTGGGTAATTTACAGCATGTTGGGCCCATCTTCTCACATAAACCTCCCACGCAACCTTGATAATTTCAGTTGTTGATTCTTCCTGGTGAGAGCATCCCATTGGACCCAAAAACTGGCATGGCATGCTGGTTGAAGTCAGAACTTGCTGGTCCCGCTCCTGAGACCAACACTCCTGCCCAGATCCCCACAACTCTGAGTATGCAGGCTCGTGGCCTTCAAATGCTGGGAAATGACCTGGAGTTCCTCCTGCATATGACCTCAGCTCTGGTTCATTGGGAAGATCAGCTGCTAGTGTCCCGCAGTACCACCACTACTTCCATCATCAATTGTGTTGTTGTGCATGTGTGCATTACCACAGAAGTCATTCAGCCTCCACTGATGCACACTACCGGAGCATGGAACTACTGCCACCCTACTTGCAGGGTCTGTAACAGCCTCCAATGGCTGGACCAGGAGACCTGGCAGCATTGAATAAGGAGCGATCCTACTCTACGTGATTCTTGCATGCAGCTTCTTACCCGCCACAATCTGCATGGCCACTGATGCCAATGAGAGATACAGGGCATCACAACCACGAGACCTCCACCCATAGGACATTATAAAAGGACACAGGCAAACAACAACCAAGATGACCCATATCCTTTCTGCACCACCGGCAGCACAAACTCTTTGACCAAATGGTCAAGCATTGCGCTCCCACTCCCCTTCTTGGCATATTTGCCCAACTGCGATAGCCTTACCTGTGTTGTGGAGCATGTCTAGGTTCAGAACTCCTCAGCAGAAAAGTAAGAGACGTCTGATTTGTCTTCTAAATACTGATTTTGTGTGTACATACATTATGTTGAGTAGTTATGAGTTATTTCCTTCAATAAGTTTGCTTTGAGAAGATTGTGGTCTCTATTTTCCTTCCTTCCTTCCTTCCTTCCTTCCTTCCTTCCTTCCTTCCTTCCTTCCTTCCTTCCTTCCTTCCTTCCTTCCTTCCTTCCTTCCTTCCTTCCTTCCTTCCTTCCTTCCTTCCTTCCTTCCTTCCTTCCTTCCTTCCCTCCCACAGTCACTAGGTAACTTCCACAGACCCGGCTGCTGCCCAGCCCCTTGGCACAAAGCGTGCTCTAGGACTTCTACATTAAAGATTGTTGGTTTCTTCCACTCCTGGTTCCATACATTCCCGCATGACAACTGGGAATGCTCTGGAACTACAGTGCATTCAACCCTGTTTCACTGCACCAACGGGTCCCCACACCTATTCACCCGCGACCCAACCCTCATCTTCCACAACCTCTCCTTGCTGAGCAATCTTGAGACAGTTGCAAAATGCGGCTTCAGCTACTGGCTGCTAATGGCCCCATTAACAGATTGGTGAGCGGCTGAGTGTAAATGTGGAACAATTAAATCCAATGGGTGTGGCTATCTTTTCCGTGCCACCTTATACGTGATAGGGTGTTTTTAAGCACCCTGGGTTCAGGGGAGGTGCTGCTTGCTATCTTCATAGCTATTGTGCAGAATTGGCATATTTTGGTTCTGCCCAGCAGTGTGAGCTTGGGGATATTTTCCATTGTGGCAAGAGCCGTATTACAATGCCTTCGGTTCGATACCCGGCAGACAAAACGCCTTTTGACAAGGTGCTTTGTAGAGATATTCCAGTCTCGCGAGTGAGGCGGAAGCTGCAGCTCGCGCGCGCGAAGCGATTAGCTGGAGCAGAGGGCACAGAGCAGCACCAGCTCCTATGTGCTCCTCTATAGACTGACCAACATCCATGATTTGGGCCTTAAGACTTATATTGCAGCGAGGTGTTTTGCAGGGCCTGTTGCCCACAGTTACATGCAGAGTTGTTATTGCATAAAGAAAGCTGATGATGAAAAGAGAATAAAGTACCATCAGTAAATACCAAGTCTACTGCGCATCATTTTACAGATCAAGACTTGAACTCACGCGGCGCCATGCAAGGAGCAACAAACCCACCGCCATTTCTTCAAACGCCAGGTAGGCCTGCCATCCCAAGGCCACAATGGCAACCCTTATTCACCACGTACCTAGAGGCTTTGGGTGGCGCAGGCTACACGCCAGAGAGACGCAGAGCCATGCTCCTGAATGCCCTGGGCGTCGAAGGCCAAAGGGTGTTCGAAAGTCTCACGCCTGAACCAGTGGCTGGCGACAATGATGCGTTTTTAAGGAGGCGGTCAGAAGAATAGTCAAAAGATTTGCCAGTAAGGAGAATGCCGTTCTACACAGGATAAGGTTTTACAGCCTCAAACAGGAAGCGTCCGAACCAGTGGAAGACTACTTAACCAAACTACGCGAATTAGCCGTGCTGTGCAACTTTGGAAACAACGCAGAAGGATTGATCTGTGACATGCTAGTGTTACATACCAACAGCACGAAGGTGCAAGACAAATTCATTCTAGAAAAAGAATTGCAGCTAGAAAAAGCAGCCGAAATCGTGAGAGCAGTGGAAGAGACCGTGGGAAGGAGGAAAGAATACAATCGATAGTCTTCCACCCAAAGAAGGAGAAACCAGTCTTTGACACGAGAGAAGGAAAGTGGGGAAGGAAAAGAACTGTTAAAATGTCACAGATGCACCAGCACCAAACACTTAGCCTTCGACAAAGAATGCCCAGCAAGGGACAAAGAATGCTTGGTGGGCAAAACGATAGGACATTTTTCAATAGTGTGCAGATGGCGGAACAAAAAAGTCACCACCGTCAATGCCGAACACAACATAGAGAGGGAATCATCCTTTGACAAAGAGGGGAGGCCTACTGTCCTAATGGTGAACAGCCCACATGCCAGGAGAGAAAAGCCTCACTGCCCCATCAAAATAAACGGATTAGAAACGAGAGTCATGGCGGACTCAGGCTCAGACTTAACTATATTAGCTGCGCACATACAAAGAGATGATGGGCACAGAGACAGTCAAAGTGTTCAGCACCCGGCACAAGCCCACGGTGTTCAGTGGCGCATCCATTGACCTGTTGGGCTATATCAAAGGAAAGGTGGAGTTTAAAGGGAGAGAGACCACCACAAGAATATACTTCAGTCAAGAAGGCCCAGCAGTGTTAGGTTGGGACGATCATGCTCAACTGCAAATCAAGCTTGACCACAGCACAGAGGACCAGGTTTTGTCAGTCAGTTTAAGAGGAGCGCCGGTAGTCAGAGAAGATTATCCAAAACTGTTTTCGGAAGAGCCTTGACACATCAAAGGCTTTGTCCACAAAATACTACTCAAAGCCAACGCAGTTCCCGTCAAACACAGAGTAAGGCCAGTACCTGCGACCGCTAGAGACACGCTCAGAAACCAACTTGACAAAATGGTGAAAGAAGGCACTATCGAAGAAATCGAAGCATCAGAGTGGCTGAGCCCGGTCATGCTTATAAAAAACAAAATGCACAAGATCTAAGGGTATGCATTGATCTCCGCAGTCTAAACCTGGAAGTAATTGCAGATAGCTACCCCCTGCCAAGCATCAACGAGCTAATCCTCATGATGAAGGAAGCCAGAGTGTTCTCCAAGTTAGACATGAGGGATGCGTACCATCAAATACAGTTACACAAAGACTCCAAGCCCATGACCGCATTCATCACCCCGTTTGGCACCTATCAGTTTATGAAGATGCCGTTCGGCCTATCATCTGGAGTCTCAGCATTTCAACGCATGATGGACGCACTACTGCGGGACATAAAGAACATGTCCTATTTCCAGGATGATATCCTAGTGTACGCTGCAGACGAGCAAACACATGATGCCACTTTGAAGAAGGTCCTTACCAAGAATCTGGAGTGAAGTTAAGTTATGAGAAATGTGTACTTAAAGCACAGGAAGTCGAATATTTGGAATACAAAATATCGGCACAAGGCATAAGCCCCAAGCAGAACCTGCTGCGAGCAATAATCAAAGCTCCCGAACCTACCAATAAGGATGAAGTGAGGTCATTCCTGGGACTGGCGGAATATTATGCTAAATTCATCCCCAAGTTCTCAGAAACTTCAACGCTGCTTCGTGATCTACTGAAAAAAGGGTCAGAATTCACATGACAAGAAGCCCAGAAGAAAGCAGTGGAAAGCATCAAATGACACATAGTGGAAGTGCCGTGCCTACAGCCGTTCAATCCGGACTGGTGTACAGTCATCACCACGGATGCCAGCGCATATGGATTAGGAGCCGTTGCCACCCAGAAAAAAGGAGACACAGAACATGTAGTGGCATTCGCCTCCAAAGCCCTATCCCCAGCTGAACAAAATTATTCCACAGTCGAGAAAGAGATGCTGGCCTGTTCATGGGCCGTGGAACACTTCAAGACGTACGTATGGGGCACGAAATTCAAGTTGGTCACTGACCACAAGCCCCTCATTCACATGCTCAGTTCAGGAGGCACCAAAGTGTCGACACCCAGGTTGGCATGCATAGCAGCCAAGCTGCAAGAATACACCTTTGAGATACAGCACATCTCTGGGTGGAAGAATTCACAGGCAGGCTGTATGTTAAGATTGCCTGAAGGAAAAGACAAAGCCACCACTTTCCTGCAAGAAGAATGCATAGTAGCATCTATCATAGACCTCAAAGCCCCAGACTACCTGCAGCTGAGCGAAAGACATTGGATGGAAGAAGATGGGAAAGACCCACCATGATAAGAATCAGAGAATGGATCAGGAATGCATGGCCAGACGAAAGGGCAGTGCCAGAAGGAATGAGACCATATTGGAAAGTGGCAGAAGAAATTTCAGAGACTAACGACATAATCATGAAAACCGACCAGGTAATTCCAGGAAATCTACGGAACACCATGACGCAACGAAGAGGGAGAGAAGCATACTGGTGGCCCTCCATGGATCAGGAGATTCGCACAATGATTGAGAGATTCCATGAGTGTCTCAACAGTGATAAACGCTTGAAGATCAGACAAGCTCCCATGATTCCTGCCGAGATCCCTGAAACAGTGTGGTCAAAAGTAGGACTGAACTTTATTGGACCACTGGAGGAGATGATGCCCGAACATCCATACGGCATTGTGATGGTGGACTACCCGTCGAAGTGGGTTGAAGCTGAGTTTGTCCCTAATATCACGACTGCCACCATGATGGAAGTCCTCACCGCCATCTTTCAGAGGGAAGGGCTCCCCCATGAGTTAGTAACAGACAACGGGGTGCAGTTAGTTTCTAGAGACATGGACTTGTTCTTGCTGAAACACAACATTTGCCAGAAGAAAGCAGCTTTGTATCATCCCCAAGCAAATGGACTTGTGGAGAGAGCAAACAGATTCATTAGGAGCCATCCAATTGGCGACCGCCTCAGGGATGGATCCCCTCAAGACGGCCAAAGAGGCCATCGCAGCTCACAGACTAACGCCCAGTGGCATCACCCAAATCTCCCCATTTCGCATGTTGAGAGGGAGGAGAGCGGCTTGCACACTAGTGCCACCATGGTTGGCCAGAGTAAGAGAGGACGACAAAGTAGACATGTCGGAAGTAGTATGGAGAATAGAGAACAGCAAAGCATGCATGAAAAGGTGGAGTGACAGAAGAAGAAGGACAAAACAAGGTTGGGAAGTAAAAGAAGGAGATTGGATCAAAGTACGTTTACCGACCGAAGACCAAATGACTGGTTCAAAGTTCAACAGACCTATAAAAGTGATTCACAGAGGAACCAACCATGTCCGCACATGGAACATGGAGAGAGTAGCCATGTTCGAAAAGAATTGTGAGGGAAAAAAGACCCACGAAGGACCCAAAACCAATGAGGGACCCGACAGAGAGACTATGAGAGAACAAGAGCCGAAGACAGGCAGAAGAGAGGTCGAGGAGGAAGAAGTTGAAGAAGATGCACCAATGGTTGTTCAGGAAACCGATCCAAAGCTGGATGCCAGCAGCGAGAGGGACGAACGGCCGAGAAGGGAACACAGAAGACCGGTCAGATACAATGACTATGTCATGCAGTAACTTGTTCTGCATTATCAAAGGGAGGTGTGTAGAGATATCGCAAGACTTCCAGTCTCGCAAGATCTCGCGAGTGAGGCGGAAGCTGCAGCTCCTGCGCACAAAGCGATTAGCTGGAGCAGAAGGCACAGAGCAGCACCAGCTCTCGTGTGCCCCTCTATAGACTGACCATCATCCATGATTTGGACCTTAAGACTTATATTGCAGAGAGCTGTGTTGCAGGGCCTGTTGCCCACAGTTACATGCAGAGTTGTTATTGCATAAAGAAAGCTGATGATGAAAAGAGAATAAAGAAGTACCATCAGTAAATACCCAGTCAACTGCGCATCATTTTACAATATGCTTATTCTGTGGATGCCAACAAAGCTCACAAACAATTGCTTCTCACTCAGATGCTAAACTTGCAATGGCCGCGGGATACGTGCAACTGACAATCGGCCTATATTCTTCCACTGGAGGTCAAGGGAAGGGTAGAAAGAGTTACAACACGCTGTGCCAGCCTCATGCTGGCTCGACGCACACACCCCCAGGACAGGGGGGATGCCGGATAGTGCACAAAACCATTCTCGCTAATGGAGGGAGCGAAAAAAAGACAGACTGCTGTAATGTGGAAGGGAGGAAGCGCATGCTTTGTTTAACACATGCTAGCCGCCCAGGCGTGGGCTTCAGGAACTGCACGGCCCACCCAGTCATCATGATTTTGGCCCGTTTATGTTATGATATGGCATTTATAATGCGCTTATACACATGTGTTTCATGGCGCAACGAGGCAAGGGAGGGGCACAAAGGGATGATGGACAGCGATCCTACTAAGCCAGGTGTCATTCAGATCGTGCAAGTGCGTGGGAAGGGGCAGGGACAGTGCAATACATGGGAATAAATAATAACAATAAGTAAGTGCCAGCATGTGGCAAGTGCAAGGGTAAGTGCAGACATCAGGTGTCAAGAGCTGGAAGGGGGACTGTAAGGATACAGAAACAGTCCCCAAGTGCCGGGGGTTGCCAGGTGGGAAGTGCAGGTGTGTGACGCTTGGCGGGCGAGGGACCTGGGCCCGATATCAGTGGGTGTCCGGGTAGCCAATGCAGTACAGCTTACAGCTAGGAGGTCAGCAGAAGAGAGGCGAAGAAAAAGCAGAAGCAAAGAGGAAGGTTTTGAGGTGTTTCCAGAAACGGAGATGGTTCTTCTCAAGTTTAAGGGAGGCAGGAAGCAGTGGTCGAAGTGGCCGGGAGCGGTCGGGAGCGGTGCTCCTCTACTTCTTTGAATTAATTTTTACTGTTCCTATACTTTTATTTTAAAAAGAAACCAGAATGGTTTTGTTTTAAAATAAAAGTGTAGGAAGAAGTTGAAACCTGCAATGTCAGTGCACTGCACTGAACGTTCCCCTAAACAGCAGGTGCATGTGTTTTGGAGTTTGTATTGTGCGTGGGAGGGAGGGTGGCGATGGGGTTTGTGGGGAGCGGTGCAGGCCAGTAGGGAACATAGTTCCACTACTTCTTTTCATACACTTCGACCACTGGCAGGGAGGCTGTTCCAGAGTTTTCCCACGGCTTGGAGACGTTCAACTCACATGGGGGTCAGCCGGCCCAAGGCAAGGGACATGACCCCCTACTACCCCGGAGCTCTGGCTGGGTTGCGTTACAGCTTCTCCCTCTGGGAAAGGACGGGGACCCTGCTGAGGCTCCCTGAAACCGTTGCTGGGCTTGGGGACAGTCAAACCACATGGGAGACAGCCGCCCAAGGCCAGGGACATCACACCTGCCCATCATGGAGCACTGGCTGGGCTGCGTTACAGTATTTGCCCCTGGGGAGGGAAGGGAACCCTGCCAGGGGCTCCCTAATGCTGCCACTATGCTTGGGCCGGTACGCCCACATGGGAAACGGATGCCACCTCCAACCGTCCTGGATGTTCTTGCTGGCCTGTGTTACAGCTTTTCTTCACCAGGGAGACCCGGCAGTGTGCCAATACCTCCCTGAAGGGAAATGCTGTAACGCAGCTGAGCCAGAGCTCCAGGATTTGTCGGGTGTAATGTCCCTGGCCTTGGGCGGCTGTCTCCCATGTGGGTTGACCATCCCCAAGTGCAGCCGCAGTCCCAGGGAGCCTTGGCAGGGTTACCAGCCTTTCCCAGAAGGGAGAAGCTGTAATGCAACCCAGCCAGAGCTCCACAGTGGTAGGGGGTCATATACCCTGGCCTTGGGCGGCTGACTCCCATGTGGGTTCAAGGTCCCCAAGCCCAGCAATGGTTTCAGTGAAGCCCGGGACATTCCCTGTCCTTTCCCAGAGGGAGAAGCTGTAACGCAGGCCAGCCAGAGCTCCAGGAAAGTTGGGGTAATGTCCCTGGCCTTGGTTGGCTGTCTCCCATGTGGGTTGACCATCCCCAAGTGCAGCGGCAGTCCCAGAGAGCCCCGGCAGGTAAATTCTGTAACACGTCCCAGCCAGACCTCCAGGATGGTCGGGGGTAATGTCCCTGGCCTTGGGCAACCGTCTCCCATGTGGGTCGACGATCCCCAAGCCAAGCAGTGGTTCCAGGGAGCCCCGGCAGGGTTCCCGACCTTTCCCAGAGGGAGAATCTGTAACGCAGCCCAGCCAGAGCTCCAGGCTGGGCTTGGGGGTGGTCGACGCACATTGGTGATGGGTGCCCAAGGCCGAGGACAACTCAACTCGACCAGCCTTGTGCTCTGGCTGCGTTGCGTTACACCTTCTCCCTCTGGGAAAGAGCGGGGAGCCCACTGAGGCTCCCTGAAACCGCTGCTGGACTTGTGGATGGTCAACCCATATGAGTGACGACCACCCTAGGCCAGGGACATCACCCCCGACCATCCTGGAGCTCTGGCTAGGCAGCATTACAGAATTTCCCTCAGGGAATGGACAGGGACCCTCCCGGGGATCCCTGGGACAGCCATTGGACTTTTGGACGGTTGACACTTTTTCTTATCCGCCCAGGTAGGTGCACCGACACATGTGAGGTACTGTTTTCATCCGGACACCTGTGGGAATGTGGGAAGGTAGGACATGTGTTGTTGGTGGCGTGTTTCAGTAGTTTCCAGGTGGGAAATGTCTGAAAGTTGTGTTTTTTTTCCTAAATTTGGGACTTTGCCGGGGCTGGTGGATAATACATTCTGGGGCGATTCGCGTAAGTTAGACCTCTGTGGATTCCCACGGGTGTCTTCTTTTCTGAAATGCATGGGGTTCCCTGTTTTCCTTGGTGGCTGCGACACCCCAGTCCCAAATTCGTAGGTTGGCTCCCCAAACCCTTTGGGGATAGCAGTGGTTTAGCCTTTTCCCTATGTGCCCAAGTAGGTGCACCCTCACACGTGAGGTACCGTTTTCATCGGGACACCTGTGGGAACACAGGAAGGTAGGACATGTGTTGTTGGCGGCATGTTTCAGTGGGTGGACCGAGCGAAATGTCTGAAAATGGCGTTTGTTTCACCAAATTTTGTACTTTGCCAGGGATTGTGGGTAATACATTCTGGGGCGATTTGCGCAAGTCACACCTTTGTGGATTCCCACGGGTGTCTTCTTTTCGGAAATGCATGGGGTTCCCTGTTTTCCTTGGTGGCTTAGACACCCTAGGTCCAAATCTGTAGGTTGTCCACAAGACCAAAATTCCTCAAAATCTGCTCTGCCGAAAGACTTGGGGTTACCAGCGGTTTAGCCTTTTCCCTTTGTGTCCAGATAGGTGCACACACACATGTGAGGTACCATTTTCGTCGGGACATCTTTGGGAACACGGGACGGTAGGGCATGTGTTGTTGGCGGCGTGTTTCGGTTGGTGGGCAGAGGGAAATGTTTGACAATTGAGGGTTTTTTCACCAAATTTCGGACGTTGCCGGGGATTGTGGGTAATAAATTCAGGGCCGATTTGCGCAAGTCGGATCACTGTGGATTCCCATGGCCCAGGGTGTCTTCTTTTTGGAAATGCATGGGGTGCCCTGTTTTCCTTAGTGGCTGCGACACCCCATGCCCAAATCTGTAGGTTGTCCACAAGAGCAAAATTCCTCAAAAAATGCCCTGCCGAAAGACTTGGGGTTACCATTGATTTAGCTTTTTACTTTTGCGCCCAGATAGGTGCACCCACACATGTGAGGTACTGTTTTCGTTGGGTCACCTTTGGGAATGCGGGACGGTAGGACATGTGTTGTGTTTGCATGGTTTTCCTAACGTTTTCGAACATTTGCTGCTGCACTTTGTCACACAACCCTTTCATGTCCCAAATGTGACCTACATTTAGTCACTGCTTTAGGCACTATACACTTTTGTAACCTGCATAAGTCACCTAGCCTTCAAAAGGTCTGCCTGTGCTCTTTCAAAAACATGCGTGCCCTTCCTCGCCACATTTGTTTTCTTTACCTACACATGCTAAGTATGTCTGTTTAGGCCGTAAGCATAGAAAACTGTGTACCATGGCTCAGTTTTTGGTTTGTGGTATTGCTTGTTTTGTGAATGTGTGACTTCCTAACTGGAAGAGCCAGGGGAATGTAGCGGGGCATCTCTTTTCTCAAAATTCACAGACGCCATTGCCGTACCGGGCCAACCATGTCCACCACATACCTTTGTTTTCTGTCATTTTCTGGATTTTTCCCCAAACTATGGAATTTTTCCCTAAATAGTTGTCGCCTGACCTGCGCAAATCAACCTTCCTAAACTTGGAATTTTGTCTACTTGTCAGAAATGTATGCCTTTCTGTCTTCCCATTCAGCTTTCCTACCCTCCTCTTCCATTCCTTCCACGCATGTCCTATTGGAAATAAAGGACAAAATCTCCTACTTCCCACAAAACGGCTGGTAACCATATCAAAATATGTTTTTTTGGTTTCCACACAACCTGTTCTTGAAAGCCTGGAAAATGGCAAATTCAGCACAGCAAACCATTTGTTCCTAGCTCTTACAAGGAAAAAACCACAGGCTTCTTTGAACATCATTTTATTGGCATTCTCTGATAAAACCCAACACTTTCTCCCTTTTTGGTTATTCCCTCGGACCCCCATACAGCAAACTAGGATTGCCTGCAAAGACCATATGTAAAGTTGGAAGGTGTGAAGTTTGTGGCAAGCAGATGGCAAGAAACTACCATGAGCTTCATAGCAGGAGGACTAGTAGGATTCGGAGAAGAAGTAATAGGTAAAGTGAGCAATGTATGCAGCGTGTACTGGAGAAACCAGTGAAAGTGCAAAAGCAGGAAGAATATGCACTGTGTTTTCATAATGAAGGGACCGTCTTTGTGGGGTCCAATAGTAGGTGCAATAACACATTATACATCCCAGATCTCAAGTAAGGGACAGCAGCCGTGATGGACAAGTACTGGATGTGTGGCCAGCAGGCATTCCTGCACCTCCCACCATCATTGAGGGGCACCTGCTCGCGGGCTTCACTACACTCAGCACTCCTGGTAGTCCGTGAAGAACATTTGATTTTGTTGACTAACTGGCTTTCCAGCCCCAACATCTGCACCAGCGTCTGACTTCCCCACAGTGCTGCTGCAGAAGCCTACTTTTCCAGAGAAGGGGAAAAAAGAAAAATTGCGGAGGAGGAGAAGATCGAATCATCTATTGCAAGATTCCTCACAATTACTAAAAGAAATACCAGACCAATACTGACTCTACAGGAAAGAAGAAACCTTTTTTGCAATGCTGTTGCGACCGGGGGGGCAGACAGCCGCGAATGCCGAATGGTTTGTGCAGTGGGAAGTGATCCAGCTGGCCAATGACACAGAACAAAGCCTCAATGTGATCAAGATGGCAATACACGCAATCCGACTGATGACGTTTGTTAGAAATAAGGGCTGGAGTCGAAGGGGAGTGACACGATTTGCCTACTGAGACTAGAGGCTGACTGAATGTAGGAAGAGACTACAACTCCCAGCACTCTGTGGGAGAAATGGTAGTTCAAAACAGGTGCACGTTGCCAGCTGCATTGGATTAAGGGCGGCATAAAGGAAAGCAACGGCGCGTAAGCAGGTGTGGCTTATTTTCTTTGGGTGCGGTTGGAGTGGAAGCAGGATGGAGAATTGCTGCCGGGAACATGGGAGGCTGACTTTTGAATTTCGTGCTCATGCTTTGCACAGAGGAAGAGCGGGCAGGCTGGCGGTCTGAGTACGGCATTCTACACTTCCTCCGAGAAGTCCGTGGGGCTTCTTGGAGCTCAGATAAGTACCGGCAACATTGCGGGGTGGGGGTCAAGTTCACCCAGAGCGGTCCTTAGCACAAAGCAGTTAAGACTGTAACCGCTTATACGACCATGGCAAAATGCTGTGGCTATCATTCGAATCATTAATCAGCTGTGTGTAACAACTGAACAGTTTAATGCAGGAATCCATGACAAAATAACGAGTGCTGCCAACTCGCTATTATGGTATTAAATTGAATAGTACTCCAAGGAGAAGGCTATGAAAAATAACCAGCGCTGTCATTGCATGGGTTATAAGTTTATGTGTTTATGTGTTGCTCAAGCTTGCCCAACGGGCCATGTGTCTTTGTGCGTCATATATGGGAAAGAATCCCATTGTTTTGTGTTCATATTTCTTGCTATCATAAGTGTTTGTCTATGCTCCATGTTCACACGTATTAAGGTGTGTTTCTGTACTACCTGAATTTAGTCCGAAGTGGGGTTTTGGTAGGTGAAGGATTGGCATCAGGTTTCTTATGAGTCACTAGGCAGGTCTTAGATAGGGAGGGTTTTTCCCTGTGCTTCCCTTTTCCTATCCAACCTAGGAGTTCCCTAACCCTCTATCCGGTGTTCCTAACTTCCATATCCCATCCACAACCTCTCCCTAACTCCTCTTCCTCTCATTGGCTGCCACATGGTGTCCTGTGTAACTAATATCAGGTGCCTGTGCCAACCACGGTGGGAGGGTCGAATTCATTTGGCTTCTGTGGTTTGGGGGAGAGCGTCAATTTCTCATCTCCATTATTGTGTGCATTGACATAATAAGCCACCCCCATATTGGGATACTTACAATGTCATGACCCATCGGACACGCCCTATCTGGACCTCCTGGTCCCTGACACGCCGGGGCTTGCACTCTGTTGTACTACCAATATGGCCGCAAAGACTGAAAGCTGCCTACCAGTCTTTGCGTTCATTGCAGCGCACTCAATAAAATAGCCACACCCCCACGCTTCCGTGCGTCTCAGCGCTACTGTTACCTGTGGCTAGACGTGTGCTCCGTAGTTCGCCTTAACGGAACCTTGTTGCTTTCCTGGTTCCCGGACCCCTGCTCCATTCTATCCCTTCTCCTTCTTACCCAACCTTCTCCCGGAATTCGTGCACCCGCCTCCGAGTGCTTCTTCCCCTTATTTTTTCCTAGATTTCCTGGAGTTTACTATCGATCCCGGACAAGAAGTTGAACGAACACTGGAAGCCGAAGACGGCCGAGAGGGCTTGTATAAGACCCGAACCATAAGGAAGAAAACTTCTCCAACGGAATCCATCAAGCAGCGAAAACAGGTGAGAAAGGGGGAAACCTATGACAGATTTAGACGCCACCTGACCGAAGTCGATACAGACATGGAGGCGGCCGTTCAGGATCTTATGCGCGGCATGCAGGAACTAACGACCGAAGTACAAAACCTAAATTCAGAGAATGCCGCGCTAAAGCAATTGGTTTTATCCCACGATTCTTGCACGAAGGAGAGCGTACTATTGGGCGGCATTGTTGACAAATACGATGGGTCAGAAAAGAACCTTTGTGGATTCCTCGATTCCTGTTTGGTCCACTTTACTTTTAAGCCCTATTATTTCTCCACCCCAGGGCTAAAGTGGGCTTTATTATTTCACACCTTACCGGGAATGCATTAACCTGGGCCACACATTAGTTAATGCCGGAGATGCCCTCCTGGATGATTATGACCGATTCATTTGAGCACTTAAGACCATGTTTGACCGTCCAGATCAGGTCTATAGTGCTCAGGAACACCTTCTCGATTTCCAGCAGGGCTCCCAGGATATGCTCACATATGTTACACGATTTAAGCAATTGGCTAAAGAAGGAGACTGTTCCTCTGAAGCCTGTTTCACTCTCTTTCGAAGAGGGTTGAACAAAGACATCAAGGATGAACTGGCCAGGGTGGCACGTCCAAGTTCATACCAGGCCCTTATTGATCTTGCTCTACAGATTGACTTTCGCATACAGGAAAGGAAGGCAGAGAAAAAGAAAACCAAGTCACCCTTCCAGAAGAATCCCATAGAGATCCCCACAAAATCCGAAGACAGCTCTGCCCCTATTAACCAACCTGAACCCATGCAATTAGGGGCCTTCCGTGGACCTATATCCCCCCAAGAAAGATTACGAAGGATCCATACTGGCTTATGCATGTATTGCGCATCAGACAAACATTTAGTGAGAGAGTGTCCTATAGCTCCTCCACGGCGTTCGGGAAACGCCAGCTCCCGATCCTAGATGGAGCGCAGTTTCGGGAGAGATGTTGGCTCCACATCTATACCATCCTTGAACTCTCCTGGACAGAACAATCTGGTAATTTTACATGCCTTTCTATCGTCATCCAAGAAGAACACCTACCCCATTCTGGTACTAGTGGACTGTGGGGCCATGGGAATATTCATAGACAAAGAATGGGTCTTTAAACACCATATTCCCTACGAATCCCGGAATGTCATGCAACCTGTAGAAGCAATTGATGGGAGACCCCTTTCTTCCAGACCAATAACCCTCCAGACTAAGGAAATCGAGCTAGCAATAAACCACCATCGAGAAACGATAAGGTTTGACATCATAAAATCCGCCCATTAGCCATTGGTTTTGGGAATGCCCTGGCTACAAAGACACAATCCATACATCAATTGGGCAGCAGGTTCCTTGTTCCTGGGTTCCGAACATTGCATGTCTCGTTGCCTACCCCTGGACCCCCGTCCGACACCAGCGGAAGGACTTTCAGCAAACCATCTAGGTCCACTCTCGGACTCAAACATCATTCAGGTTCCTAAAGTCTATCAGAAATACTCTGATGTGTTTTCTTCTGCGATTGTTCAAGCCTTACCTCCTCATAGACCAGAATACTGTGCTATTGAAACCGAACCTTCAGCTGTGATCCCCTTTGGGAGGATGTTCATTTTATCAGAACCCGAGAAAAAGGCCCTCCGTGAATACCTAGATACTAACCTTGAAAATGGCACCATACGACCATCCAAATCTCCAGCAGGAGCATCACTGTTTTTTGTTCCAAAGAAAGACACCAATGAGCTCAGACCTTATCTTGATTATCGAGGCCTAATTCAGTGCACCCTAAAGGATCGGTATCCGTTGCCCTTGATCTCAGACATCCTGGAAGCAGTAAGAGGAGCCCTAGTATTCACCAAATTGGATCTTAGAGGTGCCTACCATCTGATCCGTATTAGAGAAGGTGACGAATGGAAGACAGCCTTCAGAACACCCTTTGGTCATTATGAATACTTGGTCATGCCTTTCAGACTTGCTAACGCCCCGGCGGTCTTCCAACGTTTCATGGATCGGGTGTTTTCGAATATGCTATTCCTTTTTGTCATCGTGTATCTGGACGATATCTTAATATTCTCAAAGGACCCACTCAGGCATGAGGAACATGTTAAGGCAGTGTTACAACGGCTACGTGAACACAAGCTCCTGGCAAAACCCGAGAAGTGCCTCTTTCATGTCCCTACTGTCCACTATCTAGGATTTGTTCTTAGCCCAGAAGGTATTGGAATGGATCAATCCAAGGTAAAGGCTATACTATCCTGGTCAAGTCCGACCACCGTGAAACAGATCCAGTCCTTTCTTGGCTTAGCTAATTTCTATAGGAAATGTATACCTTCCTTTTCCGAGATAGACTAACCGATTATTGCCTTGTTGAAGAAAGATGCTCCCTTTCATTGGACAACAGCTCAAGCGGAAGCCTTCCAACGCTTGAAATCAGAGTTCACCCAAGCTCCCATCCTGGCTCAACCTGATATCAATCGACCCTTCTTAGTGGAAACAGACGCCTCTAACTACGCTATTGGAGCAGTTCTGAAACAAGAATTCGACAACGGACTGGAACATCCTTTTGCTTATCTTTCACGGACCTTAACTCCCAGTGAAACCCACTACTCTGTTTTAGAAAAGGAACTGTTAGCTATCCGTCAAGCCTTTATCGAGTGGCGTCATTTACTCTTAGGAGCAAAACATCTGGTCCAGGTTCGCACAGACCATCAAAATCTTCAAGTATTACAGGCCTTGGAATGCAGAAATAGCCATCAAGCCCGTTGGGCCTTCTTCTTTGCCCAATACCAGTTCCAGATTCACCATGTCCCTGGAACGCAGAATATAATTGCTGACGGTTTATCTTGATGTCCTGATTACGAGCCTCTTGAAGACCGGACATTCCCTAAGATGTTTCCCCATACGATATTTGTAGCTCACGCAATCAGCCTCCTGGAAGAAATTCGCTTACAAACCCAGTCCTCTGAACTCTGGAAGAACATTTCAAGGAAGAATCAATGGGATCTGAAAATCAAGAACGGATATTTGCTCAAAGATGATGCTTTAGTCATTCCCACACAGAAACTACAACAAAGGATAATAAACCTTTGCCACGATACACTTCACTCTGGACACCGTGGCATTACCAATACCCTCCGTCTCATACAAAGGCAATTCTGTTGGCCTAGAATGAAGACTGACGTAAAGCTGTACGTCCAAGCCTGTTCTGTCTGTAGTCAGAACAAACATGACAACAAGAGACCGGCGGGTCTCCTACTGCAGCCTACACTACCAACAAGGCCCTGGGAATTTATTGCTACAGACTTCATTGTGGAATTGCCACCTTCCAGGGGATACACGACTATCATGGTCACCATTGACTTGTTCACTCATTTGGCTCATTTTACACCCCTGTATAAACTACCATCCTCATCAGAACTTGCTGGAATTTTCCTGGAACACATATTCCGGCTTCATGGTCTCCCTTCCAAGATAATATCAGACAGAGGACCCCAAGACATCTCTCAGTTTTGGAAACACCTTTGTCGAATTCTAGGAATTCAAAGTGCTCTCTCCTCAGGCTATCATCCCCAAACCAACGGAGCTACTGAACGTGTGAATCAAACCTTAGAACAATATCTTCAATGTTTTGCTACCAAGGTCCAGGATGATTGGTCCCTTTAATACCTGTGGCTGAATTCGCGTATAATAACTCGGATCACTCGGCTGTTAAAACCAGCCCTTTTTTTGTAGTCAAGGGTTCCACCCTTCGGTTCTACCTTCTGTCCTCCCCCATCCTACACCGGTTCCTACAGTCGATTCCTGGATTGAAACACTTATCAATGTACAAAGAGAAGCCAAAGAACAGCTAGAAAGAGCCCGGAATCAGACCAAATATTATGCGGACTCAAAGAGAAGACCAGGCCCCTCCTACGCAATAGGCGATAAAGTATGGTTATCCTCGAAACTACTGCCTTGACATCTACGGCCAAATAAACTGGCTCCCCGATATTATGGGCCTTTTCCTATAAAAGAAATCATCAACCCAGTGGCCTTTTGCCTCAAATTGCCAGATTCCTGGACGAAGATCCACCCAGTTTTTCATAAATCTCTACTAAAGCCATACATCCAGACCTCTCGGACTAACCTCAGAACTAGCCCTGTCCTTGTCAATGACCAACTGGAATATGAAGTCTCCCGAATATGTGACTCCAGATATAAACGTGGTCAGCTCCAGTACCTGGTGGAATGGAAAGGATATCCACCCAGTGAACGCACTTGGTAACCCGTCTCCAATTTGAATACCCCCAGGTTACTCCAAAGGTTCCATCTCATACACCCGGGCAAACCTGGCGGGACGGGTTTTCGGAGGAGGCATGCTGTCATGACCCATCGGACACGCCCCTTCTGGTCCCTGTCACGCCGGGGCTTGCACGCTGTTCTACTACCAATATGGCCGCAAACACTGAACGCTGCCTACCAGTCTTCGCGTTCATTGCAGCGCACTCGATCAAATAGCCACACCCCTGTGCTTCCGCGCGTCTCAACGCTACTGTTAGCTGTGGCTAGACGTGTGCTCCGTAGTTCGCCTTTGCTGAACTTTGTTGCTTTCCAGGTTCCCGGACCCCTGCTCCATTCTATCCCTTCTCCTTCTTGCCCAACCTTCTCCTGGAATCCATGCACCTGCCTCCGAGTGCTTCTTCCCCTTATTTGTTCCTGGATTTGCTGGAGTTTACTATCGATCCCGGACAAGAAGTTGAACAAACACTGGAAGCCGAAGATGGCTGAGCGGGCTTATATAAGACACGAACCATAAGGAAGAAAACTTCTACAACGGAATCCATCAAGCAGCGAAAACAGGTGAGAAAGGGGGAAACCTGTGACATGCAACCACCTAAGCCAAATGGAAGCGACTCCTCCACCTTTGGCCGATGTGCTAGAGGCTCTTCAAGATATTCAGTTAGAGTTAGCACATGCTCGTCAAGAATCTGACAATTTGAAAGCACAAGTATAGGGTTTGGTGGCTCAGCGAACCCCCTTGGAGGGGGCTAGTGGGTCTACGGCAAGGGAACCATCCACAAGTCAAAATTCTACAGTAATTGTGCAACCTCCCAGTAGCGTACCTTTAGCAGCACCTGAATGTTTTTCGGGGGATCCCCAAAAGTATATGATGTTGCTTACCCAATGTAGACTGCATTTTTTATGTAAACCAACAGCTTTTGAGACCATTCAAGCCAGAACTGCTTTGTGATATCATATTTAACGGGGGATGCTTCGGCTTGGGCGATGCCACTGGTTCAAAAGGATGACCCTTTGCTATATAATTGGGATGGGTTTTTGGCAGAATTTGGTAGGCTGTTTGGCACAAGATAAGGAATTGTTGGGTTTGAAACAGGGCACTCGGAATCTAGTGACTTATGTGACCCAACTTAATAGATTGGTGATTGAAACTGAATGGCCAGTGGCTAAGCAAACTGTGTTATTGTGTCAAGGGTTGAGGGAGGAACTGAAGGATGCCATTGCTCAAGTACAGCCGCAACCTAGGACATGTACTGCCATGATAGATTTAGCATTAAGATTGGATCACAGAATGAATGAAAGGAAAGGTGACAAAAAAAGGCCTCAATCGGCACCATTTGTGAGATTAGATAGGAGTAGAGGAGGAAGGTTGAGTGAGGTGGAACCTATGCAGATTGGTAGCGTCAGAGGACCCCTATCAGCAGCTATCACACAGTTAAAAACTTGTGTTTGTACTGTGGGAAGGCAGGACATTTTATACGTACCTGTCCTAATACACCTCAGAGAGGTGTGGGAGGTGAAAGGAGCAAAAAAGAAACAGCAAAAGAGATGAGCCGGCATTAGGGGGAACACAGGCTACAGGCCCGAGTGAGTTAAGGTTCCCCAGATGGGCAGCAAACACGGTTGGAAACGAAACTTCTCACTTGTATATATTGGTGACATTGTGTTTTGCTTTGTCTAAGCAGGAGGTATTGGCGATGATTCGGGGGCTACGGGCAACTTTGTAGATATTGCTTTGGCTGCACAGTTGGACTACCAGTACAGGATAAGGAGAGGGTGGAAGGAGTGCAGTCGGTGGATGGGTCCCCGCTAGTGTCAGGGCCGATTCAGAAGCAAACAGAGAAATTGGAGATGGTTTGAACATCAGGTAAGAGAGAGGAAATTACGTTCGATTTGATAGCAGCACCTCAGTTTGGTTTGATCTTGGTGATGCCCTGGCTGATAAGGCATAATCCTAGGATTGACTGGGAAAAGCAAACAGTGCGGTTTGAGGAACAGAAGTGTCAGGAGCACATGTTACCAGAATTGGGAGCCGCAGCATGGTTGGCCAAAAGGAGACTAATAGACTCAGTAATCGGAGCGGTGGAATCAGGAATTCCTGCACAATATATGGAGTTTGCAAAAGTGTTCAACAAGGGAGGAGCGGAACGGTTACCCCCTCATCGCCCCTATGATTGTGTTATCGAATTGGAGGAGGGGGCGAAGTTGCCCTGCAGCCGAATATATGCTCTCACAGAAACTGAAAATAAATATCTAAGAGAATATCTAGACGAGATGCTGGCTGAAGGGTTTATTAGACACTCTACTCCCCCGGTCTCCTCACCTTTATTTTTTTCCCCAAGAAAGAAGGTACTTTACGAACGTGCATTGATTATCGTGCATTAAATAAGGTTACTGTATAGAATCGGTTCCCCTTGTCTTTGATTTCGGTCCTGTTGGATCAAGTGCGGTCTGCCCAGATTTACACCAAGTTTGATTTGAGAGGTGCCTATCATTTGATAAGAGTGAAAGAGGGGGATGAGTGGAAAACAGCTTTCCGGACTAAGTTTGGGTTGTTTGAGTACCTTGTGATGCTGTTTGGTTTATGTAATGCCCCTGCGGCTTTTCAGTTCTTAATGCAAGAAGTATTGCGAGAATTTATTGATATTTTTGTTATCGTCTACATTGATGACATTTTGAGATATTCATATTCTCCAGAGCAGCATGTAAGACACTACAAGAATATCAATTGTATGTAAAATTGGAGAAATGTGCGTGTGAGGTGGTCAAAGAGGCAACAGAACCAAGGGATGACCCTATTCTAGTAATGAGACCTAGCCAACAAAAGGTTAACACAGCAAATCAAAAGAAAACTACATGTCCCAGAAACCACCACGAGAAACGAAACCAAGGAGGGGGCAGAGACAGAATTAAAAAGGAAAAACGGCATAGGTACAACTCAATCATACAGCATGGAAATAGGTGTACCAGAGACTGGCACTGGTGCAATGCAGTCAGCCCGCATATAGATGGGTGGCCCTAGAGACATACAGGGTGGGGTCAAACAGTGCATGAAACTGGGTGGAATGAGGAAAGAAAACGCACTGCAGGTGTGGGGAATGGGAGGGAAAACTGGCTGGAGACTGAAGGGAGGGGAGGAGCAGAGAGGGGGTTAAATGCAGTAACAGAGAGCTCACCAGGTGTTTCTGATTACAGCTGCAAGTCGAGCCGGAGACCAGAGAGGAATGGAAAGGTGATTGCGACTGGGCGTACTAAAAGGCTCACTGAGAGGCACAGGGGAGATCCCTATCAGAGGCGGACTCGCTGAGGAGAAGCGCCAGCCGTCAACCATTAATCAAGGACTGTGCCTTCCGTGTGGATTTTTGTCTTTTTGTTTTCTTAACCCAGTGAACAGAGGGTGAGTCAGACTGAAGGCTAAGGTCCGTGGAGAAAAAGAATTAAGTTGACTTTATTTTCCCTTTTAAAGATGCGAGAAGCCAAGTGGAGCTTCTTTTGAACTCTGGACTTCATTAACCCTTTCACGGAAACCAAACCTCACAAAAACTAATACTATTTGATGTGCACAAGGAGAGCTGTTGTTTAGGTTAACACCGCAATAAATCTTAAAATTGTTAAACCTACATCCGACTACAGCCTACTATTTTACAGTGGTGGCAGCGGTGGGATTCAAGAGAACGCCCAAGCAGAAGACATAGAAGCTGTGGTAAAGTCACTCGCAGAAGGGCAACAGCAGCTGCAGCAACTTTTACAAGTGCAAAGTCACCAGGTGCAGGCGGACAGACAAGCACTCCAACAGGCCATACAAGTGCAAAGTGTTGCCCAAGAGGGAAGCCTTAAGAATACTGGGAGAAGCAGTGGCCACAACCCGGACGCATCCAGTAATACCGCCTACGGTATTACAAAAATACCAAGTAGGAGAAGACCCCAGTTTTTTCTTCGTAAATTTTGAGAGAATAGCTAGAGCAGCCCAATGGCCACAGGACAGATAGGCTTTCTATCTGGCTCCCTTGCTCACAGGGGTAATGCAGGGGGCATACCAAGCGGCTAACCCCACCGGAGACACTCCTTATACCGAGATTAAAAAAACTGTTTTGGAAAGCCTCGACATGGATGAAGAATCTTACAGGCTCAAGTTTCAAGAAAACCCGATTGAAACCAGGTGAAAGTCCAAGACAATTGTTCTACAGAGTGCAAGATTTGGCGGAAAAATGGCTGCAAACAGGCACAGCCACGATAGGACAGATTAAGGATAAAGTAATGATGGAACAATTCATTGATGCCTTACCAGGACCAATTCAGAGGTGGGTGAGGCAACATCACCATCTATCATTGGCCGAGGCAATAGACGTGGCAGGGAGCACCCGACCTTTCCCTGCCACCCAATTGAGACCAAGTGTGGAAGCTTCCCAAGTACGCATCGGAACCTATAAAGGACCAGGAACCGAACCCAGGAACAAGGCCGAACCCCGGCCCACTAATGGGGCTGGCTTAAGCAAAGGACCGGCACCCCAATGTTTTGAGTGTGGCGAATGGGGTCATATTACATGTTTCTGTTCCAAAAAAACAAAAACTGAACCAATGGAAATCGGGTCCATGCAAGCGCAGGAATACAGAAGGAAACGACTGCCTTACGTGATAGAGGTCACAGTGGATGGACATCCCCGTCAAGCAATGATGGACAGCGGAAGCCGACATGCGGCCATACAGCCCCATGTGAGCGAGCAAGATAGCGAACAGGTGAGAACCATTGACATAAAGTGCGTGCATGGGGATGTAAAAGGGTATCCATCTAAAGACATTGTGTTGGGAATACAGGGGCAGGAGATGCCAATCAAAGCCGCCATTATTCCTAACTTGCCCGCTCCGGTGCTAATAGGAACAGATCTACCTGAATTCGATAGATGGTTGAGAGAAGCCCCGTTTTCAAAAACTGAACTATTGGGGGCATGTAGTCGGGGAAAAATTATCTAAGGCCCAGAAAAGGAGAAACCGAGTGAATCAGGAAGCGTATAAAGACATTTCCATCATAGACTGGAAGGTGGGGGACCATATGCCTTCATTTTGAACAGAAACAGGGCTGGATGAAATGTTAAAAAGGGCGAGGGAACAAGCTCTAGACACTAGCGGGGTCCAACCTACTACTCCTTACTTTAAAGAGAAACATGGGTTAATCTATCGAGTAACCCAAGGATCTGATAACATAAAGAAGGAGCAATTGTTGGTTCCCCAGTCCTACAGGAAAGGGCTGATTCAGCTGGCACATGATCACACCACAGGGGGACATCTAGCTGAGAACAAGACCATAAAAAGGGTGTTACAAAATTTCTATTGGCCCGGAGTTTACGCTGAGATAACCAAATATTGCCAAGAGTGTGCAATATGTCAGAAAACAAGCCCCCATATTCCAGCACGAGCCCCTTTACAAAGAATGCCATTGATCAAAGAGCCATTTCAGAGAATAGGGCTAGACATTGTGGGTCCAATGGAACCTACCAGCCGAGGATACCGGTTCATACTAGTGGTAGTGGACTATGCCACTAGATATCCAGAAGCATTTCCATTAAAAGGAATGTCTGCCAAACAAGTATGTGATGTACTTTTACCCTATTTCGCTAGAGTGGGAATTCCCCTGGAGATTGTAACAGACCAAGGACGTAATTTTATGTCGAGCGTCATGAAAGAAGTATGCAAGACCCTTGGCATCAACCATTTAAGGACCTCTGTGTACCATCCACAGACTGATGGGCTGGTGGAAAGATATAACAAAACCATCAAACAAATGATAAAAAGAGCAACCAGCCCCACTGGTCTGGGGTGGGAGAAAGTACTGCCATGGGTGTTGATGGTTTTACGTGATACACCTCAATCCTCAACAGGGTATTCCCCATTTGAATTATTATTTGGGAGACAGCCAAAATCTATCTTGGGATTACTAAAGGACACTTGGGAACAACAGGAAGAAACAACCCTAACGGAATATGTGAATCAACTAAGAGATCACCTGGGAAAACTCAGAGACTATGCTCAGGAAAACCTGGGGCGGGCTCAAGAAACGCAAATGAAGTATTATGATAAAGGAAGCAGACCTAGGACGCTTAAAATAGGAGACAAAGTGCTGGTGTTATTACCCACTCACACGAACAAAATGCTCGCCCAATGGAAAGGCCCATATAGTATAACAAAGGTATTGGGTCCAGTTAATTATGAGGTAGAGACACCAGATAGACAAAACAAACATCAGAACTATCACATTAATTTACTCAAGTTGTGGAAAGAAGGAGACTCAGCAATATTGTGTACGTCTCTAGTAGAGATGTCGGTCCCGGAACAAATGGTCACACACTCGGCTGGTAACCTACAAGATGTGGTCTTGGGGGAACAATTAAGCGACACCCAAAGAATTGAGTTATTTGACACCTTGGGCTCTGTAGCAGAGACATTCTCGAGTCTACCTGGAAGGACTCATATGGCTACTCACTCAATCCCAACCGAGGCAGGCAAGATTATACGCCTCCGACCCTATAGAATCCCTGAAGCAAAAAGAGGGGAGATAGCACAAGAAATAGAGAGCATGCTGAAACTAGGTACCATTATTCCCTCCAAGAGCGCATGGTGTTCACCAGTGGTACTAGTACCCAAACCAGATGGTACCACCCGGTTCTGTATGGACTTTAGGCAACTAAACGCCATTTCCAGATATGAAGCCTACCCTATGCCCATGATAGATGAACTAATAGAGAAACTGGGAGCTGCATCCTTTTTGAGTACCTTGGACTTAACCAAAGGATATTGGCAGATACCGCTCAACCCAGCGGATCAGGAGAAAACAACCTTCGCAACACCTCAAGGTCTATTTCAGTTTACGGTGTTACCATTTGGGTTGCACGGGGCTCCTGCCACTTTTCAGGCCTTAATGGATAAGGTACTGAAACCTCATGAACTATACGCAGCTGCCTATTTGGATGACATAGTGATTTTTAGTAAAACCTGGAAGGAACATTTAGAACATCTAATCAAAGTAATTACGTCCTTACAAGAGGCAGGACTGCATATCAACCCCAAGAAAACCAAGCTGGCAGCCAAAACTACCAAGTATCTGGGATATTCTGTAGGAGGTGGAGTAATCCCACCGTTGGTTGACAAAATACAGGCTTTGAAAAAATTACGAATACCGGAAACCCGGAAAGAGATCCGAGCCTTTCTAGGGTTCGTAGGATATTATAGAAGATTCATAACGCATTTTTCTACCATAGCGGCACCACCGACAGACGCCTTAAAAACCAACCAGCCACTTCAAATCAAGCCAGAAGCTATGCAGGCTTTTCACCAATTAATACAACTAATATCAACCCAACCGGTTCTACACTGCCCAGATTTCTCAAAAGCCTTCTATTTACAGGCTGATGCATCAGGATGTGGTCTAGGTGCCGTGCTATCCCAAGGATCAGAACAAGACCTCTGCCCAATAGCCTTCATCAGTAGAAAACTCCTCCCACATGAGATACCATACTCCACCTTAGAAAAATAATGTTTGGCAATAAAGTGGGCCGTTGAATCTCTTTGTTATTACTTACTAGGTCGAAAGTTTACCATCTTTACAGAACATGCCCCTCTTCGATGGCTAGCCACCCAGAAAGACTCAAACCATAGGGTCCTTAGGTGGTTCTTAACCCTTCAACCCTATCATTTTATTACAGTACATAAACCCGGAAAATATCAGCTAGTCGCTGATTACTTGTCCGGGGCCTTGAGCATGCCCGAACGGCCTAGTTACCGGGGGGGGAGTATGTGAGGTGGTCAAAGAGGCAACAGAACCAAGGGAGGACCCTATTCTAGTAATGAGACCCAGCCAACAAAAGGTTAACACAGCAAATCAAAAGAAAACTACATGTCCCAGAAACCACCACGAGAAACGAAACCAAGGAGGGGGCAGAGACAGAATTAAAAAGGGAAAACCGCATAGGTACAACCCAATCATACAGCATGGAAATAGGTGTACTAGAGACTGGCACTGGTGCAATGCAGTCAGCCCGCATATAGATGGGTGGCCCCAGAGACATACAGGGTGGGGTCAAACAGTGCATGAAACTGTTTGGAACGAGGAAAGAAAATGCCCTGCAGGTGTGGGGAATGGGAGGGAAAACTGGGGGGTTAAATGCAGCAACAGAGAGCTCACCAGGTGTTTCTGATTACAGCTGCAAGTCGAGCCGGAGACCCGAGAGGAATGGAAAGGTGATTGCGACTGGGCGTACTAGAAGGCTCACTGAGAGGCACAGGGGAGATCCCTATCAGAGGCGGACTCGCTGAGGAGAAGCGCCAGCCGTCAACCATTAATCAAGGACTGTGCCTTCCGTATGGATTTTTGTCTTTTTGTTTTCTTAACCCAGTGAACAGAGGGTGAGTCAGACTGAAGGCTAAGGTCCGTGGAGAAAAAGAATTAAGTTGACTTTATTTTCCCTTTTAAAGATGCGAGAAGCCAAGTGGAGCTTCTTTTGAACTCTGGACTTCATTAACCCTTTCACGGAAACCAAACCACACGAAAACTAATACTGTTTGATGTGCACAAGGAGAGCTGTTGTTTAGGTTAACACCGCAATAAATCTTAAAATTGTTAAACCTACATCCGACTACAGCCTACTATTTTACAGTGCGTTCCATGTGAAGAAGGTTGAGTTTTTAGGATTTATCCTGACCCCAACAGGCGTTGTTATGGATCCCAAGAAAGTGTGGGCAGTAACAGACTGGCCGTCTCCACAGTGCATCAAAGAAATCCAATCCTTCCTAGGGTTCGCCAATTTCTATCGGCGCTTTATCAGTAATTTTTCTAAAATAGTCACTCCTATCACACAATTTCATAGGAAGGCGGTGAGCTTTGCTTGGAGTCAAGAGGCAGAAAAAGCTTTTAAAGAATTGAAAGTAGACTTTACTACGGCACCAGTGTTAAGACATCCAAAAACTGAGAAAGCTTTTCAGGTGGAGACTGATGCTAGTATTGTTGCAATAGGAGCCATATTATCACAGAAAGATGAGGAAGGAGTATTGCGTCCGGTGTCATTTTTCTCGAGGAAATTAAGTGGTTGTGAGCAAAATTATTCCATCACTGACAAGGAATTATTGGCCATTCGGTCAGTGTCATGATGCCTACCCCCGGGGACCCAGACCAAGTCCAGCAACCCCGGAAGCAGGCATCAAGTTACCCCAAGCAAGCCCAACAACCCCTGCTAGGGGCTATTTGGGTGCAGTCCTGGCGCCTATGGCGCCAGGCTCATATGGAGAGTCAGTCCTGGCGCCATAGTCGCCAGGCTCATAGATTAAAACTTACCTGATGCAGACCATGCTGCAAACTTACCTGATGCAGACCATGCTGCAAGAGCTCCAAGCCAAAAGAGACTTGGAAGGGACTATTTTACCTAGGGACTATTTTTTACTTGGGTGGGGCTGGGGAGGAATACTTACCTGGGACTACTTTGGAGGCTATTTAAACCACGCCCGAAGAGCAGCACACGCTTTGCGTTATTCTGCATCCAGCAGTGTAACGCTCACTGTGCCTGCAAGTCTGCATCCAGTCTTCTGCCACACCCGCCTCGAGTTTGGAGCTCCTAGAAAAAGGGAGAAAGAAGGAGAAAAGGTTAGAACAAGAGCAATACCTTTGATCCTTACCTGAATTCCCGATCCATCGCGCCTTCGAGCTGGAAGAAAGAAGTTATTTTTTGCGCGTCGCCTCGCCTGCTGCAGCGCCGCGCTGAACTCACCGGCCTTCGCAGCATCTTCACATTTCACTGCATCCTTCTGCATGTTCCCACTGCACTCCGGCACCTAAGGAGAAGACAAGAACAGCAAGGTGAGCCAAGGGAATACACAGAGGAATACCCACCATAGACTTACCTGATTTTACCACCGGGGGTACTATTCTTCTTCACGGCTTGGCGCAGCTTCCACTGCATCCTAGCCGAACCCCGGCCCCTAAGGAGAAACAAAAGGACAGCAAGGTGAAGCAAGGGACTAACAAGGGGAACCCTCCTCACCACAAAACACTTACCTGATTTTACCGCTGGAGGCATTATTCCCCGAGACTTCATACCTTCTCTCAGCGCCTGAATAAGGGAGAAAGCAACAGGTTACATATGGACATTATTTTATCAAACTGTGTTGGATAATACAATCCTTACCAGAACATTACCGGTTGCCACGAGGAACTCTTCAGTAAGGTCAAGCAGCAACCTGCAAGGAATCGGACAAGAGTGAAAGTCAGGCATTTGAATTCTTACGAACTACATACTTACGGCGTCTTGCTGGGAATATCGGAGTCAATATTGTCCTGGAACTCACCAATTCCTTTGAGCCAGTGAAGCAACTGGTTATCTACGCGCCCCTGCGCTCAATGCAGGATGGAGAGCTCATCTTTTCAAATCATCAGGTGAGATTATGAGAGGGGACATCCAAGGTGATCAGTGGGGAGAACAACGTGGTGGGGGGATTTATGCTCAAATCCACGGGTGGTTAATTCCCTTTCTCCACTTGCAGAAGAATATTCCTACGGGCCAAACAAACGAAGCTAGGTGGGCCAGTCCAGTCCGTCATCTCGGCCATACATGTCACATTGGTGGAGATCGCAGCAGTCCAGTCCAGATCGACTCCTCTGTGGGAGCCAGGTGAGCGTAACAGTCAGCCTTTCTGGAGTGGAGACATTATTTATTGGGGGCAAGACATCAGGTGGTGGTGGTAACTGATCACAAGAACTTGCAATATTTCAAGACCGCCCAAACCCTGAGTCAGAGACAGCTTCGATGGTCCCAGTACTTTCATGAATTTGATTTTGTGGTGACATTCAGGCCCGGAAGTAAAAAATGGAAAAGTGGATGCATTATCCAGGCAACAAAATACAGACAATTTAGTAGGGGAAGTCAAACCAATTATTTCCCCGGAGAGGGTCATTGGTACGGTTACAAAACAATTAATTGACCAAATAAAGAAAGGCTTATCATCCAGTCAACTTCAGAAGTGGAAGGACAGTCATCCAACACAAACTGTGCGGGAGGGGTTGCCCTACCATCAGGGTCATTTATACTTACCAACCAAAGAGTTACAGGAAAAGGCTTTATATTGGTGCCATAAGTCTCCCCTGGCAGGACTGTAACGCTCACCTGACTCCCACGGAGACGCTGACCAGGCCTGGACTGCTGCGGCCTCTTCTAAGGTGATGCGCAGGACTCGGAACACCGACTGGGCCGGACCCCCAAACCTCGCCTGTCTGATGCGTAGGAAGATCTTTCTGTAGATGGGGAAAAGGATTTTAATCACCTGCGTAGTCACGAGTCGAACCCCTCCTTTCCCCTTTTACTCTCTCTTGAAACCATCTCTGAACCTTCCCGTTAATTCTCACCTTAAGATTTGAAATGACGAGCTCTCCATCCTGCTTCTGGTGCAGGGGTGTGGTAGAATCCAGTTACTTCACTGGTTATCGGACGGGCATTCAGGTCCAGTTGCTTCAATGGTTTTTTGGATGAATAAGGCGTTTTCGTGAGTATATGACTTATCAAGTTCAAGGGTTGTTCTCCCTTCCTTTTTGCCCTTTGTTTTCAATGGACTGCTTTTAGTCTTTTAGCCCAGGTGCAGAGCGAAGATTCCACGTAGAGAAGACAATTCGCTGTGGATAATTCAGGTGAGCTTATGTTGGGGTGGTTTTTCTAATGTCTGTATGTTTACCCACTAATGCGTGTGTTCTTTTTTCCCCATAGGGGCCAGGGCGCGGTACTGCCAAAAGGCGTGCCGAACCGAGATGAGGAAGGATTCTCCCCCACCAATCGCCAGGTAAGCCTTCTGGCAAATCAGTTTTTTCCCAATGTTTTCTCTGGCTCACCTTGTGTTCTTCTCTTTTCCTTCCTAGGTGCTGAAATGCAGCGGAACGTGCGGATGGTCGTAGGAGTACGGAATTCCTTGTGGACAGGTGAGTTGAGCGCAGCGCTACAACGAGCAACGCGAGGTATCCAGAAATAATGTCTTTTCCTTTAGGATCGTCGGCGTGTTGGCTCCAGATCCATGCAATATCAGGTAATGTCCTTTATTCACCTTCTCTTCCTCTCTTCTTCCTTTTAGGTGTTCCAGGACTGAAGCAGGCGTGGCTGGAGTCAGGATGCAGGAGCAGACACAGTGAGCGTCCAGCTGCTAGGAGCAGAGCAACGCGAAGCGTGAGCTGCTGTCTGGGCGTGGCTTAAATAGCCTCCAAAGAAGTCCCAGGTATGTATCCTTCCCCAATCAGGTATGTATCCTTCCCTGACCAGGCCTGAGTGGCAAAATAGTCCCACAGGTAAAGTAGTTCCTTTCAGGCCTCAAATAGGTCTGGATCTGGCAGCATGGTCTGCATCAGGTAAGTCCACCAAAAGCACTCTCTTTATGAGCCTGGTGCCTACGGCGCCAGGACTGATGTCCAAAATGAGCCTGGCGCCTACGGCGCCAGGTCTGTGTCCAAAGGGCCCCTATTTGGGGTTGCTGGACCTTCCCTAGGGTACCTGATGTGTGCTTCCGGGGCTGCCGGTCTTGGACTGGCTCTCCGGGAGTATGCATCATGACAGCACTCCCCCCCCAAACCCCCTCCCAAGATCGTTCTCTCCGGGGGTCTCGGTTTGTTTGGGAAATTCCGGTGGAACCTTTTGACTAACCGAGGTGCGTGCACATGGTCACTAGGCTCCCAGGATCTTTCTTGAGGCCCGTATCCTTTCCAATCTATTAAATAGTACAATTTTGACTTTGACACCTTGGAATCCAAAATGTTCTTCACCTCGACCTCAGGTTCTCCATTTATTCGGATAGGTTCTGGTGGCTTGATTAGTCGGGTTCCAGGTTGCACCGGTTTCAAAAGTGATACATGAAAAACAGGATGAAGACACATATTAGCTGGTAGGTCGAGTTTGACGGCCACCGGGTTGATGATGGCCGTAACTGAGAGGGGCCCCACATATCTTGGGTTAAAAGTTCGAAGTCCCTTGAGCGATAAGTGTCTGGTAGCTAACCATACTTGGTCTCCTACTTGGTATTGAGGTGCTTCACTTCAATGTAGATCAGCATTCTGCTTGTACTTTCTCTTGGCTTGCAGTAAATGTGCAGTTGCTTCCTTGAAGGCTTGAGTTATTGTAGAATGTAGATGGTTTACGGCGGGCATTTCGAGGCTTTGAGGTGAATCAAGGTCTGAGGTCTGAGGATGATGTCCATATATGGTATAAAAAGGGCTTTGTCCAGTTCCCGAGTGTATCGAATTATTGTATGCGTATTCAGCAATCCAAAGGATATCTTTCCAATTACTTTCGGATTGATGCAACATACACCGTAGATATTGTTCAAGGGGCTGATTTGTTCTCTCAGTTTGACCATCGGTCTGAGGATGGTGACTGGTCGACAATCTTACGTCAATCTGCGCCAGCTGACAGCACTTTCTCCAAAAATGGGAAATGAATTGGCTTCCTCGGTCAGAGACTAGTATGGATGGGAATCTATGTAAGCGAACAATGTTTTCCAGAAATTCCTTAGCTAGGACTGAAGCTGAAGGCAAGCCTTCATGGAACGAAGTGGGCCATTTTAGAAAATAAATCTACTATAACAAGGATAGAGTTATATCCACAGCAAGGAGGCAGGTCCGTAATAAAATCCAGTGACAAGGTGTGCCAAGGTGCTGGTGGAATGTCTAAGGGTTGAAGAAGACCAGCTGGCCTCCTCTTTTGTCCTTTGTTTTGGCCGCAAATACCACATGACATCACAAAAGATTTAATGTCCTTTCGCCAAGAGGGCCACCAGAATTGTCGTTTTACCTTTTCTTCCGTTTTGGCAATCCCTGGGTGTCCTTCTATCAGCGTATCATGATAACGAGAAATAACTAGTTCTTGTAGTTCTTTGTGTGGCAAAAATAGGCGCCCTTGGAAGTAAGGTAGGTCATCCTTAACAGTAAAGTTAGATCCCTTTAAAATCCAATCTTGCAAGGCTTTAGGGTCCAGGAGTTGCTTAACTCTAGTTTGAATGTCCTCCAGGGTTTGTAAGATAATCATACCCAGAATTCTTTGTTCGGGAATTATTGGTACTGGTTCTGCGCTTGTATCTATTTCACCCATTCCTATTTGTGAAAGGGCATCAGCTTTACCGTTCTTGCTGCCAGGACGATAGCTGATTACAAAATCGAATTCAGCAAAGAACAAAGCCCATCGGAGCTGACGTGATGACTGAGCTTTGGCAGTTTTCAAATATTGCAAGTTCCGGTGGTCTGTGATCACCGTGATGGTATGTCTAGCGCCAAGAAGATAGTGCCTCCAAGCCTTAAAAGCGGATTTAATGGCCAATAACTCCTTATCGGTGATTGCATAGTTAACTTCAGGTGCTGAGAATTTTCTGGACCAAAAGGCTACGGGGTGTAGTTGATTAGATTCAGGATCTCTTTGAGACAGAACAGCTCCCATGGCTAAACTGGATGCGTCGGTCTCAAGTATGTATGGAAGATCCGGGCGCGGGTGTTTCAGTAATGGTGCGGAGGTAAATTTGGCTTTCAGCTCCTGAAAAGCCTGTTCGGCTTCCCCAGACCATTCGAAGCGTTTATTTTTCTTCAAGAGTGCAGTGATGGGTTGAACGATCCGCAAAAATTCTGGGATAAATCTGCGGTCAAAGTTGGCAAAGCCAAGCATGCTTTGTACGCCTTTCACAGAGCTAGGCGATGGCCATTGGAGGATGGCATCCACTTTTCGTGACTCCATTCGGACTCCTTTAGGTGTCAGGATGAATCCAAGAAACTCGACTTCTGTGGTATGGAAAACACACTTTTCAATTTTCGCAAATAGTTTGTGTTGGCGCAGTTTCTCGAGAACTGCCTTAACATGCCTTATATGTTCAGATTCCAAAGAGGAGTATATCAGAATGTCATCGATATATACGACGACACAAACATCTAGGAGTTCTCAAAGGACATCGTTCATGAAGTTTTGGAAGGCAGCAGGGGCGTTGCACAATCCGAAAGGCATTACTTGGTACTGGAATAGTCCATATTTGGTACGGAAGGCGGTCTTCCATTCGTCGCCTTCTTTTATTCGCACCAGATGGTAAGCCCCCCGGAGATCTAACTTGGTATATATGCAGGCCTCCTTTACTTGGTCAAGAAGTTCGGGGATCAGGGGCAGAGGGTAACGGTTTTTGACAGTTATCTGGTTCAATGCCCGATAGTCGATACAAGTTCTGAGGTCGCCTTCTTTTTTTGGCATGAAGAACAGGGCCGAGGATGCAGGAGACTTTGACGGGCGAATGAAACCATTGGCTAGGTACTGATCTAAATATTGTCGCAAATGAACATTTTCAGGTTCCGTAAGAGCATAAATTCTGCTACACGGGGGTTGCGCACCCGGCATCAGATCAATTTGGCAATCGTATGACCTGTGAGGGGGTAGCGTGTTGGCCTGTTCCTTCTGGAAGACGTCTTGAAACTCCATGTACTCCGGCGGTAGCTGTAAAGTGACAGGGGTTACTGTAGCCAGGCCTATCTTTGGATAACAGGTTTGTGCGCAATCGGGAAAGGTTATCCTCTTCACTCGCCAGTCAATTCGAGGATTGTGTGTTTCTAACCAAGGGATTCCTAGAATTACTTGAAACTGCGGGGCCTTGATTACGTCAAACACAACAGCCTCCCGATGCCCGTCCTGACCTACTAGTGTCACCTCTGCAGTGCAATGTGTTACTGGCCCAGAGGCAATTTCGGATCCATCGACTGTGGTGATGACTTCTTTAGTGGTTTTTGGACGAAGAGGGAGGTTGATCCTAGAAGCCAATTCATGATCCACATAGTTACCAATAGCTCCACTGTCGATGTATGCCTTTATAGCATGCAACTGTCCAGGCTGTTCCTGATTCACAAGGATCATTGGCATGATGAAGTGCGAGGTCTGAGAGTCAGTTTTCAGGCTCGACAAGTGGACCTCTACGCTTGTCGGGCGTGGTCTTTTCCTGAATCCGGTTCCTTATGATTCTTATCCGTGGCTCCTACCGTTTTCTTGGGGGGTTTCACCGGGCAATCTCGTAAAAAGTGTCCAGAAGCCCCACAATAAAGACACAATTGCATCTGTCGTCTTCTTTCACGTTCCTTTTGAGATAACGGTCCTTTAACCCCTCCAATTTGCATAGGTTCGGTAACATCGGCATTCTTGGGGTTAACGTGGGTCTTGACTAACACGCGAGTCTCAAACTTGGACCGATCTGCTTTTCTATTTTGAAGCCTATGGTCTAATTGGACCACTAAGTCTATATGTTCCATACAGTCTTGGGGTGGATTTACAACTTGGGCTAGAACATCTTTAAGTTCCCCACGTAGACCTCGATGAAATAACGTGATTCTCTTATCCTCTGGCCACCCAGTCTCCACTATCAACCTATTGAAGGTTGCGATATAGGCTAATAGATCCTGGTTACCTTGTCGTAAGGACAGAAGTTCGTTGTCCAGGGCCTGTCCCTCAGAGTGCCGAGCAAATAATCTTTCCATGCGTGTCTGAAAACCTTAAAAGTCTCGGAGTATCGGGTTGTCTTGAGTGACCAGTGGAACCGACCAATCTGCAGCGCAGCCGCTGAGATATGATAGCATGAGGCTACTTTGGTTTGGTCGTTAGGAAAGGCCCCCGGTCTGCAAAGGAAGTGTAATCGGCATTGATTCATAAATACAGCAAATCTTCTGGGGTCCCCCGCAAAACGTTCAGGTAGGGCCAATGGCATATTTCCCGGTAGATTAATTTGCACAGGGTTGCTTGAAACCATTGGGGCGGGAATACCCCCCGAACCTGGTAGAGGAGTTTGTCCAGCCTGACCTTGCAACAACTGCCTGGCAAGGTCATCAGTTCGTTCCTTAGATACAATTAGTTCCCTCTTGAGAGCGTTTGTCTCCTGACGTGCGGAATGCACTTCGGCCCGTAATTCCCCCAATAGGTGGGCCAGCTGATCGGTTTCGGAAGTCTCCATAGCATCCGGGTGGGAAATGGTAGGTAGGCTTCGCGTTCTGTAACGCTCACCTGACTCCCACGGAGACGCTGACCAGGCCTGGGCTGCTGTGGCCTCTTCTAAGGTGATGCGCAGGACTCGGAACACCGACTGTGCTGGACCCCCAAACCTCGCCTGTCTGATGCGTAGGAAGATCTTTCTGTAGATGGGGAAAAGGATTTTAATCACCTGCGGAGTGACGAGTCGAACCCCTCCTTTCCCCTTTTACTCTCTCTTCAAACCACCTCTGAACCTTCCCGTTAATTCTCACCTTAAGATTTGAAATGACGAGCTCTCCATCCTGCTTCTGGTGCAGGGGTGCGGTAGAATCCAGTTACTTCACTGGTTATCGGACGGGCATTCAGGTCCAGTTGCTTCACTGGTTTTTTGGATGAATAAGGCGCTTTCGTAAGTATATGACTTATCAAGTTCAAGGGTTGTTCTCCCTTCCTTTTTGGCCTTTATTTTCAATGGACTGCTTTTAGTCTTTTAGCGCAGGTGCAGAGTGAAGATTCCACGTAGAGAAGACAATTCGCTGTGGATAATTCAGGTGAGCTTATGTTGGGGTGGTTTTTCTAATGTCTGTATGTTCACCCACTAATGCGCGTGTTCTTTTTTCCCCATAGGGGCCGGGGCGCGGTACTGCCAAAAGGCGTGCCGACCCGAGATGAGGAAGGATTCTCCCCCACCAATCGCCAGGTAAGCCGTCTGGCAAATCAGTTTTTTCCCAATGTTTTCTCTGGCTCACCTTTTGTTCTTCTCTTTTCCTTCCTAGGTGCTGGAATGCAGCGGAACGTGCGGATGGTCGTAGCAGTACGGAATTCCTTGTGGACAGGTGAGTTGAGCGCAGCGCTGCAACGAGCAACGCGAGGAATCCAAAAATAATGTCTTTTCCTTTAGGATCGTCGTCGTGTTGGCTCCGGATCCATGCAATATCAGGTAATGTCCTTTATTCACCTTCTCTTCCTCTCTTCTTTCTTTTAGGTGTTCCAGGACTGAAGCAGGCGTGGCTGGAGTCAGGATGCAGGAGCAGACACGGTGAGCGTCCAGCTGCTAGGAGCAGAGCAACTCGAAGCGTGAGCTGCTGTCTGGGCGTGGTTTAAATAGCCTCCAAAGAAGTCCCAGGTATGTATCCTTCCCCAATCAGGTATGTATCCTTCCCTGTCTGGGCGTGGCTTAAATAGCCTCCAAAGAAGTCCCAGGTATGTATCCTTCCCCAATCAGGTATGTATCCTTCCCTGACCACGCCCGAGTGGCAAAATAGTCCCACAGGTAAAGTAGTTCCTTTCAGGCCTCAAAGAGGTCTGGAACTGGCAGCATGGTCTGCATCAGGTAAGTCCACCAAAAGCACTCCCTTTATGAGCCTGGCGCCTATGGCGCCAGGACTGTGTCCAAAGGGCCCCTATTTGGGGTTGCTGGACCTTCCCTTGGGTACCTGATGTGTGCTTCCGGGGCTGCCGGTCTTGGACTGGCTCTCCGGGAGTATGCATCATGACAAGGACATGCAGGCCAGAGAAAGATGCAAATCATGTTGGAGACATTTTTTTGGTGGCCCAAATTCAGACAGGATGTGTAGAGGTATTTGTTACAATGTGAAAATTGTGTGCGTAACAAGGCTGATCATGTTAAAAAGAGAGGTTTACTACAGCCATTGCCAACCCCGAAAGATTATGGACTCACATTTCAATGGATTTCCTTACTGATCTGCCTCCTGATAATCAGTTTGACGCCATTTGGGTGGTGGTGGATTTTTTGTCCAAACAAGCTCATTTTATTCCATGTGTTGGAATTCCGGGGGCAGGCAAGTTGGCAGAGTTATTCCTATAACATGTGGTTAGATTGCATGGTTTACCGAAGAGCATTGTCTCAGATAGAGGCTTGCAGTTTACATCCAGATTTTGGCGTGCTTTCTGTCGATGTGTCACGACTGCTGGCAGCTGGCGAGTCTGGCGGAGGTGGAAACTCTGACGCCATTAGACTGTTCCGTCACGTTTCCTCGAAACGCTATCCCGCGGTCTAGTCTTTTTCAACATGGCCGCCCGTTGAGTATTTAACCATTCGTTACTCGGCGGCTGAGCGCATTGCAACTGTGCTTTCCCGTGTTGCGTGTGCTCCTTTCTGTGAATCCTTCTGCGGTCTAGTCCGCCTTCTTTTCCCTTTCCCCCGCCTCCATACTTGCTACCAGTCTTCCCGTTGTTCCCTTGCCTCTTCCTCCTAGTTCCCTGCCTCTCCACCTTCTTCTTCGTTTTTGCTTGTTTGTGGCAGTTGTTGTTTTGCATCCTCACACCCGTCTTTGGATAGCTCCTCCGGAGACTTCTGCTTCAGTAACGGAAAGTTACCTCTCATTGGATCAGCCTATCGACAGTCCTCTTCGAAGTATCGTGGGGGTTTTTTATGCCCTCGTGGCTTTTTCCCCTGAAACATATCTGGCTGTCGTGGAGAGGAGTCATTGTGAATTTCTCTATATAGAGTCACAGTGGCTTCCTTTCGAGGCAGACCGTATCTGCTCACAAAGAAGAAGACTCCAGCGCGACACCCCTGAAGAAAGAAGCTAAACTATTCTACCTCATCAGGTGAGGAGGAGGAAGGGACTCTGGGGGTGTGCAGTAATTCTAGCAATGAGGAGGACATAGCAGATTCCGTGGTCAATCCAGTAAAAAAGTCTGATAGTCTTGACAGATTGCAACGCCAGAGTGAAGACATGGACATACCACAGCAATTACAAGAGCTGGTGGCAGCGGTCCAGAACCTCCAGGTTGAGGTCCAGACACTCAAGACCGATAACGCGGCTCTCCAGCAGAGAGTAGCTGCTAGAGAACAACAGTCTACGGATCTACCCCCTTTACCCCTGGTGTCAGGGAAGTTTGATGGCTCCGAAAGGAAGGTAAAGGAATTTCTAGAAGCCTGCAATATACATTTCACATTCAGACAAAATGCCTTTTCCACAGACCATGCTAAGGTGGGTTTTATGATAACGCATTTAACCGGGAACGCCTTGGCATGGGCAACCCCTTTGGTTTCCCAGACCTATCCAGTCCTACAAGATTACGCTGCTTTTAAAGACCTCCTGAAACAGACTTTTCTTCGGACGGAATGTGCCCACATCGCCAGTGAGGACTTACTGGATGTTCGCCAAGGGAACTCCGACCTACTCACCTACATATCCACTTTCAAGAAATTCGCTACTGAGGCTGGTTGGCAAGAACAAGCCCAGTACACGATTTTCCGCAGGGGATTGCGCGAAGAGCTTAAAGACGAACTTGCCAGGATTCCTCGTCCTGACTCTTTCTCGGATCTACGGATTGATTTCCTTTTAACTGAACGGAAGAACGAAAGGAAGAAGAGTCGTAGCTCTACCTCATTCCCGGACACTCACACTCCTGCCTCCTCACCTGCTACCAGGAATGCCCGAGAGGAAGCCATGCAAATTGGTACCACCAGACCTCCTTTGACCGCAGAAGAGAAGAAAAGGAGACGAGATGAGAATCTCTGTTTGTATTGCGGTTCGGCAAATCATCTATTGAGGGATTGCCCATATGTGCCTCCCAGAAGGTCGGGAAACAATCGCCCTCGGTAGTTGGTGGAACAGACTACCGAGGGTCTCTCCCTTGTTCCTATACCACACTCTCAGTAACCTCTGCAAAGACATCCGAAGACCTGCGACTGATGGTAATAGGAATCAAACTTTGTTTCAGAGATGAGGAAGTCGATACTCAGGCGCTATTGGATTGCGGAGCCGCAGGTAACTTTCTGGACACCCTATGGGCAGATAAGGTGGGCCTACTCAGAATTGCCAAGAAAGAAGATCAGAAGGTTGAAGGGGTGGACGGTACTCCCTTATGTTCTGGACTCATAACCCACACCACCGAGATGGTACAAGTCTCTATACAGCAACACAAGGAGCACATACTGTTTGACATTATCCGTGCTGCTCATTTCCCCATCATCTTGGGTATCGGTTGGCTTTGGAAACACAACCCAACGGTGGATTGGACTAACAACCTAATGAGCTTTCACTCCAGTACTATCAAAGTGAGTGTTTACCGGAACCATTACATAAAACCGTTAAAATGGTAAGCGCTACGGAGAAGAGTTCCATTCATTGTATTCCAGGTTGTTTTTCTGAATACTCGGAAGTATTTCAGGAACAGGTACCCATTGCACTTCCTCCGCATAGACCTGAGGACTGTAGTATTGACCTGGTGCCTCAGGCCTTTGTTCCTTTCGGACGGATGTATCCCCTATCTTTGTCAGAAAAGGCTGTACTCAGACGTTACCTTGATTGCAATCTAGCTAATGGACTGATCCGCTCTTCTAAATCACCTGCAGGAGCCTCGTTGTTTTTTATCCCCAAGCGAGACAGCAAGGAGTTGAGGCCATGCATCGACTACAGGGGACTTAACAAAGTGACCATCAAGGACCGCTACCCGATGCCCATCATCTCTGAAATTTTGGAAGCTGTCCAAGGCCCAGTAGTCTTCACCAAGCTCTATCTACGGAATGCCTACCATTTACTTGGGATCAGAGCGGGGGATGAATGGAAGACGGCTTTTCACACACCCTACGGCCTGTATGAATATCAGGTGATGCCATTTGGCCTGGTTAATGCACCCCCGATCTTCCAAAGATTCATGGACCGTTTGTTTTCGGATATATTGGGACAAAACACAGTGGTCTACTTGGATGATATCCTAGTGTATTCCCGCAATCGGGAAGACCATATCCCCCAAGTTAAAGAGGTTTTACACAGATTACAACACCACCACCTTTTGGTAAAGCCGGAGAAATGTACCTTTGCCCAGTCCTCCTTGTCATATCTGGGATTTACTCTATATGAGCAAGGAATCACCATGGATCCCAAAAAGGTCGAAGCCATACTAAACTGGCCGTCATCCACCTCCATCAAAGAAATCCAACATTTCTTGGGACTTGCGAATTTCTATGGGAAGTTTATTCCAGAGTTCTCACAACTTACTCTTCCCATTACTTCCTTGTTAAAGAAATCTTCCAGACCCTTTATTTGGTCAGTAGAGGCTGAGAACAGCTTTCTCAGCTTGAAACAAAGTTTCTGTTCTGCACCCATTCTTAAGCAGCCAAATCAACTAAGACCTTTTATCCTGGAGACCGATGCTTCAGCAGCAGCCGTAGGTGCCGTTCTCCTTCAATCTGACAAAGGCCGGGAACATCCTGTGGCTTACTATTCAAAGACTTTGACCCCAGGTCAACGGAACTATTCTGTCATTGAATGGGAACTCCTTGCCATGAAACTGGCTTGCCTGTAGTGAAGACATCTACTCCAAGGGAGTCTTCATCCCTTCCAAATACGTACAGATCATAAGAATCTACAAATCCTCAAACAACAAGAATGTTACAACACCAAACAAGCCAGATGTGCTCTCTTCTTTGCTCAATTCGATTTTTCCATAACCTACATACCTGGTACCCAGAACCAGATTGCGGATGCATTGTCCCGCCGAGACGACACTAACTCGACCTACAGGAAAGAGAAGATGTTCCCACACACCCGAAACATCACCTTGGTGTCCTCCTTCATGCAGGAGGGGAGAGAAGCCTCTCTGAATGGGTCAACACTGGAACGTATTAGTCTGCCAGTCAGCTGTAAAGATGGTCTATGCTTTGTCCAAGGAAGACTCTTCTTACCCACACAAAAACTCCGCCAACAGGTTCTTGGATGGTGTCATGACTCTAAAATCGCCAGACATCGAGGGATACGAGGAACGCTGGAATTGCTTAAACATTCTTTCCATTGGCCAAACATGAAGACTGATACACAGACCTACGTACAATTGTGTTTAGTGTGTCAGCAGAACAAGCATTCCACCCAAAAACCATTAGGATTATTACACCAAGATCCGATCCCTTTGGGTCCCTGGAAGTCCATCTCTACCGACTTCATTGTTGAACTGCCTAGTTCCCAGGGTTGTACATGCATCATGGTCACTGTGGACTCTTATTCTAAACTAGCTCATTTCTCTCCGCTGTCCAAGTTACCGGCAGCCTCCGTCATGGCGGAAATCTTTTTCAAAGATATTTTTCGGCTGCAAGGCTTGCCCCAGAAGATCGTGTCGGATCGAGGTACCCAATACACCTCCCGATTCTGGGAGGCCTTGTGTAAACTTTTGGGCATGGAGAGAGCCCATTCATCAGGATTTCATCCCCAAACAAACAGTCAGATCGAAAGTCTCAATGGAACTTTGGAACAGTATCTGAGATGCTTTGGCAATCAACAACAAGACAACTGGGTAGCCCTACTTCCTACCATTGAGTTTGCATACAATAATGTAGTACATTCCGCTACGGGTCTCAGCCCCTTTTATTGTACGTATGGTTACCATCCTCAATCCATCATACCTACCATCTGGAAAGAGACCAACATCCCGTCTTTGGAGACTACACTCAAGCAGTTAAAGGAAGCTCACGACACTGCTAAACAAAGCCTACAGGAGGCCAGCAGACGGTATAAGAAGCAATCAGATAAACATCAGAGTCAAGTGCCTACTTGGGATACAGGCACAAAGGTTATGCTGTCCATAAGGTTCTTGCCCCGTTGGGTTCACCCTTCCAAACTATCTCCCAGGTACATCGGACCATTTGAAATAGAGTCCAGAGTCAATCCAGTTGCCTACCGATTAAAGTTGCCAAAGACCCTCAGACGGATCCATCCGGTATTTCATTCCTCTCTCTCACGCTCTTTTGTACCTAATACTAGGAAGCAAATTTCGCCCAAGTTAATGATCCAGCCCACTTCTGCCTTGGATGAATACGAAGTCTCACAAATCCGTGACTCTCGATACCATCGAGGGCGCCTTGAGTATCTCATACACTGGAAAGGCTATCCCTCCTCAGAGGATACTTGGGAACCTGAGACTCAGGTCCATGACCCCCGACTTTTACTCCAGTTTCACAGACTTCATCCGGGTAAACCGGGAGCAAGGGGTCTTCGAAGGGGGCATACTGTCACGACTGCTGGCAGCTGGAGAGTCTGGCGGAGGTGGAAACTCTGACGCCATTAGACTGTTCCGTCACATTTCCTCAAAGCTATCCCGCGGTCTAGTCTTTTTCAACATGGCCGCCCGTTGAGTATTTAACCATTCATTACTCGGCGGCTCAGCGTGTTGCAACTGTGCTTTCCCGTGTTGCGTGCGCTCCTTTCTGTGAATCCTTCTATGGTCTAGTCCGCCTTCTTTTCCCTTTCCCCCGCTTCCATACTTGCTACCAGTCTTCCAGTTGTTACCTTGCCTCTTCCTCCTGGTTCCCTGCCTCTCCACCTTCTTCTTCGTTTTTGCTTGTTTGTGGCAGTTGTTGTTTTGCATCCTCACACCCGTCTTTGGATAGCTCCTCCGGAGACTTCTGCTTCAGTAACGGAAAGTTACCTCTCATTGGATCAGCCTATCGACAGTCCTCTTTGAAGTATTGTGGGGGTTTTTTATGCCCTCGTGGCTTTTTCCCCTGAAACATATCTGGCTGTCGCGGAGAGGAGTCATTGTGAATTTCTCTATATAGAGTCACAGTGGCTTCCTTTCAAGGCAGATCGTATCTGCTCACAAAGAAGAAGACTCCAGCGCGACACCCCCGAAGAAAGAAGCTGAACTATTCTACCTCATCAGGTGAGGAGGAGGAAGGGACTGTGGCGGTGTGCAGTAATTCTAGCAGTGAGGAGGACATAGCAGATTCCGTGGTCAATCCAGTAAAAAAGTCTGATAGTCTTGACACAATGCTGGGAATCAACTGTCCTCTGTCTACTACTTATCACCCTCAAACTGATGGACAGACGAAAAGAGTGAACCAGACTTTGGAGCAATACTTGAGAGGTTATCTGGGAGATGGCAGAGACTCATGGGTGCAGGCAATGTGGTTGGCAGAGTTTACATACAATAATACCTTTCACAGTTCTTTGGAATGGCACCTAAATAATGTACAGGCATGAACAAAACATGATACCCGAACAACTACCAGATATAGAAACAATTCCGGTGCTACAAGAGCGTAAACAGTTGCTTCTTGAAGTCAGGCAGAAGGCACACGCAAATTTGGAGAGAGCCAAAGAAGCATATAAGAAACAAGCCGATAAACATTGGCAAGAGAGTCCTCAGTACCAAATTGGGGATCGGGTTTGGTTATCAGCAAGAAATGTATCCTTGGTTGGATCACGTAAATTCATGCCTAGATTTATTGGTCCTTACAAAATCATTAAGTGTGTATCAGATACTGCGATGAAATTGCATTTGCCAAAGACTTTACCTGTACATCCAGTATTTCATGTATATTTTCTTAAACCTGCAGCTCCAGGGATGAAGACCAGACGGCCCCCACCTATTATAAAAGAAGGACAAATGGAATATGAGGTGAAATGCATTTTGGATGTCAAGAAGAAGAATCAGCAGTTATGGTACTTGATTCAGTGGGTAGGTTATGGACCGCGGGATTGTTCATGGGAGCCGGCAGAGGCAGTGCATTCCCCCAGGTTAGTGAAACAATTTCATTTGAGAAATCTGCTAAAACCTGGTCCTGGGAAGAGGCCTACGAGAGGAGGTAATGTTAGGAATAAGGGCTGGAGTCGAAGGGGAGTGACAAGATTTGCCTACTGAGACTGGAGGCTGACTGAATCTAGGAAGAGACTACAACTCCCAGCACCCTGTGGGAGGAATGGTAGTTCAAAACATGCGCGCGTTGCCAGCTGCATTGGATTAGGGACAGCATAAAGGAAAGCAACAGCGTGTAAGCAGGTGTGGCTTATTTTCTTTGGGTGCGGTTGGAGTGGAATTAGGACGGAGAATTGCTGCCGGGAACATGGAAGGCTGACTTTTGAATTTTCTGCTCACGTTTTGCACAGAGGAAGAGCGGGCAGGCTGGCGGTCTGAGTATGGCGTTCTACACTTCCTCCAAGAGAAGTCCCGTGGTGCTTCTCGGAGCTCAGATAAGTACCGGCAACATTACGGGGTGGGGGTCGAGTTCACCCAAGTTTATGTTTTTATGTCTTGCTCAAGCTTGCCCAACGGGCCATGTGTTTTTGTGCCTCATATATGGGAAAGAATCCCATTGTTTTGTGTTTATACTGCTTGCTATCATAAGTGTTTGTCTATGCTCCATGTTCACACGTATTAAGTTGTGTTTCTGTACTACCTGAATTTAGTCCGGAGTAGGGTTTTAGTAGGTGAAGGATTGGCATCAGGTTGCTTATGAGTCACTAGGCAGGTCTTAGATAGGGAGGGTTTTTCCCTGTGCTTCCCTTTTCCTATCCAACCTAGGAGTTCCCTAACCCTCTATCCGGTGTTCCTAACTTCCCTATCCCATCCACAACCTCTCCCTAACTCCTCTTCCCCCCATTGGCTGCCACGTGGTGTCCTGTGTAACTAATATCAGGCACCTGTGCCAACCATGGTGGGAGGGTCGAATTCATTCGGCTTCTGTGGTTTGGGGGAGAGTGTTGATTTCTCTCCTCCATTAGTGTGTGCATTGACATGCTGCAGAATCGTTACATTTTGGACCTCCTCACGGCCATGGAGAGAGGGGTCTGCAAGAAGATTGGTGATTCATGTTGCACCTACGGACCTCCTAATCACGCAGAAAATAGGTCCTGTACCAATATAATAGGGGGCCTGCATGTTCTCGCCACTCATATGCAAACAGAAGCTGGCATACAAGAGACTGAGTGGTTTGACAACCTTTTTTCTTGCGCACCATCCTGGATGGGGGCTATTGTGAAGATGTTGGTTCCTGAGATCGTGTTCATATTGGTAAAATTCTGCACCTGAAGGCTGGGACTTCGGTGCAGTGCCTAGCAGCGCAATGTAGATGGTCTCATTTGGGGGTACAAGAGGCATTTTGTGGTACAAAAGACAGTGCAGTTCAGACTGACGACCCAAACAAGCCACACATGGTTGTAATAGAGCAACGCCTTCACCCCCTGACCCTCCAGGCACCACTACGGTTCCCCCACCTGACCCAGAGAATTACACAGAACACTGGGTATATTTAGCAGGGGATAGAGGGTGTATATACATGACATGTACCCCTGAACAATGTGTACAGGCAGGGGAAAGTTTACGGTCTGTATGTAAGGCATGGGTACCAAAGGAAGGGTCACCTTCCTACTTGGAAGTTGAAAGATTGGAAAGGGAAAGAAGGGGTGAGAAGGACGAGGGGCTGATGTGGGAGTTTGTTAATGTAGTATTAGCGAAAAGGGGAATGTTGGGAAGGTGGGACAATCGTCCCAGGCCCCCCAGTGCACTCGGAGGCCTGGAAATGTGCAGTAGGGATGGGGGAAGGGGGTCGTGGCAAGGGCCATAGTGCGGGGAGGATGGGGAATGTTTTTGTTCTAGCGAACATGGGGAACCAAACGCCATGTAAGATAGTAGCAGCAATATTGGAATCAAGGCCTAGACTTTGTGCTGCAGCCAAGGCCGCAGGCCCGAGCCACACACATAGAAATAAGTGCATGCATGCAGGAATAGGGTGTAGCTTGGGCACCGGTGAGAAAGGCCAGAGCTGCAGCGGTTCATAGGCCCTTCATTGTTTCATGTTGCCAACATTTCGTATCCCAGAAGGAATGCGCCCTGCAAGGCCATGAGGCGGTTGAGAGCTCTATGCGAAAAGAGATCCCACAAGAAGGAGGGCACGAGCCTCCGACCTTCCCTGTCCCAGCTGTAATAACACCCAGATGCCCCCATCCAAAGACCCCCAGCATTCCAAGGTACCAGTCAGTTCCAGACCACTGACATTCTTAGCACAAAGGTATGAGCAGGAAGAGGGCCCAGAGTGGGCGGCCAGAGAGTGACAGGAAAGGAAGGTGCTGGTGTGCCGACAAGGAGGATCTCTGTCTTACTGGTATTAAGGCAGAGATCATTCGCAGCACACCACTCCTGGATTGCGTACAGACAATCCAGGATGACAGAGGGAGAAGAGGCAGCTGAGGGGAGCCTGAAAGGGAGCTGGGTGTCATCCGCGTAGCACTGAAAGTTGTAGCAAAGAGCAGCTATGCGGTGGGTGAGAGGTGCCAGGTATTGGTTGAACAGCCAAGGAGAAAGATTAGACCCCTGGGGAACACCACATGTAGAGAGAGATAGAGGAGAGTAAGGACCCAAGTTGGATCTCAGAGGGTTGGGCAGAGAGAAAGGAGGTCAGCCAGGCCAGGGCCTGATCAGTGATATCACAGATCCTGTTGAGCAGGATGGCATGGTTGACAGTATCAAAAGCAGAAGAGAGATCGAGAAGGATGAGGGCAGGAGGATGGGTAGTGTCAAGGTTTGAGAGCAAGTCTTCACGGATGTTCAGGAGAGCAGTTTCTGTACTTCTGGCCGCTCCGAAGCCAGACTGATGGTCATGGAGACAACCAACAGATTCAGTGAGAAGGCTAAACTGGCAGATGGCCAGCTTTTCCAAGAGTTTGCCCAGAAAAGGAGTAATGGAGATCAGGCAATAGTTAGTCAGACAGGAGGGGTCTGTTGAGGGTTTCTTAAGAAGAGGGTGCACAAGGGAGTGCTTCAGGGGGGAAGGGAAGGTTCCAGTGGCAAAAGAGTGGTTGCAGAAGTCGTCCAAGGCTGGAGCAAGGGTGTCAATATGTTCCTTGATTGTTTTGGATGAACAGGGAAAAGCCTGTTTTGACGAGACTTTCATAGATCAGACATTTCTAGAAACCTCATCAGGGGTGAACAGCGGAAAGGTGGAGAAGGGAGGAGGAGAGGCGGCCACAGGAAGGGCAGAAGTAGAGGAAAAGGTATGATATGATATGATATGGCATTTGTAACGCGCCTATACACAAGTGTTTCAAGGCGCGACGAGGCAGGGGGGGAACAAGGGGAGAACAGACAACGATCCTACTAGGCCAGGTGTCATTCAGATCGCGCAAGTGCAAGGGTAGGGGGACTGGGAAAAGTGCAAAGGGGAGGGGAGAGGGGAAGTGCAGTACATGGTTAGTAGAATACAAGATAAGTAATAGGGCCAGCTGGTGGCAAGTGCAAGGAAAGTGCAGTACATGGTTAGTAGAATACAAGATAAATAATAGGGCCAGCTGGTGGCAAGTGCAAGGTAAGTGCCGGGAGAAGGGGCTGTAGGATACAGAGACAGTCCCGTAGTGCAGGTAGGCAGTGCAGGGAAGAGTGGGAGGGCCAAGGACCGAGATCGGTGAGTGGCCAGTTGCAGATTCAGTGCAGGTTCAGTGATTTTAGCAGGGGAGAGAGGGAGAGAAAGCGGAGGTAAAGAGGAAGGTTTTGAGGTGCTTCCGGAACAAGAGATGGCTCTCCTCAAGTTTCAGGGAGGCAGGAAGGCTGTTCCAGAGGGAGGCCCCTGCTGCGGAGAGAGATCTACCCCCAGCTCGTTGCTTGGAGAAGCGGCTGACCCTCAGGTAGTTGGAGGTGGAAGAGCGAAGAGCTCGAGAAGGTAGAGGAAGAAGGAGGAGAGGAAGAGAGGGCAGACAGGATGTCCTTGGTTTTAGAGATGAAATGCAAAGCCAAGGCCATGCGGAGGGCCTGGGAGGGGACAGGAGAGGTGGAGACTGCAGCAGGATTGGCCAGCTCCTTGCAGATTTTGAAGAGTTCGGCTGAGTTGTTAGATGCCGCAGAGACGCGGGCTTGGATGTGAGCTCTCTTCTTAGTGTGGACAGAGAGTTGGTACAGCCTTTGGAGCAGGCGGCAGGCCAGTTTGTCAGAGGGTGCACATGATGCCCGCCATTTCCTCTCAGCCACTCTCCACTTGCTTTTAAGGGTGACGAGGTCTGAGTCGTACCAACAGTTGCCCTTGGCTTTGGGCTTCAAGCAGATCCTCATGACAGTGGCAAGTACATCAAGAGTGTCAGAGATAGAAGAATGAAGGTTGGAAAGGGCGCTGATGACGCTGTGTGTCTTTGTCATGCATGCTGGACATATTACCACTGGACCTGGAACGACATCTTCACGCAGAACGAGTTATGCTCATAGAACTGCTAGACCGTTCTATTCTAAATGGAGATTGTTTGATGCACTGCCGGGAAAACGACGTCTGCATTATTCACGTTGTCAAATTCACGTGATTCAGGTTAGTCACGTGTGTTATGGCAGTACGTTCATAAGCAGCGCGGATACGTCGCTCGCTGCTTCTGATTGAACCAATATGGCATTTGGTAGCTGAAACGCTTGATCTGCGTGCTCGCATTCTCTTCAGTTACTTCCTTGGCTCCTTCGGCGCGTTTCCTTCCACACGCGAATTCCTGGACTGCTGTATGGAAGTCACAGGTTGGCCGCACTGTCTGCGTGCTCTTCAGTCGCGTGTATTCTGAGACGCGGGTTCCTGATTTCTTTGCATGCTGCTTTCCTGACAACGTGAAGTTGGTCGCGTGTAAATCCCACGCGGACGCTGTTTCCAAGCGCGCCTGTCCTGGGCTACGTGTACTTTGTTCGCGGGTAATACACACGCGGACTCTGGAACTCTTCAGGTACGGCTGCTGTGACTGCGTGCACTTCTGTTTGCGTATCGCACGCGGTCTACTCTTTACATGCTGCGGTCCTAGTTGCGTGTCCTTGTGTTGCGTGTGAATCCTCACGCTTGCAAGAGTGGCTGTCCTGGCTGCGTGAACTCTGTCGCGTGTAAACCTGCACGCAGGCTTTTTCCTCATGCTTGCGAGAGCGGCTGTTCCGGCTGCGTGAACTCTGTCGCGTGTAAACCTGCACGCAGGCTTTTTCCTCATGCTTACAAGAGCGGCTGTCCCGGCTGCATGAACTCTGTCGCGTTTAAACCTGCACGCGGACTTTTGAACTCTGTTGAAACGTGTAATTCCACACGCATACTGTTCTTGCTTTGGAGTGAATCCCTGGCACCTGTGATGAGATAACAGGTGGACTCATTTCATCATATTTCTGTTTCTACGTGGGAATGGAAGTATTTATTTTGAAGGTGATTGTGCACAGTACTTTGGACGCTATCCTGTGATGCACCAACCTGGTATCTAGCGTGAGCCTCGTGCCATTCGGGTTAAGTCTCCCTTACTAACCTTCCCCTCCTTTTCGTTGTTTCAACTCCTGGATTTCTTCAGAGACTTTGATGGAGACTTCAGTTATAAGCCCACAGGTCAGTGTTGTTAATTAGTGCTATTACTGTTCTATAGTTAGTTGATTTGGAACAGTTTCTCATGATACTTTATTTATCCTAGGCTGACTTCCTATAAAGCTCCCACGCCCTTTCCAGTGATCCCTCTCTCTGCCTGTTTCATCGGTCAGAGTGTGGTATCATTTGGAAGGCCTAATTTGACTTCACTACTATCAAGTCGTGTGAATAAGGATCCGGAAGAGCCCTACCAATTGTATCCTTTTTGGTTACTGTATCCCTTTCAGAAGATACATTGGTGATTTATGACAGTCTTCATAAAGTGTTGCCCGTACTGATTTTGCCAGAACATTTCGTGGCAGCAGAGTTCTTTGCTGGCGCCCTTCTATTTTTGTGGAAATAAAACTTTGTTCTCCTTGCAAAAGGTGTGCTGGGCCTTTTTCCATAGTAGGTTGTATTTTTTCTGGTGTGACCGTTAAGGGGTTTCTCTACACTGCCTATAGCTCTCACTCCCTATCTGTCTATGGACAGTTTTCTCCCCCAATTGTGGTTTTGGCCTTTTGCTGTTTTCAGCAGGCCAGTCTGACTATTACAAGCTCATTTGTGGAGTGAGGGATGCTATAATATCAGGTTCTTCCCTTTTTGTTTAAGGAAGGCAGGGCTTTCACACGCTGCCTTCTTGTGGGCAAGAGGTGTGGGTTCCCCTTTGCTACCTTTGCTGGGGCTTAAAAAACACCCTTTCCCTTTCCTTCAGTTCTCACGCCCTTTAAACCGTTAGTGTGGTTTCCTGGTTTGTTCTGGCTTTTCTTTGAGCAAAGCAGGGTAATTAAGAGAGATATAATCCTCTTCTTCCTAGTCTTGGAAAACCCTGGGTGGCCTGTGATAGGGAAGTATTCCTTTGTGCTCTATTGGCTTGCTGGTCGTTCCCCAGGTGGTGTCTCTCAGATATCCGTAGTTGCCTTATCTTGATCCAAACCAGGTTTTGATTTTGGCCCACTGGAGAAATCTGGAAGTTGCACGAATATCTGCTCATTTTCCTCCTAGTGTCTGCCTAAATGAGGGTGTGATTCTATTTTCTATTAGGTGAGTCAAGTGACTGTTTCCTGCTATGAGGGGTGGGAGCCGTGGGGGGAGACATGGAGTGTTTAGGATCACCCCGCTAGGCACCCCAAATTTCAGCATGGTATCTCGTCACACCACACGTGCACAGAAGCTTGTCCAGCTTCCTCCTTGAATTTCCATGATCCTAAAATGGTGACTGGCCATTTTGAGCCCTATGCCCAAGTGCAGAATGCCAATTAGGTTATCGAAGACCTGGACCAACTGGCGAAGTCTACATAAAGGAACTTAATATTGGGAAGAGGGTAACCACTTGAAAGGGAGGTGGGCTCATGGGACATCAGCCAATGGCAAGACACTATGTTAATGTGAGAAGGGACCAACCAATCACCAGGTTTATTGAACAATTTACGTCCTGGGCTACAGTGTAAAAAGAGGCAGACGTCAACGTGTCGGAAATAGTATGGCATTCCAGGGAGTTGATGTGCTCATTCTGGGGGCTAAAACTCATAAGCAAGGACCTGCTGAGAAGGAGCAACCTGGCTATCCTGTTGGGGGCTACAATCCAGGCCTTGCCCCAATAGAAGAGTACTACACAGCAGACACCATGGCAAGCGGGCATTGACACACTCCTTCCCTGGTAGGAAAACACTGGATCCACCACCACAGACCTCAGGGTAGCCACACCTCAGTGGAATCCACATACCAACGCAAAGAGAGAAGCAGAACAGGATGCTTTAAACTCCAAGAGTCAAGTTCATTAAAGGGCATTTGCAGGAATATCCTAATATCTTGATTAGTTGAAGTGGAAGACGGGCATTCAACTGATGGCGGAACATCCTATTAGTGTGGACCTGTGTGCATGTATACTTTGACCCTGACAGCTTTAGCATAGATCCATTTCTCGCTTGTGTTTTTTCCATATCCTAAAGGACTTCCTCCTGCCCTTCTCCATATCAGAATAAAGTGTTGGAACTAAAACCTGTCTCTTGGGTGTTCTGTGATAATCCCACCAATACTGGCCCGTGGCAACTCTGATCTCCACCACAAATATCGAAGTCTGGTATTCTTCGTAAAGGTAAACACCCAGTGGGACATTGTATATGCATGTGTTTCCAGATCTCTGGATAGCAGCAGATCCCATCCACTGTTTGGAAGCTGCACATTGCTACGCGGGGTTCTTCAAAGCAGGCTAGGAATTATTCCTAATTAAAGACTGGGATGGTAAGGAGGTCTAGGTAGGTCATTGTACTTCATTAAAAGACAACTCCTAACCACGCGTAGAGTACTGTGTTCCAATTTGAGCACCACACTTGTAAAGGGGGTGTAAAAAAAATCAAGAATGGGCCACAAAATTAATCAAGGTGGCCATGCCACGCTAAGGAGCCAAATATTTCAATGAATGCATATTACTATCTCAGTCTGTTGTGCATGCCCACCTGAACACACCTAACACATAATTGCCAGTATACATTCTGGCTTTTTTTTAGCACATCACTGCCACATGCCTTCATACCAATGACACACATCATTACCGTTGTACATGACGTCCAATAAACGAATTGCAATTTACCCACTTAGAAAATCATTGCCGGTGTGTTATCATGGTTAGTTGCCACATCTTGGCCAGTTTCCAGTATGCCGCCTTACCATAACATTGATCATTTCGATTATTCCCACTGTGTGCATCATTGGCAGTTTCCATTACGGCCTGTTAGCACATCATGGGTGGTTTCCATTATGTTCAGTTACCCTTCACTCTGCCAGCAGGAGAGCTTCTTCTGCCGGTGCCAGAAAGAATAGAGACCAGGGCACCCCATAATATTCTATGGCCTGGATGGGCAACAAGGCTGCAGCCCGCAGTGAGCACTGGCATTGACACCTGTGCTAAAAGAAGCACAAAGATGGCCATTTGGCGATCTTGGCACCCACTCAATTCGTGCCTCTGGGCAAGTGCTTGGACAGCCCACCATGACCCATTGCAGCTCAAGACGAATGGCCACATATGGCCGGTGCCAGCCCTAATGTAAGGAAGCCTGTTGGACAGGTGTTCACACTCGGCACACTGTTTCACCCTGACACTTGTGCACATCCTAACAACAAGTATAGCTAAGGAAGGTGGTGTGATTTTAAATGAGCGTATACCTGGTGGTATTAATTAATGAGCACAGCACTACTCCGATTAATAGTAGTGAGAACAATCGCAGAGAAACACAAACACAATCAAATCATATATCTTTTATTTTTTATTATTTTTGAAAAAAGGCAATACATTTTTACAAAAACATTATTTTGTAAAACTAATGTGTAAATAAAAGAATAAGGTTAAGGTTACTTTGTATATTAGCATAACTTCATTTTTAACAACTGTTGCTTCTAGTTGCAAGCAAACATGAATCGCTTACTCTGGGACATAATCCTGCACAAGTACATAACATGCATGCTTTAAAAAAAGCAACAAATCAAACATATAAGTGCACTATGAAGCATCACACAATCAACCATGTAGACAAACTAATAAATGCAAAAAACGCTACAGAAAAGGCCAGCTGCATATCCAGGGTAATCCAAACGTGGACCCCTTGCTCACTGTGCTTAAAGTGGCACAGACTCACCCAGTATCCAGCATTGCAAGAGGGAGCGGGGGCTAGCCACGAAAAAAGTCCTGCTACTTTCCCCCCCAAATGCAGTACGCGCAATTTCATATGGTCACATTCGCGCCCACGAACCGCCCACCCCTGACCCAATCTACTTTTTTGGTAAACATTAGTGGTAGATGGCATTTTAACACATAACAATCAAAATAAAACTGCAGAATCATTACAGATGCAGGAAACTCATCTATCAGAGGTCTGTCCAGGCGCTCTGGGGCACAATACATGCAAACCTCCTAATTTGCATATGGATTGCATTAACAGAAATGATTTCACAGAAAAGGCCATCGCAAGGAGCATCATCCGTCTTTGATACTTGCAAAGCACCATGGAAGTGACTTCTGATTGCCTCTGAGTGTGTAGAGTGAACCCTGCCTATTTGTTTACTTGTTGCAACTAATACGCTGCCTGTCATTCTCTGCTTTTTGTGTGAACTTAAGTTTTCAACATTTATTTCTGGCTGCATGCCAGTTAGCAATTGCTTTTGAAGCATCTTTAGGGCTATTTGAGCTACATTAGCCCAGCAGCAGTTTACAGGAACTACAGTTCCCAGCTGCCCCACCACACTTCTTCTTGGGCTACTAGGCGCACCTGGGACTAGCCGGTCTTCGCCGGTCATCGCTGTGCATCGGCGTGCGGCACTTCACCCTTAGACCTACAGGTAACCGCCCTGTTTCTTTTATCATCTTCCTCTAGCGCAACTCTTGTGCAATATGGGTTTCCCCCCTAAACAATCTCTGTCGTTAGCTCTTGTGCAAGCTAACCACCTCGCCCTCATCAACAAACTCAAAACAACCAAACTTGACGCCCTGATTAACCCTCAACTGGCAAATGGCAACTGGCGTGGGTCTCCCACAATTTTCACTGCGCTTCAGTTGCAGGATGCCTCAGGGGCAGTAGTAATAATAAAGCCCCCCACTGTTCTAAATAACCCTTCTCTGGCTCCCTATGCCCCGGTTCTTTCCAGCTTTCAGGGGCAACCTCTTACAAAAGACCCTGATGGCCTCCCCGTCTGTGCAGCTGACACAGTCATGGGTCCACTGCTTGCCGAACTTAAAGAAGAAGTCACTCCTCCCGGCATAACAGTGGGAGGAATACCCCCTCCCCTCCATCTCTTAAGCCTCAGGAAATAACAGAGGAAATTAGACCTCCACCCTCTGGCACCAAAAGAAACATAGAGATGGCGCTTCTTAATACTCAATCCCTTAAGTCACACCCGAGATATCTATGACCTTGTTGTTGATGACAACCTGGATATCCTCTGTCTTACGGAAACTTGTACCTCTGACACCAGCGGCCCAATGATAGACCATGCCGTTCCAACAGGCTTTACTATCTTCTGCCGGGGTCATGGATGTGGTGTAGCAATCATTGCAAAGTCCAACTTAGGGCATTTTTCATCACAAAGCTCTTGCCAAGGTTGCAAGATCCTCCTGGCTAAAATGACGCCCTCCCTCCACAGCTGTATCAACTTTGTTTTGATCTACAGGCCACCATCTCTCATGCCATATTTTAACGAGGAAATCACGCTGCTTCTAAGGGGCCTCTCCAGCCCAAACTCTGTGACGCTGTTTTTGGAGGACCTAAACTGCTGGCGCGGCAATAAACTGGACAAAGAAGCCATTGACTTAGAACATGCTTTAAGTAATATCATCTACCATGTCTGTAATAACGAACCTACCACCAGTATAAACAATATTCTAGATTGGGTGGTCTCCAGAAATCTCGAAGTAGATATCAAGCAGACTAACCCATGTATATGGTCGGACCATTTTCTCATAGATTTCCAAATTCAGCCTATGGCTTCACCTTTGAAACTACACAATCCTGGTAAATTAGTTACCAGTCATAACTTTAAGAAAGTGTCCACTGGGGGGGGGGGGCGTGGCTTGCAGCCGATGGTGTAGGTCAGCCTCAACGTCGGCTCCCGCTGGATCCTACATGATCCTGTAAATCAGCAGGCTTAGAGAAGCACACATTGCCTGCAAAGGACTGTGGACGTGGGAGAAGCTCTTGTGAGCGCCTAGCTCGGAGAAGAAGTGCAGAGGCAGGATTGTTGGAGGGCACAGCAGCTCGACACAAGAGATCTGCCAGCAGTACCAGGAATCAGAATGGCGTGCACAAAGAGCAGAGGGCTGTAAAGGAGAAGTGAGGTCGTATTGCTCCTGACAGCCAGTGGAAGAGCAAGAGCCGCGGTGTGAGGAGGCATGGAGTATCAGCTGCGGCGGACAAGGAGGCTAAGCACAGGGAAGGAGAGACGCCGGGAACCTGATCCGCTCTAAGGCACGGTGCAGAAGCGGGGGGGACAGCAACGGATTGCTGAAGACGAGCGGTCCCCATAGCCAGAGCACAGCATGCGGGGCGCGAGTCTCCCTGAAAACGCCAGTGCCCAGCTGGAAGAGGGAGCGGATAGCATGCTGCGGGCCGGTTGGCAGGACCAGTGAGGCGCGCTCTGTGGGTGGCTTGCATTACCTTCCGAGGCAAGCAAGAGCATCGCGTGGGCCCTGGAGTATACGGCCACATCGCATCCCGATTTCGGATGTTGGCAGAAGGAGGAGCTGTGCAGAGATGAGGGCAACTGAACCTGGGCCATGTGGTGAAGGTACGTGTGCACCCCGGCAGCCTGGGCTGGCAGCTCCCTGGAGGAGGGTTGGGCCTGTAAAGGGCCCGATATGGAACTATACACTGCCTGAAGTGCAGTCTCACTATGAGGAACAGTGTAAGAGAAGGCCCAAGTGTGTATGTTGAGGAATGGACTAAAGAGTCAAGTCACCCATCCAAGGAGGTAACACCTACTACACCAGCACCACTATATCATAGCTGGCAAAGACCTGAGTGACATACTTCAGTACAGATGCGAAGAGTAAGCTGTCCGAAAGTACAAAGCACTGAATACGGGGAACCCATAGGTGCCTAATGGCCTGCGGTGCCCCCCGGAGGAAGAACTGCTCACAGAGAGCTCGCCTAAAGAGACAGCTCAGATTAGGTCTGCTAGACTATTGCTGGTGCTTACAACTGTGCCACTATAGCAGTATATGGCCAAGAGCTCTGGCAGGTGGCGTTAACCAAGCAGGAAGTAATCAGGGACCAACTGAGAATGAAGCAGACTGCCTGAATGCCTCTCAAGACAGCTAAAACTAAAGCTAGCTAGCCCACATTGGACGGCTTTGCCAGGACCAAACAGCAAGCACCCGGGGAGAGCATGGAACCAACGCCGGAGAAAGTGGAGGCAGCCATGGAGTTGCACAACCAAGTGATGCTGGCCATAGCGGACCTGAAGGTCCCATTGGGGATGCAGATTGCAGCAGTACAAATCGACTTGGGTCTGTTGTGCCAGGATGTGCAGAGTTTGGCAGAGCATGCTACTACGCTGGAAACGCAGGTGAAGGAGAGCTCTGGCTAGCTGCGCACCACACATGCAGATGTGCCTGTGCTACAGCAGAAGGTCAGTCTGCTGGAGGACAGGGGGAAGTAGGCTGAAGGGCGAGCCCGGAGAAATAACATTCGCATAGTAGCGCTGCCCTAAGGAGCGGAAGGAGCAGACCCGACAACATATATAGAGAACATGCTGCTTCAGGAAATTGGACTAAGGAACCTTACACAGGGTTTTACAATTGAGAGGGCGCACAGTGCTCTAACAATGCGACCCCTCCCTCCCCGGGGCACCTCCCAGGCCGATCATAGCCAAAATCCTGAACTACATGGACAAAGAGAAAATATTGGCTTATTCCAGACAAGGGGGAGAACTAAAGAGAGCCTCGGCGGACCTGGCGGTTTATCAGGATTACACGGTCCAAGTACAGAAGGATAGAGCACAGTTTTCAGCAGCTAAGGCTAGGCTCTGTGTAGCAGAATTGAAATACATGCTGACCTACTTGGCACGACTCAAGACTATATACAAAAACAGGCACCTATGAAAAGGAAGGCTATGACAACCAGAGAAGCCACAAAAGAAGCCTTACCCAACTAGAGGCCAAGAAGGATTAAGGTTCCTTGGACTGCGTGCACTGCACTGCTGTGAGCCCCAGTGGAATCGCAACTAAGCAAACAGTCTGAGGCCAAAGAGCTTATTGATGAGGGATGGGCTTTTCTGCGACATTTATCCTCAGTGCTTGCAATTGATTCATCTTAAGGCAAGGTGCATTAATGGGTAATGCTATACAACAAAGAACAGGCTGTTGTGCCCACGGCTGCGCCTGCCACACCCTCCAAGTTTTATTTTCTAGGGGCACTTGTTTTGGTGCTCATCTGCTGTGTACTAGCCACCAGCAGGACGGGCGGGGGTGAAGACGGGAAGCAGGCATTCCTGAGCAAGGGCAACAAAGCTGGGCAGTTGTATATAGTTGGGGAAGTTGGGGTAGTTAGAGGGAGGGTAAGCTTGCCTACATGTATGTTGGATAAGTATAGTAGCACTGCATTCCGAGCCGAGACATTGCTAGAGTGGAGGTTGAAGCCGGCTGTGGCGCCAGAGACAGTGGGCCGAACGAAAGGAGACAGATGTCAATTGCCGGAACTGTAAACGTTCTTACCTGGAATTAAGGGGCTTGAACGCTTATGTAAAAAGGAATAGGGTATACTCATATTTTAAGAGATGTAAAGTTGACATTGCCATGTTGCAAGAAACGAACCTTACAATTGAAAAGCAGGCAGTGTGTTAGCAAGTAAATGGAATGGGCAGTTATTTGGTTCCCCGTACTCTGCCTATGCTCGAGGGGTCCTGATATGGATAGCGCCCTTGGTACCCTTCAAGGCTACCCACATCAATACGGACAATGAGGGCAGAATGGTGCTGGTGCAAGGCCTCCTCGAACAAGTAGATATATGCCTAGTCAACACGTATGCCCCTAATCATATGCCCTATGCTGCTAAATTCTTTCAGACTCTATAACCCCGTCTAGGCCCGTATAGGGATAGTACATTGATATTGGGAGGGGACTTTAATTGCACACTAAATCCACTCCTGGATAGGTCAGATACGAAATACATTAAGGGGGTAATTCATAGAATTCAGCGCAGAAGCAGCGCACGCGGGCAGCGCAGAGAGGGAGCGTGCACCAGGGTGCGCCAGCCGTGTGCGCTAAACAGCATTCTGGCGCACTGCGTATTCATGGATTTCCCAAGCCATTTGGAGACGTGGCGCAGCGAACATCCCGCAGCGCCAGTTACGCCCCCAAAAACGCCCCTTGCGCAAGGAAAAGCCATTGAAATCCCCAATATGGCGCAAAGGGCCGCGCTAACCCTGGACCAGTTTACAGGGCCGCTACACTAAAATCGCGTGAAAAACTACAGATGCCCCGCTAGCGGTAGACAAAATGCGTGCAAATGTACTCGCGCACCCCCTTGAATACGTGTATCTCACTCGCAGCAGCCAAAACGCATGAAAATCTCCCCACGCACCCCCTTCGATACGCGTATCCCGCTCATGGCATCCAAAACATGTGGAAATCAACTCACGCACCCCCTTGAATATGCATACTCCGCCTGCGCCAGGCAAATTGCGTGGAAAATGTCTAAACTGTGGTGTGGGCTGCCCGCGGGTTATGGTCAGGGGTGATGGGCTGCCTGCGGGTAATGGTCTGGGGTGATGGGCTGCCAGCGGGGTATGCCCAGGGGTGTAGGGTGGTCCTTTGTGGTGTGGGCTGCCTGTGGGGCCTGCCCATGGGTGATGGGCTGCCTGCGGGGCATGCCCAGGGGTGATGGGCTGCCTGCGGGGCATGGCCAGGGGTGTAGGGTGGTCCCCTGTGGTGTGGGCTGCCTGCGGGTCATGGTCTGGGTTGATGGTGATGGGCTGCCTGCGGGTCATGGTCTGGGCTGATGGGCTGCCTGCAGGGCATTCCCAGGGGCGTAGGGTGGTCCCCTGTGGTGTGGCCTGCCTTCGGGGCATGCCCAGGGGTGATGGGCTGCCTGCGGGCATGCCCATGGGTGATGGGCTGCCTGCGGGTCATGGTCAGGGGTGATGGGCTGCCTGCGGGGCATGCCCAGGGGTGATGGGTTGCCTGCGGGGCATGGGGAGGGTGGATGGTCTGCCTGCGCGTATTCCAGGGGTACACAGGGAGTTTTACACGCGATTTGCCTGCCACGAGCGGGGTACGTGTAATCCGGGGTTGCGCGGGGAGTTTGAAACGCGATTCGCCTGGCGCGAGCGGGGTATGCGTATTCTGAGGGTGCGCGGGCAGTTCTACACACCATCAACCTGGCGCAAGCGGGTTACGCGTATTCCGGGGGTGTGCTGGGAATTTCACACACGACCGGCCTGGTGCGAGCGGGGTACGCATATTCCGGGGGTGCGTGGGGAGTTTTACACATGATTTGCCTGGCGAGAGCGGGTTACGTGTATTCGGGGGGTGCGCGGGGAGTTCTACACGTGATCGGCCTGGCACGAGCAGGGTACGCGTATTCCAGGGGTGCGCAGGGAGTTCTACACGCGATCGGCCTGGCGTGAGCAGGGTATGCATATTCTGGGGGTGCGCAGGGAATTTCACACGCGATCGGCCTTGCGCGAGCGGGGTACGCGCATTCTGGGGGTGCTCGGGGAATTTCACACGCGATTTGCCTGGTGCGAGCGTGGTACACGTATTCGGGGGGTGCGCAGGGAGTTTTACACGCGATTCGCCTGGCGCAAGCGGGATACGTGTATTCAGGGGGTGCGCAGGGAGTTTTACACGCGATTCGCCTGGTGCGAGCGGGGTACGCGTATTCCGGGGGTGCGCAGGAAGTTCTACACGTGATCGGCCTGGCGCGAGCAGGGTACGTGTATTCCGGGGATGCGCAGGGAGTTCTACACGCGAGTTGCCTGGCGCGAGCGGGTTACGCATATTCAGGGGGTCCGCGGGGAGTTTTACACATGATTCGCCTGGCACGAGCGGGGTACGCGTATTCCGGGGGGTGCGCAGGGAATTTGACACGCGACTTGGCAGTGTGAGCCATGGCCTCCTCCAACTCCCTGCGAGTTGCCTCGAGGCACTCAGCCCTCCTCAAAGCCCATTGCATGGAGTCCTCTGCCCTGACCATTGTGAGCAGTGCCCTCTCCGCCCGCCGCCGCTCCGCACCTATTCGCTGGCCTAACCGCTGCCACACGGAAGACACTCCCAATCCTGGGTCCTCCTGCCCGCCGGCCGACGCCTGCCCTGATGATGTAGAGGGCCCCGAGGCCACATGCCTCCTATGCCGAGCCTGCCGCCGCCTTTCTGCTGCCTGCCGCCGCCACCACGACTGCCTCCGGGTAGATGGCAACACCCGGGGCCGTCGTGCAGGTGCCCTGCTTCTATGTGCCTGCACATCGTCCTTTGCCAGGGTTCCAGTTGCTGGGGTGACCACCTTTGCTGAAGCTCTGACTCCCGACTGTGGCAGGGATGGGACCTCCACCGGCCTGGCTGCATTGGTTGGGGCAGGTCCACAGGGGGCCCTGGTGGCATCTGGGCCGGAAGACGGCACATAGAACAACTGGCGTATAGTGTGCACAGAGGAGAGAGCCGCAAGACAGAGTGACACATGGAGGAAACCCCCGACCATGAGCCCTCCCCACTGGGCCACGTTGGCACACATCTCTTCGTAATGACGTGCGTGGTCCCCCCAGGAAGCATGCACGTCATCACGAATGTCACGTGTGCGCAACGCGACATCAATCAGGACGGACTCAATCCTGTCACGGTTCCCCACGTCCGCAGGTAGAGGAGTTCCAGATGATGTGGACTTCCCCCCTACCTGCGGACGGACCTGGGACAGGGCATCCCCGCTGGTGCATGGTGATGCAGTCACAGTGTCAGGGACAGTGACATGCACATGCCCCTCTGCTGCAACCTGTGCTGCCTCCTGCCCCTGCCCCTGGACTGCACCACTTGCACCAGTGGTACCACCCCCACCAGGCCCCATGTGCGGCTCTGAAGCGGCCTCCTCCTCCTCCGTACACACCACCAACCTGGATGGCTCCGCACCGTCTTCCGCCGTCGGCAGCCCCTGTGGGGGCTCACCCGCCCCTTCCGCTGCAGCCGTAGTGGCGGACGCGGCACCAGTCCCCTCGCTCCCGGATGATAGAATTTCCTGGGAGGGTGACTAGGCCTTGCGTTGCCGGCCGGTGGAGGCATCCCTGCCGCTTTCCTTCACAACGCCGCCTCCGCCCTCTTCTTCACTCACCAATGTGTAAAGAGAGACATTGAACACAAGCATCAGGATACTGTACAATAGTCCCCTAGACACAAAGCAATAGCACATGAGTGCCACTATCAAACGTCACTTCCATCATGTCCCTCCACAACACATGGGTCAGTGCAGGCAACACACATGCAGAAACAGTCATGGCACATGCAACAAACATTTGCATCCATGTCCAAGGCACCTTAGAAACATCCAATGGTGGGCTGAAACCCACATGCTTCATGGGACATGCTGATCACATGCACACACATCACCGGAGGGTCACGCATCTGGCCCCGTAAACCCCAGACACAGTGGATACAAGGGTGACTAGGCTGTATCAGTGAATCAACACATCGTCACAGACATGTGTCATGCATCCATGGCGTTTACCAGTCACTCACACACTACTCAGACACACGTACATGTACACCATGCATGTCCATGACAGCAGCACCCATCTCTCACACCCTAAACATGTCCAAGTACAGACACAGGCATGCATACATGTGTGCATTCCACATGCTGCTTCGCATGATGCATTGTAACACATACACCATCCATGTGGGTCACGCCTGACTGGACTCACATGCAGCACCATCATATCCCTGCACACACACATGCATACATGACCCATGTCACACATACAGCGAAGTAGCTAACTACCACCACACTGCAACATGCACTGTTTTAAAGGGGAATGCATGGGCACTTACCGCTCGACTCCAGACGGGCCTGCATTCTGAGGACCTAGTGGTGAAGCACTGGGCGAATGCGCTCCAGGACCCTCATCTGCTCGGTGGGCCTTCCTGACGGTCCTGGTCTTGTAGTCCTCCCAGCGCTTCTGGACGTGTTTGATGTCACGGGGTGCCACCCCCTCCGCGTTAATGGCACCCACTATGTCCTTCCAGATCCTCTTCCGTCCTTCCTTGTTGGCGTGCGATGGTGTGAAGAGGGCATCATAATGCCGCAGGACTTGCTTCACCAGGATGCCAACTTAATTTTCACTGAAGCTGGCAGCCCTCTGCCTCAGTGCTGGGGGGTTGCCACTGGTGCCGGATGGTGTTGGGTTGGACATGGCAACCCCCAAGGCAGGTGTGGGTGGGCAACTGGTTCCTGGGGCTGGGCTGTGGAGCAATGGAACACCAGTTAGGAGTCTTGTGTTCCAGCAGGGGTGGTCACAGCAACTGGACCCCGGCAGATGGCTGATGTGCAGGCACCAAATGGCAGGGCACTGTTGGCAGCAGGCAGGCAGGCAGGCAGGCAGGCAGCAGCAGATGGCTTGTAAGAGGCTCCCCGGGTCTCTGGGGGGCAGGAGAATGGCCTTCTGGGCAGGAGCGTGGTCTTCCGTGTGTTGTCGCGTGGCCCGCTTGATGCAGAGTGAATTGGCATGTGAAAAAACAGCATGTTATTTGAACAAAGGGCCTTAGCATGTAAGCGCGCCAGTGACATTATGTGCGCAGGCGTTTCCCTCGGCACGGGTGCATAGTGAATCCGCACGTGCAAAAACAGCACGTCAGCGTGTGACTGTGTGTAATTCAAGGAAAGGCCCTTAGTGCGTTAGTGCGTAAGTGACGTGGCACGCATGGGCGTTTCTGTGGGCAGGGGTTAAAGGTCCGCGTAGGATGCCATTTTCTTGTACGTGCTTTTTGTGGAGAGCGAGCAGGTGATTTTTGTACTTGTCGTTTCACACGGGATTACTTCACAAAGGTTGCAGTGTATACTCCTTGTTTCCTGAGACAGCGTTCAATTCTTCTTTTGGCCGGGGTGTTGCCAATGCACCCACGCGCGTCTTTTTCACATTCTTTTTCCAGGCAGACTGTGAGTCGCGCACGTATTTTTCCACTGTGGTTGCCCCCGTGTGTCGCGTACCCATTCAGAGGTCATTGTAGCCTGCGTTTACCACGCGTATGCATTTTTTTCTGTGTTTCTGGGTGCCACAGCGTACTGCGGGTCCTTCATTCCACGCACGTGGGCTACCGAAGGGTCGCGTGCACGTAAAACATTTTTTTTGGGGTGCCTGAGCATTGCGTAACCCGTCATTTTCCCCCATGGGTCACAGACAGCCTTGCAAGAGCATAGGGGTGCGTATTCCATCTAGTACCCTGCCCCCTTCACCCCAATTGCCCAGGACAATTGTTTTCTGCACCTCCCATTCACACAAGAACATCAGTGCCATGCTAGGGAGGCGACCAAGTGGTAAGGGAGGCAAAGGTGGCTGACCTCCAAGAGGTGTCCCCGGTAGGGGACGTGGCCAGGATGAGCAGTGTGTCCAGGGTGGCCAAGGTGGCAATGGTGGGCAACGTGGGCAGGGTGGCCCAAGAGGGCAGTGTGTCCAGGACCATTCAGGGACACCTATTCCCCCCCCAGTGGGTCAGGGAGATGCAGCTGACACCATCCCAGCTCAGGCCCTGCTAACCCGGTCCGGATTGGTCACAGAACTGGCACGGGATGACTTACAAAGTCAAAGCCACGTGTGGCGGTGAAAGTTGCTGTCACCAGGCCACGTGGATCTGGGGCAGCAATGTCATCTGCTCCCCTGATTGGCCAGGGTGAGGAAGCTGCAGGGGCAGCTGCAGCTCAATCCACCCCGGCTCTGAGTCACCCAGATGGGACAGTGTTTGTCCCAGACCATCACACCAAGGCAGTTGTGCCGCTTGGTCCTGGCAACAGCACCCAGCAGCCAATGCCTGCAGTGAGACCTTTGGTCATCGTGCCATTGGCGGCTTCCAATGGCCAGTCCACCTGCGCTTCAGCCCCTACAGACCAGACCGGCGTAAGCCACTCAGGGTCTGCACCACCTCTCAAGGGGAAGAAGCGTGCTCTTGCCAAACAGGCTGGGAACCCAGACACAGCTCGCCCCTCCGGCATGTTAAGGAAGCAGAGTTTCAATGATGTGGAACTAGACGCACTTGTGGGCTACGTGTCGGCACATGGCCGCGACATGCTGGTGACGGCAGGGTGCAAGACTGCGACTGCTCAGCGTAGGGCCCACTTGCAGTGCATCGCGGACCAGATTAGTTTGCTTGGATTTGTGAAGCGCACAGCTGATGATTGCTCAAAGCATTGGAATGACCTCAAATGCCGAGTAAAAAACAAGCTAGCTTCCAATTATGCCTCTACTCTGGTGACTGGTAGTGGGTCTCCACCAGAGGAGGATGAACTCACTGAACATGAGGCAATCGCTGGAGGGTTCATCGGAGAGGATCAGATCCAAGGCGTGGGAAACCTACCAAATCTTGAGACAATGTCTGGTGAGTGCCCATGCGTGTGTGTCCAGACCATGTGTATGTTGCTTGGGTGATGTGTTCTGATTGAGTGATAGGTCAGGCTGTGTAGTCATGACTGCTATATGTGACCCATGTAGTGCCTCCAAGCCATCCCCCGTCCTTGGGTTTGGGGTTCACTGTATCACTACTGACCGCTGAAAACACTTTGCACATTATGACTGCACTTGTCCTTAAACTGGCATCATGCCACAACATTCTTAATACAGTTTTTCTCTTCATTCTGCCTGATTGATGGAATCATTTGCATGATAAACACACTTTTGTGTGCCGTTCTGGCCCAAAATCACCATACTTCAGACAGGGATTTCCCCCCACAAAGCCCCACATTTGTTCACTTTTTATGCAAATGATTTTATCAATCAGACTGATTGACTGCTGTGCACCTACACATGCACTGCATCCGATCACTTCTGAGCCCTGTTTGATTGTTCAACATGACAATTGACTTCTGTCATGTTCAAGTGACCACCATTGTTGTATCCATGTGCCTCCCATCACTGTATTTGAACACATTGGCGTTGTTGCAGTGTGTGACACATGTGTGTTTTTTCACACTCTTTTGCATGTTCTATTTGATGATGTATGTCTCACATGGATGGGGGACAGTACTTTTACTGTCCCCCAGCCCTGATTTACTACCATCTGGTTGTCCTTGTCAGTTCTGTCATGGCTATGCTACGTGCCATCTGTGTGCTGTCATGTGTCATGTTTGTGGATTGTCCATGCCACTCACAGGCTATAATGTGATGCAGGTGCTATGCACCATGCAGCACATGTGTTGCTTTTCCATTTTGGAGTCCTCAGTATCTGCTTTCCTGGTCCCCTTCCACTTCATTGCCACTGCATGCATGCAAGAGTTTGTGTCATGTGTGACATGTCTCATTAATGTATTGGATGTGTAGATTGTGATGCCTATGTGTGTCGGCTATGCTGTTCATGCGTATCTTCATTATTTTTCTTTTCTTTTTGTGCAGGTGATGAGGCACTAGATGCTGTGGAGGAGGAGGAGATGGCGCAGGGGCAGGAGTACTCAGAGCACCAACCAGGCACCAGTGGAGGACGTGGGGTGGTGGTGCACGAAAATCCATTAGTCCTACAGACCATCCTGTCCATGGGTGTCTCTGGGTATACCTCTGATGACCTCTATGGCTCAGGTGCTTAATCAGACATTGAGACAAATGTCCCATCGCAGGTGAGTGTTTCTGGCAGGGATGCTGTTCTGTCCAACGCACCTGCACTGGGGGTAGACCCCTAAATGGCCCATTCAGTGTTGGAATGTCCACCTAAGGCGGTTACGGATGCAGGGTCACACTCCCCAATATTTGCTCCTGTTCCTGGGGCAGCAGATCAAAGGAGTAATGCAGTCCTTCAGCCTCAGGCAGTGCCAGCACAGCAAGATGCACATCTCCTTGGGGCAAACAGGTGTCGTATCCGTCAACGTGCTGGCCATGCGCCACCGGGCAATACTGTGTGGGAGAACTCCATTTATGCTATTGCAGCACAACAGGGGGCATTGTGTGAGATGATGGCTCAGGCCGTGGATAGGGTGGCCTCTTCCATTCTCCCCCCAGAAAGGCAGGTGGAGCTCCAGCAGCAGGCAACATGCCGCTCACACAGGGAGGACATGTTGGCCGCCAACAGGGACCGATGGGCTGAACTGGAGACTCTGCGCACATCCATATCTGCAGAGGCACAGGCCCACAGGGATGCCCTGGGGGTAGAAAACTCCACCCTCAGAGATACTCTGGGTGCACTTGAGGTGTCCCAAAGTACAAGGTCAGAACAGCAGCTGGAGCAACTACCACGCACAATCTCAGCTGAGCTCCAGGCAACCCGTTAGTAGAGCTGGGCATCACGTGAGGCCTTGCAGGCAGAAGTCCATGCTACCCGTGAGGTGCTGCATGGGGATCTCCGGACCATCATCCTGCAGAACCAAACCTTTCAGACCCGCATGCTTGCTGCCATGGAGGAGCATGCCAGGGCTTTGCGTGGTCTGCCTCCAATACCACGCACACCTTCTAATGTAGCACCAGAGGGTGATGACAGCGACGGCAGTTCTCCCATTATCGGGTAGCCGTGCAGGCCATGAGCCCATGGAGGTTTTTTTTTCTCAACATCCACCCATGTGGGTGTTGGGGTGCACCCTGCACCTCCTCCCTCCTGTGTGGTCCCCCCGCACTCCCTGGTCGACCCATGGCCATTTTGTATATTTATTTTTAATTTTTCTTTGTAATTTTAATTTTACATTTTTATTTTTCATTTGAATTTGAATCTTTAATGTTTCATTTTCATTTTTCATTTTCATTTTAATTTTTCATTTTTATTTTTCATTTCATTTTAATTTTTTCATTTCAATTTTTAACTTTTATTTTTCATTTTCATTTTATTTTCATTTGAATTTTTCATTTTCATTTTTATTTTTTTCATTTTCATTTTTAAGTTTTATTTTTCATTTTCACTTATTTTCATTTTTCATTTGAAATTTTCATTACAATTTTTCATTTTCATATTTGAATTTTTTTAGTTTAATTTTTCATTTTCATTGTATTTTCATTTTTCATTTTCATTTCCTTTTTTTTCTTTTTCTTTTCCTTTTTTGTTGATAAATGTTTTTTTCCTATTGTACATTCATGGTACAGTGTGTTGCTTTGTGTGGCACCCGTAGGCATCCACTCTGTGTTCAGCTGGGCCCATGCAGGCTTGTCCTGTGTTTGTGTTTGAAGGTTGGGGTCCAGACATATATGCCACTCCTGGTTCCCCTTTCCATGGGCTTGCAAGGGTGTCACCGTGTGACAGTAACTTACACAGAGGCATTGAGCTTCCATCAGTTGTGTGGCCAGTCTGTAGTACACCCCTAGTGGGGATTGCTGATGATTACTCCACTGGACGGTTCATTTGTATATTGTATTCCATACTGCCCATTATGCATATTTGCATGTAGCTTCTTCATGTCTTAACTTGCCTGTCTCCATTGCAGATGCAGTTCATGTTGTATGCAGTACCCTGCCACCTTTACCTACCAGCAACACACTGGAGATGGAAGGGGTCCATGTGCTGCCTTTGTCAGGTTGTGACACTTGCACTATTGTGATTGGTTACTGTCATATGTTGCCACTGTTGGATCCTGTATTCATGTTTTGTCTTCCTGGTAAGTATTTGTTCATGTGTGCTGTTTCTTTTTCATAGGTGAGAGGGAATTGTCTGTGGCCTGTTTCCATTTGTGACGGTGCACTTTGTGACACTTGTGTGAAATGTTGTGCATTGATTTGCTTGCTTTGACATCACATACAATGCCATGGTGTCTTGGGCGGCTGAGATGGGGTTTGGGAGGGGTTGGGTGACATATCACTATTTGGGTGTGCTGTTTTGCAAGGGGGTAGTCCTTCATGCAGCATGAATGTGTGCCTTTTACTGACACAGCATTGGGTTTGTTTCAGTAGCTAGGGATGCACACAATGTAGCACTTCCAGGAAAAAAATCTCAGGGTGGTATGGTTGTGACAGTTGACTGTCACTTTTGTCATCATCAAGTGTCAGCTGGTATGTGCCAGGCCTGTGTGTACTCCACAGGGGTGGGATTTTAGGTGAAAAATGTTGCCACAAGCTAGGTACGGGCTGCATCACCACATGCCCTTTCCCCTCCCATGCGCACGGGACGTGAATGCGGTTGGGGATGTGGGGGCACCACCATGTCCACCGGCACGCTTCGCTGGGTTGCAACGTTGTGCAGGACACATGCTGCCACTATGATCCTGCACACTACTGGGGGCGCATATAGCAGATGGCCACCAGAGCGGTCAAGGGAGCAAAAAGTGACTTCAGCACTCCTGTGCGCTCCACTATGCCCCGGGTTGCAATATGGGCTGCGTTGTATCTTACCTGGGGTGGTGTGGTGAGGTTCCATATTGGCGTCATCATGTAGGTGCTCAGAGGGTAGGCACTGTCCCCTGGGGAGCTGGTAATGGTTGTCATTAGTTGGGTTTTGCCATTTGTCAGTGTCTGACATGCATGCATGTGCAGAGGCATTTGTACTCACCAATGTGTCGCCATGCCTCCCAGCTTCCAGGTCCCGGTTTAGGGGTGACATTCTGAATATAAAACTATCATGACTGGACCCCGGATAGTTGGCATATACAGAGGTGATGATTCCCTTGGCATCACATACACCCTGCATTTTGATGGAATGCCAGTGCTTGTGGTTTCGATAGAAGTGCTCAGTGGCCCTGGGAGAACGTAGAGCCAACATGGGTGCAATCAATGGCACCTAGCACTTTTGGGAAGTGTGCCACCCCGTAAAAGTCCTGGACTACGGCCTGCGTTTCTGCGGATGTTCTGGGCATGTATATGTGCCTACGGACTGAGGGGCATGCAGTCATGATTGCCAACACCTGGTGTAGGCAGCGTGACTGCGTGACCTATGAGACACCCCCAACTATGCCACTTGTCCGCTGAAATGACCCAGTAGCCAAGAAAGGCAGTACATTGAGCACCTTTTCCAAGGGGCTCAGTGCTTGGGAGCACAGGATGGGTGATGTGAGGTCATCCTCCCACTCAGCAACCAGTTCTAAGATGATATGGGGTGGAAACCTGTACCTGCCATACACCTGGTCATCAGGCATCCCAAAAAGGCTGGGCCTGGGTAAAAAAATGCGAGGCCTGGCTATCCTCCTCCTCCTGCGGTGTCCCATGACCACTGCTGCGAGGAACGGTATATTCATCGTAGCGTATGAGCTTGTTTGTTGTTTGCGCACACTTTTATGCTGTGCCGGGCCGCTTCCGCCTGCTTCCGCCTGGTGTACGTGTTTCCGGATTAGAGCGTCTTTTGTGGCGCGTATTTTTCCCCTGTTTGATTCCATGAATACGTGTTGTTAGCGCGCGTGTGGGCGTTGAGAGGATTTAGCAGCGGTACTTCCCCCATAACGCCCACATTTTCACGTGTTGTTCCCCATTCCGTGTGTTCCGCCCCCTTTTTAGGTGTGTGCTGCCCTGTGTGCACCTTTACTGGCCATCTCGCTCACAGCCTTCGGGATGTGGCTATGAGGTGTGCACCACACGCGGATTCAGCGCACATCTCAGGTAAGCCACACGCAGCACATTCCATGAATCGACAAACGGCTGCGTGCGCGACTTTGGCATGCGTGCACTGCGATTTTCACGCTTGCGCTCCCCTTTTCAGCGCACATTAATTCCATGAAATACCCTGTAAATTAGCTCCCCCAGCCAAGACGCTGCGGATGCTCCTAGAGTTGTTCGCGTTGGACAATATCTGGAGAGTTCTCCACCCAAACACCAGACACTACTCACATTTCTTAGCGCCACACGCTGTACATACGAGAATAGATTATTTGTTTGTGGGCAAAGAAATGGCCCACTATATCAGACACGCACAGTATCAAGGTATAGTCTTGTCAGATCCCGCCCCGCTTAGCCTGCAGTGGCAATATGTGCGCCCAAGGACCCTGATACCCACGTGGAGGCTTAGGAGCGAATCGCTAATCAATCCCCCTTTTCGAGATTGTATTGGGGACAGTATCACGGAATACGTCTCGCATAATCTGGGTAGCGTACCCAGGGCTGGAACCTTCTGGGAGGCGTTGAAGGTAGTGGTCAGAGGGGTTGCTATGGCAGGGTCCTACAGTGTCCAAACAAACATTAACAGGGAATTGGCCACTGGCAAAGAACGTCTGAAAAACTTAGATCAATCTAGAGAGCAAAACCCAGATATACACGCAAAGGCGGAGGAACTAAAACAGAAATGCATGGATTGTTGGGAGAGACTGGGCAAGCACAGTTTTGCTAAATACATGGGAGAAAAACATGGCCGAATGTTGGCATTTTTACATAAGAGAGGGACACAACAGTGCCATATACATTCAATAAACACAGGGCAAGGGAACTTATGCCACACTCAGAATGGGGTAAACTATGCATTTTGGGAATTTTATAAACAATTGTACTAGGAAGGACCCCCGATACCGAGCAAACATTTGGGGGACCTGCTGTATGAGATTGAGCTCCCAGAACTGGGCCAGGAAGAAAAGGATGGCCTAGAAGTGCCCATCACCCTCGAAGACATACAACACACGATCGAGGGATTGCCGACCGGGAAGACGCTGGGTTCGGATGGGCTACCTGGTGAATTCTATAAAGAATACGTACATGAATCATCCCCATTTGCTTAGGAGCTTCAATAGAGCTTATGAAGCGGTGGTTCTCCTACCTAGTCTTGGGGAATCTGTTATCATACCTCTACTCAAACCACGTAAAACTCAGACGGAATGCAGCTCTCATAGGCCCCTCTCATTGCTTAATCAGGATAATAAGATACTGACCATATTAGCTACCAGAATGAAAAGGGTGATACAAAAGCTAGTACAGCCGGACCAGATGGGCTATGTTCCGGACCGAAGCCTTTCCTGGAACCTTACATCATGTGATGGATAGGACAGCGTCCTGGGACACTGTGCGCTATAGCCACATTGGACGCAGTGAAAGCGTTTGGCTCAGTGAGATGAGACTGGCTCTATGCAACACTGTGTAGATTTGGGTTTGGCCAGAAATATATCAAGTGTATGCAGCTGGTATATATCAGACCTATGGCAAGGGTTAAAATGGGCAGATGTATTTCTGAAGCATCGTAACTGGGAAAAGGAACGAGGCAGGGCTGCCTGCTGTCACCGCTGCTCTATGCTCTGGCCATGGAACCGATTGCCCAGTACCTCAGAACGGAATACCAGGAGGCAGGAATTGTAATAGATGGGACCAGACATTTGCTATCTCTATATGCGGATGACACATTATTATACATACAGAACCCTGAGGACAATTTAGAGTTGCTACTAGAAGCTATGGCTCTTTTTGCAGAATTCTCTGGGATTAAGATTAGTATGGACAAATCAGCATTATTCCTGATAGCGTGATTGCGCAAAATAGACCAGAGTGCACTACCAGTGCTGGCCTTGCAATGAAAAGCGCGTATGTACAGGTATCTGGGGGTTAATGTGTATCATGACCCAGCAGAGGAACACATGCATAGCACGGTGCATGCCCTGGGGGGGATTAAGGGCTCTATGAACTTCTGGACTAAACTACATCTCTCAATGATGGGAACAGCGCCCTCCTAAAGATGGTGCTACTTCCAAGACTTAACACTTCTTTGTGAATGTCCCATTCTATATATCGAGACCCTTTTTTAAGACTCTGCAGGAGCTTTTTGTGGCAAAATGGAAGAAATAGAATAGCGTTATCAGCACTATATAGGCCGTATGCAGAAGGTGGTATCAGGATCCCACATTTTGAACTATATTATATAGCAGGGCAGTTACAATTGGTGGCAGATTGGCTTGCGGAAGACCCCACCCTGGACACATTGATGATGCAAACTACTGAGCTGTCTAATTATCTAAGGGAATTATTGTGGTTCAGGAAGCCTTGAGGGAGCCGACGGCCACACTTGGTGTCCCTAAGGGTGAAAGTATGGGACAGGGCCCTGGCAATGATAGTGCTATCAGACCCAGTATTGGCACAGATACCTTTAGTCTTGATAATGGGCCTCATTACGAGTCCGTCGGTAGCCGTGCCGGTAAAACCGGCAGGCTGCAGCCAGACCCGTGGGGAATTACCGGCGCCAGACATGCCGGAATTACCAGGGCATTACAGCCCCGGTTATCCGGTAATTCCAGTGCTGGCATTCCGTTACTCCCCATTCCCATGGGGGAATGGGGACCGCGGAAACACTGGCACCATGCGGTAATGGTGGCAGTGTTTCCGTGTCCGTCTGCGGCCTGTAGCGTTAATCCCACTAGGTCAGACCTGGCAGGTGTAAAGCCACACGGCTGCAGAACTCGTAGCAGTGACGGTACGGTTTTACCGGCACTGTTAAATCCGGACCGGCTAACTTGTAATGAGGCCCAATGTCATGCTCGACTCAGGCAAGAAGAAATATACGCCAGTACTGGGAAGTCTGCAGGCCAGCCACTTTGGGAGACTTGTTGAAAGACACAGTTTTTGTTCCCTTTTCAGAGTAAGCGAGGCAGACGGGCATACACACAGGCCAATATATGGCGATCAGTGCTATGACGAAGGAGATCACATGCAGATGGCCAGCATATGGTGAACTAATCGAGAAACATTCTATAGTAGATGTCCTGTATGATATAACCGAGGGGGGATATAATATATTGCGTATATATAATCTCCTGTTATCTAATGGGCCTGCCTTCCCCCCGGAGATAAAGGGCAAATGGGAAGTAGATTTGAGAGAAACCTTCACGGAAACACAGTGGGCGAGGATACTAGGGTACCACAAGGCAGTGTCACGTAATGCGCGATAACAGCTGATACAACTGCTAGTGATGCAATGTCAGTAAATGTTCAGATGATGACTGTACCAGCCTTGACACTCGTGCAAACCCTTTCTTTGTGCGTGCAAGTGCTACGAACAATGAAAATCAAGTCATTGTTCTGATGCTACATCCAGCAACGTATGCCTGTCCTTCAGGTAGTCCCATAGGCACATTTTGACAAACCCAGTATGTTCTCAGTTTGAAAAGTTCCAGTATATCCCAGTTGCACAATCCCATTTGTGACAAAACCTCCTGCCTCACTCTCGGGCACGTAGCGTGATGACCAAAGGGTGCCAGGTGTCTCCCCAAGCTGGAGGATATTGGGCAAGGGGGTGGTATGACGAGGGTCCCGGACACCCTCCATTTGTCACCATTGTATGTAAGAGGACAGTCATTGGAGGAATTTGTATAGACCCCGTCCTCGGATTAAAGAGCCCGAATGCCTCACTAGCCAAACCTAAAATACCAGAGAGAAAAAAAAACATACATACTCATCAATATTCAGCTTTGTAAACAAAGTACTTTTAGAACTCATACTGTTGCTATTGTTGAAGTTCCCACGGTAGAGAATAACTCCCATCTAAGGCCCAGAGAATTTTTCTCTGAACCTCATGTTTCCATGAGTGATAGATACATTGCTGCCCAGATATATACCAAATGCCAGAGGTAGAGGTGTTGCTAGGGGGTGGGGGAGGGGCTGAGAGGGCTATAGCCCCGGGTATTTTGCTTGTTGCCCCAGATAGAAGCTCAAAATATGAAGATTTACATGCCAGGAGTAAGCAGATTAAAATATGTCTTGAGACAGATCAATTTAGTATTCACACTTTTGAATTGTACACAAAGACACACAGAGGCTTTTCTTCATGTTTACTGGCAGTATTTCCACAGGTTAATGACAGAACCGTACCACTCTGTTCTCTACTGGCAGATATTTCACTTGTAAGTGGCCCAAAGTTGCAATTTTACAGACGAAAGGCATTTCTTACACACTCACAGAGGATTAAAGCGGCTTTTAAGGGACTTGTCATCATCTGTTTCACACATTGAGGAAGCAGGGGAGGTGTGTCCTTCCTATGCAGTGCTCTGTGGCAACAGGAAAGCGGGAGTAGATTCCAAGATGTCAGACAGGTCTATATAAAGGCTAAATCGAGCCCTGAAACTCGGAGTAAGCTATGGTTGAGCCTATTGGGAGCAGCCAAGTGCAATCCATCACCAATTTCAGGCCACAGGTACAGACCCTCACAAAGAACCCAGCATAGGGCAAATGAGCACACGGCTGCAGAAGCCCACAATCTCCGTCTGGTGCAGTGAGTGTTTAAAGAGAGATGGTCAGAGTATGGAGAAGAACCAGAGTTGAAGTGAGAAGGTTGGCAGAGATTGAACATTACAGAGAATATTTGGAAGTGGTTGTAGTGGAGGTCTATGAGGATGAGGTAGGCCAGACAATGGAGAATAGGGAATGATAAAGACCCAGGAGGCTAAGGTTCAGGAGGCTCATTGACATCAGACCAGGATCAGCTGGATCTGTATAAGTACATGAGAGGTTGGAAAGGAGACCCAGTGGTCTGAGCGAGGCAACAACAGGAGGAAATCATTCTGTAAAAAGAACTAGTAGGCCTGAGAAGAGATCTGGGGGTGATAAGTAGTGAGGAGGAGGTTGGCGAATAGCATAAGGAGGAGCTTGGTGACAGTAAGCATGGGTTGGTGATAATAAGGAGGAAGTTGGCAAAGAACAGAAGGAGAAGGCCAGTGATAGTAAGGAGGAGGTTGGGAAAAGCAAGGAGGTGGGTGAAAAGAAAACAAAGGAGGTTAGACTCTCAAGAGGTGGATGGTGATAGTTCAGAAGAGGTTGGTGAAGACAGTAAGAACATATTGATATTTTATTTGTATCGCACTCATACACAAGTGTTTCAGAGCGTGACGAGGGAAGGGAGGGGAACAAGGGAGAACAAAAACAACGATCTTACTAGGCCAGGTGATATTGAGAATGCGCAAATGGTATCAGGAGGCTGGCAAAGAAGGATAACAGGAGGTTGGTGATTGTGTTGGTCATCTGCTCTGTCTCGTCAGTGCATTTAATTTCACGCCTGCCTGGCATTTTCATGCAGGCATACAGGGAATGATTCCTATGGAATCCTACTTGGTTTTGCACCTGGCCAACACCAGGCGGACTCCATGAGAATCCTTTAGTAAACGCCGCCTACAAATAGGGTTGCCACCTGCCTAGATTTTGTCCGGATTGACTGTATTATTCGAGGTCTGTCCGGTTGATCCGGAGTTCATCTGTCTCCTGGGACAGCAGCTGTCTGAGTCTCAAGATTCAGAAGCCAGGGAAGTCGCAGCAGGAGGGGCCTGTGGCCACACGGTGTGTGTCAGCCACGGCTGAATGGGCTTCCTGCAGTGTTCCCTGGAGCTGTGATTCACAGCCCTGTTGTCAGAAAAGGGCTGCCCAGCAGGCAGCAAAAAATGGAAACTGGGTCAATGGTGCAAGTTCACCTTCAGTGACCCTTTCAAGTGCAAAATACCAACTCTGCATTCAAAGTGATAATGTTGGGGCTGTTCATTTTGATGGCCCATATGCATCTTCAAGACAAGTCCCGACAACAGGTCTCCCAAGCTATGTGGTTTATTTGTGAAAGAATACATCAACAGAGAATCATAAAAAATCGACAAGCCGGCCTCCTGGTTTGAAAGCGCAAAATAATAACTTTTTTCAGAACTGCACATTTTATTTACACTTTTACAAAACTATATGCTGGATGCCTGTTCTAAACAATGAAATAAGCAAGTAACCTTTATTAATAATGCAACCAACCAGAGCAGACTTCAGACACCTCCTTGGTGCAGTGTCACGTGTGTGCCCCATGCAGGCCTCCCCTTTTTCATTCTGTCGTTTACAGCTCTGCAATGATAAATGAGAAGCAAAACTATGAATACAAGAATGCAGAGAAACACTCAGCACAGGATGCTGCACTCACACCTGACCGACATGGCGAAAGGGAATATACATCTCTGCTTAGGACACTCCATATAGAGTATGGAGACAGTGGTGGGAAAGAAGCAGACTGGTGGTCAGTGTTTGCTTTTTAGCCAATAATAATAATGTCAAGCTGCTTTGCTGTACACACATTTGGGAAAAGCTGAACTACAAGTCCCAGAATGCAAACCATTGTTGAATGAACAGCTATGGCCGGATGGGAGGTGTCAGACATGTTATGGGACCACACCTCAATACTCAAAGCTTATTGGAATGTAGTCCCTTCTCTGTAGACCTATGAAGCTGAACAATGTCTAGTGAGAGTTACACCATTCATGGATTCCCAGCCCACATCAACCTTCAAGCCTCTGACTCGTAAGGGAGCAAGATGTCTATCATATTGCTCTATGGTAGCTTACCAAGTACACAACACAGATAAAATGGGGAGATTTAATAACAGACCAGTTTCTGTAAAAGGCTAGGGGGGACAGTGCAAAGTCCGTCGCAAGTCAGTGTACCCTGCTCAGGCGCTTATCTCATCTCACAAAATTAATAAGATTGTGGTGGAAAGTATTATCTGGTGGCATTTATGAGTGGCCTGTGCTTCTAAAAGGTTTGTAGGGTTTGGCAATAGACAGCTTAATGCAAGATGCATTTAAATCAGCTTTAAAACTTTATTGCTCATATAAAATTAACTTGCTTGGGCAATATTGACAATATATCTTAAACATGTCCACAGTCGATTCTGTAATTGGTCTGCTCTTTATACAATGGTTGAAGAATCACACTCACCTTTTCTAACTATGCATTTCTTTTGGAATTTTAGCTTGGTGGGTTAACATGCCAGATGTGGTGATTTATGTGAAACCTGCAGCTAGATCTATGCTGCAGTTTCTTAACCCACTGAGCTACTAAGGATTTACTGACTTTCAAAGCTTAAAATAAAGCTTCTATAAATGATTTTACAGATGCTTTTAAAACTAAAACCTTTATTTAGATTTAATGATCTGTGCCATCTGTTGGTCTGGCAAGATAGACAAGTGGGTTAATGCATATTTTCATCAAATCTGAACAGCTTGGTACAGAACTGCCTAACCTCAAGGATTGGCCCAGAGACTAAGGGCTGTCCAGACTTTCTCCGTGGAGAGATAGAGAGAGACCTACGGATTTCTGTTGGGCACAGCCATCTCAGTGGGGGTGGGGAATAAAGCTATAGAGCTCCTATCCCCTACCAGCAATCAAACCTTTACAATGCACGGTGTCATCAGCTCAGTGAGAGGGATGTTCCTATCTCGCATGTACAATCAGAGGTCAAGTCCCTAAGTGGTGGACAGGTCTCAAATCCCAGCTTCATCTTTTAACTACAGTGTGCGATCCTGGGCAAATCACTTTATCCTTCTGTGCCGAAACAACATAAGCTGTTTTTTCATAAAACAGACGAAGATTTAATATATTTATTTAGATTTGGTCAGATGAAATGACTTAAAAGTGATGATTACAAGCAGCGGTCGAAGTGTAAGAAAAGAAGTAGTGGAACTATGTTCCCTGCTGTCCTGCCCCACTCCCCACAAACCCCATCACTGCGCCCCCCCCCCACACACAATCCAAACCCCCAAACAAACAAACCTGCTGTTTAAGGGAGTGTTCAGTGCATTGCACTGAAGTGCAAGTTTCCACTTCTTCCTACACTTTTATTTTAAAACGAAACCATTCCCGAACAGTTTCCTTTTAAAATAAAAGTATAGGAACACCGCTCCCGCCCACTTCAACCACTGATTCTAAGTTACAATTATTTTTAAAAATTCCAGATAGATAAAAATGTTGTCATGAGTGTGTGTGCGTGTTATTATACCCGCCCTTTTTTACCCTCGGATATGACAACGACAGAATGGTTAGTACCTAGGAGCGGTGTTAGACGCGCAGATGCAAATAGCAGAAATGTCCGAGTTTTTTATTTCACCTGTAGACAGGTCTGGCTTGACATAATTGGATCCACTGTTGTCAGAACCAGCTCAGCTTTTCATCGTTTCAAGGGAAAAAAATGTATAGTGTATAATTTTGTGAAATTTCATTTTAGGCAAACAATTATTTTTTATTTTATTTTTTTTTATTTACTTGAATTTACTCAGGCAAAACCTGAATTTTATCAAGGTAACAATCTAACTCAGTCGCTTCACTTCTTGCCAGTTTGCCGTATGGTGCTTTGTCGTTTTACTTCCCTTTTTACATAGCATATCCGGATCTTGTCTCTTCACCATAATTCGTTTTTTTTTAATCTCGATTCAACTAGACAGTTGGCCACATCACGAGTTTGGCAGTAACCCTTAAATCCGGCGGTAACGCTATTACCTCTGGATTTAAGGGTCCACCAAATCAGGGCCCTGGTGGATTTCTCCCCAGCTCTGATCTGGGGGGAAATCTGCCAAAAATTCCCACTCATACCGCCGGCGGGACATCCGCCGGCGTTATGAGCGCGAAATTTCCCCATTGAGCCCAATGGGGAATGGGCCATTCCCGAATGGGCTCAATGGGGAATGGGGATTTCCAAATCCGCCAAACCCAGGATCCGGCGCTAATAGCGCCGGTGGGTTTGGCGGTAGGGCAGAATGCGCCAGCGCTATTATCACCGGCGTTACCGCCCAACCCGTGATGAGGCCCAGTATCTGTTGTCGTTATCTGTCTGATCTGTTGGAATGCTAGTTCTATTAGTTTGACCATTGCAACTGTCCATGTAGTCGTTTCTCCACAGATCTTCTTCCTGCACCATCCAGGGGTTTGTTATCAGCGGTAGGAGGTATACACTTCTGTTTTGTTTGGTTTTTGAACAGTGTGTAACCAGATGTTTCAGAGTTTCTACCAGGCCTGGGCTTTTGCAGAGGAAACAGCCATGTTCAATTGTCGGTACCCGGATGTTCATGATTTCGTGTGTTAACAACACATTTAGACTGGCTTTCAGGAACAGGTTTCTCTTCCCTTTATCTGGGAATTTGACAAAATATTTCTGTGGACTTTTTAGCTTGTTAAATGTCAGAGGAAGATGTGTTAATAGTTTGTTCGCAGCAGCTTTCTCAATCGTGTGAATCCAATCCATCTCCCCCAGTTTTTGCTTCACTATGTCCGGATTTTCTTTCAGATACTTTTCTGTACATGCTATTAAGGTCAGCATCTCTTTTTGTCTTCCCACCCATTTTTTTAGGGCTTTGCATGATCCAATTTCAGTTTCTTCCAGAATGATGTTATATATAGGTAGCCCAAGGCTTAAAATAACTAGTGTCGCATAGCAATTTGCTATGCAATTCTGTAGGTTTGCTAGTCAAATGAACACCTGTGGAGCAAAGTTAGCTATTTAAGTTGCCCTCTTCAATGAAAACAAAGCTTGTCCCTGCATTCCTCTCTTGCAGTCAGTTCTCTCTTCACCCTCTTTTCTCTGTTCACTTCAGTGCTAATGGAGGGAACGTGCAGCAGTAATCCTCTCCTCCACTGAAGTGCCAAAGGCATGTGTAGGAGTGCTAGGCAACAATTTATTTTTCAAATAATTGCAAACCAGAAGTAATAAGGATGATACTTTTATTACACTTTTTATATCCTTTCTGGCATAGGCAAGTATATCAACTTTAGATCTTTTAAAAAGACAGTCATGCACATCTGTTCCTAAAATGTAACTTGTTAAATAATACATAATTACAGTATTGAAACTCTCCATGCTTTACAGTAAAGTTTAGGTTAGTGTATCTGAATTTCAAAGTATCAACTACATTTCATTTTGTTGGGGAAGATGCATCATGTTGACTAGTGAACTTTTGTAAATGTACATGATCACATGCTTTTGATGGCAAACCCAGTTCTGTAACCTGCAGGTTGCATACACCTTGCAACTGGTGCTCAACCCATACTCCTTGACATTCTATATTATCACCCTGTTGCTTTCTACCATGTACTCTGAAAGTGAGATGACCACAAACTACAATATTCCACCTAGTTTGGATAGTGCTCTGCCTGCTACGCAATCCACTCCGCTTAGTCTTCTTCTTCCCTCTTTCATAATAAATACACAAAGCAAACTAAATGATTACGCAAAGTAGTGATCAATAGTTCCATCCAATCTGTAGATCCACAGATCTACTGCAATACCAAACACTGTAGTTAGCCTCTAGAGCTTTCTTTGCTTCATGATTGTATTATATATTACCACCTACAGGAGACATATGGCCAAACTGTTTTCAGAGCCTTTTTATCATATCTAGTTGTGTCCATTCATGCAGTTAACATTTTACATTTTACAGACACTCCGCTATGATTAGCAAAGTCATTTCGCCCATTCAAATAGTCGAGTAAACTTTATGAAGGGCGAGTAGCATTCACAAGAGAGGTTTGAAACTTTTATTTAACATCTACTTTGTTTGCAGTAAATGTCAAATAAAAGTTTCACTGTGCATGACTGGCCATGGGTGGCAGCAGTTTGCCAAACAAAGTGGGTTTGTAGTGACATGCACCATTTTACAGAAATCACATTTTAAATTGGTTGTCCTCCATTGCTATGGGTCGAATGTATTTCTCTTAGATTGAATAGGTAAACTCAGTTACCAGTCCTGCATGTCTAGCTGAAGTTTAAAGAATTAGCCGGGCTTGACTCCTTTCACAAATGTCTTATTTCAGCGGTACGCAAAACTGCTGTATTGTTGCTCATTTTATGTCTTGGGTACAAATAACTTCTGGTGACATAATATTAGTACAACATTGCTAATCAAATGAATATGTTTGCTAATCAAAAACATTTTAATTAGCAAACTCTGCTAATCAATTTTTGAAAACTAATTTATGCCTTGCTGCCATAATGATTTTTCTGTAGAGTCTCATGGCGCTTTGGTCAACCATAGAGGCTAGTGACACCAAGCCCAATTCTCGTCTGATGGCCGGCATTGAAGTCGACACTGATTTCCATACATGACTCTCCAGTTTATTCCAGAGTGATCGTGGGATATTCAGAGAAGCTTCCATTCCGTACATCAGCGACGGGACAACCTTTGTCTTGTAGAAGTTTATCGATGGTATTAGTGAAAATTTCCCAAACTTATTGTCGACTGCTCTAGTTTGCGAGGTTAGTCGTTTTACTTTGTCCCACACCAAATCTTGCATGTTCTTATCCTTTCCTGAGCTGTCAATTTTAACTCCTAGGTATTTGATGTTCTTTACCATTTCGATTTTCGTGTTGTCAAGAAACCAATTCCGCTGTTTAGTTGATTTTCTGGATACTTTCTCTAGTACCAGAATTTTTGTTTTCAATTTGTTTATCTCAAGGTTATTGTCATCGATGTATCTTGTCAAATGTGTTAGTTTTCACTGCAGACCAATTGGCATCTGATCTATTAAAATGGCGTCGTCTGCGTACAGAAGTCTTGGAATGGTGGTTTTTCCAATTCTGGGCAGGAAAGCCCTGATTTTTGCTTCCGCTTGCTGGTAATCTCCTAGGAATGAAATTAAGCGTGCCGGGCCAAGGGGCATCCCTGTTTTACGCCTCTATTTACTGAGATCTCTTCCGATAGTGTGCCTTGATGGTTTAACTTAACTCTGATCTTGGTTTCCGAGTGAAGAGCTTTTATTGGTTCGAGAACCGATCTTGGACAATTCCAGCCGTGTAGTTTCGACCACAGTTTTTCTCGATTTATCTTGTCGAAAGCTTTCGACAGGTCCACAAATGCCAAGTACACCTTCGGGGCTCCTTCCTTCACTTTGGCTTTCAGGATATTTATTAGCATGATGTTAACTGCTGTGCTGCCATTTTTCTGAAATCGTGTTTGCAGGTTGTCTTTAGACGGGGCGTTTCTTTCCCAAGACCTGAAGTGTTCAAGCAGGCGTGTTGCGTAGATTTTACCTATCATGTCAAGTAACGCTAACGGCCTGTAGCTCTCTGGGTCTTCTCTGCTTCCTTTTTTATACACAGGAACGATTACTGCTTTCAGCCAAGTTTCTGGAATCAATTTTCTTTTGCCACATTCTGCAAAGATCTTGCTGATTACTTCTGACCACTCCTTGGGGGACTCTTTGAGATCCACATTCGTCAAACCGTCTGGACCTGGAGCTCTTGATGTTTTTAACTTCCTGATTGCTATTTCTATGTCCTCGTAATTTGATACGTCAACCAAAGTTGTACTGGAAGCCCACTCCATCGTAGGTATAGCTGACTTTATCCCCTCAAATTGTGTCATTAAATATTTTATCCAATTGCTTTCCGATACTGCGTTGGAGGTCGTCACGATAGACGTATTCATGGATTTTATAAGCGTCCCGAATTCACTCGTTTTTTTTGTCGATAGTTTCCGCATCATCAGTTCAGCATCATTTTGATATTGTGCTGCTCTATGTTGCTTCTGCCAGGTGTTATAGGTTTTCACTTCTGACTGCCATTTCTCCCAGTCTTCTTTGACATTCGTTTTCTTGGCTATTCTCCTCAATCTCTGCCCCACTTTTCTTTTTTCTACCAATGCTTTATCGTATGCATGCTTGCATTGATCAAGCTTTTTGTTTTTTCCTGACATTGGAGTTCGGTATACCAATAGTAATGGAAGATAATTTGGTCTTTCATTGTCCTTCTTATATGGGTTGATTACATCTCTTTGATACCAAAAGGCTTTGATTTTTCGAACGCCTGTTTCCATTAAACGGAGCCATGATTGTTGGACATTTACTGCAGTAGTCACATGATACATCTGTTTTTCCAGTCTTCTTCCTTGCCATGTACAATACAGTAGATTATGGTCGCTATGTATCGTTCTTTGAACATTGAAGCTCTCGACAATAGATATTAAACCTTCACTGATGAAGATGTAGTCTAATGTGGCTTTTACGTTAATTCGTTCCCATGTAGGGATGTGGTTTTGACCTGGGAACAGTGAGGCAATGTTGTGGATATTTCTCGATTTGATGACCTCGTTCCATGCTTTTCCTCGCTCAACTGTAGCTTCATTACCTCTAGTCCGCTGTGCATCCCCAAACATCTCCCCAAACGCTTCATTGCATTTGGCATTGAAGTCACCACATATCATGATTTCGATCTTGTCAAAATCTTCGAATAACTGGTCTATAATTTCTCCCATTTTGGAGCAGAATATTTTTGTTGACATACGTTGCGGATTCCAGTAGCTGTTTATTATCGCTAGATGGTTTGATTGCTTGCATTCGTTCGTTGCACTGTATTGCGTCCATGTTGTCACAATGACTAACATTTCATATGATTCTTTCAGTTTTCTCGGTTCTGTTAGACCACTGCCCGTTTTGATCGCTGTTAGCAAACCTGACAACGGTCTGCCTAAAAAGCCCTTAGCTGCTGGCGATATTTCAGCCGTAAACCCATCAAGCATGGGTTTCTCCACCAGCCATGTCTCTTGTAGGCATACTATGTCATAGAGGCCTAACTCCACGTCTCCTACTGTTGTTAAATGTACGTGGCCTCTCGTATTCCAAGATCCTAAGCTGTATTTTTCTTTTTTGAGCTGCTCCTCCCCTCTCGCTGTTTTGTTGGGCTGGTCGGGGACGACCGTGTTCGTTGCTATTTTCCGCTTTTCTTATTCCAAGTTGTTTTTAACCAATTGCATGGGCCGTTTGGTTGTGGCATCCCTGTTGATTCCGCTTGATTTCTCTCCTTAGATTTGTTCTTTAAATCCTGTGCTCTAATACCTGTAAGTCTCGGTGGCGACAGCTCTTTGTATTCCACTCTTCGACTTCTTGATGTTCCTTGATCTTGTCTGGTGTATAACCAGTTCGGATACCTCTGTTGCCTAGTTTTTTCCTCGTCATCCATCCATATTCTGTCACTTTGTCCTTTCCCATCTCTGCGGATATGACGGTTTACCAGCCTAGTTTCATCTTCTACCTGGGGTTTCTTCCAGCGGTTCCAGCGGTATAATTCCTCTGTTTGCGATTGGTAAGTACTGTGAATGTTGTTTTGCATCATTCTTTTCTCTGTCTTGGTCGTTTCTTCCCTTCTTCATTTTTATTTCTGTCAAACGGAAACCCATTTGTTCCATTTCCTCAAATGCGAACTGGTCGATATATTTGATTCCAGCCGATTTCAAATGCAGGTATGCTTTAGCCATCTTCTCACTATGATATGGTTCCACCAATTTAATATCTTCTGTTCTAAATTTCCTTAATGTTTTCGTTTTCTTTGTTATCTTCAGCACTGTTGATCGATTTAATATCATGTGACCTTCTATTTTTTCCGCTTGTTCTAACTTAAATAGACGTATCTCTTCTTTCAATCTTGTTTTTTGTCTATGATCTATTTCCTCCTTTCTTGGAGATCTTTGATTACGTGGACTCCACCTGATTCTGTTTCCTTTTATTTTCTCCTTGTATTGCTCCTCACTTGGGCAACGTTTACTTTTGTGTTGGCGGTCGATTTTATTGCCCGTTGGTGAGCTACTTCAGCCTTTTTGATTCTGTGTGTCTTCTTCTCTTGACTTTCGTTTGGAGCATTCACCTTCCTTTTGGTTTATGTCTGCTTTTCGTGTCTTTTTCTTCTCTTCCTCCTCCTTTGTCTCGATCGCGTTATTTTCCAGATGTTGGGATATATTCATTAGATCTGAGTTTGTCATAAATTCCTCCACTGATCTATGCAATCTTGATATATTACTCTCTGATGGGCGTTGACTGTCATACTCCGACTGTTCTTTTAGTTGACAGCTTGTTATTTTTATTGTTTTCGTTGGTTCGGGCATCGTCTTGCTTATTTCTTTGGGCTGATTTTTTTCTACTTCGTGCAGTGTTATCTTTAGCGTGTCCTTTTTTTGATTTGTTAGTTGATTACTTTCTCCAATCTAAATGCTAAAGGCATCATCGTGTGTTTTTCCTTCTCGATTGGCAATCTTTGTGAGGATGGGGAGTTGGCTGACACACTTCCCCCATCTCGTAGTTTATCTTGGGATTTTCGAACGCTCATTGATTCCGTAATTTTCTATTTATCATTTCCATGGTTTCAATCTTTCTTTCTAGGGATTCGATTTTTCTTTCCCAGTTTTTTTGCTGGTTACTTGCTCTTTCTTCCAACACCGTTATGTAACCTTCCACATGTGACATTTTCGTTATCATATTCGTCAAGACCGCGGTGTTATCTTGGATCTCCTCTTTAATTGCTTCATAAAGTTTACAAAAGGGGGCTAATGCGATAGTCATAGCGGATATGATTGCTTACATATCCGGTTTCTTGTTTGGCGAATCTTTTTGCGTTGTTAACGAAATATCACTTAGAGGTCTGTTCTTCGGTGATAATTGGATTATTTCCGGTCTCCTAGAAACCTGTGGTGTTTCCATTGACGAGAACTCCATGGATGTGCTTTGTCTTCGTTCTATTGCTAGAACGGTCCCAGATGGTCTTCTATTCTTTCCTTGTTGGTCCTGGTTTCCTCTTGCCTCTTCCGTCTTTTTTGCAGGAGTCAGTACTTTCTGGTCCATATTTAAATGGGGCTTTGTCCAGGCGAGACGATGTTCACTCTCTGCTTGTGATTGTACCTTCCCTTGAGCCTTTCACACCACTTACCTGGAGACTGGGATTCTCTGCACCATTTTTCCCCTCCTTCTCTTGACGGATCTACCTGCGCTTTCGTGCATGGGGATCCGCCACGGGAAGAGCATCAGGGGTTCGTGCTGGTGCTCCTCTGCGCATGTGCGGGAAACCGCAATCACGGTTCCGCACATGCGCCATGGATTGGGCCCTCGCTACTGCAAGGGCTTGTGTTCCAAGCCTTGCTTTGGGCCCGTCGCGCCCGGCAACGAGACGGCTTGCGTCTCAAGCCTCTCGGGTGCTGGCGACTCATAAAAGGGAGCGGTGATCGGGAGCAAGTCGCGTCTCAACGCGGTTTGCTCCGGATCGTGTTGCCCGCTCGCACGGCTTCCGAGCTGTCCCTGTTTTGTTCCTGGTCAGCTGCCCTGGTCCCTGCTTGCTCCTGCCTAGTCTTGCTCTCCCTCTCTCGTGGGTCCTCCGGGCCTCCTGCTTTTCCTGACCTTGCCTTGCTGAAGGGTTTCCCTTTCCAGCTCCTGTGCTTCCCTCTGGGTTCCCTTTCCTGTCTGGTGGTTCTTTTCCTGTTACCAGCTCTAGTCCCAGACTCTTTTGGACTTCCAGTTGTTGCCTCTTTCTGGCTTGTCCTTTCTTCATCTGCTACATATTGCCTGCAAGATCCTTTTATTCCTGTGGACAGTTTTGAGTCAGCCTCAGTCTTCTCCTCGTCGATCTCCTCTGGTCTGCACTGGATCTTTGGTCGATTTCTGCATCAGCTTCATCACTTCAGGGACTGGCTCTTCTGGATACCACCCTTTGGCAAGATTCATCAGACTAAAGGACTTTTGAACTTCCGCCTCTCCTGTCAGTGCTTGCACTGTCCTGACATCACGCAAATCAGGAGAGAGCATCCCGTGACGTTGGGAGTCGGTCCATCTTCCACCCAGTACCTATCTTGGGTGGTGGAGAGGCTGGTACCTCGCGTCACACGCTCATCAGGTAACAGTTGTCAGTCTGGCTGCCACGTCAAGATCAGCAACCAAGCAAACAAGTACGCAACACTCTTGTGATACTCACCTTAACAGCGCCCCTATAGGGTTTGCTCTACCTGCATTATGTCTGGCGTATGTCTCCCCGCCCTTCCTTCTCTTTCCTCTATGTTAGACGCAGCCTCCTTCTTTAGTTGTTTTATCTGCTCGCTGCCTTCCTTGGCTCGGGACCCACTTTTATTGTCCACTCGGTTAGTACTCTGCCCCTCTAGAAAATGTGTCTCTTTTTGTTTTTTGCTTATGTCCGATCTACTACCAGTGGTTTTGACTTCAGGTTGGACCTCTTCCTCGTCGGTCTTTGATTCTAATATACAAGCCACATCTGTTTTTCGCTGTTTTGTTGCTGGCAGGGTTTCTAGTGCTACTTCCAGCATCTCTGCGTCCAACACTTCCTTATCCGTGGTTAGTTTTCTTTTTTGTTGTTGAGTAAAAAATGCCTTTAGGGGGCATGACAGCAGTGGGTTTGGCAACCCGTTTGGGGTGTGTCTCTGTTTTTTGGTCATCTTTGGACCCTCACTTCCTTTTAGTTTTCCCTTCTTTAGTTTCTCGTCCATCACAAGTTGTTTGTTTGTTGCTCTCACTTTCAATGGATGTTTTGTTCCTTGTTTTCTTAATTTGGCCTCAGTTTTAATCTTAATTCTTTTTTTTTCTTTAAATCTGGTCTTGGTTTGCTCTGCGTCCGTTTCTGTCTTGGTCCCTGTCTCGTCTGCTTCTCCTTCCTTTTCACTTTCTGTCCCCGTATCACTGTCATTAATGTCTATACTGTTATCAATGTCTTTTTCTGTTCTTGTTCCCCTTTCGGCCGCTTTAGCCCGGCCTAGCTGGATGTCTTGTCGCTCCATGTTGCTTCTGTGAATCATTGCTTTGATGTTTATTTTATTTTACATGATCTCGACTTGGCCAGGTATCTTGACCAATCCCTGTTTAGGTACTATTTCTTTGTTTTTTTCTCGTGCCTCCACCTCTGGTATTTTCGATGTTCCAGGTTCGCATCCCCATGACACTCATCTTCCTTATGCTCGGAGACGTCCAAACACTCCTCTGCGTCTGCTGTGAGGGGGCCAGCTGCGTCCCTGCGTGTCTGCACCACTTTCAGGTGTGTTGATATTATTCCTCTTTCCAACTCCTTTGGGTATCCCTCCAGTCCGTTCCTTCCCTTCCTCTCCGCCTCACCGCTAGGTCTCTGCTTAGGATCCCGCGGGAGCCATCCTCCGACCGCTCTCGCTCGAATCCTACTCACCTCAACGGCGGACGGCGGGTTACTGCCGGCTGCGAGGGGGGGGAGAGGAGGGCGCTGCCCCGCCTCCTCGGTTTGATTGCAGTCTTCCAGTTGTTCCGAGTTCTCGCTCACCGGACTTGATCGCTCGTCCCGGACTGCTAAATCCAACGTTGGAGACGGCTCAGGTATGTTCAATGGTGTTATTACGTCTGTTTGGCCATTTTCTTGCACCTTTTCTGTGTCACCAGTGTCACCTTCCTGGTCTGGGGTGGTTCCGACGATATCCTTGTTCATGAACCGGTGCGCGTCTAAACATGGAGGTCTTTGTGCTAACCATGTTGCTGCGTTGCTCAGCTCCTTCCGACCTTGTGGGATTAGCCGTACTGAGTTTGGCGTTGATTTCAGTGGTCTCACGTCGGGGTCCATCCGGCTCTGGCTCCGCGTCTGGAGCGGACTGCTGCAGACTGGCTCACAACCTCGGCTCACCAGCTCCGCGGTATGTCAGCATTCTTATAGGCACCTCCCACATGGCAAAAATCAGCCAAAAACAAAGTGGAAAGACTCTGCTGCAGACTGGCTCACAACCTCGGCTCACCGGCTGCACTCACCCCTGCGCGGTGTGTCGGCGTTCTTATAGGCACCTCCCACACAGCAAAAAACAGCCAAAAACAAAGTGGAAAGACTCTGCTGCAGATTTGCTCACAACCTCGGCTCACCATTATTGTAATAATTTGTGGCGTTATGCACACGTTCCGTTGGCAACACCAGGGAGGTAGCGGGCCGAAGGCCCGAGTTAACTGTCAGAGCCATCATTAGCATCCCGGGTTGCCAAGGCGGTAACCTGGGGAGCTAAAAAAAGGATATTCATTCATTGAATGGCACGTCGTGCACGTCCCATTCAATGAATGAAAATCCTTTGCTAAAATGGCAGCCATGGTTGTAGGAGGTGGGGCTCCATACAGAAAAGCAGCTGGAAAAGTGAGAGGCAATGAAGCTGCTGCAGTGGCGGTCGCCGCCACAGTAATCAGGTAAGTAGGCCAGGGGAGGGGCTTTGGGAATAGTTAAAAAAATAAAACAAGAAACTGGAGGGTGCAGGAAGATGGCGCTGCGGACATAGAGAGCAGCTTGTGGGTTCTGTGGAACGTGGGCTGAGATCAGCGGTTCCAGCCTGCGATCCGCTGAATCTGATTGGCTGCAACCCCACCCCAGGTGGTAATGCAGATTGCTTTTTAAAAAAAAACAATATAGGTCAGTTAAAACGTAACTGCTAGCATGAATATTTTCTTTCCCCTTGTAATTGTACTACAGTTTTCAAATCTATGAAAGGCGTGTGTCAAGGGGTGGGGCTTTGGAAATGTGGGTGTAGCTTAAAGTCCCGTTTTTGCTTCAAAACGAACGTGGCAGGGAACCCTACCTGCAAAGCGTATTTGCAAGCAGAATTTACTTTTCCCCAAGACAGAGTGGAAAAAGGAAAGAGTGAAAGCGAGTTTGCCTCGTTCTGACGCTTTGTCCACTCCGCTGCACGGACCTGTAAAATTGCATGCAGAGGACCACACAGCATGTAAGTGCTAACGTTGGTGGTCTTCTGCATGCAATTCATGATTTTTTTTTTATTATTATTTTTTTATTTACTTGTCTATAATCAAAACAAAATTTGATTTTTACAAGAAATCACATCTCATATCTCACATAGTGGAGGAGAAGAAAAACCGTTGCACGAAGACAAAGTGGAAATGGCTTCTCGCAGATATGCTGTTTTTGCACAATTTAGAAGTAAGTGTTTTACAGTTTCCACCTCTTGCGTCTCTGGGCATAATCTGCATGTTTTAGAGAGGGATTTTGTCCAAATGGCTTTGATTTCCTGAGTTAGCATTAGATTAAATCTCATTTTCATGAACATTTTCTGTAGCCTTTTGTCGGGAAATGTTATACAATAATTCAAAGGTATGTTGAGCTTGTTTGTTGTCGGCGGTAGGTGAGCAAGTAACTTATTTGCCATCGTTACCTCACATGTTTGAATCCAGGAATTTGCATTAAGTCCTCTGGCGTGCAGGCTAGATCAGCCAGATTTTTTTTTAGTTGTTGCTCCCATTTATTCATGGCAATGCAGTGTCCTTGAATAAGTTCCTTCTGGATTGCTTTAAATAGTGGTAGAGCATCTGGAGAAATGATTTTGCGCAGGAGTCTTATTTGAGTTTGCTTGACAGACGCTTTCATTGATAAGAAGCCCAGTTCACGCCTAATAGCTGAAATTGATGTTGATTCTGGGAGGCCCAGTACTGCTTTCCACAAAAAACCTTCCAGTTTTGGCCATATCGTATCTTGGATGTTTAGAGCCGCGTCCATTGCGTAGATTATCGATGGAACCACTTTTTGCTTGTAGAATTGTATCTCTGGCAGTAGGGAAAATGTTCCATATTTCCGGTCTACACGTTTAGTCTGGGCGGTTAGTGTTTTTATTTTCGACCACAAGGCCAAGTGGGTAGCCTTTTCTGAGCGTGTAGCATCGAACATTATTCCCAAGTATTTTATACTGGTGACAGTTTCTATCTTCTTATTGTTCAAAAACCAGCGTCCGTTGTTGCTTGCGGCCGATCGGTTTTTTTCCCCCATGATCAGAATTTTGGATTTGGTGGTGTTTATTTCCACATCATTTTCATTGATGTACTTGGCCAAGTTGTTGAGTTGGCGCTGGAGCCCAATTTGGGTCTGATCCATAAGGATTAAGTCGTCCGCGTAGAGTAGTCTAGATATTGAAATATTTCCTACTTTTGGTGGAAAAGCTCCCACCGCCGGTTGGGTGTATTGATAATCGCCCAGAAATGCAATAAAGAGGGCCAGGGCGAGCGGACACCCCTGCTTCACGCCTCGTTCAGATGGAAACTGCTCTGACATCAAACCTTGTTTGTTAAGAGGAACTCTCAGCTTTGTATCCATGTGGAGAGCAATCACCGGTCCTAGGATTTTTCCCGGGCAGTTCCATTTTGATAATTTTGACCAAAGCTTCCGTCGAATGATTTTATCGAATGCTTGCGTCAAGTCTACGAACGCTATGAATACTTTTGGCGCGCCGTTCTTCATGTTTTCTTTTATGATGTTTAGTATCATAATATTGATACTTGTACTCGCGTTTCTGACAAAGCCTGTTTGGAGTTCGTCCAGACATGGAGCTGTTCTTGCCCATCTATGAAATCTAGTGAGGAGAGGAGTTGCAAAGATCTTGCCCATAATATCTAAGAGGGCTATAGGCCAGTAGTTCACTGGGTTGTTTCTGTTTCCCTTTTTAAAGATGGGCACTATAAGTGCTTCTGTCCATGTTTTGGGGATTTGTTTCTTTGCCTGGCATTGATTGAAAATTTTGGTTATGAGAATGGACCATTCCTGAGGATGTTGTTTTAGGTCCATGTTAGTTAGGACATCCGGGCCCGGTGCCCTAGATGTTTTCAATTTCAGTATTGTGGCCAAAATCTCTTCTTGGTCTGCGAGATCAGCCCATGATGTCGCCGTGGGAGATGTGTATATTTTAGTAGTTTCAGGCAAGGGTGCGAATTGGGCTGCGAAGAAGGATATCCAAGTCGATTCTGATATTACATTTGATAGTTGGTTGGCTGTCTCGTTGTTTTTGTTTTTAATCAGCGCCCAGAAATCTTTCGAGTTTTTTGAAATCAAGGTTGTAAGCATTTTTTCGGCGTCGTTCTGATACATGCCCCTTTATGAGATTTCAGCCATGTTCTATATGATTTCGCAGCAGCTATGGCGATTTCTTTTTGCTCGTTATTATCAGAGACTTTAGCCAAACGCCTCAGTTTGCAGACTTCTCTTCTTCTCACCACCAGTTGCGCATCGTATTCGTGGGTCCTGTTTTCATTTGATGAGCTTTGGTTTCTTTGCTTTTTCCTGTACTTCACAAGTAGCGGGAGGTAGTTTGGCCTGGTTTGCGAGGACGTGATGGTTTCGTCTGCCTCGTCGAATTTCCGGGAGATCTCCTTGATGTTTGCTGCTGTGAGTTGGATTCGGGAAGAGTTACGTGATACCTCTAAGTCAAAAGGATAGAATTCTTTAGGAATGCTCACTGACTCAAAGGTCATTGACAGCAAGTTGAGGTCGCTGGCTTTAGTTCGGTAGAATTCATAAAAATCGATAGACAATAGAAGAGAATGTGAAACGAAAATATAATGCAGTGTTGCTGAGGTGTCAAGTCGTTCCCAGGTTGGAATCGTTGGAAGACGGCTGCGCAGCACTGCCACGTTGTGGAAATTTCTGGAGTCCATGAAGTCTGACCATAGTACACCTTGTTCTAAAGATGGTGACGGATGGGGGGTTGTCAAGAATTGCTCACACCTAGCATTCAGGTCTCCATAAATGAGGATATGATCAGTGGCCAATTCAATGGTGAATTTATCTAAGGTGTCTGCAACGGCATTACAGAACTCGATATTGGTTGTTTTTTGCGGATTCCAGTAAACGTTTATGATGGCTAAACTGGATTTTGTTTTCTTTCGTGATGGCTTTTCAGGGTGGATCCACTCTGTTTGTAGAGCCAAAATACCGTAGGATTCTGTCACTTTCTTTTTGATAGAAATGCCTGATCCAAGTTTGACTGCGGTTAAGAGGCCAGATGAAGGTCTGCCAAACATGCCCTTACTTGCCGGAGAACTACAGGTTTCGTAACCGTCGATCATTGGTTGTTCCATCAACCAGGTCTCCTGGTGGCAGATGATGTCAAACTGTGCCAGATCAAATGCGTCTAATTTCGTTAAATGTTCGTGGCCTCTTGTATTCCATGAACACATCAATGTTTCCTTTGATTTAAGGTCTTGGAGAGTTTCAGGAACTATGTTGCAAGTTGATGTTGATGAGACATTTCGTTGTTATGTTTGAGTATTTGGATTTAGCACCCTTTTCAGCCATCTCCATGGACCCGAAGGTTCGCGTTTTTTGTTATGGGACCACTCAGTGCTTTGATCAGTCGAGGAACCGTGTCTTCGATTGTTCTCCCATCTGTCGTTCTTTCTTATGTTTTCTATATATTTTGGTTTCTTATAGTTTGCATTTTCATTTGTTGCATAGTATTTTGGTTGAAGTCTCCCTTGCCGGCTGTCCCCGTCCCCCTTGTACATTTCACCTCTTTTCTTTGTGATCTGGACTTCTGTGTTTATTCGATGGTCAGGATGATTTTCCGTCAATCTACTTGAGGGATGTGTGCTTTTTTCGGATAACACTGGTGTTATGATTTCCTCAAGGGCAAAACCCATTTGCTTTAAGGCGAGGATCCCGTCTTGTTTTAGTTCAATGCTTTCAGCCTTTGTGACGTGGAGGTACACTTTGGCCTTCTTATGTCTGTGATATGGTTCAATCAACACCAGATCTGCCGTATCCAAGGATTTCAGCTTTGGTATTTTGCCTAAGATCTTGAGGATTGTCTTTCTGTTTAATATTAGAGAGTTTTTCCCGGCCGTCAATTGCTCCATCTTGAAAATTCGTGCTTGGGAGAGTCTCGTAGTCATTGATAAACCTGTCCGCAATTTAGCCATGTTTTGTTCCTTACTAGTCTTCTGCCTTTGTCTAGGAATTTCAATTTTTCCTGAATTTTGGTTCTCGTTTTGTTGAGTTTTCTTTGGTGGGTCCAAAGGAGTTGTGTCCGCTTCTTCACAACCATTAACTGTGGGGCTCTGAGTTTCTGGTATGGTCGTAATTGTAGATGGTTTTCTCAGTTTCTCCTGAGTGGCGTTTTTTTCTGCTGTATTTGCCGTCTGCTCTCGGTTTTGGTCAGTGTCATCTGGTGAGTCATAGACACCTTCGTGGTCCAATTGAACTGTTAAGTCTGAAAGTGACAAGTTTCTCGATGAGTCGGCTACAGATGCGATGGAATTATCTAATTCAATTATCTCTTGTTCCTTCGTTGAGTTTTGGCAAACTGGACCTTGGGACATAGTGTCATGATGCCTACCCCGGAGCACCAGGCCAGGTCCAGCACCCCCGGAAGCAGGCATCATGCCCTCGGGTAAAAGCCCAGCGGCCCCTTATAGGGGCTCTTTGGACTCAGTCCTGGCGCCTTTGGCGCCAGGCTCATGTTGGACATCAGTCCTGGTGCCATAGGCGCCAGGCTCATAAAGGGAAGTGTTTTGTGCACTTACCTGATGCAGACCATGCTGCACGCTTCAGGCCTCCCTGAGACCTGAAAGGGACTATTTTTTCATAGGGACTATTTTTTCACTCGGGCGTGGCCAGGGAAGGATACATACCTAGTTGGGGAAGGATACATACCTGGGACTTCTTTGGAGGCTATTTAAGCCATGCCCAGACAGCAGCTCATGCTTCGCGTTGTTCTGCTTCCTGCAGCTTAACGCTCACCGTGTCTGCTCCTGCTCCTGGACTCCAGCCACGCCCGCCTCAAACCTGGAAGACCTGCAAGGAAGGAAGAGAAGAGAAAGGTGAAAACCAAGGACTATTTCAAACTTCTTACCTGCATCCGGAATCTTCTCGCCAGCATCCCTGAAGAAAGACTTCCATTTAAAAGCATTGCGTTGCTCGCTGCAACGCCACGCTTAACTCACCTGTCCTCGAGACATCTCCCGGCTCCATCGCGGCTGTCAGCATCAGACGCCACATCTCTGCACCTAGGGGAGAGAGGAAGAAACAAAAGGTGAGCAGAAGGAACACAGAAGGAAAGCCTGATTAACAGCCATAATACTTACTGGCTTTTCTTCCACATTTCGGGTCGGCGCCGCCCCGTTGGCAGGTACCGTACCCCGGCCCCTATGGGGAAAGGACAAGAGACATTTCTGGGGAATGATAAGGACATTTAGAGGGATCGCCCTCATCACTACTCACCTCGGCAGTTTAACCCCTCGACGCATCGCCTTCATTCTGCACCTGAAATAAAGGACAGATCACAGGTTAGAAAGACAACATAAAGGGGGCCTCACTTGAACTTTGAACTTTCATACTCACGGCGCATCGCTCAGGAAAGTCAAGTGGATTTTGCCAGCGCCATTCTGAAAACCAGTGAAGTAACTGGACGAACACGCGCCCCTGCACCAGAAGCAGGATGGAGAGTTCATCCTTCCAAACCATAAGGTGAGCTTAAACCGGGGTTTGGAGGAAGTTAGAGAGGAACGAAGGGGGAAGGGGGATAGGGGGGAGCTAGCACACTATTCTGCAGACTGTTAATCCCCTTTCTCATCCTCAGAAGGATATTCCTACGGGCCAGGCAAGCACGATTTGGAGGTCCTGTCCAATCGGTGTTCCGGGTCCTGCGCATCACGCTAGAAGAGGCCACAGCAATCCAGACTAGACCAGCCCGTGGGAACCAGGTGAGCTTTACAGAGCGCGACGCCTTCCTACAAATTCCCACCCAGGCGCTATGGAAACTTCCGAAACTGACCAGTTGGCCCAATTACTGGGGGAATTACGGGCCGAAGTACACGCCGCTCATCAAGAGACTAGTGCCCTCAGGAGGGAAGTGATTGTAATAAAGGATAGAGCTGATGACCTGGCTAGACAGCTTTTGCAAGGTCAAGCTGGACAAACTCCTTTACCCGGTTCCGGGGGGAACCCCGCTCCTGTGGTTTCCAGTAACCCGGTGCTGATTAATCTACCTGGAAACATGCCGCTGGCCCCACCTGAACGCTTTGATGGGAACCCAAACGATTCGCCGTATTCATGAATCAGTGTCGTTTGCACTTCCTATGCAGACCTGGGGCCTTCCCTAATGATCAGACCAAGGTAGCCTTTGTGTTGTCATATCTCAGCGGCTATGCTGCCGATTGGTCAGTCCCACTGGTAACTCAAGATGACCCGATTCTTCGTGATTTTCAAGGATTTCAAACAAGCATGGAAAGGTTATTTACTCAACACTCCCAGGGACAGGCTCTGGATGACGAACTTCTATCTCTGCGACAGGGCAATCAAGACCTTCTAGCCTACATTGCAACCTTCAATAGACTAATTGTGGAAACTGGTTGGCCAGAGGATAAAAGAATCACGTTATTCTATCAAGGTCTACGCGGAGAACTTAAAGATGTCCTGGCACAAGTTGTAAATCCGCCCCAAGAATGCACTGAATATATAGACTTAGTGGTCCAATTGGATCACAGGCTGCAAAACAGAAAAGCAGATCGGTCCAAGTTTGAAACCCGGGTGTTGGCCAAGACCCACGCTAACCCCAAGAGGGCTGATGCCTCGGAGCCTATGCAAATCGGAGGTGTTAAAGGACCCCTAACTCAAAAAGAACGGGAAAGAAGATGACAGATGCAATTATGCCTTTATTGTGGGTCCTCTGGACACTTTCTACGAGATTGCCCGGTTAAGCCACCCAAGAAGGTGGTAGGAGCCGCTGATAAAATCAATGGAAACTCTGTATCGGGAAACGACCACGCCCGGCAAGTGTAGGGGTCCGCTTGCCGAGCTTGAAAACTAACTCTCAGACCTCGCATTTCATTGTGCCAATGGTCCTCGTAGATCCGGAACAGCCTAAACGGTTGCATGCTATACTGGATCGAGAAACTATGTGGATCGAGAATTGGTCTCTAGGATAAACCTCCCTCTGCGTCCTAAAACCAACAAAGATGTCATCACCACAGTAGATGGAACCGAAATTGCCTCTGGACCGGTAACACATTCCACAGCTGAGGTGACACTTGTAGGTCCGGATGGCCATAGGGAGGCAGTTGTGTTTGATGTAATCAAGGCTCCACAGTTTCAGCTTATTCTCGGAATCCCTTGGTTAGAGACACATAATCCTCGAATTGATTGGCGAGCGAAGAGAATAACCTTCCCGGATTGTGCACAAACCTGCTACCCAGAAAATCCAAAGATTAATCTAGCATCAGTAACCTCTGTCCCCGTGCAACTACCTCCAGAGTACCAAGACTTTCAGGACGTCTTCCAAAAGGAACAGGCCAACAAGTTACCTCCCCACAGATCGTACGATTGCCAAATCGATCTGGTGCCCGGTGCACAACCCCCTTGTAGCAGGATTTACGCCCTTACTGAACCAGAGAATCTGCATTTGAGACAATATTTAGATCAATACCTCGCCAATGGTTTCATTCGCCCGTCAAAGTCCCCGGCATCCTCAGCTTTGTTCTTCGTGCCTAAAAAAGAAGGCGACCTTAGAACTTGTATCGATTACCGCGCATTGAACCAGATAACTGTTAAAAATCGTTACCCTCTGCCTCTGATCCCTGAACTCCTTGACCAGGTGAAGGACGCTTGCGTATACACCAAGTTAGATCTCCGGGGGGCTTATCATCTGGTACGAGTAAAAGAAGGCGACAAATGGAAAACGGCCTTCCGTACAAAATATGGACTATTCGAATACCAGGTGATGCCTTTCGCGTTTATGTAACGCGCCTGCAGCCTTTCAATTCTTCATGAACGATGTCCTTCGGGAACTCATCGATGTCTGTGTTGTCGTGTATATCGATGACATTCTTGTGTACTCCTCTTCGGAATCTGATCACAGAAAGCATGTCAGGGCTGTCCTAGAGAAACTGTGCCAGCACAAACTGTTTGCCAAGCTGGAAAACTGTGTTTTCCATATTACCGAGGTTGAGTTTCTCGGATTCATCCTGACACCTAAAGGGGTCCGAATGGATTCACGGAAAGTGGATGCCATCCTCAAAAGGCCATCACCTAGTTCGGTGAAAGGTGTCCAAAGCATGCTTGGTTTTGCCAACTTTTATCGCAGGTTTATCCCGGAGTTTTCACGTGTGGTGCAACCCATCACTGCACTCTTGCGAAAAAATAAACGTTTTGAATGGACCGAGGAAGCCGAACAGGCCTTTCAGGAGTTGAAAGCTAAGTTCACGTCCGCACCTATTTTGAAGCACCCGCGTCCCGATCTTCCATATATAGTCGAAACCGACGCCTCCAGCTTAGCCATGGGAGCTGTCCTGTCTCAGAGAGACCCTGAAACCAGCCAACTGCACCCCGTAGCATTTTGGTCCAGAAAGTTCTCGCCGCCGGAGATAAATTATGCGATCACCGATAAGGAACTATTAGCCATTAAGTCCACCTTCAAGGCTTGGCGGCATTATCTCCTCGGCGCCCGGCATACCATCACCGTGATCACTGATCACCGAAATTTACAATATTTAAAAACTGCCAAGGCTCAATCGTCTCGACAGCTTCGATGGGCTTTGTTCTTTGCAGAGTTCGATTTTGTAATCACCTACCGCCCCGGCTATAAGAATGGTAAGGCGGACGCTCTATCCCGAATTGGAATGGAAGAAATAGACACAAACTCAGAACCTGTGCCGATAATTCCTGAACAAAGAATTTTGGGGATAACCACTTTACAAACCCTTGAAGACATTCAAGCACGAGTGAAACAATTCCTGGACTCTTCAGCCTTGCAGGATTGGATCAAAAGGGGGTCTAACTTTTCAGTCAAGGATGGCTTACCTTACTTCCAAGGACGCTTATTTTTGCCAGAAAAGGAATTGCAAGAACTGGTTATTTCCCGTCATCATGATACCCTGAGGGAAGGACATCCTGGCATTGCCAAAACAGAGGAAAAGTTAAACGACAATTCTGGTGGCCTTCCTGGCGAAAGGATATTAAATCTTTCGTGATGTCCTGTGGAGTTTGTGCCCAAAACAAAGGTCAAAAGACAAGACCCGCCGGTCTTCTTCAGCCCTTAGACATTCCACCAGCACCTTGGCACACCCTGTCACTAGATTTTATCACGGACCTGCCCTCTTGTAATGGTTACAATACTATTCTGGTCGTGGTGGATTTATTTTCCAAAATGGCCCACTTTATTCCGTTGAAAGGATTACCTTCAGCCTTTGTTCTTGCCAAAGAATTCCTCGAAAATATCATCCGTTTGCATGGATTCCCGTCCATACTAGTCTCCGATCGGGGAAGCCAGTTTATTTCTCGTTTTTGGAAAAAGTGTTGTCAACTGGCACAAATCGACGTAAGACTCTCGACCAGCCACCACCCACAGACCGATGGTCAGACGGAGAGAACGAACCAGACCCTTGAACAATATCTATGATGTATGTTGCACCAATCAGAGGGTAATTGGAAGGACATTTTATGGGCGGCAGAATATGCATACAATAACTCGATACACTCTGGAACTGGTCAGAGCCCCTTTTATACCCTATATGGACATCACCCTCGTACTTCAGACTTGGACTCACCTCTGAGCCTTGAAATGCCCGCAGTGGACCATTTGCATTCTACGATTACTCAAGCCTTCAAGGATGCAACTGCACATTTGCAACATGCGAAAGGGAAATACAAAATGAATGCGGATCTGCATCGAAGAGAGGCGCCTCCATACCAAATAGGGGCTCAAGTATGGTTGGCTACCAAACACCTATCACTCAAGGGGCCTCGAACTTTTAATCCAAGGTATTTAGGCCCTTACTCGATCAAAGCTATAATCAACCCAGTGGCAGTCAAGCTCGATCTACCAGCTAACATGCGGATTCACCCCGTTTTTCATGTGTCACTTTTGAAACCAGTGCACCCAGGAACCAGATTAACAAAGCCACCAGAACCGATTCAGATAGATGGGGAGCCTGAATTCGAGGTGAAGAACATTTTGGATTCTAAGATCTCAAAATCAAAACTTTTCTATCTAATTGATTGAAAAGGGTACGGGCCTCAGGAAAGGTCTTGGGAACCCAGTGATCACGTACATGCACCTTGGCTGGTAAAAAGGTTCCATCGGAATTTCCCAAACAAACCGAAACCTCCAGAAGGAACGACCTTGGGAGGGGCCTTGGGGGGGAGTGCTGTCATGATGCCTACCCCCGGAGCACCAGGGCAGGCCCAGCACCCCCGGAAGCAGGCATCATGCCCTTGGGTAAAAGCCCAGCGGCCCCTTATAGGGGCTCTTTGGACACAGTCCTGGCGCCTTTTGGCGCCAGGCTCATGTTCGACATCAGTCCTGGCGCCATAGGCGCCAGGCTCATGTTGGACATCAGTCCTGGCGCCATAGGCGCCAGGCTCATAAAGGGAGGTGTTTTGTGCACTTACCTGATGCAGACCATGCTGCACGCTTCAGGCCCCACTGAGACCTGAAAGGGACTATTTTTTCAAAGGGACTATTTTTTCACTCGGGCGTGGCCAGGGAAGGATACATACCTAGTTGGGGAAGGATACATACCTGGGACTTCTTTGGAGGCTATTTAAGCCACGCCCAGACAGCAGCTCATGCTTCGCGTTGTTCTGCTTCCTGCAGCTTAACGCTCACCGTGTCTGCTCCTGCTCCTGGACTCCAGCCACGCCCGCCTCGAACCTGGAAGACCTGCAAGGAAGGAAGAAAAGAGAAAGGTGAAAACTAAGGACTATTTCAAACTTCTTACCTGCATCCGGAATCTTCTCGCCAGCATCCCTGAAGAAAGACTTCCATTTAAAAGCATTGCGTTGCTCGCTGCAACGCCACGCTTCACTCACCTGTCATCGAGACATCTCCCGGCTCCATCGCGGCTGTCAGCATCGGACGCCACATCTCTGCACCTAGGGGAGAGAGGAAGAAACAAAAGGTGAGCAGAAGGAACACAGAAGGAAAGCCTGATTAACAGCCATAATACTTACCGGCTTTTCTTCCACGTTTCGGGTCGGCGCCGCCCCGTTGGCAGGTACCGTACCCCGGCCCCTATGGGGAAAGGGCAAGAGACATTTCTGGGGAATGATAAGGACATTTAGAGGGATCGCCCTCATCACTACTCACCTCGGCAGTTTAACCCCTCGACGCATCGCCTTCATTCTGCACCTGAAATAAAGGACAGATCACAGGTTAGAAAGACAACATAAAGGGGGCCTCACTTGAACTTGGAACTTTCATACTTAGGCGCATCGCTCAGGAAAGTCAAGTGGATTTTGCCAGCGCCATTCTGAAAACCAGTGAAGTAACTGGACGAACACGCGCCCCTGCACCAGAAGCAGGATGGAGAGTTCATCCTTCCAAACCATAAGGTGAGCTTAAACCGGGGTTTGGAGGAAGTTAGAGAGGAACGAAGGGGGAAAGGGGGAGCTAGCACACTATTCTGCAGACTGTTAATCCCCTTTCTCATCTGCAGAAGGATATTCCTACGGGCCAGGCAAGCACGATTTGGAGGTCCTGTCCAATCGGTGTTCCGGGTCCTGCGCATCACGCTAGAAGAGGCCACAGCAATCCAGACTAGACCAGCGCCCCCGTGGGAACCAGGTGAGCGTTACACATAGTGGGAGTTTTAGATGATGGTACAGCTTTGATGGGAATTGGCGGAGTTGACTTTGCAATGTTGAAAATTGTCGCTACTTTAGATTGGTCTTTGTTTTTTTTCCCGTTTCGGGATTTTGGGCCAGGGTGATGGGTTGTCCTGATAGAAGTGGTGTTTGCACTGTCAATTTTTGGCTCCTTTGTGATCAGCATCGAAATTTGATCCTTTTGAGCGTTCAAATGTGATTCTCGTAAGCAACTTGCATTAAATTTGGTTTCAATTAAATTTTGGAGTTGTGCAAGTTTTGCATCTTGTTGTTTTTCTTTCTCGCTGTTTTGTTGGGTTAACGCTGTACTAAAGCCCTCTAAGAACGTTACTTTGGTGTTTATTGAGGCTGATAAGGTTAATGAATCTTTCATTGAGTCATTTATTGACTCGTACAACTTTACAAAAGGAGCCAGTCCCACCGTAGTTGCTGACATGATCGTAACGAGATCCGTTTTTTTTGATGGAGTCTCTTTGGGAAGATTCCTAAAACTGCTGCTGGGTCTTTCGTTTCTAACTGGGGTTGAGATGTTATATGGAAGGCCACTTTGGGTTGAAGATCTCCTGACTGGGAAGTCACTGTTGTTCCTTCTTTGACCCAACTGGGCCAACACTGGTTGAGCCTGCATTGATTGAAGTGGGCTTCTTTGATCCTGTCCACTAATTAACGTGGCTTTGAATGACGGTATTAGTAGATCGTTTCCTAGTCCAGACCTCTCCGCACAATAAGGTGGAACGTCATCATCAAGTAGGTTGATTTGAGCCACGGCTATGCCTCTAGTCGGTAGATTATGGACGTTGCTCCTCTCATTCAGGTCGACAGAAGTTTCTGGGCCTGGGACAGTGTCCTGCGCACAGGGGGCGTCTTCTGAGAAGGCTTGGGATGGGGTAGATATGATTTTCCTCTGTTTAGAAACTGGGAGAACTGGGGGAACTTCTGCGACAGCGTCTAATAGTTCAGCGTCTGAAAGTTCTACCTCAGATTCTGATTTCCTTTTTGATTGTTTGAAAAAGAAGTCTTTTAGGGAGTGAGACGTCAGAGGGTTTTGCAAGAATAGCTTTCCTGATTCTCCCTTTTGGGCTGTTGCTCTGGGACCTTTTCTTTGCTGTTGGCGAACTTGATTCAAAAGTTCCCCATGCTCCTTGAGGATCTTTTTATTGTTAACGCTCATTTTTTTAACAATGCCATTGCTATGTCCCTTTTTTGTCTAATCAATTCGTTTGTAGAAACATTCGATGGGCTGAGGATTGATTCGCGGTCTAAGTCTGAGTCCATGAATTCATTCCCCTCTGAATTATGAGGGATATTTTGAGAGCTTTTCTTCTTTTTGTTTTGGTGGATAGGGTGCAGGGAGTCCGCCAAGGCAGCAGAGGGCGCCTCTGCTACTACGCCAAGTTCGTTCAGTGGCTTTCCAGTATGGCTGGCATGGGACTCTGCCAGTATACTGAGGCATCGAGCCTCCCCCTCAGTCACCTGTGCCGGACCAACCTCCAGTTCCTGGATCGAGGATGCACCATCCCCAGCCGTTGTCTGCGCCTGATCGCGAAGGGCACCACCCGACTCAACCCTCACTAGCGTCTCCTCGGGCCGCGAGCTGAGGTCAGCCTTGCGGCGTCCTTCGACACCGCTCGGCCCCACCTCACTCGCCGCAGCGGAGGCCCGCGGACCACGAGCAAACAGCAGCGGGGGCGATTGAGCCGCCGGGGGCGCGTCCACCAGCGGCAGCGGCAGCCGTTGAGACGGTGGAGTCTCTTCGGGATGGATCACCACGTCCGCGTCCACAGGTAAGGGCTGAGCTGGCGATTGCAAGAGCGAAGCCGTGGATGGGGTTTGGAGAGATGGAATGTCAGAAGGGCGGAAAGTTGTTAAAGAGGTGGGTAGATCGTTCCCGCTAAAGTCCTCGTAGCTCTCATCTGATTTTTCGTTCAATGCTCCCTCCTCCGCGTCCTGTAAGTTTTTGGTCGCATCCTCCAAAAGGCAGGAGGTCATTTCAGTAGGAATTGGGCACATTTGTGCAAGTATGGTAGATGCTTTTTTCTGTGCTGGCATGCTAGAAATGGGTTCGGTGCCACCATTTGTCCCCGCACTCAAACTCAAACTCGAGTTCGAACCTTTACAAGTTTCTTTCCGGATTTGTAATCGGACGTATTTGCTCCTAAGCACTCTGCCTGAGGGACTTTTTTGCTGAGGCTGAGGAGTGGGATTGTCCGTAATGAGTGGGTTATCACTGTATGATTGTGTCGTTCTGGGGAGCAGAGGCAAGGTTTTTGGGTCAGCTTGCAAGACCATGTCTCCTCACCTCCGAACCTCTGTAGACTGCTGATGAGCGCCCCCCCCCCCCCAGCGCCAAACAGCCGCAAACAGTCAAAGCCCTTTACACCGTTGGGTTTAACGCCGCAACGGTAGTTGGAGCTGCACTTTATGGTGAAGAAGGGTCACGTGATCAGTCATGTGGTCGCGGGCAAGCTCTGCCTCCTCCTGGAGGCAAGCACGTCTCAGCAAGAGCCCTTGGTAGCTTGCAGTGCTGGGAAACAAACAGCAGATGGGCGAACGATCGTTTTGTAAAAACGATTTTTCTCAGTCTCTGCAACACAGATTTTTATCAAAATGACCCTGATTGCGAACTCCCAGGTTAGCATCCCTAGCATATTCCAAAATGGACACATTCCCAGTGTAGCTCCCCGTTTGACATGCTTAATGTATAGCCCGTTTGCAAACAAAAACCCCAGTGATAATTTCAGGGTGCTCCCCAGTTGCACCACCTCACGTGAACCCCTTTTATTCCAACTCTGACACCCCAAGAATATTCTGAGATTGCCAAACTCAGACTATTTCCAGTTTTTTAACCCAGGTATGCTTGCCTTTTCATATGTGCCAGGATGCCCTTGGGATGTATGTGCGCTGTACAAATGTAAAAAATAAAAATAAATAAATATATTGCCAGTTTTACAATCCGGGTACGATTCCAGGTCACGGAATCCCATTATATTGCCTATTTTAACATTCTGGAGTTTGCATAGTAACCCAGTGTATGCAATACCAGTATATGTCCAGTGCTCAGAATACCAACATATGCACATTTTAGACATGCCATTACATTCGCAATGTGGCCATTCGAGTGCATTCCCAGTGTGTCCGAATGAAATATGTTCAATTTGAAAATCCCAGTAAATTCTCAATTTGACACTCTTAGTAAACGCTGTGAAAGATTGAAGCCCTGAACGCCCACATAGGACTCAATGAGATAAGCTGAACATATCATTATTAACAAAGAGCACCTAGGGCTGGAACAGGCTGTTCCTTTGCCTTCATCGACGAGGAGTCACAGCTCACCCCGTGCCCTGTAGGATTACAATGTGCCTTGCAGCGAGAAAGAATTGTGTGGTTCCTGGTGGGTCTTGAGACTTTGCTCCCACCAAGTAGCGTCCCTATGTTTTTTCACGAGGGCACTTTGGACCCTTAAGTTAGTCCCCATTTTGGAGTCCCATAGGGCTCCATAGGCATAGTAATTACCGCACGTGGTCATGACGACACATAATGATGCCTTTGTGCTGCAGTAATTACCGCCACACAAAAGCAGGTGGAGAAGGAAGAGTTTTAAGTCTTTAAGACAGCCGGTCAAGTGGCACAGTGAGTAGAGGGCTCGCTTTGACATCCGTAGAGCGTGCTAACGTAGGTTCGAATCACGGCAGGGCCAAACTCAGCCTTTCATCCTTCGGAGCTCGATAAATGAGCACCACACACCGTGGGTAATATTAAGCAGTGCTCAGATACCTGAGGGTTCGTAGCGCTATATAAATGCGAAATTATTATTATAAACCTTGATCCTCAGGAGTTTGCAGCATGGTAAATCATTTGGTATTCAAAAACGCCGGATGTATTCCCGCTACCACCAAACTCATGGTCCGGCTAGTTGATAGCTGACTAGTTTCATTATGGGAATTATCACATCGTTTTCCCACAATTCTGCACATACTTTCTTGCTTCGCCATGGGAATTGCTACTCAATTTCTCACATTTCTGTGTTACATTGACGAAACATTTCATTACATAACTCTGGGCATTCATACTCCAGTTCCCACTAGTCAGCATGTCATTGTGCACAAGCTTTCTTGTTTCACAGTGGATGTTGGTACCACATTACCCACAATTCAGTCTTTCAATGGTCATTTGGTTTACAATGTTAAGCTCCAAGTTGCTTCAGCTCTTCTTCTCTGCCAGTCTGGTCAGCTTTACTGCTTGGTATTGTGGCATCGATTCCTCTTTCTTTGGCGTTGCTCCCTCACCTCCTCCTTAGAAGCATGATCTAAGACCTCAAAGTCCCCTTCTGCTCTCGCTCTGCATTTTCACCAGTTCTGACTCTAGTTTTCCACTTCTTCTCAGTAACCAGCACCTGGAATGACAAAATAAAGATTCTGTGTGTTTTGCTTTCATGGCTAGGGGCTGTGATGAATCGAGGGAATGTGTCCCTTCTCCCCAACGGAGAGCCTTTACCCCCCAAGGCTAGGGAGGTGAGCCCGCTCTGCAACACCCTCCTTAGGGGTCGAGGCAAGTGGGACTCACCATGAGAGGCTCCCCCCTTCGGAGACAAGGACTCCCATTCCCGTGAGGAACTCCCTAATGCTCTCCACGTGATAGCTTATATGGACTTGTCTGAACCACCAGAACAGTAGAAGTTCCATGATTTAAAAAAGGATAAAATGAATCAATATAATTGTCAAGATGAAATTTAAGGTATCCTTTTAAATGAGAACTCACAAAGGACTGTGCCGAGTAGGTGGAAAAGACACAGCTCACCAGTGAGAGGGAGAGCAGAGAGCCAAGAGAGACAGGGGAAGCCCCCTGTGCATAATACAGCTGAAGGAGGCAGAGCTGGCATAAAGCGCAGAGCCTGCATACTTTGAAACGGCTCAGAGATGATGGGGCAAGAGACGCTGAGAGAAATGCTGGGAGGCCGGTGTGCGAGAGAGGAGTATTCCAAGGTCCCTCGAGTGGAGAGATAGGCGGTGGCGTGACCATGTGAGAGCCATGATGGGCAACCGGCACGTGCAATGACGCAGAGACCACCATTGGGAGAAAGCAACTCCCAAACAGATCAAACGCGGCACCGGAGCTGAAGGCGTATGAAGCAGCTGCGGCAGAGAGGAAGAAAGAAAACCCCTACCTGACTGGAGACGTTACCCCACAGTGCAGTAGTTAATAAGGGGAACGGGTCTACCGCAACACAGAGAGGGAGTTATTATGAATGGAGAGAAACTCGTCCCAGTACCCATGAGAGCAGAGTTGGAAACAAGTTAATAACTCAAAACGGTGTCAACGGGATAGAGTGAAATATAAAAATCTGTGAGAGAGAGAAATAGAACTGGAGCTCTATTACAGGCGAAGAGGGAAAGATTACCCAATACCCAATAAATAAGCAGAAGGAGATACCAGAGAGAGACACTTGGGAACCAAGACCCAGCAAGGTCACAAGATTAAATCGTACATATAGAAGAGCACTTTGGACAGAGGTGAATGATAAGTATTTGAGAATCAATCAAATATCAAGAGAGAAGGAGAATATTCAAGAGTACTTTGATTCCTATAAGTCTGAGGGAAGGAATCTTACTAGGACTATTTACGCATGATCTACTAAATAGAAGATTTAAATCCACCAAACTTTCAGGAGAAGGAAGTCATTCTCCTGACCTTAGTTGGTTGTTATAGTGGTAGGGTCAACTATGTTAGATTTGGACAGCAGGCTGTTTTATTTGGACTATAACAAAATCTATATATGTGATACGCATACCATGGGTATCAAAATTCTCTTAATCTATTAGGTATTGATGTATGTTTATTCAGGGTGCTGGGGACAAAAATATAGCACTGGTGCTGTAGGCTATTACTACATCCAAAATGGCGCTCACCCGATCCAATATTCAGATTTCACCGCAATCCGACTTAATGATTTAACAGAAGCTCACTTTTTGCATCTTTTAAGTGTTATCATTACCCTGTTGGGTTGAGGTCTAGAGGGGCCTTTTCCAGATCCATGTCAATTTCTCCAGGAGAGAAGTCTTTCTCCACGAGGTCCTCCTGCATGTTACCACCTCTAGGGGGTATCACGTAATATTATCCCCAACAAAAATATCACCCTATATATGGTCGTCAGGAACGGCCATAGGTGATATTTTTATCGGGGATAATATGTGGGGTTTTTGGGAGCAGGGGTTGCGGGGGTATCCCCCGCTCCCATTAAAATAATACAGGGGTTTCAGGGGTGTCCCCCGCATGTTCCATGCCTTAATATCGCAGCAAAAATATGGCGATATTTTTGTATGGCGATATTTCTGCAGGGATATTAACACATGGAACCGCCTAGGGGGAGTATTGGTTAGCGGCCTCACCTCCCTAGCCTCATGGAAAGGGCTTTCCCTCTGGGGAGAACTGACGAGGGTAGGTGAATCGTCACAATACCCTAATAATATTAAATCAACATTGTCTGCCCGTTGTTGAAAAAGGACAAAACTAAATTCACATCCGACATGATAGAATACTTGAGACGGGACAGGGATACGACATAACAAAAGATGTTTCCCAAAAAGAAAGCCACTCTACCAAACATTGATAAGTGGAAATGACTGTACAATAGGACATGTTAGAAGCCAAATCTGCAAAGAAATTCACAAATGGAGTTACCTGTGCAGTAAACGAAATCCAAACCCACCAGCGAGCCCCGGATTCCAGGCATAGCAATAAGGCCTGATGGTATCAGGGCCCTGGATTCATGAATAGGTTCTGCATTCACTTTGGCAGGACTGCTGGGAGCCCATTCACCCGGAACTCAGCAAAGCCATTGAATGAAGCTTGGCCAAAGAAATCATCAGATGAGGAAGTCCCCTCAGGATCAATAAGAGAGCTGATCATTGTGAGAGTAAAATAAGACGATCTACTGAGAAATCCAGTGGCAAAGAAAACCAAGCCTGTGGTGGTTAAAAGGGAGTGATTGGAACTATTGTTGAGTTCTGGGTGTAACAGGAAACTCAGGCTCATTGAAAAAAGAGGAATTACGTTATACACCTACCATTCCTGGCAGCTGTGTGAAGAACACACTAACCCAACTCTTCTTTCACCTCTTCTGCGTGAGACACCCAGTTTCCTACACTGGGACCTTGTTAGACCATTCAAACATGAAACATCTAGACATTCAAAAGACTTGTAATGAAGGGTCCCGATGTGTCACCTGCTTAGATGGGGACAGAAAGCCTATGGTCCTGGCTACGCTTTGGAGGCATATGATCAGGGTCAAATGAGCTTGCCTCTGATCCTTTGATTTCAAGTTTTTACAAGACCAGAAAAATGCAGCAGTCTGACCCCAAATCAGAAATTCACTCAGGCTCTCGAGTGTCTCGAGCCAAGATTAGTAAACGGTCTTAATATAATAACAGGACTACTCTCCTGGTCCACAAGAATCCCACTATTGGATGAGGGAGTTTAGTAAAACATGAAACGAAGGCAAGAAACCTTTGATGGAAAAACTTTGTTTTCATCAACATTGAAAGGAACTGCCTGTGAGGTCAGTGGATGAGGTCTGGGAAGTATGCATCTTTGAGCAATTGCCTCCTTCGTGAATCTTGAATCTGCCTTAATGTCAGTACGACTGAGATTCTCCTCATTGGCACACCTGCTCCCTCCATTCCCGTCACTCTCTGGCTGTCCTCTCTTGGCCCTCTTCTTGTTCCCACCTGTGAGGCTAAAAACCTCACATCTCTGATGTCTCTATAAAGTCACACTACCAACTGCACCTCCTCAGAGGTATTCTTACTTTCCTCTCGTTCCCCCAGAAGCTCACTGTCTCCAGACCTCTGGTTCTCTCTAGGCTGGACTACTGCAACAGCCTCTTTCTAAATCTGCCTGCTTCTACTCTCGCCCTATGCAACTCATCCAAAATAGGACTGCAAGACTTGTCCTTGGTCTCAAGCCCAGGGATTGTATCTCTCCAGGGCTGAATTATCTGCACTGGCTCCCTGTGGGTGCGAGAATTCAATTCAGAACCCTCTGCATTGTCCACAAAACCTTCTGGGGCCTGGGTCCTCAATACCTTCAACTCTCTTTTTGTAAATATCTTCCTTCTCAAACTCTTCGCTCTTCCGCCTCCAACTCCCTCGGGGTCAGTCGCTTCTCCAAGCAACGAGTTGGTGGTAGATTTCTTTCTTCGGCTGGGGCCTCCCTCTGGAACAGCCTCCCCGAAACCTCAGGTGGATCACCTCTGGTTCCGGAAGTGTCTCAAGACCTTCGATCTTTGCTTCTCCTTTCTCTCTTCCTCTCCCTTGCTGAATTCCGGGCTGAAACTGAAACTGCACTGATCACCTGGCTACCCTCTGAGCTCGGGCCCAGGTCTCCTCCCCGCCAGTTGCACACCTGCACTCCCCCCGACCCCCTGGCAGCCCTTGCACTCGCGGTCTGTTTCTCTATCCCCACAGTCCCCTACCAGCAATTGGCACTTGATGTCTGCACTTACCCATGCACTTGCCACCAGCTGGCTGCACTGTTCTCTTTCCCCTCGCCCTCGCACTTTTCCCCTTTCCCTTCCTTTGCACTTGCACGATCTCAATGTCACCCGGCCTAGTAAGGTCGTTGTCTCCGTCTTCCCTTTTGTTCCCCCTCCCTTGCCTCTCCGCGCCTTGAAACACTTGTGTATGGACGCGTTAGAAATGCCATATCATATCTTGACATGATGGTGTATAACAATTTTGTTGTGCTACCTGACATGAGGGCAGGCTTAAAACCCTGGTCCTTCTTTTTCACCAAGAATATTTTGCTGGGGAACCTTTTTGGGTGTCCAGATGGACAATCCGTGGCTACTTTACACTGGAATTCTCTGATTTCCAGATAAATATGGGCATGATTTTCCCTAAAAAAAAATGTAAAACTCAAATGTCGGTGTTGACAGGGTGTTATTACAAATTCAGTGTGCCAACTGTATACTGTATCCCAGGACAAAAAATCCTTGTAGATCGAGTGGTTCGGCCTCCCTCCTCTGCCTCTGATGTTCTCCTGTCTTGGAATTCTCTATGTTGTGACTCTGCAGCTTGAGTGTTTGGTCGTTGTGCTCTTCCTTCTCCTCATTTACTAAAGGGTTCAAGGGCCAGCCTCTCTCAGGCTGACCCAAGATAAATTGCTCTTCCTTACTGTTCGTTTATCGCACTGTGTCTGACAGCACTGGGCTGGCCCTCTCTCCATCATGTTCCTCTGTGTCGTAGCATGTTTCTCTTCTGACCAATATGGTACTGTTCTATGGACTTCTCCTCTTTCCTCTGCATTGCCCCTCAAACCTCTTCTTCCATACTGACGTTCAGTTTCTCTCTCACCACACAGGCTTTGACACCCGCCCATGAAGAGAGAAGAAAGACTTAGGTTGGCATGCTGTACGCTACGACTTGTCACATGTATATTCTGATAAAGCAGGGGTGTCATACATAAGGCAACAGGGATAGATGAGGACCCTGAACACCCACCCCGACTCCCACTGGCCCACCATGCACAGTATATGCAATATGAGAGAAAGGCACTGTGACTGGTAGCTGAATCTCTGACGAGTGTCTGGGGGCAAAGCACCACCGTACCATAATCAAAACAGCCTAGAAGAATTGGAAAATGAAGCATGGTAACCAAAGCAGAGAAGAGCAAAATTGTAACCAAAAACAGAAACACACATTTAATTCTGTGATGATCTCAATTCCTTGCTATCACTTAATCTCCACTCCGACTTGCATCTCATTCTTCTTGGCAATTTCAATCATCATCTTACTAATACCCATGCCTCTACTCCCCTTCTTTCTATATTGGGCCCTTACTATCTTTCACATAATTCTTCTCCCACTTCTCACGTTTCTGGTACTTTTCTTGATCTGATTTTGTCTACTGTCCTACTCTCGTCTACTGTGTTGGCCACTGCTGTCTACTCTAAGTCGTTTCATGCTCTCCTTTTATCGCTTTCTTCCCTTCCAGCTTCCAATTCTTCTTCAGTTACTTTGTGTCACTGTAAACTCAATTTCTTTGATTCTTCTTCCTTCCTTATTTCATCTCTCCCCTCACCTGAAGATGTTTTGTACCCTTTCAGCAGATTCAGCCTTTTCTTCACTTTCTTATTCTGCATGCTCTACTCTTGATCTGCTCTATCAGTCCTCCTCGTTCTCCCCTTCTCAGAGACCACCTCACCCGTGGATAACTCTGTTCCATCATGCTTGTCATTGTTCTCTTTGTTGGGCTGAACGCGACTGGAAGAAATCTCATTCTCCTCAAGACCTCAATACATGATCCTCTTTCCATGCTTCTATTGGCTCATCTTTGCTCTCTGCTAAACAGCAACACTATGCCGACTGTGAGGGTCTAGGAGTAAGAGACGGACACAAAGGTGCCATGTTGAATGGGAAAGACTTTTATTAACAACCAAAATGAGGGTTTGGAGGCAATCCTATCTAGCCCTACTGTTAAGAGGAGTTTTCCTGCGTCAACAAAACTAGTTAATGAAACTGTCTGTGTCAGAATGTCCAAATTAAAGTTCGCTCTCTTGTGTCCAAATCCTAACCTATCCCTCACAAGCTAAAACTCAGTATAATGTGAAAAGGGGAAGTATCTCTTGGCTGCCAACCTGCAGCCCAGCTTTGCAGCTTTGTAGTTCAAAACCAAAGTTCCAAAAGGGCGTACAAAGGTTCCACAAGACTCTAGGGGTTGTCTCCCTTTCCCCAGAGTCTTTTTCACTTTTATCCAATTTCGTATCTGTGTCTTTAATAGATAAAAAAAGAGTCTTTATCTCTCCTTGATGGACCTGACTCCCAGGTCCTGCAATGAGCAAGAATGTCCTGCTGACCTTGGCAAAGCCGGCTTGAAGATCCCAGACCGTAGACTCTGTACTGCCAGGTAGAGCACTACACGTTATTGGTTTCACAGTTCTGTCTCTCAGTATTTGCTTCCACCCAGAGCCTTAGCTTACTCTCCTGCCAAGGTCTTTTAGTGTCCCTTGTACACACAACTTCTGTATTCTTCTTACTTGTAACTTGGGGTATTCTTCCCCAGCCTGAGTCTCAGACCCCCTTCACATGATGGTTCACAATGTTGTGAGCGAGGGGTCAGGAATGGAACTCTGACACAAGTAGCCTTGATTTTGTGAAAATGCCTCTATAACACTGCTCTAAGAGAAATGTCCCTACCTACAACCAAAACTAAGGATATGTTGGTGTCAGAATGTCCAAAACTAAAACTGTCCCGTGTCCTAATTCTATTCTGATCCTCACACTAAAACTGAACTCTAAGGTCAAACAGGAAATGTCTTTAACCTTAGGAGGTTTAGATAAGTGTTCACAAAAGAAGAATAAGTGGCTCCAACACAAATGTTCTTCACGGATAAAGTTGTTTGCTCCAGAGGGTGGTTCCCTTCCCCTGGATTCCCCTTTGTTCTCTGAAGTTTCACATACAACTGTTCCTTGTGACTTTCTTGGCCCACAACTGTATTGATGCACAAACTTGTCTAACTTTGCAATTATGGACCTCATTACAAGTCAGGCAGTAACCATGCTGGTAAAATCGGCAGGTTGCCGCCGGAATTGCAAGTTTTTCCGGCGCCTGACTTGCCTGGAAACACCGGGGCATTACAGCCCCAGCGGTCCATGAAGTCAGTGGCAGGAAATGTAAATCCCATTGTCCCATAGGACTGAATGGGAATGGGGAGCACAGAATAACGGTTCTGGTGCTTCCGTGAAACTCTGCGGGCGGGTGCTGTGCTGCCTGCCAGGTCTGACCATGGTGGGCGGGACAGCACCCGCACGCAGACTCGTAGTGTCCTGGTCTGGTAACAATGGTGCTGGTAGGCTCACCACTGCAAGACTTGTACTTACCTGCAAGAAGTGCTTCAGCTCACGTAGACGTTTGCTCAATTGACTTTGGCTGGCCTGGCTCCCTGAAAGACTCTTCTTACCTCTGACTTTGTGTTTTACCTTTCCTCCAGAAAAGGGTTAATTTACTGGGCATTGGAAGGTTAAAAAGTACTTACATGCTTCGCAATATTTGGTTAACCTTTATTTTATTCCCAAACCCTTTTCCTTGACACCAGCTCAGTATTGCTCTAAATGTACCAGTGATATATAAATGTCCACAATGTCCTAGTTATTTAAGTCACCTCAGGGTGTAGGAAACATCTGTGTTGCATCCCAAATGTGTACTTGCTGATTTAGAGAAACTAAGAGTGTGTATTTTGAAGTGCCTTTTGGTTGTTGCTTTTATATTGCTCTCTTCTGAAAAAGGTTTATTCAACTGACTGTTAAATAAATTAATAATTGTTTAATCAAGAAACCTTGAGTCTAAGAGTTTATTTGAATACTTGTCACTGTGAATCTCTGTGTAAAACCCCTACTGCTCACATTGACCCCTCTTCAGATAAGCTTGGCTGCTCAGCCACACTTCCAACCTGTGTAGTACAGACTTAAACCAAATGTTGGGTTCCTATTGCCAGCAGGTCAAAGTTACTGTATTCTCCCAAAGGGTACTGCGCACAATCTTGCCTAACACTGGAGTTGTTACATTGAGTATTTGCTTTGCCTTTGTTCAACTAAAACCTTGACAAGGCTAAGCTCCACTAGAACAGCAATTGTAACATGCCAAATATGTATAACTTCAGTCAGGAATCCCTGATCATTTTAACAGTAGAACAACTGAAGGAAATGTGTAATGTCAAGAATCTCCCTGTTAAAGGAAAGAAAAATGAATTGATTACAAGGTTGTTGAATCATCAAAGTTTGGGTAGTAGGCCTGCCACACCTACTAACCCACGAAATGTGGAAAGTGATAATGAGGATGATAATTCAGAGTCTAACTCTTATGTCTTAGAAGAGTCAGAGGAGGGAGAGGAGTCCCAGGATGTCAGGCATGGGAAGTTGCGAACGGGTTTTCGTGTGCCTTCAGCAGCAAGACAAGGCAAACAAAGGAAAGCGCTGGGACAACGGCATTTGGTTGCAAGAAACGCTATCCGTGGCGGAGCCTGGAGGTTGCCATGGAAGCTTGGTAACACGTTGCTAAGGAGGGGTAACGTTTGTGCACGATCACGACGTTGATCAGGTGATCCTGGGTATTTAGCCCCTCCTCCTTAGTTGCTCAGCGCTTCTGATTGAGCATTTTGGCGTTTTGTTTCTTGTCTTGTATTTCTACGGTTTTCCTCGTATTTTGACCCGGAATTGTACTTGTTTTTGGCTTTTGGATTACCCTACTGTTTTGGCGACTTCTCCTCATAGCTTTTCATGGTTTCTTGATCTCTGGCTTCTGTGACCTGGATTACGTTTTTGCAATTTCCTTGACTGTTTGTTTGGTGCCCTCGAGGTGTTATTGGACTCGGAATGGCTTATGGATTAACCTTTTGGATTCTGAATTTACGTCTCGTGTGTTTTGTAACTTCCTAGTACGTTATGCTGACTTTCATATTCACTTGGATGAATTAGTGACTCACAAGTTTTTTCCTGAGCCGTAGGACAGCTGCCGCTGCACCGTGGGACATCCTCCGCTGCGCTGTGGGACAGCCTCTGCTGCACCGTGGGACAGCCTCCGCTGCAACGCGGGCATACGAACTCTTGGAAGAACTGTTCCCCGCGCGATTGATGAAGGTGGGTCGTGTCATTCATTCTACGGATTCACTCCTGGATATTCCCTGGTAAGAAAATTCTTATGGTATAAGCTCATTAGCTCAGTATTCTTTTTTCTTAGGCACATAGTGGTTACTCATAGTGAATATTGTTTTGCAGAACTTCTCTGGGCTCTCTTCTTAACCTGATCGTGGTAGTACATTCCATCCTATTCAGTTCACTCAGGTTAGTGTTATTGGGTTTAGATTAGAATTGTGATTTTCAATCATCAGTTATTTGGTACTAATTGTGTTATGTTTTCTTCTACAGCCACGTGGTCTCGGTGGGATATCCATTCTTTCAATTAATTGATTCCTTTGCACTGTGTATAACTTACATTCAAAGGAGTACATTGGTGGGAAGAATTCTTCTTCTACACTACGGGTTCAAATCTGTGAAGAGGAATTCTGACACAGGATAGGAGCCCTTCTTTGCCTCAGCAGGGCCTTTTGCCTCAACCTTTGTACACTGGGACCCCACAAGGTCCATCATATGTGTCTCTTGAGAAAATGAGACTTGAATTGGAATTTAAAAGGTTGCAAGCCCAAGCTGAAGCCAAACATCAGGAAATCAAACTCAGGGAATTGGAAATGCAACATGCTCTTGAAATGAAAACATTTTCTCTTCAAAATATTTCCCTCTCAGAGTCCTCTAGGGCTTCCAGTCCCAAGAGGCCTCACCTGCCCAAGGACGCAGTGAGTGTGTATGATGTGAAACTTGATATTTTGGATTGGTTGGGTGCCTTTGAATACAATCATGGGATTCAGGGTATCACAGGGAATCAGTTGATTCCCTGGCCTCTGTCTAGGCTTCCCCAGGTTGCAAATGATGCTGTAATGGAAGTGGGGGAACTTGAAAGACAGGAGTATGAGAATGTGAAGCTGGCTTTGATAGCCAGATTTGGGATACTCTTTCCCAGTACCTTAAGAGGTTTAGGACCCTCAAAACTCAAAAAGACTGAAGGCACCCCTTGGGCTACCTGGGTGTGTGAATGTTTGAAACACTTAGATGGATGGGTTAAGGGTTACAGAGTGAACTCCTTTGAGGGAATGAGAAATCTGTTTTTGTTGGAATCTATTTTTGATGCCTGCTCTCCTGAGCTGAGACAGCACTTGGCTGACTCAAAAGAGGTTGATCCCAAGAAGCTAGCAAAGGCTGTTGACTTGTGGGTTGCTAACAGGGCCACTCACAAGGATTCTGGGGCCACTCACAAAAAGGATGAGGGGAAGCAGCACAAGAAAGATGACAAAGAGAATTCTAAATCCAATCACACAAAAGAGGGCCACAAGCATAAAAAGGGTAAGCATTTGGGAAGCCAGGTCAGTCTAGTGAAACCCTTTGTGCTAAACCAGAGGGAGGTCAGCAGAAGCCCCCATTCCAGAAAACATTTGGTGAATGTTATGCGTGTGGGTCAACTGACCATGTGAAAGGGGATCCCAGATGCAAGGTTAAACATTCATAGGTCCACACTGCCTCCTTAGCCTTCATCCCTGAGGAAGAAGTTCATATGACAAGTGGACACTTTCATCTATTGGCTGAAGACCCCATTGGAGTCTCAGCCAGTGTTTCTTTAGTGTCCCTGGGTCTGTGGGAACAGCAGAATGTAAATTTGTATAACTATTCCAGATAACACCAAAGAAAATTACAAGGAGAGTGTACTTGTGAATGGTCAGGAAACCCCTGCCATTAGAGACACTGGGACCAACATTACAGTGGTGGATGAAACCTTTTTCAAACCTGAGGATGTTGGGGGGGGAGCTCGAGAGCCCAAGCAAAATGGCTGCAGGTCTGTGAAGCTCTGTGTGGGCCAGCAGCAACGAGATGTAAATATCTCTCTCACCCCCCGAAGCGCTGTGAAGAATGCAGCAACCAGAAGCAGAACCGCACGGGTGTATCTCCTGAAAGTTTCAGCCACTTATGGGGCCGCCAAGAGCTCATACGACACCTCGGCCGAGAGGGTCTTACAACGCACGTGGCCGCGGCCCCAAGAGCGGCGAGGCACTAAACCCGCCTCCATGCATAGAATCGCTGGGAACAAGAACCTGAAGATCCCTGCTAAAGCGCCACCTCTGCTCCACTACAGTATCAGCCCTTGAGCGGATGACGTGGGGCACCCGGCACAGGAGAGTGGTGCCGGTGGAACGCTCTGCCTGGAGGACTCCCTGCCGCCCCGTGGGCACAGGGACCAGACCGTCTCTGACCGGTGCAGTGAGGCACCATCCTGCGCGCTTGGGTGGCTGATGACACAGAGCCACAGTCCTGCAGCGAAGCACACACAGCGCCATCCATAGAAGATGAGGAGCAGTGCTGGTGAGGGAGGCCCCGTCCCCGACAGGAGAAAAGGAGGTCACGCACCAGCGACCAGCGGACCAAGCGGCATCCTGGGGTGGCGGTCCCTGGTGAGCCAGTGCCCCCATCCAGTGTCGACTTCAGCGCGGGTGGGCCCACCTGCCGCATTCACCCCGCACCTAGCCCTGGAAGAAGGGAGACCCTGGGGGACAATTAAACATTAGACCACTCCCTCGTGTGGAAGCCACCCGCCAAAGCACCTGGACCGGTACCCAGGAAAAAAAACGTAACCTGCATATAATAATGATAAGGACAATATAAGCGCGACAGGCCCCTAGCTAATCCGTCAGCACCGGTGGGGCAGGTGCCCACAGGGCATGAAGATAGCGGCAGAGAACCTGAAGCCCTTCGCATTCGGAACGCCATGAGACCACAGGCTGAGCCACCCACACAATTTCAACAACTCACCGGCCCGAGGCGCGGGCAGCATACGCCCCTGACAACACGCTGGCAGCAAAGCTGGGGGCCAGTCCCATCCCTCAGTGCGCTGCAGGGACCTTGACCGTGGAGTATACCACAGTCAATCAAGCGAGAAGAACAAGTTACTTCTTACCTTGTAACGTTCTTTCGATGGGATGTTCCTCCGATGTATTCCTTATCTTAGATATCTCTTTCCAGTTTTGCTGGCCTCGGAAATGTTTTCTCTCTAGAGGGCGCTGCGCGTCGACGTCCGCCGAGTCGATGTCCCTCGACAGCCGTCGTGTCGACGTCATCCTGCCTATAAAGGCTGCGCGCAGCGTCCGTTGCTCAGTTCCGTTTTGTAGCCCACAATAATTCTTTCTGGACTAGACTAATCACCCTGAAGGAGCGTAAACTGCAACAACAAGGGAAGTAGTACTGCGGGGATGGATGGGAGGGTCGATAAGGAATACGTCGGTGGAACATCCCATCGAAAGAACGTTACAAGGTAAGAAGTAACTTGTTCTTCGAAGGGATTGTGTCCTCCGACGTATTCCTTATCTTAGATAGGCTCCCATAGCAGTATTCAGTTCTTGGAGGTGGGAGTACTGACTTCATGCTTCCTCTTATTGATGAATAGAGTGCAATACTGCCCTTCCAAACCTAGTTTCGTGACTGGAGGAGGAATCCAAGTTGTAAAACCGTGTAAAGGTATGGACGGACGACCATGTGGCAGCCGCACATATGTCTCGAACCGGCACTCCTCTTTTGAGGGCCGATGAAGCTGCGATACCTCTGGTCGAATGAGCCCTAAGATTTTGAGGGGGCTCTTTTCCTGCCAGTTTATAACATTCCAAAATGGCTAAAATAATCCATCTGGAAATGGTCTGCTTAGTTATCGGTAGACCCAGCTTGTGACCTGCGTAGCCTACAAACAGCTGGTCTGCTTGTCTTATCTTAGCCAGTCTACTAATGTAAAAACTTAAAGCCCTTCTTGGGTCCAGCCTGTGAAACCTCTCTTCCTCTTTCCCCGGATGGGGAGGAGGATAGAAAGATGGAAGGGTAATCTTCTGTGTGATATGAAATTCAGAAACCACCTTTGGGAGGAAATTAGGCTTCATTTGCAGAACAACTTTGTCTTTGTGAAAGATTGTATGAGGGGGTATTCAAGAAAGAGCTTGTAACTCGCTCACCCTTCTAGTAGATGTAAGTGCGACTAATAAAACAGTCTTAAGGGTAAGAAACCTTAACGAACAAGAGTTGAGTGGTTCGAAAGGTGTGCCCATCAGGAAAGTTAGGACTAAATTTAAATCCCATAGGGGAACCTGGAATGGTCTTGGGGGATAAACGTTAGTTAACCCCTTTAGAAACTGTATTACCAAGGGTAACTTGAAATAGGATGGTTCTTCCGCAGTGCGCTTAAAGATGGATAGCGCTGCGAGATAGCCCTTGATAGTGCCAACTTGAAGGCCTGAATTTGCCAAGTAGAGTAGAAAGGATAACACCGTTGGTGTACCACATGAAAAGGGGTCGATATTCTCTTCTCTACACCAGCTGCAAAATCTGTTCCAACGGCAGAGGTATAAAGATTTTGTTGCTGGCCTTCTTGCCGAAAGCAACACCTCCATAACGTCATCAGGGAGGTCCCAATCCTTGTACCTCAGCCTTTCAGAAGCCAAGCGTGAAGGTTGAGGGTTTTGATGTCTGGATGGAGAACCTGACCTCCCTTATGTGAGAACAGATTCTCTCTGAGTGGAAGTCGAATTGGAGGGCAGATGGACAAGTCTAGAAGATTCGGGTACCACGTTCTCCTGGCCCAATCCGGGGCAATTAGGATCATGGTTTTCCGGAATCTTCTCAACCTCCTGATCATTTGAGGAATGACAGGGACTGGTGGAAACGCGTACAGGAGTGGAAACTCCCAGCCCACTATGAACGCGTCTCCCAGAGCTCCTCTCGGGGGAAATTCCCTTGAACAGAACAGATCGCACTTCCTGTTGACACTGGTGGCGAACAGATCCACCTGAGGGGTTCCCCAAAGGGCGAAGATCTCTCGAAGGACTTCCTGAGCTAGTTCCCACTCGTGGGAGACTGTGCTCTGCCTGCTCAGAGCGTCCGCTGTCAAGTTCTTCTCTCCGGCTAGGTGAACTGCCGATAGAGAGATTCCTTCTTGGATTGCCCAAAACCAGAGCTGCATCGCCTCTCTGCACAGTGGTAGTGATCCTACGCCTCCTCTTTTGTTGAGGTAATGCATGGCCACTGTGTTGTCCGTCATTATCAGGACATTCTTTCCTTGTACAGATGGCAGCAAAGCCTTCAGGGCAAGTCTGATGGCCCTCAGCTCTAACAGATTGATATGTAGTCTGGACTCCGATGGAGACCAATGACCGCTGATCATCAAGTCGTTGGCGTGGGCTCCCCACCCCGTAAGTGAGGCATCCGTGACTACTGTTGGCCAAGGTTGCCAAAACTGCTCTCCTTTCAGAATGTTCTCCTGACAGGCCCACCACTGAAGGTCTCGAGCCACCCTGTCGGGAACCTGAAGAAGATCAGTCATTCTCCCTGAGAATTGTGACCACTGAGTTCTCAGTGCCCACTGGAGACATCTCATTCTCAGGCGAGCCTCTGGCACTAGGAAAATGCAGGATGCCATGAGGCCTAGCAACCTCAAAAAGTCGAAGGCTGGGAGACGTTGGGCATTTTGAAACTTGGTGACCATCTGTAGAATATCTTGAGCCCTCACCTCTGGTGGCGAGGCTTTTCCCAGGGAAGCGTCCAGGATCGCTCTGATGAACTGGAGTCTCTGCGATGGTATCATTTGTGACTTCTTTAAATTGAGGGAGAAGCCCAGTCTGTGAAGGGAGTGGCAAACATAATCTAGCTGGATCTGAGCTTGTTCCGAAGATACAGCTCTGATCAACCAATCGTCCAGGTAGGGGTAGACGTGAATCCGTTCCCTCCTTAGACTTGCAGCCACTACCGACATTAACTTGGTGAAGACCCTCGGGGCGGAGGTCAGCCCAAATGGCAGAACTCAAAATTGATAATGAGAGTTGCCAATTGCGAACCTCAGGTATTTCCTGTGTTTGAGATGGATTGGCACATGGAAATAAGCGTCCTGAAGGTCCAGAGATACCAACCAGTCCTGGAACTGAAGGGCCTGAAGGATCTGAGAGAGAGTTACCATCTTGAATTTGTCTTTCCTGAGGAATTTGTTTAATTCCCGCAAGTCCAAGATGGGTCTCAGTCCTCCGTCTTTCTTTGGTATGAGAAAGTAAGGGGAGTACCAGCAATTGTTCCTCTCCGCTACAGGTACCGGTTCTATGGCACCTTTCTCTAGCAGGTCTAAAATTTCCTGCAAGAGGAGCGGATCTGGAGCTTTTTGAGAGCTGATCCCCGGTGGATGACTCTGAGATATGCGTAGGAGAGGCAGTCAGTAACCTTGTGCAACTGTCTCCAATGCCCAGCCATCTGACGTGATAGCCTGCCATTCCACCAGATGTTGAGTTAACCTGCCTCCTACAGGTGTCTTGTGACGGAAGTCCTCAGAGTGGTTTAGGGGCGGCTGATGCAGATGCCGATGGTAAAGAGGCACCTGCTGTTGTGCGGCTTTTGAATATCTATCCCGTCCACCTCGGGTAGTTCTTCTTTGTCTCCTTTGAGCCGGTCGTCCTCTACCTCTTCCGAATGCGGAGTAGAAGCGAAAAGACTTGCCTCTCGCAGAGGTTCCTGTGGGACGCAGAGGTTCCTGTGGGACGAAAAGGTGTCTGACGGATTGCAGCGCCTAGGGATTTTGCTGCTGCCTTTGATGTTTGCAGTTTTTCTAAACTGTCATCCGCCTTTTTCCCAAACAAAGAAGAGCCATCAAATGGCATGTTCAAGAGCCTGGCTTGCACATCTGGGGCAAAACCAGACTTTCCCAACCAAGCAAATCTCCTGGTTGTTGTACTTGCTGCCATTGCTCTGCTGATACTGTCAGCCGAGTCAATGCCCGTCTGGAGGGATTCGCACATAGCGTCTTTACCGTCCCTTATGGTATTTAGGAATGCCTCCCTTTCTTCTCCCTCCGGGGTGCAGTCAGCCGCTGTAGAAGCACACTCCCAAAGTGTATGGCTACATCTAGCAAGGGTGCAAGTAGCATTAATAGATTTTAACGCCATGCTACATGCCGAAAAGACTTTCTTAGCCATAGCATCATATTTCTTATCGTCCCTGTCCTGTGGGACGGTAGGGTAAGCAGTCTTGATGTCAGTAGAAGATGCTGCCTGTACCACCAGACTTTCTGTGGATGGGTGTTTGGACAAAAACTCCGGGTCTGCAGAAGATACCCTGTATTTAGCAGACAGTTTTTTTTATTTACTGCCGGGACGACATCTGGGGTTTCCCAGTTCGTCATTATTTTTCTTTGAAGAGCTTTATGAAAAGGTACTACAGGATCCTCCTGTGGACCTTTATCAAGAATATGCGTGAGGTCATCCTGTTGGAAAGCCGGTGAAGGTGTTGACCACCCCATAAATTCTGTAATCCTGGCCATTAAGGCTCTATAAGGGGTTTCAGCATGCTCCCCCGGGTCTGGCCTAGCGAACTCCACCTCTGGGGAAGTGGCTAAACCACTTGCCTCATGTAAGGAATCATGGAGTTCCTTTAATCTGCGTTCCTCTGAGGATAACTCCTCTTGAACTGGGGTTGCAGATCCCTGCAACTCAAATGGCTCTTCTTGATCAGACAGTTCTCCCTCTTCCATAATTGAAGACATTGTTCTCAATTGGTCTGAGCTTACAAAGGGTGTGAAACCCATCTCCAAGGCAGAGGGTGCCAAACTTGTCATAATCGGCCTCGAAAACGTCAATGTCGTCAACGCCGATGTCGAAGGCTTTGAAAGTGACGTCGAAAACAAAGGTGGAGGCCTCGAGGTCTTCGATAGAATCGGAATTCTGCTCGAGGATATCGACAATCTCGACGACATCGACATCGAAGACCTGGGAATAGCCACTGGGTGCGCCGCAACCGTGACTTTCCTTGGCGTCGACGCCGGTGTTGAGGATGGCGTCGAGTCGACAGACCCATGTGTCGAAGGTCCCTTTGACAACAGCGTCGAAGGCACCGACCTCAGCGTCGACGGAACCTTCGTCGACGGCGTCGACGGAACCTTCGAAGAAGGATTCGAGGTCTTTGCTTTACTCGAGGGTTCGTGACGCGCTCGAGAAGCTTCCTTCGCCAGGTGCTGCGACTCGCAACGTTTTGGACCTTCGGGTCTTTCGACCAGAGCATCGCTCTCGGCAGTCTTCGAGGGGGTCGAGGCCGCTTTCTCGAAGACGCTCCTCATATTTTTTCGGAATTCCTCCCATTCAGCCCGGAACAATGCTTTGTGGGGCAAGGGATTCTCTTAGGTGAAATAGAGGAAGAGGAGGACGAAGAAGGGGATCTTCGGCGTCTCCTTTTCGAGTGCTTCGATCTCGAAGAATGATGGGACCCGCTTCGAGACCTGGACCGCGAATGGTGACGAGGAGACAAATGTCTCGACTTTGTCGAGGAAGAAGAAGCTTTAGAAGTCTTACCTTTTTCCAGCTTCCCCCTACGCTCCTTCAGGGCTTTAGCTGTCATGGACATACAGTCCTCACACTCCGAACAATGGTGTTCAGCTCCCAAACACCACAGACAGACCCTGTGAGGGTCCGTTAGCGACATCTTTTTTCCACAGTCTCTGCATTTTTTAAAGCCGGACCGAGGGGTCGTCGGTTCAGACGAGGAAGCCATCGAGTATGGATCGAATATCTTGAGGAAAATGGAATAATATATCTACGAAACTGAGCAACGATATTCCGAGGCACTGAGTAAGCGCGGAAAAACGGAACTGAGCAACGGACGCTGCGCGCGGCCTTTATAGGCAGGATGACGTCGATACGGCGGCTGTCGAGGGACATCGACTCAGCGGACGTCGACGCACAGCGCCCTCTAGAGAGAAAAAATTTCCGAGGCCAGCAAAGCTGGAAAGAGATATCTAAGATAAGGAATATGTCGGAGGACACAATGGAGGTCATTATGACCCAGGCGGTAAGGGTTAACCTAGGGGGCAAAAATGGGAATGGGGAAGGGTAAATGGGAAATGGGGATTTACCGCCCCACTCCCCTTGGAATGGGGCGGTAAATCCGCCATCCACCATGGTGTAAATGTAGTTTACACCATGGTGGTAAAGTTGGTGTACTTACCGCCTGGGTCGTAATGACCTCCAATCCCTTCGAAACATAGCTTTACCCCAGGCTGGGCTGTGCGACCCCATCATGCTGCCGGAGGAAATCCCCTATATCGCTGCTCCCCGAGTGGGGGTTGGACCTAGGAAGACTGGAGCCACGACCAAAGGAGCACCAGCTCTAAGGCTCCTAACTGTGAAGACGAACCTCTTCAACGTTCAGCGAGCCTCATTGGGGCGTACAGCTCTGTGGACAATACTGACTGGCACACCTACCATACGCCTCCTACGCCCCGAGGAGGATCAATCCGCGCATGTAGCGCTCTGTCACAAGCTCCCAAATTCGGAAGCCTGGGGAGCACCTGATACTCAGGGTGCGGTGGGGTCGGCAATCACAGGGGGTTTTCCCATCCACCACCCTTGAAACGGCACCAGTGTGCTCCCGGCAGAGAGAAGCATATACAGCGAAGAAAAAGGGGTATCCGTCACCTGGATTAGGCCGCTGAGATTACATCCCCATCCGGGGTCGGGCCACATAACACCACGCTCCTGTGCTCCAGTGGGGTAAAGCAAGACTGCAGTGGAGGGGCCCTCTGGCACAGTGACACCGCACACTAGGCCCATACCGGCTGGAGTGGCCGCACCTGCGGGCCTGCCAGCCCCCATTCGACTACAAGCTCAGCGCACGACGCCCGCCCGTCGGCTTCACCTCTGCCAATACTGCTGCAAGAGAGACAACAATACGTAATACGAAGGTATTGCCAAATCCAGTTCGAGTATGAAGGAATTATTCATCATACTAAAAGAACTAGAGTCCCCGATTCCCATACCTGACATATGCATCAAAAGTAAGACATGGTTTTCAGATATTCAACATGCACTAGCTAATAAAATAAATACACTCCAAAATAAAATAAACCTAAAAATGATACCTTGAATCTACAGCATTCTTCTAACACTCACTGCCCAGACTGTTTCACTAAAACCTTTATTTTAGAGGTAGAGAAAGTCATGTTATCTCTCAGACCATCCAATTGCAATGGCGACCTTTGCCCAGCTCAGATTATAAAAGATGCTGCTAGAGACCTGTCACCATTTATATCCAAACGGATCAATGCCTCTGTCTCTTCTGGCACCATACCATTCCCTCCAACCTAAAACTATTGTGGGTACTCCCACTCCTAAAGAAACAAACCCTAGACCCACTTATTGCTACTAACTACCGACCTATCGCGATGATACCATTTTTACTCAAAATACTTGACAAAGTTGCATGTACCCAGATTCAAAAATATCATGAACTGCATAAACTCCTGGGAGCAAGACAATCTGGCTTCCGCCCATTACATGGGACGGAACCACACTTATCGACCTAAAAACATAGGTTGACGAGTTGAGAGATAAAGGTAAGACAGCCCTCCTTCTACTACTAGATCTCTCAGCGGCATTTGACCTAGTGGATCATAAGGTCCTATGTAAGCACTTGGACTCAGCAGTTCACTTTTCTACAGAGGCCATCAAATGGATAGAATCATTCCTGAGTGAGAGAACCATGAGGGTCTTCTCACCATCGGCAGCGGCGGACCCTGCCCCTATCATGTGCGTGTACCTCAGGGCTCCTGTGTCTCCCCTACTCTTTACAATATATTCACCAAACCCTTGTTCGATGATCTGGACCTTCTGGGTATCACCTACACTCCTACACTAACTATGCAGATGATACACAGATTCTCCTCCCTCTTTCTGGGGATTATGGCAAGGACTTGGCATTGGTGAACAGAGTATATCTCATCATCCAGACATGGATGGCCACTCACAGTCTATGCCTGAATGATAAAACAGAGCTGATAATCCTGGGTATCCACTCCAACCTAAATAAACTAGGTCATGAATATTCTTCATTTACCATAGATGGAAACATTGTTAGAGTAAATAAGGAGGTAAAACTCCTTGGCTTTTACCTAGATTCAACATTGTCCTTTGACAAACAAGTGAAATCCCTGGCCTCCACTACCACTTACACTTGTAAGCTAATCATGGCAGACAAGCCATTCCTCTCTAATGACAGCTATGATCCTGATCCTGGCTAGAGCATTAATACTCTCTAGGCTAGATTATTGCCATGCTCTATATGGTGGCGCCAACAAAGCCATTATCCGGAGGCTACAAACTCTTCAAAATAACTCCTTAAGATCTGCACTAGGCATTAATACAAGATAACATATCTCCTCTAGCAGACGCCAACATACATGGCTCTCTACTGATAATAAAATTCTGCTAAAATGGTCTCCTTGACCCACAAACCTTTAAACAATGCTGCCCCTAGCTATTTAGTAGACAGATTAACTAGAAGAACGTCTATCAGACCGACTAGAACCGGTAATGCCAACTGCCTTGTGGTACCAAGATTTAGACTCGCCAAGATAGGCGGTAATAGCTTGCCTCTGAAGGCTGCTAAACTCTGCAACTCCTTACCCCACGAGCTTAGAGCAGACCAACCATACCTACAACTTAGCAAAAACTGCATCAACCTGCTCAACTCTACTAACCATTAGTTGATACTGTTGCACCATCCCCATCTACACTGCAATGGGGATTCAACTTACAATGGGGATGCAATGGGATTCAACTTGCTTATAACCTGTACATTTGTATCTATATCTATATTTCTACTGTAATCATACCTGTAAATATACCTTGTATTCTGTTTTCTGTATTACTGTGACATATTTGTAACCATGTAAGTTTTGCATTTCCTTTACTGCTGTGCCGTTACCTTTGGGTTTGGTGTGCATTATAAATAAATAAACAAACAAACAAACAAACATCCCATGGATACATAATAGCGGCTCCCCTGCCTCCAAAGAACTAATACCCAGCCCACAGACAGGGCAGAGGACCCATGGGCCACCCCCATATCCAGCTACCACTAACACCCCAACACCGCCGGGCCACCATCCGCCGCAGAGAGGGACACATATACCATCGACAAGTGACATCTGGGGGGCTATGCTCATAGAGCCTCCAGAAAAACAGCCAAATCTCACTGAACGTACAGCCGCTGCAACACCCACACCTAGTCGCTCCACTAGACGCAAGGCAACCATGGACGTCCCATCTCAACTCCAAGCTATCCTAGCTGAGATGAAACTCAAAGATCAGCGCACTCAGGAGACCAATACCATGGTTCAAGATATAAGGCAGAACTTATAGGACGTGCTGGCAAGACTCACGATTCAAGCGGAGAGGACGACGGACAACGAGCAGCGTATCAGCTCCCTTGAGGACAACCAAAGTTTGACGGCCGTCGAATTAGACAGAGTCATCAAGGAGGTCCAGGGCCTCGGCGCTAAAGAAAATCGGTCCAGAAGAAATAATCTTAGGAAAATCGGCATCCCGGAGAACGCGGAAGGACCGGACCTGGAATCCTTCATGTACAACTTCCCACAGGATGTCCTTCACATCGTAAATCCCAGGGAACTGACAATAGAAAGGATCCACTTGGCACCCATCCCTAAGCCGGCAGCCGGCGAGCACCCAAGACCGATAACACTCAGACTTTTAAACTTCCAACACAAAATGGTGATTCTAAAGGCGTACAGAGCGGTGGGCCAAGTGAACATCGAAGGGGTGCCCATCAGGCTCTTCAACGATTACTCCGCGGAGGTGTCCCGCTGGAGAAGGGGCTTCAAACCCCTGTTCGAAGCACTGAAGGGCCGAGAGATGAGACACTACTTGAAATTTCCAGCGATCTAGTGCGTACAAGTCGACTGCCAATGGCACTCGTATGAAGACCTGGAGGATGCCTGTCGCTTCCTGCAACGCCAAAACCTGGTCTCCCAGACTATCCACGAGAAACCGACCTAAGGGTGCAGACGCCATGAGTGACAACCTCGTCGGAATTCCGCTCACCTCGGAACAGAGACAGGAGATTAAAAAACAGCCCGAGGCCTGAGGGGCCCAGATCGGGGACAAAGAGAGCCCACAATGTGAACCCTCACATTGGTGGTGCCTTGGGCCCAGCGACTACTTCTATGAACCCGGAGGCCCTACGGCCACTAATTACGACCACGATCCAATATTCCTGACACCAGGAGATCGCCCAACGCATTGAATCTCACTCAAGAACTGCCGCCCCATCCGCGGACTCCCAGGTGAGGGGGGAGCAATGTAAACTATCAACCATGCGGGCCCGTGCAGCCGGAGGGGCCCCGCGGCTCTCAATCCCCCACGAACACCGCCTTAACGGGTCCATCACCACTTACACTGTTGACGACCAAAACAGGCGAAAGGGGCTGGGTCGGGGCAGCTGCACATGCCCCCTGTCGGGGGAAACAAGGAGTGGTCCACAGACGGGTTCCCCTACAAATTCAGAACACGATAGCTGACAAAGAAGGTCAGTATATCCTGGTGCAGGGCCTACTACATCAACACCCAATCACACTCATTAATCTATATGCCCCGACGACTGATACCCCTGTCTTTTTTACACACACTTTCACTGCATGTGCCCCACATATGAGGCGGCTCACATTAGTGGGCGGAGACCTAAACATAGCATTGGACCCAGACTTGGACAGACAAACCACAAGCTACCCAGCCACCAGTAGACCGAATAAACTAGGTGTCCTCACATCCCTTCTTGTAGACCTGGGCCTGGAAGATGTATGGAGAGCTAAACACGGTCCTATCAGAGATTACACCTTCAACTCATTCATGCACCAAAGCTACTCCAGGATAGATTACTGGCCAGCCCCACAGACAATATGTTATGTTATATTACTTTGCATTTATATATCACACTCCCTCAACGACTGCACTATTCTTCCCAGCACTCTTTCCAATCATGCACCCGTCAAAGTCAGACTGACCCTACCAGACACGCCCCCAAACTCCTAAACTGGAGACGGAGACTAAGAGCTCTGGCAAATCCCGACTTTGTGGAACATCTCAGAGGGGACATGACGACATTCTGGGACACCAACATTAACTCCACCTATACCACCCTAGCATGCTGGGACGCGTACAAGGCCTATATGAGAGGTCAGTGCATCTCCTGATGGGCACACAAATTAAAGCAGTGACACACCCAAGAACACCAACTGACACATACCTTACAAGCCCTAGAAAGGCAACTCAAAGCAGCGCCAGATCTGACTCTTTTACAACTGTGCAAAATCCGCACAGACATCAAAGAGGTCACGACCACCAGAGCCCAAAAGTCCTACTCAAGCTGGGCCCACAAATGTTACTTGGATAACGATAGACCCCTGCGTCTCATGGCACTAGCCCTGAAACAAAGACAGTCGGCCACGGCAATCACGGCCATAAGAGATGGGGAGGGGAACATCATTTTGGGGGATGAGGGCATCAACTTCAGATTCACAGAGTTTTGTGCACACCTCTACGCAAAACCAGAAACACCCACCCAACAGGTGATGCAAGGATTCCTGCAGGCTATACATTTGCACAGAATTACGCTGGCCCACTGGCGGGCTATACATGCTCTGAACTCAGGCAAAGCTTCGGGCCCAGACGGGATCCCGATCGACCTATACAAGACCATGGCTGATGACGTAGCCCCTAAGCTCCATGCAATCTTTTTGGAGGCAGTGGAAAGTGGCCGCCTACCAAGGTCGATGATGACTGCTAAAATAGTGGTATTCCACAAGAAAGAGAGGCCTAACAACGAATGCGGGTCATACAGACCTATATCCCTGATAAATTCTGATGCCAAGGTCCTCAAAATGTCTGGCCCAGAAACTGGAGGCAATACTGCTGTGCCTGGTCCACAATGACCAAACGGGATTCACCCGTAAATGGCAATCATTGGACAATATGCGCCGGCTTCTTCACGTTATAGAGGAGAAACCGGGGTGAGAGGACAATCAACGCTGAGAAAGCGTTTGACAAAGTCCAGTGGGACTTCATGTTCCTCGCACTAATGGAATTTGACATCCCCCATCCCTGACCAGACTGATCTGCCTGCTATATACAAGCCCCGAGGAGACGGTGACCACCAACTGATGCACGTCAGCCCCCTTCGCCCTGCACTCAGGCACATGTCAAGGCTGTCCGCTATCCCCCCCACCTCTGTGCCTTATCTATCGAACCAGTGGCGGAGGTGTTGCGGTCGGATCCTCAGTGGCAGGGGCTGTGGAGAGGAGGTACGGAACATCGAGTCTCCCTCTGCGCTGATGATCTCCTGTTATACATAGGCGATACCCACACATCCCTCCCCAAGGTGAGATTTCTCTTACAACAGTACAGACCGATGGCCGGCTACCGGGTCAATTGGGCCAAATCAGAAATCCTACCGCTCCGGTCGGATATCCCCTGTGACCCAGGGGTTGGGGGGTGACGCCATTCAGACTACAAACAGACCATATCAAATATCTGGGGGTCAACATTAGCACCAACCCCGGGGACCTTCGAGACCTCAACTACCCGCACATGGTCGAGCGGACCCGCTCTGACCTCTCTAAATGGGATACCCTACTCCTATACATGACCGGCAGAATAAACGCTGTCAAAATGAACGCGATGCCCAAACATATTTATCTGGCGATGATGCTACCATGCGCCCCCAGCCCGAAGATGTATAAAACCATTGACGCTGCAGTCTTGAAGTTTATTTGGTGGGGTAAAAGGGCGCGAATATGCGTGGGGATCCTCACCGCATCCAAACAGGATGGTGGCCTTGTGCTACATGGCAGCCCAAATTTGCTGGGCCAAGCGATGGCTCAACCAGGATGACAGCTCCAGCTGGAGGGCGATGGAGCTGGCACTGATCGCCCTCTCTTCCCCACTGGACGTCTTTGCCACCCGCCCCCAGCGAAACTGCAGCGGCAGACAAAAGTACACCCAGTAACGGGGCCAACAGTGACCCAAAACACAGACTTCGAGCCCAACAGGCAATAGACATCAAAGCAGAACCCACATAGATGTCGATTAAGGGCCTCTTGTCACTGGACCATATACTGACACTACACCCACTACAGGATACCCGCTGGGAGAAGGTCAAAATACTTGATTTATGTGACGGTCCAAAAATAAACACTTTTCCTGAAGCCGCCATAGCACTGGCCATTTAACCAGGGCACTGGCTGCAATACGGCACAATCCGTGCCGAGATATCGAGGCACTCCACGGAGGCCTCAAGGTAGGCATTCCTTGCCCCTTGCGAACTAGAACTGGAGCGCCAAGCAAGTGCCCACCCGCGATTACACACATTCTATTCCATGGCTATACCTAACAATGTAGGGAGGAACTCTGTGTTAGCGGAGGTCTGGTCACAGGATCTAGATACCCCGATAGAGACGGGAGACATATACTAGTTCTTTGCAACTATCCCAGGAACATCGAATGAACCTAAAAAAACAGGGAAATCCAATTCAAAATTATTCCACGCCTATACTATTTACGGTCCAAAATGTATAAAATGGGAATATTATCTTCCCCCCTTTGCTGGTGCGGCTGTGGCGAGATTGGCACCATGGGCCATATCTTATGGTCGTGCTCTCAGGTACAAACCTATTGGAAAATGGTGCAAGGGTTTGTGACCTCCCGCGTCCCAGACGCAGATATTCCACAGACCCTGGTAGAACTACTATTCGTGGCTAACCACAAAGATTGGCACTCCGACCTGCTAGCAGGCAAAACCTTAAACACACTGGTCTTCGCTGCCCGTAAACTGCTGATAGTGCACTGGAAACCTGCAACACCACCCACGGAAACACAACTCATCGCTTCTGTGTCCAAAGTTTGCTCCATGGAATATAGTGCACTAAAGAGAATGAACCCAGCCAGAGCTGAACTAACATGTAAATTCTGGGACTTTTTTGCCCACCCCCCTCACCGGGGAGCCTGCCTCCCATCGGAGGGACTGACATCACTGAGACGGGATACCCTGCTCTAGCATACGTAACCCCAGACACACAGACCGAATGCCGATAAACCCTGCATTCACTATATCACGCCACTGCCCCCTACGACGCATATGCCATGTACATGCCCATGGTCCACCCCGGCCACATCTATATACATATGTTAAGATCCACCCCAGACTCCGAAACAGGTGTAGTAGGATTAGTAGTTAAATGTTGGAATGTTGGGAAATGGAAGGGTACGGGAGGGAGAAGGTTTGTGCCTGTACATAGACTCAGGACTGTGGCAGGTTGGCATTTGCCACAACGAACAATGAAAGAACATAATACAGACTCCCATTGAGGTCATCGGGGAAGGTAATTGGACCCTGGGCGGAGGCTTGGAACTGGGGCAGGACATATTGCTTCCGTTCTTGTTTGCTTTGTTTTGTACTGTGTGTGCATAAATTGTAATAAACAGAAGTTATAAAAACAAACAAAAAACTGAGGATGTTGCTATGGCACCCAAAGGCCTCACTAAGCTTGCTGGAGGCCCTGTCCAGATGGTTCCAATACTACTAGCTCTCATCCAGTGCAACAACATGACTGTAAGAATACCTGTCAGTGTACAAAATGAGTTTCCTGGAGAGTCCTGTTGTGGAATGACTTAAAAGCTCTTGGAGTTGTATCAAGAACCCCCAGGCCTCCCAGTAAAAGGAATCAAGAGCACACTAGACTGGCCAGAGAGGCAACTTTAGATGACTCTCGGTGGATAGTTATAGAAGTACCTATAACTCCCAGTCCACAGGAAGGACACCCTTCTAATTCTAGGACAAAGAAAGAGACAAAGGGGAAACCCAAGGTCTCAGGATAGACGAAAGGTATCACACCTGTACATAGGACAAGGACATCCCGAGAGGACAGCCCAAGGTCACACTTGTGACCCCTCCACCAGCTGAGGCTGCGTGGGAGGACCAACCAGAGGATGGTGAACCAGCTATGGGTGAAACAGAGCTGGAAGAAGCCCTTCCCGTGTTGGAGATCTGGATCCTACAGACCATCCTGAGTTGCAGACTTTACTTGCAGAAGGTGGACCCTGTAGGGCAGACTTCATCAAAGGTCAAAGAGAGTGCCCTACTCTTGCCAACAGGTAGCTTCCCAGCTTGAAGGGCAAGAGCCAGGGATGCAGAGGCTGTACTGGGAGGATGGCCTCCTTTACAGTGAGCATATAGAGTCTACCCCAGGGGACTACAGAAGACTTGTAGTGCCTCAGGAGGTGAGACCCCAATTTCTACAGTTAGCCCATGAGATTCCTTTAGCTGGTCACTTACGTTTTAAGAAGACCCTGGAAAGGATTTCTGTATATTTCTACTGGCCCAAGATGGGGTCTGATGAAGATAAATTATGTAGAAGCTGTCACACTTGTCAGACATCTAGCAAGAGAGGAGCCAAGTACGTGGCACCCTTGGTGCCCCTCCCAGTGGTGAGAGTTCCTTTTGAGAGGATAGGGATTGACATTGTTGGTCCCCTAGACCCTCCCACATCTTCAGGCATATTGGTTGTGGTAGACCATTGTGTAATAATGGTTCTTCTGTACACATTTGTAGCTTCTTAACATAGCTTTATTACAAGAATATAGCAAGCTCTAAAGTAGGGAACCACTGGGTCCCATCACCCAGGCTCAACTGACTTGAGCTGAAACCTTCACACTACATTCATCACCAAACATTCCACTGCCTCACATCAGCATTCCATGCATACAGAACAAGTACTTCACAACACATCTCCTTCCTTTCCAACAACATCACAAACGCATGAAGCACATCGTAACACATGCTACCAGGTATCCTGAAGCTATACCTATGAGAACCGTTACTGCTCAGGCAGTGGCTAAGGCCCACCTTGGTATTTTTACCAGGGTTGGTTTTCCTATGGAGGTTATCTCAGACAGGGAGACCAATTTTATGTCCCACTACATGCAAGCCATTTGGAAAAACTGTGGAGTGTCCTACAAGTTCTCAACGGCCTACCATCCCCAAACCAATGGGTTGGTGGAGAGGTTTAATAGAAGTATGAAGAGCATGATAGGTGCTTTAGAAGAATAGCTTAGAAGAAAGTGGGACCTTCTACTGCTATGCCTTCTCTTTGCTTATAGAGAAGTACCTCAGGAAGGGGTTGGCTTCAGCCCCTTTGAGCGCCTCTATGCTTATTCGGTTAGAGGTTCATTGGCCCTAATCAAGGAAGGGTTGGAGAGTGCTCCTTCCCTCAAGCCAGTGGGAGTCACTGTTTATGTGGTAGGTCTCCAAAGGAGAATGACACACATGATGACAGAAGCTTCAGAAAACTTGAAAGCAGGTCAGGCTCTGGTTAAACATTGGCATGACCAGAAGGCCAACATGGTTGAGTTTACTCAAGACCAGCTCATTCTAGTTGTGGTACCTACAAGGCAGAGGGCCTTACAGGACAAATGGATTGGACCCTTCAAGGTTGTGGGCAAACTTGGAGAGGTCAATTAATTGGTGGACTTTGGTAATCCCAAGGAGGCCCCCAGGGTCTTTCACACCAACCGCCTAAAGGCATATGTATCCAGACCGGAACTGGGAGCTTTGCTCTTAGCATCTGATCGAGAGGAGGAGGAGAGAGAACCTCTACCTGACCTTCTCAGGGGACAGCCTTTAGGTGGAAAAATAGAAGGAGTTTATCTCTCTTCTGATCTGACTCTGAAATTACAGGAGGAGTGCAACGTTCTGTTAAATCAGTTTGCCTCTGTGTTTTCACTGACACCAGGCTTGACCCCTGGGGGCCAGCTTGATATACTCACTGGTGACATTTCTACTGTCAAAAGCAGGGGTTACAGAATGTCAGACCATGTAGGGACCCACATAAAGGAAGATGTCAGGAAGATGCTTGATCTCGGGGAAAACTGCATTTCCACCCCAGGAGGCCTCTACCAGTTTAAGGTTATACCTTTTGGACTAGAAAATGTACCTGCTACATTCCAAAGGATGGTGAATCATGTTCTGAATGGGATGGAGGACTTCTGCATGGCATACCTGGATGACATTGCAGTGTTCAGCCTCACTTGGGTAGAGCCTCTTGAGCACCTAGGATATGTATTGCAGTCTCTTGAGCAGGCCCATCTAACCATAAAGGCAAGCAAATGTCTAAGTGGTCCGAGCAAAGTGGTCTATCTTGGACATGAGGTAGGAGGAGGTGCAATAAGGCCATTACCTAGCAAAGTACAAGCTGTACAAGACTGGGCCACCCCTACTACTCAAACCCAGGTGAGAGCCTTCCTATGTCTCACTGGTTACTATAGGAACTTCATTGAGAAATATGGGAACATAGCTTCTCCCTTGAATGTGATCTCCTCACCCAAATTCCCCAACAAGGGCAGGTGGAATGAGGAGTGCACTAAGGCATTTGAAGGACTTAAGAAAGCCCTTTGTCAAGCGCCAGTCTTGAGAGCTCCTGACTACAACCAATCCTTTATTGTACAAACTGAGGCTTCCAATACAGGGATATGTGCAGTTCTGAGTCAGTAGGATGAGAAAGGCAGGGAACACCCTATCTGCTTCATCAGTAGGAAACTGAAATACCGAGAAACAAGGTGGGCAACCATAGAACGTGAGTGTTTTGCCATTGTGTGGTTTTTGAAGAAGTTTAGACCGTACTTATATGGATCTACTTTTGTACCATCAACCCTTGAGATGGTTAATGCAGATGAAGGGGGTGAATCCTGAATTGTTAAGCTGGTCAATCAGCCTTCAGGGGTTTGATTTCACCATAGAACACAGGCCAGGCTGTAATCACCAAAATGCTTATGGTCTCGCCAGAAAGTATGACCGACTGGAGTAAGACGATTCATCCAGGAGTGAATTAAATCCTCCTGTCACTTAGTCTGGGGGGGGGAGCGAGTGTTAGGGAGAATTCACAAAAATGTGCTAATTCCCTTCTACCCTAGAGACCCCCAGTTCTTTTTGCTGGACTTTAGGACTTGTATTTCTCACCTGGAGAGAGTGAGACCTTTTTCCCACTCTCTCGTGTATTTTTCTGTGATTTGGCCTCTGTGTTTCTTTTGACTTTGGAGTTTGACAAACTCCATATAGGCATCGTCTTGTAACGCTCACCTGATTCCCGTAGAGGCGCCGGTCTTGACTGGGCGTATACCGTATCTTCAAAGGTGATGTGTAACACACGGCTGGCTCTTTGGGCTGGACCTCTGTGCACTGTATGTCTGACTCGAAGGGTAAGATGTCTGCAGATAGAAAATATGGGATTAATGAACTGGGTTATTGAATGTCTCTCTCTTCTTCCCTTTCTCTTCTCCTGTAGAACCCCAAAGGTTAACGCTCTCACCTTAGGTAAGTGAACGCCGTGCTCTCCATCTGCCTCGGGGCAGGGTGCTGTAACCAGTTTCTTCACTGGATAAGGGGAGCAGGCCTCTTGACTTCAGAGGACTGCTGTCTGTCGTTTACTGCACGAACTGTAAGTTTCGAGTAATTCTAATGTCTTTAAAAGTCTTTAGTAATGATGTCTCTTGTTTTTGCAGGGTTCCGGCGATGGCGGATGACGGGCTGAAGTGAGTTGAAGATGGAGCCCGTGTGATGAATGGAAGCGCCTGGAAGCACGTAAGTAAGCGCTTGTTGCCTGCTTCACGATGCGCTCTAACTGTCTTTTTATTTTGCAGGTACAAGTTCGGAGCGGCTGCAGGGTGCCGGAATACCCACTGAGTTAGATGTGGAAAGGAGTAATGGCATGTGAGTATTCAAGTTCTCCAATGTCTTTAAACGCACCTTTGTTTTGTCTTTCAGATGCGGGATGCAGCGCCGAAGGCCTCCGGAGCGTGCGAAGAGCTGGTAAGCTTTTGTCTTTCAGATGCCGGAATGCAGTGCGAAGACCTCCGGAGCGCACGAAGAGTAGGTAAGCCTTTGTCTTTCAGATGCCGGAATGCAGCGCGAGGCGTTGGTGACAGCCGATGGACCAGGTAAGTGAAGCGCTGTCACTGAAGACCGTAATGCTAACCTGTTCTTTCTTGTCTTTATAGGTGTTGCTGAAGACTGGATTCAGGATGGTAAGCCTTTTTCCTTAGGCCCAGCATCAGATGCAGAAGACACGATGAGCGTTCTGCTGCAGAGGATGCAGAATAACGCAAAGCAAGATTCATCCATCGGGTGTGGTTTAAATAGCCTCCTGTAGTGCTTAGGTGTCTCCTTCCACAGCCACGCCTAGGTAAGAAAAGAGTTCCTGCTTTCCAGAAGAGTTCCAGTGTTCTGAACCTAGGGAGTGGCTCCTGCCCCACCCAACAGGAAAAGTAGTTCTAAACAGAAGAGGATCAGAGGCTCAACTGGCAGGCAAGTAAGCAGCATGGTCTGCTGCAGGTAAGTCCACCCAAGCATTATGAGCCCGGCGCTTCCAGCGCTGGGACTGGGCATATTTATGAGCCTGGTGCCACTGGCGCCAGGACTGGGTCCAAAAGGTCCCAATTGGGACTGGTTGGCACTCGGAACCTGGGTTATGGATCTGCTTCCAAGGGAGTTGGGAAAACCCTGACCTTTTGGAAGCAGAGATCATGACAGTACCCCCCCTCAAGGCCCCTCCCAAACCGGGCTTCTCCGGGGGTTTTGGCTTGTCAGGAAATGTTCGGTGAAATCTTTTGATTAGGCGAGGAGCGTGGACATATTCAGCAGGTTCCCAGGATCTCTCTTGGGGGCCGTAGCCTTTCCAGTCAATTAGGTAAAATAGTTTATATTTGAAGATCTTGGAGTCCAGAATGCTTTTGACTTCAAACACGAGTTCTCCATCAACTAGGATGGGTTTTGGAGATTTAGTTAGTCGGGTTTGAGGTTGCACGGGTTTTAATAGAGAGACGTGGAAGACCGGATGTATCTTCATGTGCGGGGGCAAGTCCAACTTGACCGCTACTGGGTTTACTATGGTAGTGATGGAATAGGGACCAAGGTATCTTGGGTTGAATGTGCGTGGCCCTTTTAGAGGTAGATATTTGGTGGATAACCAGACTTGATCCCCTACTTGATATTGAGGGGCTTCCTTCCGATGTTGATCTGCTCCTTTCTTGTATTGTTCTTTAGCCCTTTGAAGGTGAGAAACAGCTTCCTTAAAGGCTTGGGTGATTGTAGAATGCAGGTAGTCTACTGCTGGTGTTTCAAGATCTTGGAGGGGATCCAACTCCGAGGTTCGAGGGTGACTGCCGTATAAAAGAAAAAACGGGGTTTTCCCAGTTCCCGAATGGACAGAGTTATTGTAGGCATATTCGGCTATCCAAAGGATGTCTTTCCAAGTTTTTTCAGTTTGTTGCAGCATGCATCGTAAATACTGTTCCAGAGTTTGATTGGTCCTCTCGGTTTGTCCGTCGGTTTGAGGGTGGTGACTGGTCGATAGTCTCACATCAATTTGAGCCGACCGACAGCAACTTCGCCAAAAATGAGAAATAAATTGACTACCTCGATCCGAAATTAGAACCGAAGGAAAACCGTGCAGTCGGACGATGTTTTCGAGAAATTCTCGGGCCAGAGTTGCTGCTGTTGGCAAGCCTTTGAGCGGAATGAAATGCGCCATCTTGGAGAATAAGTCCACGATTACTAGAATCGTATTATATCCGGAGCATGGAGGTAGATCGGTGATGAAGTCCATAGAAAGCGTATGCCAAGGGCGAGGTGGGATGTCAATAGGGCGTAAGAGGCCTGCTGGTCTTTCCTTTTGACTCTTGTTTTGGGCGCATACTCCACAGGACATTATAAAGTCTCTGATATCTTTTTTCCAAGACGGCCACCAGAAGTAGCGCTTGATCTTTTCTGAGGTCTTGGCCATACCGGGATGTCCTTCCATTAAAGAATCGTGATAACAAGAGATTACTTTTTTCTGTAAATCTGTGCTGGGCAGGTATAATCGTTCTTGGAAATACAATAAGTTGTCCTTTACTGCAAAGTCCTTTCCCTGCAGATGCCAATTCTGTATGTCTGCTGGAGTTACAAGTTGCCTGGTTTTATCCTTAACTTCCTCTATGGATTGTGTGGCGATTACACCCAGAATTCTTTGTTCGGGAATGATTGGTACAGGTTTAGGGTTGATCAAGTGTTCTTCCACTCCCATCCGAGAAAGGGCATCAGCTTTACCGTTTTTTGTACCAGGTCGATAGGTAATTATGAAGTCAAACTCGGCAAAGAATAATGCCCAACGGAGTTGTCTAGAGGATTGGGCTTTTGCGGTTTTCAAATATTGCAGGTTTCGGTGATCCGTAATCACAGTAACGGTGTGTCGGGCCCCCAGCAGATAATGCCGCCAAGCCTTAAAGGCAGACTTGATAGCCAGAAGTTCCTTGTCAGTAATCGTGTAATTGATTTCAGGAGGCGAGAATTTGCGGGACCAAAATGCCACGGGATGCAACTGATTGGTAACCGGGTCCTTTTGTGATAGAACTGCCCCCATGGCAAGGCTTGAAGCATCAGTTTCCACGATGTAGGGGAGTTCGGGGCGAGGGTGTTTTAAGATTGGTGCAGAGATAAATTTAGTCTTCAAATTCTGGAAAGCTTGTTCCGCCTCGGTAGACCATTCAAAACGTTTGTTTTTCTTTAACAAGGCAGTGATGGGCTGGACTATTCGAGAAAATTCGGGGATAAACCTGCGGTAAAAGTTAGCGAAGCCTAACATGCTTTGCACACCTTTTACGGAGGATGGTGATGGCCATTTGAGAACTGCGTCGACCTTCTTTGAATCCATACGCACTCCGCCAGGTGATAATATGAATCCCAAGAATTCAACTTCAGTCACGTTGAAAACACATTTTTCCAATTTAGCGAAAAGTTTGTGTTGACGCAATCTTTCGAGGACCATTTTCACGTGTTTCCGATGTTCAGATTCCGATGAAGAATAAACGAGGATGTCGTCAATGTAAACAACAACACACACATCTATGAGCTCTCTGAGGACATCGTTCATAAAATATTGAAAGGCGGCCGGGGCATTGCAAAGTCCGAAGGGCATGACCTGATATTCAAATAGCCCATATTTGGTGCGGAAGGCCGTCTTCCATTCAGCACCCTCTTTTACTCGTACCAAGTGGTAGGCTCCTCTAAGATCCAGCTTTGTATATATGCATGCTTTTCTGACTTGATCCAGCAGTTCAGGGATCAAAGGTAACGGATATCTATTCTTGACGGTGATCTGGTTCAGGGAGCGATAATCTATACAAGTTCTAAGGTCTCCTTCCTTTTTTGGAACGAAGAACAAAGCTGAAGAAGCAGGGGACTTGGAAGGACGAATAAACCCATTTGCCAGGTATTGATCCAGGTATTGTCGAAGGTGAAGGTTCTCAGGCTGGGTGAGGGCATAAATTCTACTACAAGGAGGAGTAGATCCAGGTATCAGGTCTATCTGGCAGTCATAAGACCTATGAGGAGGTAGAGAGTTAGCCTGGTCCTTCCGGAAAACATCTTGGTATTCTAGGTATTCGGGAGGTAACTGGGGAGTCTCTGAAGAAATTGCTGCCAGTGCAACACCAGGTGGAGGGTGACAAGTAGAGACACATTCTGGAAACTGGACCGTTCTTGCTCGCCAATCGATCAGAGGATTGTGTTTCTCTAACCAAGGTATTCCTAGAATAATCTGAAACTGAGGAGCCTTGATCACATCGAACACGATCTTCTCATGGAGTCCATCTTGACTTACTAGCGTCACTTCTTGAGTGGTATGCGTTACTGGTCCGGAGGCTATCTCCGTTCCATCCACCGTAGTAATGACGTCCTTTACAGCCTTGGGACAAAGAGTTAGATTCATCCTCAAAACCATTTCATGATCCACATAATTGCCGATGGCACCGCTGTCGACGTAAGCTTCAATTGCATGTAATCGATCCGGATTATCAGGGCTAATGAGGACCATAGGTATCACGAAATGCGAGGTCACGGAACTGGTTTTCACGCTCGGCAAGAGGACCTCTATTCTTGTCGGGCGAGGTCGTTTCCCTGCTCAGAGTTTGTAACTTTGGTAACTGCAGCTCCTACTGCCTTCTTGGCAGGTTTCACCGGACAGTCTCGAAGAAAGTGCCCTGAGTTTCCGCAATAGAGGCATAATTGCAACTGTTTTCTCCTTTCCCGCTCCTTTTGTGTTAGAGGACCTTTCAGGCCCCCTATTTGCATGGGTTCCCCGGAGTCTACTCCTTTGGAAGGAGTTGGCGGTTTGGAAAATACTCGAGCATCAAACTTGGAACGATCGGCCTTCCTGTTCTGCAGTCTGTGATCTATTTGAACGACTAAGTCTATATAGTCCGAACAATCTTGTGGGGGATTCACTACTTGGGCTAACACATCTTTGAGCTCTCCACGTAGACCTCTATAAAACAGCGTAATCCTTTTGTCCTCAGGCCATTGAGTTTCCACTATCAGTCTGTTGAAAGATGCAATCTAAGCCAAAAGGTCTTGATTACCTTGTCGCAACGAAAGAAGCTCATTGTCCAAGGCCTGCCCCTGTGAATGTCTTGCGAACAGTTTTTTCATACTGAGCTGAAAAACTTGAAAATCATGGAGGACCGGATCATCTTGATTTACTAGAGGGATCTACCAGTCTGCCGCATTGCCACTAAGGTACGAAAGCACGAAAGCTACTTTAGCTTGATCAGTTGGAAAGGCTGCTGGCCGGCATAAGAAATGCAACCGGCACTGATTGATAAATACTGCAAACCTCTTTGGGTCACCAGAAAATCGTTCGGGCGGAGCCAGAGGTACATTCCCAGGTAGGTTGATCTGCACTGGATTCATAGAGGATGTAGAAGGAAGATTTCCCCCAGATGCGGGTAACGGGGTCTGTCCGGCTTGTGACTGTAGCAATTGTCTAGCGAGATCATCTGTTCGCTCCTTGGAAATAATCAGTTCCCTTCTTAGAGCGTTCGTTTCCTGACGGGCTGCATGCACTTCTGCCCTTAGTTCCCGAAGTAACTGGGCTAGCTGGTCGGTATCCGAGGTTTCCATAGCGCCTGGACGGGAGTTTTGCGTAGGCTTTGCGTTCTGTAACGCTCACCTGATTCCCGTAGAGGCGCCGGTCTTGACTGGGCGTATACCGTATCTTCAAAGGTGATGTGTAACACACGGCTGGCTCTTTGGGCTGGACCTCTGTGCACTGTATGTCTGACTCGAAGGGTAAGATGTCTGCAGATAGAAAATATGGGATTAATGAACTGGGTTATTGAATGTCTCTCTCTTCTTCCCTTTCTCTTCTCCTGTAGAACCCCAAAGGTTAACGCTCTCACCTTAGGTAAGTGAACGCCGTGCTCTCCATCTGCCTCGGGGCAGGTTGCTGTAACCAGTTTCTTCACTGGATAAGGGGAGCAGGCCTCTTGACTTCAGAGGACTGCTGTCCGTCGTTTACTGCACGAACGGTAAGTTTCGAGTAATTCTAATGTCTTTAAAAGTCTTTAGTAATGATGTCTCTTGTTTTTGCAGGGTTCTGGCGATGGCGGATGACGGGCTGAAGTGAGTTGAAGATGGAGCCCGTGTGATGAATGGAAGCGCCTGGAAGCACGTAAGTAAGCGCTTGTTGCCTGCTTCACGATGCGCTCTAACTGTCTTTTTATTTTGCAGGTACAAGTTCGGAGCGGCTGCAGGGTGCCGGAATACCCACGGGGTTAGATGTGGAAAGGAGTAATGGCATGTGAGTATTAAAGTTCTCCAATGTCTTTAAACGCACCTTTGTTTTGTCTTTCAGATGCGGGATGCAGCGCCGAAGGCCTCCGGAGTGTGCGAAGAGCTGGTAAGCTTTTGTCTTTCAGATGCCGGAATGCAGTGCGAAGACCTCCGGAGCGCACGAAGAGTAGCTAAGCCTTTGTCTTTCAGATGCCGGAATGCAGCGCGAGGCGTTGGTGACAGCCGATGGACCAGGTAAGTGAAGCGCTGTCACTGAAGACCGTAATGCTAACCTGTTCTTTCTTGTCTTTATAGGTGTTGCTGAAGACTGGATTCAGGATGGTAAGCCTTTTTCCTTAGGCCCAGCATCAGATGCAGAAGACACGATGAGCGTTCTGCTGCAGAGGATGCAGAATAACGCAAAGCAAGATTCATCCATCGGGTGTGGTTTAAATAGCCTCCTGTAGTGCTTAGGTGTCTCCTTCCACAGCCACGCCTAGGTAAGAAAAGAGTTCCTGCTTTCAAGAAGAGTTCCAGTGTTCTGAACCTAGGGAGTGGCTCCTGCCCCACCCAACAGGAAAAGTAGTTCCAAACAGAAGAGGATCAGAGGCTCAACTGGCAGGCAAGTAAGCAGCATGGTCTGCTGCAGGTAAGTCCACCCAAGCATTATGAGCCCGGCGCTTCCAGCGCTGGGACTGGGCATATTTATGAGCCTGGTGCCACTGGCGCCAGGACTGGGTCCAAAAGGTCCCAATTGGGACTGGTTGGCACTCGGAACCTGGGTTATGGATCTGCTTCCAAGGGAGTTGGGAAAACCCTGACCTTTTGGAAGCAGAGATCATGACACATCTTTACATTGTGACACACAGCACCTTCAGTGCAGTGGCACAGGGAAGTCTCTTAGATTTCCCAAAGGTTGAAATACCTTCTCTTCGTGAAACTACTCTTTCCAAGAGCAGTGATGTGAAATGACTTTACTTACATTTTGTAACTTTCTAGACCGAGCACACACTATCTTACCATAGGGTGCTGGAGGGGTTACTTAGTATCCCTTTTGTCTAGTTTCTCATGAAACATTTTTATGTTACCCTTTCTACAATTAATGGCTGGTGGCAGTGGTTTACTTTTTACTACCATTGTGTGTTTTTACCGCAGGCTGCAATCACAGCTGCAGAAAAGGCACCCATGGGTGTCCATTTTGTCAAAATGGCACTGGTCTTCTTTTTTCTCCATTTCTTGAGATTTACTCTGCACGCCAAACCCGATGCATGTAGTGCTCCAGGCCCATCAGCCTTTACAGGGGTCTATCTACAAGATATTGTAAAATAGAGCAACACCTGGGCGTAGCATGTAAAGCACCTATATCTAAAGGATAGAAGTCTGGGCTCACAACCAATCCTGCTAAATTTCAGCCAGCCCTATCCATGGTAAAGTACGTGGGCTTTCAAGTCGGGAAAGGAATTACCTCAAGTAGCCAAGGTAATGAGCATCCAAGACAGCCCTGTTCTCGTGACTGAGAGGGACTTGTGGGCTTTTCTGCCTGGGCCTGGTTACATAATATCAGGGATTTATACCAAACTGTTCAACTATCACTGGCACGTTGGCAGATCAACTTAAGGGATCAAAGTTCAATAGGACCCAGTGATCCAAAAGTGCTGAAATTGATTTTAATCTCTTTAAGTGCCCCCTTTTTCACACCTCCCCTAATTTTTCCATAAGTCATAGAACTGTTTATTCTCCAAACGGATGCCTAGCAGGTTCGATTTGTGGCAGTACTTTCACAAAGGTGGAATGGGGTTGAACAACCCATATGGTTTATCAGTAGGAAATTCCAACCGAGAGAGAAGAATTATGCCACCATTGATGTGGAGTGACAGGCTATTTGATGGGGCATAGAGGCTCTCTAGTATTATCTCACTGTTAATCAGTTCATTCTGGTCACAAAACAAGCCTCCTTACGTGGTTGTCCAGGGCAAAAGAGACAAGCGGGTGACGAGATGGTGCCTTGCGTCCCAGCCCTACAACTTATTTGTTGTCCACTAAGAAGATAGTTGTCAAACCATTATGGACTATCTTAGTAGGTATCCTATTGGCATCCATCAGAGAGGCAAGGGAGAGTTATGGGAAGAGGTCTCCTGCCTGGCTCTTGGGACTACCAATGAGGTGATTAAGGGGTCCAGGTGCCCCCTTGAGACAGTGGATGATGGGTCTGGGAGGGATCCGGGGAGGATCCCCTTAGTCACCCTCTCTTGTTCCTCTTTGCTTTGCTTTGCTTTGCAGGGGACAGTCACAGAAACTCTCCTCTCTATTCCACTCCTTCCTATCCCGGGAAAACAAATACTAATCTTCAAGTGATGTCAATTTCATTCACCCATACTACCCTTGGGTGTTTTGATATTGTTAACATTTTCCTTAATTTAGGTACATCAAGTCTAAGCCCCAGTGAAATACCATGTGAACCATGGAGGACTGAACTTTATATCATATTTAACGTGTGCTGGTTTCCAAATGCAGGTTTCTCCATGTGTGAGCTACAAAGCCCTGCACCTGATGCAGCGTTGCCAGCCCGCTGTGCCCCGGCCAGGATTTTAACCACTTCTTAAACAAAAGTACCAATATATTTCTTCTGGCAGACCGTTCCCTTGCCTAGGATACAATGCTGCAAATTCGCCACTAAACACAACTTTTTAGACATCCAGAGAGTTTAAACACCTTGCCAGGAGTTTTCGCAACACATAACTCAGACACTCAGGGGACATGAGACCTGGTCCCTGCACAGGTAGCCCTAGTGATGGTAACAATGCAATTGAAGAGGACGTACTGGCCAAATAACAGCGTGGGCCAGCCCTCCAAACCCAAAGTGAGCGCAGGTGCACCCAGGCACAGCAACCAATCAAAACCCTGTCCCACTTACAAAACACAGGTGCAGACCCTTACAAACAACTCAACCCAGGGGAGGAGGGAGAGTGTTATATAAAGCAGAGACCGCATTCTGTCAGTGTGGGTTTTTGAGAAGATTGTGGCAGCAGCTGGAGAGTAATGAATACTGATTCTAGGAGCGTTAAGGAGGTGTTGGAGCAAAGAGGGGGAGAAAAAACAAGGAAGTGCAAACAGGGCAGACAGTGGTAACAGCAAAGGAGGAGACAGTAACATCATAGGTGGAGATGATCCTTATTATAGGCTGAGGAGGTTAGAGGAGAAATGATATCCTGGCAAGGAAGCCAGAGTAGAGATAGGCAGGGACGTCATTTAGGGCAACTGCGACCCCTGAGGTCTCCCTTGTTACCCCTGTCGTCACCCTTGCTACCCCTTAAAAAAACTGTCTTTTTTTTATTTAAGCTCATGGGCTGTGGCCAGCGGCATGTGGCTCTTTGCTTCTGGAGTGGCTTGCTTTATTGTTCAGGCCTCTTAAAAAAAAATGAAAAACAAAACAAAAAAAGAACAGTGGTTCCACAAGTCTAACACTTTCAGCAATTACCCTAAATAAGAAAGAATAGGAATACTAAAAAATGTGTCTTTCTGGAATTCTGTACATTAATTACTAGACTCATTAAAGGTTTATTTTAGGCACACTTCAGGGGGTAAGTCACTGATTGAGTCTGTTTTTAAACACCTCAAGTCAGCCTTTCATCCTTCTGAGGTTGATAAATGAGTACCAACACAGGTTGGGTGATATTGTATGTATATTTTTTCTATATAAAGAGCTTAAGAGTAAGTGCTATATAATAACACATCATTATCACTTGGCCTTGGATGTCTGCTTGCATTCACAGTAATTTGGTAATATGGGCCTATACACACTGATCTTAACGATATATATGGCGACCCATTCTTGCATGAAATGTATATCACATTATAGTGATATCGTAACCATATTTTTCATAGTGTACTTAGGGACAATGCTATGTGATGCCACTTCCTGTTTTGTCAAGGTGTGAATGGTCGTGTTGAATCGCAAATCGCGATATCACGTCAGGGTGGGGTCAAATGACACCACTTCCCGTGATGTCATCAGAGGTCAAGAGTCGTGTGATGTCACATCTGCTACCCCAGGCATTTTGATGAAATGACGTCCCTGGAGATAGCTAGCGCGAGCAAGGGTGGGAAGCCCCCAGCTTTGGGAAAGAACGAGTACGTCCCTGAGGATAAGCAGGGTGCCAGGAAGGGGCGATCGCAATACCTGGCTCTACCTCAACCCAACAGAGAAGCTACTCTAGCTTTGGGTGGAGACCCCAAGCCTACTCAAGAAATCTTGTGGATCAAGGACTGGCCAAAGGGTTTGTAAACCCATGGGAAACCCCCCAAAATAACCCAAGAGACTTTCAAGGGTTTGGAAATGCCTCAGAAACCTGAAATGCCACTGGGTGTTAGGCAACATCACACTGAGTATTAGAGACTTGTGTTTGAAATCATCAGTTTTCTTTTATTGTTATTTTATTTATCTGATATGTGTGCAAATAAACCTGGTGAACCAGACCTTCCGAGCCCAGTCTTTTTTGCATCTGGTGTGGGCCTACTAACAGTCCCTTTATAATCCAAATGATTTGACTGGTGCCCAAATTAGATATTACAAGAAAAAGCAATATACATAGAGTGGAGTATTAAAATGTAAATGTCCATGTTAAGAATGTAAAGTAAGTACACATGACACCCGCCAGCACATTTCTATTGTGTCGCTTCTCATTTGTCAATACATAAAGTGTGAGTCTTCCAAATGTACACAAGACTGGAAGTGAATGCAATACCAGTCTACTTTATTTTGTAGATTTGTGAGCTACGTTTTCATGTAGGTGCATGTTTTAAAATTGCTGTTCATATTGCCAATCATAAACCTAATAGGAAAAAAGTTAGTTTTAATGTAAGAAAAAAGTACTCCGCCCTCCTGCCCCACCACGCAATCAATGTGGGGTAAAAACAGCATCCCACCAATCATGTTTTTTCTCCCCCAATGTTGCCAAGTATAGAAATGCTACGGCTTATATTAATAATATTGAAGGTGAGAACAGGTGCAGTGTGTTCCACTGCCATATTACTTTAGGGGAAGAGTTTCATTGTCAATGGTAACAAGCCCTAACCAGAGGGAAACAAGTCTGTGATGATTGAACATCTTTGAGAATTGTCTGATCCCACCCTTACACTCGGTTCAAGCAGCTGGCCGAAGTTGGGGAGTTAGAAGTGAAATGTGGATTCTATTTGACCAACAAAAATTGCTAACCAAATAACCAAAAGGACGTTTTACAGCCAGTGTAATGTTCCAACCGTGCCAATGCATATACGATAGCTCAGTGAGGTAAGTGCTCGCGTTAAACATCTGTGTCACACCTGCAGAGCACTGGTCCGAACCCAATCTGGGCCGACTAGCTTTCTGATGAACACTTATCATTGTAGTGCTTCGAATCAGAGAAGTTTGACATGAAACTGTATATACAACGCAGTATTCTACATGTTGTGTTGAGTTCGACTAGTACTCAGATGAGTGGTTTGTACTCGTCACTTTGGGGAAAAATGTGAGCCATGATTTTTGGACCCCATATGGAAAGGAAACTAAAGGTGGGGAAAAAGTGAAACGGGCAATGTAAAAGGATAAGGGAAGGGCTGGAGACATAGGGGTTGAACGACCAGAAAGAAAAACAAACAAAGTTTGTGAACAAAATGCCAGCATTACCCAGTGTGTCTTGAAAATGGGCAATTCGCATTTCCTGTATTCATATTTTTAATGAAACTGGTCTTGAAACCAGTTCTCTGGCTGCTTAGGACAGGAACAGGAAAAGCAGGACTGGCAGGAAGTGACTCAAGCCCCACTTTGCGCGCCAGATTCTGACTGCGTCATCGTAGCAACCTGTTGGACATAGGGTCGGGCGGTTGCCAGATTGCAGGTTGCAGCAGCAGGCCAAGCTGCAGCTAAGCTACGATGTCTCTAAAATGCAGGCGTCGCATGCACTGTAACGGCAATGGAAGTCGAGGCAACTCTGAAGGCTTTCTGAAGTGGCTTCAAGGTGCCTCCCTAAACACCAACAAATAGAGACGCCATTTTGTGAGAGTGCCTTCCCTCATTCCACACATATCTGTTGCTCTCTTCAGATAGTGGTCCCAACCGATTGCCGTGCAGCGCCAGCCCACTTCAAACAGCGTAACAAGTTGGTGGAATATATTAATAATTTAAGGTTGTTATATAGCACTTCATACAGGAGTGCTCCCACTTCTAAGTGCTGTAAAAACAAAAAAAGGTGTTGTCCGTCAATTCAATGGTGCTCTGCTCTATCTATACCTCAGTAGGATGATGGTAGGGACGGTGTCCGGCGGGCCTTTCAACTATTTCTGTTGAAATGGGCTCTGTGGGGCCCCGAGCAGCTGCCCCGTGTTGTCTGTTTTATGACAGAGAGATGTAATTTGGGACATTAAACGTGTGCAGCGCACACAATACAGGCTACCCTTTGATGGCGGCCTCAAGCAGTCGCCTCCCTCTTATCACCTTGTTGCCTATTCACTCTGGTTTCCCGATATCAGCACCCTGATGTAAAAGAATGATTCATAGCTGATTCCGGAATGTTGGCCAAGGTGACAGCAGCTTGAACCTGCAGCTCCTGGTCCCCTCCCTGAAGCTATTTCAAGATTGATAATGAATTCAAAAACAAAAAAAAATCAAGAACCAGAAAATCCTACTTCCAAGAAACAGAAACAACTGATGGAGATGGAGGATGAAAATCCTAGCAGTCAGGACATCTATAAACTTCTGAAGCAAGTGTCCCTGGATATGGTTGAGGTGAAGACTACCTTGGCAGAACTGAACTCTAAGGTGTGTCATTTGGATGGCAGAGTGGAGGAGTTGGAAAGGAAATCACATTCAATGACCTCAGAGATGGCAGGGAGCTACAGGGTCTATAACAATTTGAAGAAGGACCTTCATGATGAAAAAGACCGGAGATTGGAAATGGACTTCAAATTGCGGGAGAGAAATATCAGACTGGTTGGAGTAGAGGAAGACCCTGGAGTTGTGATCCTGATTTCAGTAGTTACTGGGATCTTCAAAGATTGCTTTGGCCTGCAGTCGATTAAGGAGGAGGATATAGATCATATTTACAGGATTGGTAAGCAACCAGGGTCTAGGCCTAGACACATAATGGTGGTTTTTGTTCTGGACAGGAAGAAGGAAGGTCTGCTACTTGATGCTAGGTCTAAGGGATCTACCTTTTACAAAGGGAAACCTATTTTTGTGTTTCCAGATTACCCTAAAGAAGTCATGATGGCTAGGAAGAGCTTTAAGGGTGTGAAAGACCTGGCAAAATCCCTGAGGGTGAAGTCCTTTTTGAACAGATATAACTCATTGACTTTGGTGTTGCCAGAGGGAGAGAGAAAAACTTCTGACCCAAAGGAAGCTATATCCTGGCTTGAGGCACTTCAGGATAAATCTAGCACAATTGCTGATTGATTGACCATTGATACAGTTTATTGGCCTCCCCCTCTCTTTCTCGTGTTTTTTTTTATATAATTTTTTTTTTACATTGGATTTAATGTGAGAAAATGGCGCCGGATGTTGGATTCAGTTGCAGATTTGAATTCATCAGCATTCGATGCCGTAGTATAGCTTGTTGATACATGATGACGCTTCAATGGAAGGAAGTAAAGGACCTTCATTACCGACACGTTGACGCGTGACGCGTAGCGTTGCACTTCACTGCGCGTCACGTCACGTGTCGGTGTTACGGTCGGTGAAGGGTGGCGCTGCGTATGGACCGAGCAACGCGTTCTAGGGTTTCCAGCAGCTCTCCTACGAGTGGCTGTGATGCGGCTCGGGGATTGGAATCAGCTGTCCTCGGCTTGCTGGATTAACGTGGAAGGGTGGTTTCGAGGTACGTGTTGATGGAAGTAACAGTCATGGTGTGCTACGGGGCCTTGAAATATTTTAATTGCTGAACATATATTATTTGGCAAGGCTACCTGACGAAAATTACTGCATTTTATTTCCGGAATGGCTGTGTGTGCTGGAAGCAAGGCAGAAGTGAACAGCAATGGAACCAACACACGCGTACTAGTGTTGATTCAATATTAAAAGCACGTTTGAAATAAGAATCTGCATAGTTGTCTCCACCATTTTGTGCCTGCTGAGAAGCGTATGCCACTGGATACAGGTCAGGAGAAGGAAAAAGGCGTGAAGAGCCCCTCTTTTCATTTTCCCAGTTGTCTTCATCAGTTGATTCTGTGCAGTTAACTGTGACTTCACGACTTTAGGGTGAATACTGTTTGTCCATACTGTGCCTTTGCTCCCAGTCAGGGGGGTGATGCAATGGGCTGTTAGTGGCTGCATTTTTGCCATCATATTTTTAATAACTATATGATATATCAGCAGACATAAGGCAATGAGGGAGCATCTTCACATTTGGTATTGATGGGATGAAAAGTCCTCATGATTTCATGCTGGGTTTTTGATTCTGAGGCGCAGCCTCGTATTGTAATCACACTGAAACTGGCATTGGCATTGGTCAGTCCAAAGTAGTGAAATGAAATAGATTCATTTTGCGGTCTGACTAGCAACGTCCAAGACATTATTCAGGTACTGTGATTGGTGGCACACAATATGCGCTAAAGCAACAGGATGGCTATTTAACATGCTACAATTAAAATTGCTGATGCTAATGTGTGGATTTGGATTATGAATGATTCCGGATGCTTGCTGTGATATTTTCATAAAAACATTAGAGTCAAGATTGCCGCACAGCTGCTGGGGTCTTGTTTCAAATCTGTACATTGGCCCCATTTGTCACTGCTTTCTTGGAATGTCCCTGGAGTCGTGGAGTGGTCATTTTACTGCTCTGTAACTGCTTCTGAGTCCAAAGGAGAGTATGCATGTGACAAAGACATAATGTTGGGTGGCACCCTGTTTTTTCTCCTGAGTAGATTGCGGAGTTGAAGGAGATAGTAAGGGGTGATGGCCATTCCATTCGCTGTGCTTTGGTCCATGTATGCTCTTATGGCGGTTCTGCTTGTGATGTTACAGCAGGACTTAGATGGGAATGGGGAATAGCACCATGATTGTCAGTTATATATGTTTTGCTGCACTGTTATTGCTTTACTATTTTGCTATGTTGCTGTTTTCATATAATTATTTTTATTTTTTATTATTATTTTTTTTTTTAAGAGGGGGTAGGCATCTCTCTCCTCACGGGGCAGTGATGTTTGGATAGATGGTCTGACGGGTGTATTTATTCAGTTTTAGATATATTTGCTGTTTGCAATCATTTTCATCTGTTGCTTCAATGATTGGGATGCTTTTAAATGTGATTCAGGTTGTGTTTTGCTGTAAGGTTACTTATAGTCTATATGGGCTCATTTTAACTTTGGTGTATCTGGTTGGGAACGTGTATATATGATTGGGAGGGGTATCGGGGGTGGCTTGGGGTTTGTTAGTTCTTGTTGACGTTGGATTCATACTTCTGCAGGTGGGGGAGGGTTTTTGGTTTCTATAAGTACAGAATTTTTGATTTGGTTTTTTGTTATCTTCTTTTTTCCCTTGCAATACCGTCTGGGAGGGGTGACCAGTTGTCTGTTTCCTCATGGAATATAAATGGTCTAAACAATCCACTCAAAAGGCAAACAATTTTTAATTGTTTGAAGAATATGCACAGTGATGTTTATTTTCTTCAAGAGACCCATTTATTGCTGGATGAAGTTAACATGTTACGCAAAGGATGGATTGGGGATTTTTTTGTCTCGTGCTATTCATCCAGGAGTAGAGGGGTCGCTATTCTGATTCGGAAGAACTCCCCGGTTAAGGTCTTAAACTCTTGCTCTGATAAGGAGGGTAGGGTCATTGCACTCTTGGTGGAAGTTCAGGGAGTTCGAACTATTCTTTGCAATGTTTACGCTCCCTCAATGGATGATGGTTCATTCTTTGGAACAGTGGCTCAAAAATTACAGGATTTTGCTTGCCGGAATGTTATTCTGGGGGGAGATTTTAATTTGGTTATTGATAATGCCAAAGACCGAAGTGGATCCAGTGCTGCTTGCAGGCGGGATCCGACATTTTGTTCTTTTAACTCACTTATTTCTGAATTTGCCTTAGAAGACTGTTGGAGATTGCTACATGCTGATTTGAGAGAATACACGTTTTATTCTAGCTCTCATGGTTCATATTCTCGTATAGATATGTTTCTCACGGCAGGTTCAGCAACCTTGAATCTGGCAAGCTGTGAGATTCACTGTATTGCTGTCACTGACCATGCACCTGTGTTTATGAATATGGGCTTGCAGTTTGATACTTCCAGATCATTTTGCTGGAGAATGAACACCGCCATTCTTCAGGATGAGAAGATTGTGGAAAAGATCAGATCTGAGGCTGATCATTTTGTTGTGGAAAATAGGACTCATGGAATTGTTTGTTTGTTTGTTTGTTTTATTCACTTTTTATGCGCGCCAGACCCAGGGGTAGCAGGGCGCAGTGGCAAGAAAATGCAAAACTTACATGGTTACAACATAGCATAGCATACAGTATAAAGTACAATAAAAGGTCTTTAGAACACAAGTAATTACAAAAAGTACAATGTTCCAGAGAGGTCAATCAGAGTTGCAGATGTAAAGAATTAATGCGGGTAAATACAGTGGGAGGTAGATGACACAGGTCATCTAAGGTCAGTCGAAGTGAGAAGTTGAATGACATTTTGTCTGAAACGGGGGTAGGGCAAGTCCATTCTCAAATCTTGTGGCAGTGAGTTCCATGTTTTTGCAGCCTTTACCGGGAAGCTATTTCCACCGATCGTGGTGAGTCTAAAGTTCGGTATTGTCAAACAATTAGAATTGACAGCTCTAGTCGGTCTGAGAGATGTTCTCCTGTGGAATTTGTCAATCAGGTATCTGGGGGCGGAATTATTGAGGGCCTTGTGGGTCAGGGATAACATTTTGAGTTTTATTTTGTTGTCCGTGGTCAACCAATTGTGATGGCGTCTAGCGGCAGATATATGGGATCGTTTGTTTATGCCTAGTGCTGCTCTCAGGGCATTATTTTGTAATATTTGAAGTCTTTGAGTTATTGTTTTATTGGCTCCGGAGTATAGTGCGTTGCAATAATCAATTCTGGAGAGTATTAAGGCTCTAGCTAGGATTAAGCAGCTCTTATTGGAGAGGAATGGTTTACCGGCTCTTATCAGTTTGCACGTGTAGGCCGTGGCAGAAGCAAGGGATTTTAGCTGTTTATCAAGTGATAGGGTGGAATCAAGATAGAATCCCTGGGTTTTTACATCCTTGGACACTTGGAAGATATTCCCATGTATGTTGAATGAGGAGAATTCCTGGCCTAGTTTTTTGATATTAGCTTGGGTGCCCAGGATAATCAACTCTGTCTTATCATCATTCAGACAGAGGCCATGAGTGGCCATCCATGCCTGGATGATAAGATATACCTTGTTCACCAAATCCGTGTCCTTCACATGATCCCCAGAAAGCGGGAGGAGGATCTGTGTATCATCTGCATAGTTAGTGTAGGTGATACCGAGATGGTCCAGATCATCAAACAAGGGCATGGTGAAGATATTGTATAGAGTTGGGGAGACACAAGAGCCCTGGGGAACACCGCAAGAGATGGGGGTAGGATCTGCCGCTGCTGAGGGGGAGAAGACTCTCATTGTTCTTTCACTCAGGAATGACTCGATCCATCTAATGGCTTCCGGGGAGAAATGAGCGGCGGAATCCAGGTGGCTGCAGAGGACTTTATGATCCACCAAATCGAAGGCAGCTGAGAGGTCCAGGAGTAGCAGGAGTACTGTTCTCCCTTTGTCTCTCAGCTCGTCAATTTGGGATTTCAAATCAATGAGGGCAGTTTCCGTTCCATGTAAGGGACGGAAGCCCGATTGTCTCTCTCCTAAGAGGTTGTGTAGTTCTAAATGCTTTTGAATTTGGTTGTATGCGGCTTTGTCCAGAATCTTGAGAAGAAACAGTACTGTAGTAATAGGGTGGTAATTGGTGGGAATGAGGGGGTCTAATGTCTGCTTTTTGAGGAGGGGGAGCACCCAGGACTGTTTAAGGTTGGCAGGTATGGTGCCTGAGGCAAAGGAGGCGTTAATCAATTTGGTAATAAAGGGAGATAATTCTCTGGCAGCATCTTTTATTAATTGTGCAGGGCAGATGTCACCTGTACAATTTAGATTTTTAGTTTATCTCGAGTAGAGAGCATGATATTATTGAATGCTTGCACTAGGGTGCTAGGGTTTAGATTTGCTGATAGAGCGTTGAGGGTGGGTAGTATAGCTGGGATAACTTTCTCTGCAGTAATGCATTTTTTATTTCTGGTTAAACATGGTGGCGCTAGTGGAGGGGCCGTAGCGTTGGGTCTGGAGGTAGCTAAGTTAAAGGATACCAAAGAGTGGTCTGTCCAAGGTAAGGGCATTATGGACGAAATAGTTACTGAACAGTTACAGTCAGCTAACCAATCTAACGTTCTCCCCTTCAAGTGTGTAGGCTTGTCAACTCTTTGAGTTAGGCCTAGTGCGTGAATCATATTGGTTACCACTGTAGCATTAGTATCCGTGGTGTCATGGAAACCTGGTCTTGGGACAGTCTGGGAGGCATTTAAATGTACATTGCGGCGCTTGATTCTGGGTTTGTCCAGTAGCAGGAGGAGATGTTTGGAGAAGAAAAGTTTGGATTTGGAACAACGTATTAAGCAGTTTACAAAGGATTTGATAAATGACTCTGTGAACCTGGAGAAAAGGAGACCACTTAGGGAGCTGCAGAGGGAGCTGAATGGGACATTGAAGACAAGGTCTGAAAAGGACTTGTTCGAATTGAAATGTTCTTATTTTGAATATGGTGAAAAATGCGATCATTGGCTTGCCTATAGATTAAGACAGCAGCAATCGGAAAGATCTATCACTTCTATTAAAAGAGAGAATGGTCAGGTGACTTGTGATCCAAAACTGATTAATGAGACATTTAAGGAATACTATACGAAGCTGTATCAGAATGAGATGGGTGTCAATGGATTAAATGGTTCATTTTTGGAAGGGTTGGAGGTACCTAGAGTGAATGATTTGGAGAAATCCATGCTGGGAGAGACTATGACTGTGGATGAAATGAAATCTGCGATTGGGAAATTGAACTCGGGCAAGTCTCCTGGTCCAGATGGCCTGCCTGCTGAATTTTATAAAATCTTGCCTGATTCGGCGGTGGAACTTCTGCGAGATATGTTCCTGGAGTTTAGGGTGGGGGGTTTGCTTTCTGCTTCTACTAGTCATGCCATTATATCGGTTTTTCTTAAGAAGGATAAGGATGGTTGTTTCACTTCAAACTATCGTCCGATCAGTTTGATTAATACAGATAATAAGATTCTAGCAAAATTATTGGCCCTGCGTTTGCAGACTCTTCTTGTGAAGTTGGTGCAGACTGATCAGTCAGGCTTCGTTCACGGCCGGAGGACATCTAGTAATATTAGGAACTTATTGTTGTTGATGACACATGCTCAGGATATGGAGGATGATATTGCAGTGTTTTCTTTGGATGCGGAGAAAGCGTTTGATCGCGTTGATTGGAACTATCTTTTTTCAGTATTGCGTATTATGAATTTGGGAGAGGAGTTTATTTCATGGATTACCTTGCTTTATGCTTGTCCGACTGCCGCTGTCAGAACTAATGGGCAATTGTCAGACTCTTTTGTACTACAAAGGGGTACAAGACAGGGACGTCCTTTATCCCCTCTGATATTTGTTTTGGCCATGGAACCATTGGCGATTGCCTTGAGGTGTGACGTGGGGGATACAGGGTCTGAGTTTTCATGGTGCCGATCAAAAGTTGTGGTTTTATGCGGATGATCTGCTATTGTTATTACAGAATTTAACAGTGTCCCTTCCGGCCTTGCTGGATGTTTTGGATAGATTTCATGCAGTGGCTGGATTTAAGGTCAATTGGTCTAAATCTGAGGTGTTTTGCCGATTTCAGGATACTGTGACAAGAATTTGATTACTGGAATTGGGTTTCAGTGGTGTGACAGGAAACTGAAATACCTGGGTATATGGCTGACCCCACTGGTGGATGAGATGGTTGTGGTGAACATGAGTGAGGTATGTAATGATTTGAAAATGAGCATTTTGAGGTGGTCTTTGCTTCATTTGTCCCTTTGGGGCAAGGTGAACGCTATAAAAATGAATGCAGCTCCGAAGATAAATTACGTTCTAGGTATGCTTCCGATGAAAATTGGCCAACATTATTGGAAGAAAATTGATGGTTTGTTGCAGTCGTTTCTGTGGGATAATAAGCCGCCACGGCTAAAATTATGGAAACTTCAGTTGCCAGTGGAAAAAGGGGGTCTAGGGGTGCCGAACTTCAGGACATATCATTTAGCTTTTTCAAGTAATTTTATTGTACCTTTTTTGATGGATCTGCCTGATAAATGGGTAATTGCTGAGGCAAGTATGTTGGGCCCGCTCCCTCCAAGAGCAATTGGCACGGCAACAAACAAGTCATGTAAGAAATCGCCTTTTACAGTTTTTCTGAGAGAAACGTGGAGACAGGTACATGAATTGTTGGGATCGGTTGCTTCAAGGACCATTCATGCATCCATTTGGTTGAACCCGCTGATTTCTGTCGGGGGTAGGTCTTTATTCTGGCTGGATTGGTTTTTAGGTGGGGTTCTCTGGATTGATGATTTTCTGGTGGATGGTGAGTGGATAGGGGAGCGTGAGTTGCGCGCGAAGTTTCACATTGAGAATTTCAGATCTGACGACTTCAGGAAATTGAAAAGGTGTATAGGTGATGTGGCGCAGCAAGGAATTTCAATGTTAAATCTCTTTCTTAAAGAAAGGGAGCCAGGTGGTTGTTCGATTGCTAGCAGGATATATAATTGTATTGTGTCTGCTTATAAGGAAAATTCTGATTTGAGAGATGAATGGGGAAGGAGATTGGGGTGTGAGATTTCGCCCGAGATGTGGTTGGATATGTGTGCGAATATTAAAATGTGTGCTGTTGATCTGGTGGAACGGTCTAGACAGATTAAGATCCTCAATAGAGTGTTTTGGAGTCCGGAACGAATGTTTAAGAGGGGGTTGTTGGACTCAGATGAATGCTGGTGTTGTGGGAATGGACAGGGAAGTTTGGAACATCTGCTGTGGGAATGTGTGCGTGTGCGAGGATTTTGGCATGATGTTTGTTGTGCATGTCTGCGTGTTTTGAATCTGGATGTTGAATTGGATTTTGTGACAATGATTTTGGGAGGTGGAGAATTGCTAGAGGATCTCTCTGTGTCACGGAAAAAGTTTCTGCTCCGTGGTGCTAGTCTGGGCAAAAAGTTGGTTCTGAGGGGCTGGAAATCACGGAATGCGCCAGCTCTTGATGATTGGATTGAGGGGATGTCTGCCCTTGCATCCATGGAAAAAGTGGTTTTTAAGAGGCAAGTGAAGTTGAGACTGTACGGAAAGGTTTGGGATGACTTTCTGAATATTTACTAATTTATTGCTAGTTATGAATATATAATGTTCTGCTATTCTGTGTATTTTTGCTGTGTTAATTGTTCTGATTGATTACTTGTTTATCTATATGTGAAAGTTTGTAAATAAATAAATAAATTTAAAAAAAGAATGATGCATAGCTTTTCAGCAGACATTTAGGTTTCAGCTCACCACTGGCTGGCTCCTGTGATAATCTGCCGCTATTATTTTGACTTTATTATAATGTAAGCACCCAGTGGGTGCGTCAGTCTGGCTTTCACAGGTGTAAGGCAGTGTGGCGAGGGGACAAACATCACGTTGAAATGATCCACCATCAGCCCTGACACATCTTCAGCCGGCCCGGGATGAAGGGCTGAGTCAGGAAGGCCCTATTCTGTTCTGCCCTGCTGGTGCGCCGGCTGAAGAGACAACAAAATGGGGCCTGCGTAGGGGCCCTGGCTGTGGAGCTAGAATGAACACACACGACACACGTTGGCTCTGGCGTGCCCGTAACTGCCCGCACGTGCGGCAGGGCGGGCCTTTTATTAACTGGTGCCTTACATCACCGCGCTCGCGGGACGTAAGGCGTACACAACATTCCTTCTTTTTTCCAACAGAATACAATAACACATAACCTTGGTAACTATGTCGTCAACAAATTAGCTTACCTCTTCCGTCCACTCTAGTCCAGCACAGTTTTCTTGGCCTCCCCCCATTGTCACTTTACCACGTATAGTCTCTTAGCTTCTCCGGGGCCCTCAGTGCTATCCTTAACGCATAATGCCCTGGCCTTGGCCTTGGGCCAGTCCCCGGGCTGGTTCCCCAATTAGGCTCACCTTCATCATTTGGAGACGCCTCCTGCGGTACGTCGGGTGGTTCGTCTGACTCGTACCTTAGGGTCTCCTCTCCCTCGGGTTGCACGCTTGAGCCCTCCGGTGACCGGCTCTGCTTCCTACGAGGTCTGCTGGTCCTCATCAGTCCACATTTGTCAGAGCACCCTCTTGAACCACGAGGCGTTCTGGGTGATCAGTTGGTGACCTTGTGCTGCCATCACCATTGTCCCTTCCTTTCGGGTCATGGTCCATGGTAGATATACTGTGTTTCGAGCTTGGTCTTCGTGGGGTGTCGCACCACCAGCCCCTGGTCTCCGACTTGGTGTTCCGACTTCCGTGCATACCTCCTGATGCTCATGTGTTCATTTGCAGCCACTCTCCTTCGTTGAGTGTGATCACCATCATAGGCATCTATGCCCCTACTTGGGTGATGGGAAGTGATGAGTTTATCAATGTCCCATAAATGATGTCTGCCAGTGGTAGCCCTGTGGAGCTGTGAGGCGTCACCCGATATTTTCATAGGAATCGGTACAGATCCACTCTCCAGGGGCTGAAATGCACCCTGGATAAATGTAGCACCTTGTTGATGATTGGCATGAACCTTTCCACATCGCCGTTTGCTTGTGGACACCTCAGCGTTATGTGGTGGTATTGAATGTGCAGAATATCCAGGTACTTCTTGATCTCCGTAAAGTGGAAAGTCTTTCATAAAAGGAAGTATCACTAAGTTGACGCTCACATTCTGTGATGTAGTCCTGTCTGTTGAGTAAAACTATTGCACCTCCTTTATCTGCCTTTCTGATTATGATATCTTGGTTACATTTTAGAGTACGGATTGCTTCTCTCTCTCTTCTACTGGTATTCTGGAAGTTGTGTCTATCATTGTCTTTCTCAAGTTTTTCAAGGTCACTCATCACTCTCTTCTTGAATACTATGGATTCTGGAGTGTGGCAGTACAGCTCATGCGCACAGCTCATAGTGTCCTATTGCGTGAGCTACCCTAGCAACAGTAGCCACTTTGACACCGCACAGGACGAAGGAGCAGCTTCGCCTCCATGGAGTCCATATGATCCCTCAGGTAAACCGCGTACCACACGCACACTAGTGGCATACTTCTGTAACCAGAGGAGCCACATACTAGATCTGTGTATGAGGGGCTAGCTAGTACCTCTTCTTTCTGATACGATCTCGGCAATGTTACTAATACTATGCATATAATTATGTTAACAGGACGCAACGCTTGGTCCAGATCGCCACTATTTACACAGCAACCGATATTCGGTTTAAAGCCAAGATGCCCAATGTCTGAAGTAAGTCTCCACTGGAGGGATAATTATTTATCCTTCTCTTCGTACTAGACATATTAACCTACAGCACCTGCTGTTCTAATCTATAGTCAGCCATTGTTATACCCACGATTGAGAGGATGTTGAGTTTTGTCCTTGCGTATCTACAGGGACCTCATTGGGGACTGCGCCACTAAGAATGTAGGCAACACCCTAGAATCACTTTCCATCATTAAGAGACGGTAAGCTCCCAATTTAAGGGCCTTCCTTAAGCAATATTGATTATACATGCTTTTATTTGAGCAATTATAATACTTACATAGTGGTATTATGTCTTTTATGAATAGGTTTGACCTGGATTTATTCACTTGTACAATGAACAAGATACTGTGGCTTACATCATTTAAGATTGCCCACTAGGAATACCGCCAAGGACTCCACACTACTGCAACAGTTTCAACGTTTAAGTTCTGTTAAAACATCAGCAAGACTTTGGCTGTGGGTTTGTATGCCCCAGCCTCCACACTCCCCTGAAGAAGTTCCTATCATTAACTCTAAAGACTAGAGGAACGAAACATGTAGGGTTTTCTACAGATACTAATACCAAGTATTTGAACAAGGATTAGAATTCCTCCTGTGTACTGTAGAGATATTTAGACCAAGGCACAATGTTGAGAGACATTGAATAAGCAAGAGTCTCAAATGTGACAAATTTTGTGTGGTTCTTTTGCCAAAACGGAAATTGAAAGTTGAATTTACTTGAAAAAATTGATTATACTATATTTACATGTACACTTTGAGTTTGTTTTCGTATCCAGAAGAGAGATACGGTCCAATTGTATATTCTGCACTTTATTAGCTAGTTGGTGACGAGTAAATAGCACTTTATGTAGAAGCACTGGTCACTTTGTTAGTTTTTTATAATTGTTAGGTTTTATGTATGTTTTAAACTTTGTATATCACATATTAAAAGTCGTTTTTAACAGAGTCAATAATGAAGTTAGGTTGTATTTTCCAAAAACTTCGATGTGAAACTGGTTTTTGAATTGTCCTTTAGTGAGACTAATTCCTAAATATCCAGCAATTGGAATGTCAAACCACATTTAGGTACGGGAGCCTCTTTTTGTTCTTAGTTTTCTATAAAGATACGTCAATGTGTGGGAACCACACTCGGTGTTGGATCCTGGCTTTTGTACTTCCTATTCCTTGGTGGCCTTCGTGGGCCAACGCCATGATTCTGTCCTGCAGACTGTTTGGGATCACAATCCGGGCCCCTCTCAGGATTAACCCCTCGCTGGTGACCAGCAGGTCTTGTCGTATTGGGAACATGCCCACGAGGAAGTATCTGGCCGCGGGCGTGCAGTTGTGTACATTGCAGAGGAACGACATCCACTAGCATGATATTAAAGTGTTCTTGATCAGGTTGCAGCAGGGGTCGGTCTGGGTGGCCTCCACAATGTCCTTGATGCTGACTGCTTTGAGTTTCATAGTATGTACGATCTGGCATATGTGCTCTTCCGTTTCTTCTGCCTCATTCACTTCTCCTAGGGTGGCTGCCCTCAGGTGCCTGGATAGGAAGTCCGCTGGGTTGTCGGTGCCCGCTTGGTAGGCCAACTCAAACTCGTATTGTTGCAGGTGGAGCAACCACTTCCCTATTCTGGCAGGAGGGGTGTGACGATGATCCCCTGAATATTGGGATAAGGGGCTTGTGGTCTGTATAGGCCCTGAATTTCCGTCTGTAGAGATAGATGTGGAAATGGCGGCATCCCCACAACACTGCCATGGCCTCCTTCTCGATGTGTGAGTATCGTTGCTCCGTCAGTGCTAAGGCGCGGGATGCGTAGGTGATGGGCTATCTTTCCCCTGTTCGAGATACGTGAACAAGGATGGCCCCGAGGCCGTCAGGGCTGGCGTCGACATACAGTTCTGTTGTTAGTGGAGGGTCGTAGTAGGCCATTGTCGTCTCGGCTTAGAGGGATATTTTGATACGCTGAAACGCCTCCTGCCAGTCGGGGCTCCAGGCCCATTTGGTGTTCAATCTGGTGAGTTCTCTAAGTGGCTCGGACATCGTAGCCAAGTTGGGGATAAACCTCACGCAGTACGTTGCCATTCCCAAGAAGCTGCGTAGCTCCGTGGGTGTTGTTGGGGGGAGGCCTCCTTTATGTCTGCAACTTTTTGTGGGTCGGCCGACACTCCCGCGCTGTTAAACACGTATCCCAAGAATGTGATTTCGTCCTTCAGGAATTCGCACTTATCACTGTGAATGGTCAAACCGCCAGTCTCTAACCTGCTGAGCACCATCTCGAGGTGACGCATGTGTTCATGCCTGTCGCTGGCGTGGATGAGGATGTCATCACTAACGTTCAGCTATCCGTGGATGCCCTGTATTACCTCCTGAATGGCCTGCAGGAAAACCTCTGCCGCTGAGGAGATGCTGAAACGTAGTCTTTTGTATCGTCGTAGGCCCAGGTGCGTGGAGGAAGTAGTAATGTACCTTGAGTCACAATGTAGTTTTAGTTGATGGTACCCAGCGTTGAGGTCAATTTTCGAGAACACTTTCGACCCTGTAAGGTCCGTAATGATTTCATCCAGTGTGGGGGTGATGTGTCGTTCACGCTTGATTGCCCCATTGGTAAGGCGCATGTCGATGCAGATTCTCACTTTCCCCAGCTGCTTCGGCTTCTTTGTCACCACCATGGGAGACACCCAAGGCGTCGGTCCTGTTACCTCTTTAATGATTCCTGCTTTTTCAAGTTCTCGCAGTTCTTTTTCCACCAGGTCCCTCATGTGGAATGGGGTTCTTCTGTGGCGTGCTACTCGGGGCTGTACTGACTGGTCGATGTGGAGCTTTATATGTTTTCCTTTTAGGCATCCTATGCCCTTGAGGATGCCGGGTACTTCCCCAGGAGACTGGTGATGTCCATTGAGTCTGCTACATCGCAGATGAAATGGATTAGTCCCAGGTCATTCCGCTGCATCGCCACTGAGTAGGCATTCGATACCTGCATTGACGATGTATACCTTTGACTAGAGGATTCGATCGCCCCTGCTTAGTGTTGTTCTGAAACGTCCCTCCACTGGTAGTGGGGTTTTGCATCCGTAGGCAAATAATAGTGTGTCAGTTGGCTTTAGGCCAGGACGGGGACATAGCTTTTGGAACATTGTCACCGTCTTGACGTTTACTGATGCTCCAGTGTCGATTGTCATTTGCGTCTCCTGGCCTTGCATGGACACTAGGCATTTGCGTCTTCTTTGTATCTTCGCCGACTCTACACCTCTGTGGGCAATTGCCGAGACCAGGCATACTTTCCTCCCCTTTTCTCGTCTGTCCACTTTCTGTATTTTTCACTGGGTCACCATCTTCATCACTGGATTCGTCGGTTGACGAGTTGGCAGTTTCTACGCAGCTGGTGTTGGCTTGTTTCTTCTTTTTGGGGCTGTTTCTGTCCTGTTCAGAGCCATTGTCGTCCCACCGTGAGGTCGAGGGGATGGTGCTCTAGGTGTCAGTGACGCTGCAATCCTTGACGGCGTGCTGGGTCTGGGTGTGGACAGGCCAGTCCCCATGTTGTTGCGGTGCTGGACTTACCACCGTTGTTGTGTGGGTTTGATGGATCACTCCTCACCTTTGTGTCGATGTGGCCTTCAGGTATCCAACAGCTCTGCTCCATTGCTGTCTGCGGTGCAGTGGCACTTCCTGTGACACCTGGCTAGAAGATGGGTCTGCAGGCAAACCGAATATTTTCATTTACCTCCTCATTCTGTATTATTCTGTTTTTTTCCAAGAGTTGTGTTCTTGCAGGAGGAGAAGGCAGAGATGCAGGAGAATTTTCTTTTTTTATTGTTTTTTTTTTTGGGTGAGGGATGGGTCCTCCACCGTGTCTCCAAAGATTCGCCTGTGCCGAGGGCTCGTGGGCGAGTTACAGCTGTTTTTGTCTTGTTTGCATAAGTACGTCCCTCGTCGCCAGTGTTCTGTTCTGCCCTGGAGGTGCGCTGGCTGAAGGGAGAACGAAATGGGTCCTGCGTAGGGGCTCTGGCTGTGGAGCTAGAAGGAACACACACAACACGCGTTGGCTCTGGCAGCTGCAGGTGCGGCGGGCGGGCCATTTATTAACTGGTGCCTTACGTCACCGCGCTCACGGGTCGTATGGCGTACACAACAGGCCCCATGTCAGATGCGACCCCATGAGCTATCCACAAAAATGGCAGAGGAGCACTTTCAAAGTGTCATGTAACATAACATCACACAAGGCAATGTGCCAATGCATCACCGGTGGACATATCATAACTGCCCTCTGTAAAGCAAAGGTCCACACAGTCCATCTTTGCTTTCTACCAGAAGAGTATACCAATCAAGGATGTTTTTGCCAATCAGCACATTAGATCTGCTACATCATCATAAAAATATACCATTTTTATTTAGCGCACGTTGCCGGAAAGAAAGACCTCCTGCCCAGAATACTGCAGAATGGGACCTTTTGTGGCTTAATAAATGGCATTGTGTTTTTTCAGTACATTTTTACATTGAACTGAGGATGTGAAGGAGTGCTGCTATGCTGGCGAGAGCCAGGATGCAACACCAACAGCAATGGGAAACTTAACTAATATCCTCAGAGTTACATATACGTTTGGAAACAACATCTGCTACTTTGAATGGTTAAAATGAGAGGTCACTATTTTTATATATCGAAAAAACGTGTCTATTACACCTTGAGTGGGGCTTTTTTGGAGTAGTGTAGACTGCCAACTGAAACACTTCTAGCAGTACCTAATTTTGGCAGGTAAGGCAGACTGAGATTAACTGATTTGCCTAGGATCATGCACTTCGGCTAAGCGGTGAAGCCGGAATTTTAAATTAATGTTTGGGTTTGAAGACCAAAAATCTGTTTTATGCAGAAGACGTTGTGTCCAAGTCACATGACAAACATATATGACAATTCTGACAAATCTGACGTTGTCTCGGGAGGATAGCTCAATGGCAACGTCCTCCCCTTGGAAGCAAGACGATACGGAGCAAAACAGGTTCGATCCACGGGTCAGTGCTTAGAAACCTCTGGGTATTAAGCGCGTTATAAATAACCTATCATATCAGTTTATCAATCATTGTCGAACCATGTTGATGAAAAAGTGTGTGGGGTCATTTTGTTTTGAATCCTAAGTGGCATGAATGAGACCCCTTCTGTTGGCACTATTTTGCCAAGGGACCCCTTGTTTGCAATTGTGTAATTGTGTCCACCAAATAGTGCAGAAGTAAATAGTAAAACACTGGTGAAATCTCCTTTACTTTTCACTTTTCCACTCAGGGAGTCACTTTGCAAAAAAATATAATGACATGCAGGGGACCCCGAACGCGTACCTTTGCGTGTTGCTGGTCCCATGCATTCAATTTGAAACACTCCAAAAGTGCAGTGTAAAGGTAAAAAGTATATGAAGAAAAATCTCCATTACGCTTCACTTTTACTCTCTGCTTTGGGAGAAATAAAACACTTCCTGCAAATATGCTTCGCAGGTGGCATTTTATAATGGATTCCAATGGAATGGACTTGCTCATTAGCAGGTCCTAATAAGAGGCATATTCCATTGCAATACTTTGGTTTTACACCTGCATGAAAATCTCATACAGGGGTACAATCAAACAGTCTCCCGAGACGAGACAGACGAGGAGAGTCAAGCGCAGCCCTACCACGCCTCAGAACAGCAGCAAAATGCACTGGAGCCGAAAAGCATTGTACACTTTACTTTTATGCTCCAGCACGTTGTGAAATGACTGCCTCTGTGTCTACAAAAGTGTAAAGGCTTTCCCCAATTAAAGATTGTAGGAGCCATCTACAATGGACTCCTCTGGAATCTGCCTGCTTTTACCAGGTGTAAAAAGAAAAAGTGGACTGCAGTGTGATGCTGGAAATGGATCGGAGGGACAGGGCCTCCGTATCCTTGTCCTTTACTGAGTTTTTATCGTGTGTTCTGTCGTTTTTTCCGCGCAGGAGTTCATGTGGGACTCCTGGCGGTGCAGTGCTCTCTCTTTTGGTTTGGTGAAAAGACAAATGGGATACCCTTATGGCACCCAGGGGTGGGGGTACAACCCTGTGCCCCTAGTGTATGTTTTTTTTGGGCAACTGTGGGTGGCCCGCAGAGCAGGGTATGGGCTGGTGGCAGCTCCATGCTGAATTTGACAGGTGCTCTGAGTATCCTCCATTTTGGGATGCCCAGGCCCTGCCACTGGAATCAGTTGATTCCTGATGGAAAACAAGATGGCCCCTGTGGCCTCTTGCTTTCTATTGCCTGTTACCTTGTTTCCCAAAGTCCTGGGAAGCCCTGACTCTGTCCCTTCCCCCTGACTGGCTGTTGGGTGGAAGTTCCATATATGGTGTTGTTGTGAAGTCCAGTCCAGACTGGCTGGAGCCTTCCCAGTGACTGTATGTTGTGGGTACACCCTGTGGGTGGGACCTGGGTGAATGGAGTGTGACCAATATGCACTTCTTGTTGTGGCTGTCTGGTTTCTGGTATGAGAGACAAAGACTGAGACAGCCCTGCCTGAAACGGGCCTGAATGCAGTGTGTAGTGTTGAATGGCTGGGTTCTTGTCCCAATCCACATTCCTTGTTGTGAGTGTCTGAGAGGGAGGAGGATGGCCTGAATGCACTGCGTGGCTGATTGGCTTATTGACTGCATGAATGCCCTTCTGTATGATTGGCTGCTGAGAGTGACCCAGCAGTGTGGATGAGAGACAGGATAGTATATCTGGGGACCTCTCACCACTGGAAATTGTTCAGAAGCTGTGTCTATACTTGAAGAGTAACTGGAACTGCTGATCCTCGACGCCCAGCTGGAAGAAGAAGACTTGCTGTTGCATTTGCTTCGACCTGATCTGAAAGCTGCCGAATTCGTCGAAGACTGATCCGAGAGAGGACCTGGTAAGGCACCCTCTTCCCGTGCTCCGAGGGACCATCGAGCACCGCTAACCTTCGCCAAAGCTCCCTGGAAGTCAGACCCTCGAAAAGCTGCCGAACCGAGACGGGACTGCCGAGGAGAACGAAGCAAAGCACCCGGATTTCGCCGCTGTCGAAGTCTATTGCCGTTGACCAGGGTTCGCAGGTTTGTGTAACCGCTGGAGGCCCGTCGAAGTTGTGTTGCCCAGCCGTGGGGACCATTTGACGCCGTGCCGCCGCCGACGACGACCGGAGAAGCCCGCTCCTTTTTCTAAGAACATTTGAATCAAAGGACTCCCTTGTCCGCAACGTCGACCGCTTTGTCCCGCTGGAGAAAGTCGAGGACGACCAACGCCCCGAGGAGACTCCGCCAGTGGGTTTCCCACCACCTAAAGGCCACAAAGACTTCAACGACTCAACGCCCTTGTTGGGCCACAGTTCTTCTGAAACTCTTTGCGGTCCTGAACAATCCATCGCCGAGGTGCCCCGCACACCTCATCCTCGCAGGACGTCGCTGATGAGCACCACCCGGATCGACGTCATGGTCTTGGCACCCTTGAACTTCTCATCGATGCCGTTGACGCCAAGTTCACCATCTTTGACGCCTCTCGACGATCCGTGGCTCCTGCTTTAAAGGGAGTCACTCAGGAAGGATCCTTCGACGCGTCTTCGAAGAACTCTACTCCACCAGGTACATTGGGTGGTAAAACATTATAGGAGGAAATAAGACTATTGAACCATATATGGACTGGGCTTGTGCTATATATCTTTATTTTACAGGTTACCCAGGTGGGGGGATCTCCACACAGAACTGTGTCTATCGGTAGTGGCCAATATTCTGCCTATTGTTTCAACCATCTTGCTTTCCATCCTATCTCTATTGCTGGTTTCCTCGTTATTGATCTGTGTGACATTTTAACCGTACAGTTGATGCACTTTAATGAGATTTGATAACATTGGTGGTACCACTTTAGGATTGTATATATTTATCATTGTTGATTTCCGAGTACAAAGTGCGTTATTGTGATCATGTACATACCTTTGAATATTAATTATATAAAGACTGTGTTTTCAGTAATACAGTGTATGGACATTCCTTTGTGGGGGTTCGGGGACTACACTGTACTTAAGAACCAGCCCGCATGACCTCCTGAGAAGCTAGGCCTTGATTGCTCGTCCAATGCTACCACAATAGAGAATCTTGGCTGGGGTCCTCTGTGCCTCCCCTGTACCATATAGAGAGCGGAAGTACAGGCACCCCCCACCAGTATCTTTACACACAGGAATCCACAGGTTTTCCACAAGTATAAAAATACATGCGTGTGAAAAACCAAGCAAATTTGTCAGGTGGATCCAGAGAAGCAAGGAAACGTTTTGAGTCTGCTCTGCTCCCCAACTTCGCCTGCCAAATCATACAAAATAGTGTGTGGTGTAAAACGTGGCGTTAAGCGCTTTCATAGTCACGTGATTGGGCCCAGATTTTCCCCATCCTGAATGGAAGCATACAAATCCCAGCAGACACATTTAATAAAAGCCTACAGAAATCTCCTAAAGACCAAAGTGAATTAAAGTGCATGAATGGGTCATTGTTCAACGGCTCTTGCAGCGTGTTCTGCCCCCTCCACACTGTCCAATCACCCAGCAATTATGGCTTACTAAACCCTTGTAGAAGGTCACTGCCATGTAGCTGTTAACATCACTGATCACATCTCATTGTGAGTGGGGTGCTAGCTGAGACTGTTAAGATAAGATCTCAGAGGGAGGCCCTGTGCAATGTGAGAGAGGCACAGCAGGGGGCCCCGTGGCACGTGTCCCTCGTTCCACTGCTAAATCCGCCTGTGCTCTGGCCCCATGTTAGGGGGTTGCGCGTCACCCTTGAGCTATCTACACGCTAATGCTTCCACTACTGGCCCAGTCTGCTTCACAGGAAGAAGATGGAAAGTGCTGAATACCAATTCCTGCCTTCGAAACTGGACCAAAAATAAGCATGATTCGGGGCAAATTACTGTTCTCTCCAAAGCCCAAATTGAAAAAGTGTGGTATATAATGTCCCTCCCCCACTCGGGTCTCTGTAATCCTGTTTCACCATACCCCACAAACATGGTGGGGCTGCCAGTGTTGGCAGTCTTATGACACAGCAGCAATATAAACATTCCATTTAGGAAATGTTTACAGCGCACACCTTACAGGCTACCTTTGCAGGCCACCACCTGTTATTCTTCTCAGTATTCAGCAGGGTTCTTCCCACCTCGTTGGTATTTTTCCTCAGTTTCCTCTACATGGTTAAAATGCGCTTCACAGCACACAGGTGACTGGTGCCTTTGCTCCACCTTCAGGCCGTCACCTCCTTTTAGCTTTTCAATGTCCAGCAGGGTTCTTTTTACCTCGTTGCCTTTTTACTGCGGTTTCATCTATATAAGCACCTTGATGACAAAGAGGCTGTCCTACTTTGAGAATCTGCACCCCCCAGACCGGCTGCTTTCTTTTAGCGCCATTGTAATTTAGGCACCCCATGGTTGCCTCGCACTTTCTTTCCCAGTTGTAGCAAAGGAGGTACCAAATATATTGAAATGGGCCCCCACGAGCCCTGACATATCTTCAGCCGGCCTTGTTAACCAGAACCAATGAACCCCAACTTCAAAACGTGCACACCCCTGACTACATCATAACCAAATGACGCTTTCACTCCTAGCCAACCCATCTTGTTTGCCAATCAGTTGGCTCAAGCCAACTCGTGTTTGGCTCCCTGCTACAATAAACACTGGTCACGTGAGCATCTCGACCTGACCAGCCTTGGGAAATCAATCGGTGAGTGTTGTTTGATCTGATAGGATGAACTGATTATTAACTAGGCAGGCTGTGGTGTCTGTTGTAACCTGGGGAAAAGAGGGCCACAGGCCCAGAGGGAGATGGGAAGTTCCCCAAGATAAAGAGTCTGCCCGTCAGCTGTGCATGCGGACAAAGTCCAGGTCGCCTGTGGCATGTGTTCTTGGCAAAGCCCTTGATACTGTGTGGGCGTGTATGTTATTAACTTATCTGCCTCTCATGAGAAGAGGATTAAAAGCTTAACATATCCTGTGGGGTTTACTAGAGACAAGCATCCCTTTGCAGAGGAGACGCCACGGCCAGGATCAGGGCTGGCCCTAGGATTTGTGGGGCAAGTGCGGCACATTAAGTGCAGGGCCCCTTAATTTGCATGAAGTGACATCACAGGAAGTGACATCACCGGATAATGACCACTACGTATGTAGGCAGCAGCGAATAAATGCATGTGTATTTGTATATATATATAAATATATATCACCCATTGTCAAGTTTCAATAATGTAAATGGGGCTGCTAGTAACTTCTATTTGTTTTCCCCATTCAGGGATTACGGGATTGGTGGGTGAATGCCTACCTGGGTTGCCCACATTGCCAACAGCATGTTATCCTGAAGTGTTGGAAGGGGGACAAGCCTGCACTGTTGGTTGGAGCTGATGATCACCCCAGCATGTGCTGGGGCTAGTTGGGGTGCTGTCACAGTCTATTTGTATTCTATTATATTCTGGTGAAGCTTCAATGTTACAAGCAGTTAACTCTTCTTCATATCTGAAACCGCACACTTAAGGACTGCTGTGAAAATGGGATGCCTACTGTCCCCCCTACCCTTCCAATCACTCCCGTGGCATGCAAGTACTAACCGCACATCCCATATTCAATTGCCTAAACATGTATGCATATGAAAACTGCATTACATTCCACATCTTGTAGACATTTGGTGTTCTTAAAGCATTCTATTCTTATGGGAGTCTGCATTCGGATTTAAAAAATACTCAGAAAGGAACATGTGCTGGAGGCAGGCATATATTTTAGGCATATAACTGTTGCTTTGCATGTGCTTTCAAAATTAAAATGCCCCTTTGCAGACACGTTAAGAACCCGTTGTCCAAAACAATGGTCTCTTAAATAGGCCACTGCCCGCTTTAAACACACTGCTTTAAGAAAAAGTGATCAGCAGTGCTGACAAGGCCAGCAGCGCCTATTTGGGTGCCGGGAGGGGGGTATGTGTATCTCAAGAGTTACAGCAGGAGGTTGAGATGTGACATTGCCTCACAGGACAAACAATAAGGGATCGCTGCCTCGAGGTAGAACAGCCGCATTTGAAAAAGATATTCCACAACACCGGCAAGCTTCCCCATCATGCATGCTGAAGCGTGGGCCACCCGTGTGCACTGTACCAAGTTTAGCTACTCTGAGCACCCTGTCCCCGCTGCAGCCTGCAAAAAGACGGAGTCAACAGAACCCTCTGTGTGGGGCCCTAGCAGGCACACACAAGTGCAGCTGCACACACCTGGCAAGGATGTCGCCCCACTCTTGGTGCCAGTCCATATATAGCATGCAGACACACACATAATTTGACTCCTAGGCAGGCAAAGACAGACACTACAACTTGATCTGGACTTGAAATACCCACAGTCATCCTGTGGTTGTTAATGTTCAGGGTTAAATCAATTGGGCCAGAGCTCCCCAAGTTTCCGGCCATCCAAAGCATCGCATAGGGGGGTTAAATATTTCTGCATCAAATCTCACCGTTCCTGTTGCTGAATGCATCCAGGGACCTCCCCTGGGCCTATCTCTGGCACACTGTTCATTGCTTAGTAACACTATTGGGGTTGCTCCACAGGTCAAACCATTGGGTGGGGGGTTTGGCCAAATATAACCCTACAGACCTCCGTAATGTAAAGGCAGGGGCGCAAGGAAACCTACATTTCGGGAGGTGGAGGCGGGGGGCTAAGTGGTGATGGGAGGAGCCACTTCAGAAAATAGGTGGGGCAAACTTGGAGGCTCTGCCCCCACTGTTCTACCTCCCCACCCCACATGGTCTGGTGTGGGGACCAACTATTAAATAGTCCATTTTAAAGCGCAATATGCAGAGAGGTGATGGAAGTCTTTCTTAAAAGTAGCAGCTTTAAAGTTTTACTGCGTTTGTTCAGGTACGTTTTTCTGCACAAACACAGTAAAACTTTAAAACCGTCAATTTCGAGAAAGGCTTCCCTCACCCTCTGCCTAACAAAATGCAAGTGCGCACATCCAGGGCTGCACCTAGGCTAAAATTTGTGTGGGGTCTAACCCTTCACATGTTGGGAAAGGCGCTAACTTCATAGGCGGTGGGAGAGGGGCAAACTTACTTGTGTAGGTGCATCTAACTTCATTACACATTGTAATGAGACTATTCTAGTGCAGCTGTCTCCTGTCCCCCAAACCTTCCAATCACTCCCCTGGCATGTAAGTACTAATCCCACATCACGATTTCAATTGCCTAAAAATATATGCATATGAATGCATGGGCTATCAATGAAATGCTTTATGTAACTCAGGTTTCCACAAAGCACTTCAAGGGATCAGACCTCGGGTTCTCTGCATTTTATAACATATCCCCAAACCCATTGAAGAAGAACGTCACTCAAGACGTGGGTGCTTCTGACCTGCAGCCGCCTGTCAGCACCGTTACTCCTGATGCACGTCACAGTGCCTTTAAATTCCATACAAAGCTTACATTAGATTGTAAAACCACACCTTATAGGAATAAAAACAGTTTGCAAATGAGGAGGCAAGTTCAAGTAGAGTCGGCGCTGCATCCTGTGCCAAGAAAGTTGTTTATTCCTGTTAAAAGCCGTGTAGTCAGAACAGTGGTGGAAGTGGGAAAAATGAACTAGTGGTACTCTGCATCTGAAAAGTAGGGAGTGGGATGGTGGGAGATGGGGAGGGCAAGACTGTGCTGGATGGGGTTTGACCTTTGGTTTGCCATCTACAATGTCAATTGTTGCTTCGTGGCAAGACCAGACATTACCTGGAATAATAAACAAGCACTGGCAAAGCCACCAGTTTGGGCTTTTGTCCCAGTATGGGATAGGCACTAATATAATGGTATTACCTTGCGATAAGATGGCAACGGCTGAAAATTTGAGTGATTACCTGGCCATATGATGGCATTATCTAGCAAATGCCTTTGTAATACCTCAACCCAAAACGGTTGGCTTTGTGATTGCTTGTTTTTAAAAGGGTTCAGTGCATGGAAAAGATCTAAATCAAGTGGCTGAAGGTACACTTGGTTGAGGATTTTTCTATTGCACCTGAAGCCATTTACAACTGCAATCAAGCCATTAACTCTCAGCAGACTGCTTAGAAATAACCTTGGAAGGCTAATGGTTGATGTTAAAGCTTGATAAAGCCAGCTCAAAGAGATCCCATGAGGATGTGTTTTGGGAGGGGGCATGTAGTGGGTAGGATTGGTCATAGGAATTAGCATGGCCATGGGCAGTCAGTGGCCTAGTAAATAACAAAACGCCCTCAAGCTGTGCGTCCCTCCTCACAAGTCATGTCCCTCCTAATTGTACTCCAGTTCAATATTTTCAGTTTACAGCCAAAATTAAAAATACAATGAAGTAAAACTAAGGTAAAAGTGAGCCTCTCTGATCAGTTGGCCCTCTGGTCCTTGGCTGCTCTGGTGAACTCTTCTCTGGTCCTTAGCCTCCTTGCGAGTTGGACCTTTGGGCCATCCCTTCTTTGGTCTTTGGCTCTCTGGTGAGTCAGTGGCAAAAACAAGAAGCAAAACGCTTCAATTTTCTGTCAATCACACAAAAAAGTACCTTAGCTACTGAAACGCACAAAACCACTGCTCCACACAGCTGACAAAATAGCTAAAACGTTCACCGTACAGAGCCATATATTTTAAGATGAGCACACCATCAATGTTGTAACAAAGCAATCTTGACCTGCTCTCTCTGCTACTGCATTAGCCCCCTACCCTATTTCTTGCAGATCCTGACCCTCCGACAAAGTGTGAAAATGGGTTTATGGTCTATCCATCGAAACCTTTGCATTGAGGGACATTTCCATTTAATTTTTTGCAATGAAAACATTTGCATCGAATGCATTTTTTTAAATGGGGGAGTCCCCCCAAACCACCTTTTTTTACCCTTTAAAACCCACCAAACAAAATTAACCCATCACCCCTCAAAAACAAGCATTCAATGCATATGTTTTCGTTGCAAACCCCTCGATGCAAATGCATTCGATGGATATACTAGATACCCTGAAAATTACAGGTGGTGTGCAATGAAGGACTCAATGTCATAGCATAACAGGACATAGCAGAGTGCGGGTTAGTACTCTGGATGGCCCAAACAACTTCAGTGGCTGGGAGCAACAGGGGAGAAAATGTAATGTTTGTTAAACCACAGTTAATCCGCTATGCTAGAATCTCTGGTGCACTGACTGGCTGGTGAGACTATGTCTATCTGTCAAATCAAGTGATATAAGACTGGGGGAGGGCCAGTGCAGCAATAATGCAATTCTGTGACAGTATTGGAGCCACTAGCAGAGGAGCACCAGGGTACTCCAATGTGTCCCTACACATAGTAAAACTGTCCGATTGTAAGGGTGTGAACGTAATCACTTATAAGCACTCCAATGTTTGCAGTTGAAGTCAGGGTGAGATTACATTATTTGCCCGGGATCCAACACTTAGGCTAAACAGCGAAGCAGGGATTTTAACTCACTCTGCAATTTAGGCACAGCCACCTTCTTCCACGCTTTTTTTGAAACAAATATTTAAGTTTTGGGTGTCAAGGCATACAATAATACTGTCATATAGAGTTTACTTTCAAAATACATAAATTGCATAGTAAAGCATCATGACAACATGTAAATCCTTATAGCAGCATGTGGGGCCAAAATAACATCAGTGTACCTTTATTTTCCACGTCCTGAATGGAAAACTATCAGATGCAAAAGGCAAACTATCTATTTACCCACTCAATATTCAGCGCTTTAAGACACACAATAAAATAAGCTGCTTAATAAACTCACTTAGGTATGGTATGGTTTTAAGAACATTCAAATAAGGACATCAAAGCAAACTTTACCTTTTAGCATATCAAGCTATTAGACATTATGTGCATTAACAAATATTCCAAAGGGTGCTTTATTGTGTTGCTCGCTTTAGCTGTTACAGATTTGCAAGGTGACTGGTGGTCTTTCAGTTGGAAATTCACCATCATGCATAAGAAGGGCCAGAGGCGTAGACAGTGTAGGGCCTGAGGGGGCAAGGCCCACCCGAAATCTGTCAACACCGACTAAGCAGCAATGTGTGGGCATTATTGTTATGTCATATTATGTTATGTTAATGGGCACAACATAACAGATGTTAATGTCACAGCGGTGGGCCCAACTACATTAGCTTCACGCCCCACTTGTTAGATGATCCTGGCTACGCCTCTGAGAAAGGCTATGCTGCTGATGACGACACTGGCTCGGGGGTGTAGGGGGGGGGGCTGTGACTGTGGGAAACGGGCAGTGCTTGATCATCCGAGCCGGGCAGATTGTAGATTTGCCTCGGACCATGTTCCTGATCCTTTGAACTGTTAAAGGCTCAGCAGAGAAGCCCCGCCCCTCAGCTCACATTTGGAGGAGGCTGGAGCCCGATTAGCTCAATGACGTTGCATGTCTGTGTAACGGCGTGTTAGCTACCTGACCTCTCAGTTCTGGTTGCTCAATGTGTCTTACCCTGTTAAGTGGTCCAAAAAGGGTTTACCGACTCCGGAGAAGTTGGTGTCACCAGGTGCCTCAACTGAATCCACCGCAGACATGCATCCATTAATCCGCTGGCAGAGCAGCACCACGGCAATTGTCGATAAAACCATTACTATGCAATCCTAGAGATTGGTAGACAATTATATACATATCCCTTATTTCTAATTCTCTAAGGACGTTTGTTCATTGGGGATTGGGCATGAGCACATTTTGAAAGAATACAGTAGGGTATCATTGGGTAGTTATTCCACATTTTGTTAATGTCCCTTTGTTCCGAATGACAAGTATAACTTTGCCATTATGGCAAACAATTTATACTGCAAGGCGCTATTAAAAAGTGATTCTGTATAATGCTCGGACGAGTCAGTTTACATTGCAAGCACAATTAAATAATGTCCTTGTTTTATTAGCTTTGTTTGCCAACAATACATATTCCTTTTGCTAAAGCCAAATGTGAAATTTCCATTGGTCCTGGATCTGAAGAATCAGAATCCGTTTGTGGTCTCGAAGAAATTCAAATGGAGACATTACAAAAGATAATTCCGATGATTAGAGACGCTGATTTTTTTTTTATAGCAACAATAGATGCAGGGTGTGCATTAACGTGTTCCTATACACAGGAGACACCAGAAATTCCTGAGATTTCCTGTGGTTGGGTGTTATTGGCAATTCGGGGTGCTCTCATTTGGGCTAAGGTTGAGTCCAGTGGTGGCAGGACTTCACACAAAGATAATCCATGTGTTGCCATACCTAGACCTCTGGATGGTCAGAGCTACCAAGAAGGAGCGTGTGATGCCTCACTTGTAAGAGACATGCAGGTTACTGTTACACATTTCGGCCGTTGGTCTCTTTGGTCTCGTAAACGCTTGTGCGGTATGCTTTGGAATGGTACTTCCAAGATGGATGCTCATTACAATATCCGGGCGTAGTGCAGCGGTCCAGTCTCTGCACGTCCTCCAGAGACGCTGAAGATCGCTCACGTGATCCTTTATCTGGAACTGAAGCCGAAAGCTCTTCGCGTCGCTTCTGTTGTTACAGACGCTCCGTGAGTTCGCCTCTAGGTTTTCTCTTACCTTGCTATCCCTTCAAGACCAAATTTTCCCTTGATTACTAACCTTGTTTTTTCCACTCCTCCCAGATCACCTCAGCGGGCTCTCCCTTCTGTTCAATTTCCTCGAGCTTTTAGACCCGCCGTTTTAGTACTTTCTTCCTTTCCCAATTCGAGATCGCCATTCCAGGCTTTGCCTTCCCCTTGGCAACCTCTAAGAGTAAGTGCTTCTATAGATCGAGAATCATTGCTTCCTTCCTGCTCGCTGTACTTACCCTTCTATCCTTTGTAGAGATCCAGTCTTCCGTCAGCCTCACTTCCGTGCCACAAGTCAGGTCCTCAAATTCCTTACTCCGGCCGTTGCTGGTGAGAGAATCTCTCTTCCTCCTCTCTATACACTATTCTGACTTCCTCCATTTTTAGAAGTTCCTCTCCCATCTCCTGTATTTCTTTGTGCATTCAGAAGAAGCCTTCCCATCTAGCATCCATCGCAAGTGGTCGGAGACACCTCAGCTTCGCAGACACCCAGTCCGCCGGTTCCCAGATTCGGCCAGGGTTTTCTTCCCTAGAGGGTTTCCCTGGCAGTCGTGTCCTTTCCCCCTGTTTATTTCATTCTGGGCCGGGAAGGACAGGGCAGTCTAGGGGGGCTTTCATCTTCAGCATTTGGCTCTTCCATGTTGGATTCTCCTGTCTGCCAAGGTGAGATCGTAATAACTTTTGTCATTCAGAACAAGTTGGTAAAAATAACAGTAACAGTTACGACATCTCTAGGTCTTCTGACGAACCATCAGAAACCACAATTGGAGCCATTTGAGGACCTGCAATTCACCAGGGGCAGATGCTGGACAGAAGTACAAGTAGGCCCTTCTCCCCGTGGATAGGTCAAGGGGGTTGCACAATCTTCTGGAGGAACTGGTGCAGGAAGAACACGCTAGGTAAGTGGTCCAGCTGCAGGGCCATGCAGCAGCCTGTGAATGTGTGGTTCCCTGTGCCAGGCTGCATACAGGGCCTTTGATAAACCATCTGCTCACGCATTGGGATCAGGCAGAGGGACCTTCGAGATACCGATTCCTATTCCTCATGCATTGAAGGACTCCCTGAATTGACAGACATGAAACATCTTCTCACAGCAGTTCCTCTTTCGTCTCCTAGAGAGATCATTCTTACTACAGACGCCAGTGGCCTGGGATGGGAAGCCACAAAGCCAGCAGCACCCACAGGCAATATGTCCCTCCTCACATCCCATCTCTCTCCTAACTTCACTTCCCTCGCCAATAGTCTCAACCCAGTGACCCTAAATAGTCAAAACTAAAAAAGGGCAGGACCCCCTTGACCGAAGACATCAAGGTACATTGTAGGTTATCTTCTTTTCCCCTCTTGCTCACCGCATTACTGTGAGGAATTCAACCAGCCACACGGGGCGTGTGCGCTTGACTGGGCTTTTTTGATAAATTAAAATGAATGATGGGAGATCAGCTTCTGGAAATGTGTGAGTCTTGTGTACTCCGGGAGGACACAGCCTATAGGCGCTGTCCTCCCCGGTCATGTCCAGCAGGAACGTGACAGCCACAGGTACATCAAAGCATCTCAAGAAGGGAGGGGGAAGGCACACCTTCATCCGGCCATGGGCAACCTAATTAAAATATCAGAGGCCCCATGGATCTGCTTTCCCTTTGTTTAATCCAGCTGGTGGCAGTGCATACCAATGAGGAATAGTTAAGGCAACCCTGGAGGCGAGGCTTGGTTGCCGGACAGACAACAGGACGGCGGGGCTAACACCCCTTTGGCATGCAATGGGTCAACTTGAAGCTAGTTTCCACCTATCTTTATGAAAGGCAGTGAAATGCATGTCAGGGTCCACTATTTACCGTAGGCAAACCCCTGCAGAGGTGACCCCTTTCAGAGGGGAGAAGTATGTGATTTGGGGGAGACAGGAAGTCTGCTCCCAGCACAAACTTCAAGGGAGATCTGCGCTTTAATCAAGAGTCACAGAGGGCTTAGTTAACCAGAGAGACACTTTGATCTACAACAGACAGGAATGTGGGTGGGTCTTGGGACTTGGGTATATGTTAGGAAATGAAGAGGAGGCACTACTATGGGTTGCTTATGCGTTTATATCATTTAAAAATGGTGGTGAAAACAAATACGTTTGTTATTTATTCAAATGTAGTGAGACTTCAGGTGCACCAGGGCGAATGTCACGGGGCCACTCGGGACTGATAAAGAAACTGGAAAGGAAAGGCGTGTATTACTACCTGCCAACCCTTAGTGCACTCCAGAGGGAATAAAATCCCAAAACGTATTAGTGTTGCAGGCACGTGGGCTATAGGAAGGTTCCCACTGCTTGCAATTCAGATTTTGACTGAAGGTATGATTTCTTTTTTTAGGTTTTAAATTCCTAAGGTACGAGGTGGTTAGGCAAGGTGTACAGTCACCGCTTCACTGTTGTGTTATATCCAACAATAGTATTTTACTTTTTTGGATTCAATTCACAGGGTGTCACAATTTCGCAAATCCGTTATTTGATACAAAATATTACAACCTTAGTGAAAGTAGAAAAACCCTTCATGGGTTATTTTAATCAAAATATATAGTTTTTTTCTCTCAAAGCCTTATTGTTAAATACATTCTAAATCATAAAACTTTGTTTTCATACATGAATTCACCAAATCCCTTTTTGGGTAATGACAAAATAAAGTAAGACAAATTTCTTGGTTAAAGTCACCAAACCAAACTAGTATCAAGATTTATCAGTGTGTTGCCAACGCATTTCGGACTTTTCTGACAGTCCATCTTCAGGGCTAATGACACTATTTGTTCCAACAATACATGTGTTTCTTGAATTCAATTCCTACGATAAAAACATAGACAATATTTTCACTATTAGTGTTTCATCACTTATTCAAAAGAATGGGAAACTTAACAGTAAGAAATAACAACTTGAAAGGTTGCCTTTCAGACAATTCAAAACATTACTTTTAACGCACCTTTTTCTATTGCCTCTGGCACCTTGCTTCCTGATTCTTTGACACTATCTTGTTGATAGGTTAAATACACCTAATCTGCTCTGTGTGTGAACAATTGTACTTCAAGGAGAATTCTTCTCAAAGAGTTTCTAGAAAAAAACCAACAGGGGGAGATTATTTTTTGGATACTTGGTAGGCTCCACTGAGAATTATATTTGCAAGTTATAAAAGTGAACCGCTATGTGTTAGTAGAGTAGATCCAGGGGTATACTATTCCCCCATAATGTTAATCTGGCTGTATTCTTTTAACTAGATGCACATTGTGCATACTATTTATCTAGTCAAATGATGTAGGGACCAGGGCTGCGCCTGTTAAATCTGTTCTAAATCTCTTTCTCACCTCTAGGTGCAGCGTGTGGGTGCCTTGTAAGTCCTTGGGTATCCGGAGCATCGAGCGGAGCTCTTCGGTTCGTAGCCTTGCCTGGTGGTAACTGTTCTAAATAGTGTGGGGAGCCTGTGCGCATGCCCGTGAGCGGAACGGGCCGCTTACTATTCGCGCATGCGCACGGTGGAAGTTCGTGTCTAGTCTGACTTCGTGTGCGCGTGGGCGGGCTGTGCCACTAATTCCACGCGCATGTGTGTCGACAGGAGCTCGGTCCGATTTCGTTTAGGCATGCGCGGGTGCATTGTGTGAACCTCTGTTGCGCAGATGATGTGCCCGTCTAATCGCAACTCGGTTCAGGACCACTGTGCCTCCACGCATGCGTATGCGTACCTGATGTATCTCGGGGAGGGGCGAGCCCTATGCTGACTTGCAGTTTAGTGAGCCGGTACTTGCTAGGTAAGGCATCTTATCCCATCCATTTGGGAAGATAGGATAAATTAATATGGTCAATCTCGAAAAAATGACATATATTTTTTATAAAAGAAGGTTCTGCCAAAAATCTGTATCATAGAGCCACAGTGTGAATGAGTGGGGAGTGACGCAGACAGCTAGTCTGCTTGGGTCCCCTTTCATTCCACACTTGGGTATATGTTGTCACCCCTTACCTTTTCCTGTTGCAGAACACTCTGGTCCTGATATCATGCATAACAGAAGATTGTTGGTGGGGACCCTGGATTGGTTCATTAAGGTAGGCTTAGCTCACACCAATCATTGGGGCCCATTTGGCTTTAAAAGAGGGCTGCACCCCTCACTTTTCAGATCATCCAACGACTACGAGAGGAGTAAGAAGGACTCATTTGGACCCGGGCTGAAGGTACAGTCTACCTTACATCTTCCGCCAGTGAAGGAAGGCCAGGAGTTCCATGGGGGGGAGCAAGATCCTCCCCCAAACATCTCCCAGGGAACATAGGGAGATACCGGATTCAAAGGACCCGTCCAGCAGCTCCAGAACCGGTACCCAGCCAGCACACAGCATGCCCTGCTAGGTTCTGCCAGCAAGCTTCCTAGGTGGGAAGTGCCAGAGAGTATCTGAACTAAGGACAAGGCTGTTGCCTGCAAACACTCTCCTGAGCTTTGGACCGTCTGCCTTGAAAGGACGACACAAGCCCTGCGAAGAAGCTAGGAGGAGTGTGACTCAAGAATCAACCAGCATCCATCTTTTAAGGACATTTTTGAGACAGTCGAGCCCTCGAACAGCATCCGGCTGCACCGCTGACTGTTGTCATGCTGCAGTCACCAGAGTCGACCGAGCTGCCTCGACCAGTGCTCCAGATCCACAAAGTTTCTAAATGCAATACTTTCGAAACAAAAGGACCGAGAAAAAAAAAACGAATACATTTTATTTATTTTTGGGGTGGAGGGGTCCCCCTAAACCCCTGTTTCTTGGCCAAAAACCGCAAATTTTACCTATACCAAAACCAAAAAAAAAATACATTTAAAAAAAGGCATTCAGCCTTTTTTTTCGGTCCTTTCGATTCAAATGTATTGCATTCGATCCTTTGGAATTTGAAATAATGACTGGACACCAGACAATGGTTCTTGGCCCCAAGCCACAGCGCCGGCCAGCACCTGCAGCCGTCTGTCGAGTCTCGCTTGCCAAACTGCCTGATACCTGCAGTTGTCTCTGAGCGCCCTGGAACCGCCTCAACGCTGTCGAGCATCAAGAACCTCTCAAGCACCAGGTATGTTGTGATCTGCCCCCCTTGTCCTTCTCTGAAGGCCCCTAGAGACAGTTACAACCCTTTGCCCCTTGGTGCTGAAACCAATAACCTTGAACAGTAAGACTGATTACTATACCAACTACCTGTCATGACCCTTGCCCCTGGCCCTCACTGGCAAGTCAGCCTTCCAGTTAGGGCCAGGTCAAAGGCCTTAAAACCTCATCCAAGACTCTCTTGGAGTCAGTTCTGGCGCCTTTGGCGCCAGGCTCATAATCATCATGAAGACCAATATTAGAATGGGACTATTTACTTGGGACTATTTAACTTGGGCGGGTGGGGGGGTTCAGCCAACATGGAGGCACACACATAGCTCAGTTACAAGGAACTGAGCTATGCGCTCTAGTCTTTTGGGTGTCGCAGGCCTGGGACTACTTTACCTGGACTACTTTGGGTGTGGCAGGCCTGGGACTATTTTACCTGGACTACTTTACCTGAGACTATTTAAACCACACCCAAACAGCAGAACATGCTTTGCGTTATTCTGCTGTGGGCAGCGTAACGCTCACCGTGTTCAGTTCTTTGATGCCAACTTACCTGAAACCAAGGACCTGCAGAGAGAGAAAGAACACTACGAAACTTACCTGGAACAGTATCCTGTCTTCAATCCATCGCCGACTTCAGTTCCACTCACTCACCTGAAGGTACGAACTCCATCATCAGGCACCACATGCATCCTGGAATACCATAACCTGGAAAGAGGAGAAGGAAAGACAGCATTAGTAAGCGTTTACTCACGTTTCCTTCCGAATGAAGAAAGCCACACAATTCTTACCTGGGTAGTCATCTCCTGGTCAGTATCATTGCTGGAACATCACTGCACTCGGCGAAGAACATCTCAACCTGCAAGGAGAGAATAGACACAGGTTAGCAATATAAAAGGCGAAACAGTGCTGCGCATCGCGCATTACTCACCAGACAGCATCGCGCACACCGCGCTTTCGCCTACCAGCCCATGCTCATCTTCAAACTGCATGACAACTCCAAAATACCTTTCCATACTTAAAAGGAAAGAAGCAACACATTATTATTCGAACTAAGAGGAACATAAGAACTGCATATAAAGACTGTAAAGCAGCAAACCTACAGAGTCGCAGCAGGCCTGGATTCCCACGGGGGGGGCTTGCACCAGTGAAGTAACTTGGTCGCTGCTCGCCCCCCACATCTACGTGCCCCTGCCACGAGGAGCAGGACGGAGAATCCACCTTCTACAATATTAAGGTGAGGAGAGGGCCCAAGGGGGAGGAAGGAGTTGAGGCCAAGGGAGGTGGGAAAACATAAAGACAATCTGGTATTGAATCTAGCTCTCCTATATTGCAGACCCATCTTTAACCAGAGGCCTTACCAAGGGACCGGTAGAGGGTTCAAGAGTGCAAATCATCCAACCAGGGCTGGGTGGCGTCCCCGTGGATACCAGGTGAGCTTAACAGAACGCAAAGCCTCAATAATATTATCGATCTGGGCGTCATGGATACTTCAGACTGACCAGTTAGTTCAGTTGTTGGGACAATTACGAGCTGAAGTACATTCAGCCAGGCAATAAACCAATGCTCTTAGGAGGGATTTGATTGTTACTAACGATCGTACCGACGAAATAAGTAGACAATTGCTCCAATCACAGGCAGGACAGACCCCATTGCCTGGTAACATTCCATCAGCACCTGTACCAACTTCTACCAATCCAGTACAAATAACCCTTCCTAGGGCAGTTTCTTTAGCTCCACCTGAACGATTTACAAGAGACCCCAAGAAGTACGCAACGTTCATGAACCAGTGTCGTCTTCATTTCCTTTGCAGACCTGGGGCTTTTCCTAACGACCAAGAGTGGCTTGCTTTTGTTTGTCATATCTGAGTGGCAGTGCTGCGGATTGGTCGGTGCCATTGGTAAGTCAGGATGACCCGTTGTTACATGACTTTGGGGGTTTCCAGATGGAAATGGAAAAACTCTTTGCTCGTCATACCCAAGGCCAAGCATTAGATAATGGCCTTACCAAGGGACCGGGAGAGGTTTCGAGAGTGCAAATCATCCAACCAGGGCTGGGTGGCATCCCCGTGGATACCAGGTGAGCGTAACACTACCCTCCTTTCAGTATGCAGAGTGCTTCCCTTTTCTTCATGAAACTGTCTGTCCTCTGTGTTCCTTTACAGGGTGGGTTGTATTTGTAGTGTGCTAGAACTGTCTGTTGTAGAAATAATAAAGTAGATATGTTTAATACAACCTTGACTGGACAGTCCCTTTTATCATTGGGTAATAATTGTATTTTCGCTGTGTTGCAACTAACCAACGATCCACGACCTTGCAGCGATGAGCCTGCCATTCCGTCCACGTTACCAAAATTGGACAAGGAGGTTTATAATTGATTTCTGTTCCAATCTGTTTGGATCCCTTCTGGTGTACTAGAGGTGTGGGGCTGATTGATGGATTAGAATCCGACATTCATCCCTGGACCACTGGTGCCCGGTAAGTTGATTCGTCACAATTACCCTCCTCCAGTGCTTAGTTTGTGAACAAATAATGGGCAGGGCTCAAATATTTTCGAGCACACCCATGACACATTGGGACGGGTAGTAGCTTCCCGCTCACTGTTGCCACCATCCACGGCTACTCCCCTCAGTGTCAATATCTATGTGGTTAAAGTTGCAACTCTCACTGTCTCGTGGGGGTTGACGGATGTACTAACTATTGCAGATGTACGATTTACAAATTCCAATCAACAGAACATAAAATAATGTACTTGTGTCTTGATTTGAGTCAAATGTTTAAGTGTGTCTTTAAACAATCATTGTTAATATAATATTTGCTCTGGCTTTATTGGTGCTTCTTAGGAGACTGAAAGTTAAAATAATAAAGTTGCCAAAACACCACATCATAATTGAACGAAGTCTGAGACAATAAGTGCCAGGGCTCAGAAATAAGTGCCAGGGCTGAGCCCTGGCAAACACCCCCACAGATTAAGCACTGCCCTCCTCCAGCACAGATTGGAAGCACTTCTGCATCCGGCACTTCACACAGTGGACTGGTTACCTATCTTGACCTGCACCTCACACTTGCTGAACACGAGCCGGTAGCCCCATTATTCATACTTGAACTGCGAGCCTAATTAGCATAGAGCGCCTGGAGACCATGGAAATGGCAGCGGTGCACGGTATAAATCAACTTTCCATAACAATAAGGCACTCACTGTGGGGTTCGGCGACTAACGCTACCATTGCTACTGCTGCTTGCCAAACGACTGGCAATCAGAGAAAAGGTTTACTCTCCACGCCCTTGAATTTAGTTTGTGTCCTCATGCTTCACTTTAGGAAACTGAAAATGAATCACACCCTGTGTAAACGCATTGTTGATGATAAAGCTGTATAATCATAAGTTTACAGCTCCATGCAGGCATTTATGTAATAGATAACTATTATGCTTAGTGCAAACCACAATGTTACAGGTCTATAGAAGCACTTCTCCACATGGGATGAAATACTAAAATCATCCCTCTTTTCCTTCCAAATTGGTACCCTCTTATTTTTTACCTTCATTTTTTCCCATGTTCGCTTTTCCCACTGTTTTGATTTTTTCTTTTAAGGTTAAAGCACAGCCATTTAACCCCATGCCCTCATAACTTAATCTTTTTCAGACAGATCCAAAGTGGGTTAATATCTCAACCGTATTCCTACATATAGTGCTCCCGTTTGGGCAAACCCAGATCTCCAGTTCAGCTGGACCAAAGCCCACAGAACCAATGGATTACCATGTCTACAATGTGTGATGAGGTCACAGGCGAGAGGCCTGGGAATGTGGGACAGGGGCTACTGCCAGCTCCGTACTGGTGGCAGAGAAGGAGGTATGTGGTGGCCAGGACCCCCACCCTAATCCTACTCTTGTATGCCAAACATCTGAGTGACACAGACATTATAACATAGGTTTGTAAACAAAAAGTCTGAGGACTTCCAAGCAAGCCACCCAAAGGTCCACTATCACAGGGATCTTCAAGCCATGCTTTCTCACTAGCAAATGTCACTTGGCAGTTTGGAACAGGAAGGGAAGTGCAGCTTCCGTGAGCCACTGCCAACCCATCCCACATCTAACAAGTGGAGCATGCGCTCGGTAAAGACTAGAGAACTCTGCCTCAGACTACAGCAATGGCGTTTTCACGTCAGGCGGAAGGAAAGCACTGCCTGACTTCAAGATGGCGGATGCTCATTGCATAGCCTAGGTAGATGGATCCGCCCAGCAGTCCCACACGCAATCTTATATGTGGAAATCATATTCTGTACAAAAATACACCAATCACAAAGCCTGCTTTGGCACCACGTAAAGCTGGCACACATCTCACACTTATAGGACCAATTGCAAAGCCCACTAAAATACAAAAATGAAATCTGGCGAGAAAGGATAATCCATAGCTCTCAACTCATCCGCATTTGGAGTGTGTCACCGGCCTTGCAAAGTGTGATGTTGGTCTGCCTGGCACGGCAGACGTGCGAGGCGATGTGAAGGCCTCGCTCGGTGCTCGCGCTGAGGTCGCAACGCGCGAGGGCGGCGCAGTAAATCAAAACAGGACCACACTCTCCGATGCGTAAACCCGGACTGGCGTTAAGACGCCAGTTCCGGTGATACCTTTATTTCTACTCTTTTCCGTCGTGTGTCACGTGACCCTGTGTCTCGGGACACGTGACACCACATTCCTCCCCAACTTGGAGGCAAAATTCCCCCGGCCTAACAACAACATTTATATTGAGTCTTACTTCTGAATGGGTAAAAGTCTCTGTCTCTGCTGTAGTACATACCCTTGAAGGCGGGATGATGGTCTGGGCTTCTCTCTCAGACTGTATCGGGTGCTTCTTTCCTGTGGCGCGTTTTCCGTGGCGGCCTCCACTTCGACCTTTGCTTCTTCGGGCGCTTCTGTGGTCTGCTGTGGCGTGGGTCTTTGGGGTGAGTGCGCTACCTCTCCCCTCTGGGGTGACCGTTGTTCTTCCCACATTTCTTGGGGCACTTTTCTGAAATGGGAGACGTTCCTGGTTACAGTCTCTTTTCCGCGGGTTGCCGTAATCATGCTGTGGTTGGTGGTCGTGACGGTCCATGGGCGTGCTTCGAAATTGAGGGACATTTTCTTTGGTGGTGCCCGGTTCCTGACGAGGACAGTGTCACCCGGGTTTATTTCTCTGTGACGTGCTCGTCGAGCAATGCTTTCTCGCTCGTTGATGTCCGGGTCTGGCGCTGTCCAGTCGGGGTGTACAGGTAGTTCTGCCTGGATGGGTACTCCAAACATGAGGGCTGCTGGACTGACTCCTGTGGCTGAGTGTGGGGTTTGTCGGTGTGTCCTCAGAAATCGATATACAGCCTTCAACCAGGGGTGCCCTTGTTCTTTGGCAATCCTGATGATCTTGTTCAGTGATCCCATGAAGCGTTCTGCGTCACCATTCGCTTGAGGCCATCTTGGGGTGATGCATTGATGTTTGACGTTGACCTCTTTGAAAAATTCCCGTAGTTCTTGACTGGTAAACGATGGGCCATTGTCACTTTTCATTTTCCTGGGAATGCCATGTGTGGCGAATATTTTCTCCAGTGTGAGGATGGTGGTTTCTGCGTTTGTCGAGGCGACATGCTCTACTTCAGGGTATTTGCTAAACTCATCTATTACCACTAGCAGGTACCCTTCTCCTGCGATGGTGCAGTGATCCATACTGACGGCATCCCATCGTTTTTGGCTTCGGGGGGCGCAGCTGATCGGTTCGGGGTTTGCTGGTCTCCGTGAGGCTTGGCATGCTGTGCAGGACTCTACGAGTTCGGTTATCCTCTGGTGCATGTTTGGCATCCACATCTGGGATTTTAGGTAGGCGGTCGACTTGACGATCCCTTGGTGTCCGCTGTGGGCCAGCTTGAGTGCTCTGTCTTCGAGGGATTCTGGCAATATGATCCGGTGTCCTTTCAGTATTACTCCTTCAGGGGCTACAGAGAGTTCATGTCTGATGCCGAACAGGGCCCTGAGTTTGGCTTGGGCTGTGGTTGTTCGGTGGGACATTGACATGAGGTAAGTCTTCCAGTTTCCTGATTGTATGGCTGCGGCCGTATGTTTTAGGACAGTGTCGTCTGCTGTTTCTTGTACCACTTCCTGCAGTGTCAAGGCTCGTGGTCGGGCGCACGCTATCACGTGACAGACATGTTCGTCTGTTTCTGTTGCATGGTGCTATTCTTTGTCAGTGGCTGGCCGCGGATGGCGGGACAGGTAATCTGCCGGGTTGTCTGATCCTGGGCGGTATTCTACTTCGATGTTGTAAGGTTGCAGCTGCAACATCCACTTTTCAATGTGGGCTGGAGGATGTGGGGCGGAGCCTCGGAATATCGGGACTAGTGGCTTGTGGTCGGTGAAGACTTTTGCCTGTTTTCCTAGCAGGTAGACTTTGATATGGCGACAGAATGGCCTGGGCTTCCTTTTCGATATGTGCGTAGTTCAGTTCGGGCTTGGTGAGGGCCCTGCTGGCAAACGCGATTGGGAATATCGTGCCATCTTTGTCCGTTTGGGTCAGCACGGCTCCTAGGCCAACTGGGCTGGTGTCGACGAGAAGCTCGGTCTGTCGGTCTACGTTGAAGAATGCCATGGTGGGGGAGGCGGACAGGGAGTCTTTTATTTGTTGAAAGGCCTGTTGGTGAACCTCCGTCCACTCCCATTTTTGTTCCTTCTTGGTTAGCTGTCTGAGTGGGCTTGCGATGCTTGCAAGATCGGGGATGAAACATGCGCAGTAGGTGGCCATTCCCATGAAACTTCTCACTTCCGAGGCCGATTGTGGTGGTTCAAAATCCTTTATGTCCTGTACCTTGGATGGGTCTGGGGATACTCCTGCTGCACTGAATATGTATCCGAAGAAACAGAGTTCCTTTTTGTTGAATTCGCATTTTTCTGCGTTGAGGGTCAGTCCGGCATCTTCGAGTCTCTTTAGGACTGCTGCTAGGCGTTGGTGGTGGTCGTCTTTGTTCGAAGCATATACGAGGATGTCGTCACTGATGTTGGTGGTCCCCTCGAGTCCTGTGATGACTTTCCGGATCTCATGCTGGAATACTTCTGCCGCAGATGATATCCCGAAGTTGAGTCTCTTGTACCTCATCAGGCCAAGATGGGACGAAAATGTTGTGATGTATCTGGATTCTTTTGATAATTTCAGCTGGTGATAGCCGGACCGGAGGTCGAGCTTGCTGAAGATCGTCGCTCCCGTGAGGTCCACGATGAGCTCGTCGATGGTGGGAGTGACGTGGCGTTCATGGCCGATAGCTATGTTGGGGAGCCGCATGTCGATACATATCCTTACTGCGCCTGGTTGTTTCGGTTTCTGGGCTACTACCATCGGCGAAACCCACGGGGTTGGTCCTGATGTTTTCTCGATGATTCCTGCGTTTTCGAGCTTGAGTAGTTCCTTTTCTACGGCCTCTCTCAGGTGGAAGGGGATTCGCCTGTGCCGTACTGCCTTGGGTTCGATAGTGGGGTCTATGTGTAGCTTGACCATTCTCCCTTTTAGGCGCCCGATGCCTCGGAACAGTTTCTTGTGTCGCCCTAAGAGGTCGTGTAGTTCATCGTGTTGCGCACTGAATGCGAAGTGTATCAGCTCCAGCTTTTCGGCTGTTTTGCAGCTTAGGAGGGTTTCGCACCCTGCGTCTACTACGTATATTCGGGCTCGGCAGCTGGCGTTACTGTGAGCAAAGTTGGATTTGAACGATCCTCGTACAGGCAGGGGTTTCTTTGATCCATAGGCGTATAGCCTGACTTTCTTCTTGAGGAGCTCTGGTCTGGGGTTGAGTCTGTTAAATGCTGTCACGGGCATGACATTTACTGTGGCACCGGTGTCAATGATTACTTTCAGTGGGTCTCCATTGGAGAGGATGGTGCATGATGGTCTCCTCTTCCGCCGTGATTTCCGTGGGTCCACTGCTGATATTAGGTGCACTCGGTGTACACGCCTCTTCCCTTTCTTTCTCCTTTCTTTGCCTTGCCTTTCGGGGGATGAGTCACTGTCACTCTCATCGCTGTCGCTCGTGGCTGGGGATCTTTGTGATTCGTCTACTGCCCTGGCTTTCCCTCTCCGCGTTGGTTGGCGGGATTCCTTGGGCGCGAATCTCCTTCGTGGTTCTTGTGATGGCCTCGGGTCTGCGTCTCTGTCGTTCTTGTTCGGTGGATTTAGGCAGACTGCGGCGTAGTGGTTCAGGCGGTTGCATTTTCTGCATGTGGACCCCCACGCCGGACAGGATTCCCCTTTGTGCCATGGGCCTCCGCACCATTTGCACAATTGGTCGCGTCTTTGTGGTGGTTGCATTCTCGGGTTCTGTTTCGGGCGGGTGCCTTGGTGTCGGGAGATAGCAGCTACATCCTCTGTTGGTCCAGGGTTATCTAGCGGTAGCCTCTGAATGGCTGCTTCCATTACTGCTACTTGGTCCTCTGTTTGTTCGCGGAGTCGCGCCATCTCGAGGATGCGTGATAGCCGTACGTTCTTTTCCGAGAGTATCGCCCTCCTCAGCTTCTCAGAGGAGATGCCATTGATGATTTGGAGGCGGATGGCGAATTCCTCGTCTGGAAACTCGCAGCCTACGGCCATTTCGCGGAGGCGAGCGTGAAACTTGTCCACTGTCTCTTTTTCTCGTTGTCTTGCCATGCAGAAGTGGAAACGCTTGTAGTCTGGGTTGAGGTCTGGTTTAAACATGTTGGAAAGCGCGGCTTTTGCCGCGGCGTAGTTGGCATCGCTTCCTCTGTTTGGCGTGGCGTTGAATAGGCGCAGGGCGGCTGATCCTACGTTGAGGAGGAGAAAGGTGCACATTTTTTTGGGCGTAGTAATGTCTCTCGCATCAAGGTGCATCTCAAACTGTTGTAGCCATATTTCCCACCTGATGGCTGCTCCGTTGGTGAACGGGTCAAAAGGTGGCATGAACGTGGTTAACGAGGGGTCAGTGCGTTCATCGGTCAGGCTCCTCCTCGACGTGGACCTGGCGCCGGTCTCTGATGGGCTGAACGTCGGGTCGGACATGTTGTGCTTCGCGGTGTTGCGGCGCTGTGTTGCAGCTTACCGTGTTGTGGCAGTTGGGCCTGGTGAGTGTGCAGCGCGTGGTCCCACGTGTGGTGTTTCAGCAGGGTAGGCCGCGTGTGGTCCGTGTGGTTTGCCTCGCACCCGTATTGTGGGCGATGTTTGCTACTGGATGTGGCTGCCAGGGTTCATGAAGCTGCTTTCCGGGGTTGTTTTTTTTTTTTTTTTGGGCCTTGAGGTACTGGGGCCACTATCCGCCGCCGCGGGTGGTTCCTGCAGATGGTGGGCGGGGCCGGCGTCAATGCCAGCCGGCTCCGCGATGTTGCAGACGCGGGTCCGTGGGTGCGGCGGCTCCCGTTGTCGTCGGGGCTCGCGACCCACTTACCGCCTCGTCGCCAGTGTGATGTTGGTCTGCCTGGCACGGCAGACGTATGAGGCGAGGTGAAGGCCTCGCTCGGTGCTCGCGCTGAGGTTGCAACGCGCGAGGGCGGCGCAGTAAATCAAAACAGGACCACACTCTCCGATGCGTAAACCCGGACTGGCGTTAAGACGCCAGTTCCGGTGATACCTTTATTTCTACTCTTTTCCGTCGTGTGTCACGTGACCCTGTGTCTCGGGACATGTGACACCACACAAAGGGCTGACTCACCCGCCAAGCCTCCTGCACGCCCATTCATTCCAATGGGCGTCTCACCCGCCAGAATCAAAATTGGGTGATTTCACCCGCCTTTGCGAGACAAATGGTGGATATGTGGGTGTTAGGAGGCATTTGGAAAATAAGCAGAGTGAGAGGCACAGAGGCGAGAAAGCAGAATATGGAGGAGGAAAGTATAGAGAAAGAAGGAGGAGTGAACGAGGTGAAACACACAGAAACAGGTAGATCTGAGAAAGTGGAGGAGAAATATCAGAGAAGAGAGGGGAAAGGAACAAGTGGGCAAGAGAGAGACCATAATGGGGAGAGCAGGCAAGTAAGTCCAAGAAGGAAGGAAAGGGAAAGAGAGTCCTTTAACACCACCTGGGCCAGGAGAGTGATCATGGAATTTGTGGAGAGGAGCCGGTGCAAGGGCCAAAGTTAAGCTTAAGTTGAGAAACTAGGGCAGATAACCACTAGTACTGCCCTAAGATCGCAGGGTTCCTCTGAGAACAAACCATGAGGGGAAAGTAGAAGTACCCTCGAGTCAAACTGTGTATGCAGTGGCAAAAGCCTGACCCATGTCAGACAACCTAAGGGTGTTGTGTGGTTGTTCCTGGTATAGGAGTCCAGGAGTACCAATGCGACAAAACATACCAGCCAAGAAAGACACAGAGTCAAGTGAAGTAAGGTGTGTTCAGGATGCTATAACATTAAAGAGCCTGTAAGTGACTGTTTAAACCTCCTGGAAGGGCGCGTTGAACTAAGGAGGAGAAGGAAGGCCTAAGGATCACAAGGAACTGAAAGATCTGGCTGGGTGCCAGGCAAATTGTTATATCATTTCTGACCCATCACTGTTGATTAAGTCAACCCTTATCTCTTTTTAAATAAAAAAAGAATTAAACAAACATAGAACTTCAAGTCAGTTTGAGTACTCTGTTAATCCTTAGTCCCACGAAGACCCCTGCATTCTCATTTTTGGGTCATCATCAAGTTCCCTCCCAGGCTGAACACCTTGAAGACCCTAACCCTTTGTATGTAATAAACACTTCATTTACAAGCCCAGAGGATTTCAGTGCCATCCTTAAAGAGATATAAAAAATGAATGCAATATGTCTATGTGACCTGCTTTTTTCTCAAAGTGATAGCAGAGTTACCCTGTATCTCTTCCACCGCACTCCCACTCCTAAGGACTAGACATTGATTTGATTGTTTAGTCATGCAGTCTATCCTAGGCGAGACAGTTCAGGGGCTGTCTTGCCTTGATCGGGAAGTAAATCGAGCTTCTAAACTTTGTGTTGGGGAAACACATCTGACAATGAGAGAGTCCTTCCGAAGGTGTATAGGTTGTCATACAGTTAATGTAGGTTATGATAGAACGTGTAGTGTCGAGGTTTTAAAGGGTCTATGCAGCACCTGAAGAGTGGCTCCGGAAAAGCATAAGAAAGATGATTTCCAGGTTTATGTTAGTCTGATATGAGAATGTTGGATCGGTGACAAAAGCCTCTTTATTTTAATGAACACTGCAGACCTCATTATCGATTTGGTGGTAATCAGCACCTCGATGCCCGTAGACTGTAGTGCGCCTTACAAATACAAAAATAAATAAAATCCATCAAATTACTGCCAAAATCATTTACTGATAATGCAACTTGATCCTGTGGGTTTACCATGGGATTGCAAGTGGTGGTAGGGCTGTGTTAGTTCCCATTAATGGAGTACATAGGACCATTATTCCACCTGTGGTAATTCCGTCAAAACCTGTAATTTGTCAGTGTGGGAAAAATGGAGGTAATGGAATTAACTCCACTTTTGTCCCACACCACCAAACTCGTAATGAGTCCCTATATGTTGTTTGTCAGAGGAAAATTGTCCATGCCGACATAAAGGCAATGGCAAAACAAAAAGTGTGATGCCTAGAAGGTTTAAAATTGATGTTAACCTCTGGCATTGCAATGGGCAACCCTCCAGACCATCGTTCTTTGCATGCCAAGCCATTACAAAAGGGGAAAGACCATATTCAAATCAGGCTTGGTCCCACCCCAAAAGGTGCAGTCCAGCCCAAAATGTTTGGTCACATCCCTTCTGCGCAAGACCACAAGCTACTCCTCACTGAGGAGGCCCAACAAGGCCGAATCGTGTCGGATTTAAAAGAGAAAACTCTTGAGATTATACAGGAGCTAATTGCAGGCACATTGAATCTGCATGACTCAGTCTGGTACCTGAACTAGTCGGTGCTAAACAAAAAGTCAAAACATTGTTCAAACTGCATAAATGCAGGCATATTCTCTTTTCCAATTAACAGTGACTAAGTTAATGCCATTTGCATAAATACTGGCACCTACTGGATGGTTACAGCCTGATATCAGGATCAAGACTTTTTTAAGCACAAGGTGGCTAAGCTCAGCCACTGGTGGAAAGGTTTGAGAACATACTCTCCGCAGGCAGAAGATTCCCCCCCCCCCGTGGAGGTAAAAGCAGAGGCTGGGTTGGCTAGCCAGTTCTTGCAGGTCCAAAAAACAAAATTGTTTGGGCTGCCTGAAAGTGATACGAATAATCATGCAAACTGGGAGTCTTCCAAGTTTGTGTAGCAACATGAGGATGGGCAGAACGGGAGTGAACACATAACTTGTCTTTCCGGTTGAGGAAGAACTCGCCTTCCAGTGGCAGAGCTTTTTCTCATCTAGGAGGTGAACTGGGATCCCTTTCTGATTCCCTGGATGTATATATATCTAATGACCTAGTAACCCACCCCCCCTTACGCCCTCCTGGCTTGGAAGATCATGGAGGCAACCCCATTATATAGCACCCATGAAGTGTGTGTGTCATCGTGTTAAACACGCCCACGGGCAGTTTCTGGATAACTAATGTCACAGATTGGACATTTTCAGACCAAGAAGTATGCCAATACCAGATGCTCAAAATGCTACTTTTTAGGGACTCTTATACAGGGTTGGGCCAACTTAAGTATAAACGGGTTATGCCAAGAAAATAAAACCTAGGATGGCCTTCTTCCACAAAAGTCTCTTATGGGGGCTTTCCCAATCGCAGGGTTAGCGTTAAGGCTTTCACATCTCAGCTTTCATTGTTCAAATGTCCACAAGGAGTTACCTCAACATTTAAGGCGCCAGGATGTACCAACCCCTTCCTCTGCTCCTTTGAGCCCAGGTGCAGGCTTTCTGGGGGTGTGTGCCCCAAGACTAAGCCAGTGCTTGATGTTCTGCAGGGCTCTCTGGGTTCTCTTATAAATAGCGCTGCAGTCAGCCAGGAGAGGGACGGAAGAACCAATCCCTACTAGCCCTCCCTCTGGCTCTCATCTTCCCACTGCCTCTCTATAAATATTGCTACACCCCCTGAACTCTGCCGGAATCTTCTCCCACCTGTTGGAACTGCCTAGGGCATGGCCTGGCCCTCTGGAACCTCTTACAACAAGCTTACTAACCTGCTTCTAGCTCTTCAGCTCTCTTATCAGTGCCTTAGGAAAGTCCCAATCTTTTTTCTCTAGTGCTTTCTTTTTTCTCTTCCATTCATCATCAAGCCCTGGCCAGTCTTCTTCACTCTTCTTATCTGAAAACATATCGCCCGCAGTCTCCTCACTATCGTCTATCCCCTCCTCTGCTGATCCGTCACTGTCTCTTTACTACCATTTTAGCTGTTGTCACCACCTTCCCCTCTACACCGGTCTTACGCCCTCCCTCCGCCTCTCTAATGTTACTCCTTACTTCAACTCTACTCAAGGTTTTAGCTCCCCAACCTCCTTTCCTCTGCTCTTTTCTTCACCTGCTACTCCACTCCTGGATGCATTTCCTCCTTCCTTTCCTATGTCCCTACTTCCACTTTCTACTCCACTCCTGGTTTTACTTCCTCCCTTGTTTTTCCTGTTCCTACTATCACCTTGCAGTCCAGTCCTGGTTTTGCATCCTCCCCTCCCTCTTTCGTCCTTTCTCTCCCCTTTGACACTCACCAGTTTCTTGTCTTCTGTAGAGATCACTCCATTCTCCAAACTCTGTGCACCACCTCTCCAGTCCAGGAGAGTTTCCTCGCCAGCCTTCTCCAAACAGGATCCACCTGTTCATTTCAGCCACCGCACTGGACTGGGTTGCCTGGCTTGTATAGGAACATGCCCGCTCCCCCTGATTGGGACTAGGGCTGATGGTCTGTAGCTGTGAACCTAATTGGTGAGAGTTGGGATTGACTAGGTTCTCTAACTTCCCTATAGTCAGAATGAGGCTAAAGGGGCTAGGCTAAACCTGTCAGAGTCCCGTTGGTAATTTTGAAACTCTGTATGTATGGAGAGGCTATACAAGCTGCTTGTGTGTAGGATATCCTGTTGCGCTTCTCTTGGGAAAGCAAGACTGTTAGGGCAGCTCTATGGGTTTTAGGTCCCTCAGGGTCTTCCTACCCTTAAAGGGTTTCCCTATGGCCGTCCTGTGGTTAAGGGATAATTCCATTTCCATGATCCAGTCTGGGTTTTCTGGTTGGGAAAGAAGGGCACTGTGGGAGATGAAGACCTAAGCGTGGCTTGCCTGTACAATTTCGGCGTTTAGGCTCGGAGACAGTATCGGAAATGTACATGCCAGACCCTGCACAAAAAACTGGAAATAGCAACAATAACAGATGTATGTACGTGAGGATTGTTTGCACAAAGCAAGACCACTTTCCAGCGATCTAATATGAAAATTTGAAGGGTCAGAAAAAGTCAACACTTCCTTACGCCACAATACGTAGGGCATAGAAACAACAAAAGAGGTAAAGAGTCAGTCTGTGCAGGTCAAAATGGGCAAGCATTCTTCGAGCCTACTGTCCAACCAGTGGTAAATTCAGTCAAAGGTAAAATGTTTAGGCGAAACTCAATATAAAGTGGACTTTTCTCTGGGGGATATATGGACTTAAGATATGATTCTGTAAAAGGAACATCTTTAGACATCAAATATCCGAGAAATCCTTTCTGATGTAAAGAACGGACTATAACAAAGTTACGCACCTTAGCGACCATCTTACTCCTACTCCATAGTTCCCTTTCCTCCATACTTGTGGGACATTCCGTCCTTCGGGATGGTACCGGAGCACTTTTTTTCAAAAAGTGTTACGCTCACCTGGTCTCTGCGGAGGGGTTGGGGCACGGTTGCAGCCCTCCTAGGAGTTAAATCACCCCCGTCAATTCTTTCCCACTGTGCATAAGCCGTGAGCGGCGGCGATTGGTGACACTGCTCCTGTGTGGATATGAGAAAACGTGAGTGGGATGATCTGTGACAATTATAACTCTCAAACCCTTCTACCTAAGGTGCGATTTCTGTGGGCATGTACCGGCCCATAGGGCTCACCTGTTAATTATTGATGGTAAGCTCTCCGTCCTGCTACTTCTGGCAGGGGGGCTTGTAGATGGGATCTAGTTCCTTCACTGATCCCTGGTAAGTAATAGTCCAGTCCAGCTGCGACTATACTTCTCCTCTTGTCTCTTTCCCTTTCTGTTTTCTCTTTGCCCCTTCTCTTTTTCTGTCTTGGGATTATTGCTCTCAATATGTCTGTTAATTCCTGAATAACGCTTTCTCTTCTGCTTTCTTCACAATAGATGGAAATGCAGCCCAAAAGCAGCCGTGGAGGCAGAAAGGGTGGCCAGAAGGAAGATGAATGAAACCGCAATGTCCGACAACAGGTGAGTGATGATTTAAGGCTAAGCGCGAGGTTCGGTGATAGCGCGACCTTAAACTCAAGGGCCCTCATTACAACACTGGCGGTAACCAATGGCGCTATTAGCACCATGGTTGCTGCCGGTATTGTAACGAGTCTGCCATGGTGCAATGGGGAATTACCACCCCATTCCAAGGTTGGCGGGGCGGTAATTCCCCATGCACCATTGGCCCTTCCCCATTCCCATTTCTGCCCCATAGGGCTCAATGGGAATGGGGAAGGCAGTAATTACGGTCCTGCAAATTGCGGTACCGTAATTACCTTCAAGGTCCTTTTGCGGGTCCCTACTTTAACGGCTGGTCCAGACCAGCCGTTAAGGTCGGGAGGCGCAAAGGGACCGCGTAATTAGGCGCTAAGGGGTTAACGGCGCCGCAGCCTTTTACGGCGCCGTTAACCCCTTAGCGCCAGGGTCGTAATGAGGCCCAATGTCTTTTAAGTGTCTAACCTTGCCTTTCGTTTTATTTGGAGGTGCTGCTGTCGCTGATGAAGCGCATCGTGCTGCAATGCCAAGATGAAGATTTCAGCGTCCCAGATGATTTGAAGATGAGCTGCGGTGCCAGGATGAAGATGTCTACATTCCGGAAGATTTGAGGAAGAATGTCAGGATCAAAGAAGATGTGCACAGGTGAGAGCAGGTTTCCCAGGTGATAAGTATGACAGGATTTCCAAAGTTAAGTTAATCCCAGGCGGCGGTGAGCGTTACTGTGCATGGAAGTGCAGAATAACGCAAAGCGTCTGCCTCATGGATCGGAGCAGCTTATATAGCTGCGATCGTGGGCACGCCCACTAGGCCTGGCTTGCCTGCCACTCCTAGAGAGTCAGCACGTGAAAGGCAACCCAAGAGCATCAGCAGCCCCACACAAGAGTACATGTGGGGCTGCTTTAGTGATGGAAGTTCCATGTTAAATGTACTGTGCACCCAAAATGAGGTGTTATGTCCCAAATAAAAGCATTCTTGTCCCAAATAAAGTGTTCTTGCTTACTTTTATTCATGAGCCTGGCGCCAAAGGCGCAAGGACTGTGTCCACCCGGGCCCCCTGTGTATGTGACCCTTTAATGTTTGTGTCCTTGGCCTGATGACCATGACAGCACACTCCCTTAAAGGCCCATCTGAAGGGTGGTCCTCCTCCCGGTCCTGGTTTGGTGGGATTATTGCGATGGAACTGCCTGATTAAACGTGGAGCATGAACGTGTTCACTGGGTTTGCATGTTCGGTCTTGAGGTCTGTAACCTTTCCAGTCTATAAGGTAGTACAATTTGGACCGAACCATCTTGGAGTCCAGGATGGATTTAACTTCATACTTCGGTTCCCCATCTAGTAATTCAGGCTCTGGTGAAGGGTTAATCCGTGTATTTGGTTTCATTGGTTTGAGGAGAGAGACATGAAATACTGGGTGGATCTTCATGTGCGATGGTAACTCCAATTTCATGGCGGCAGGATTGATTATTGCTTTCATAGTATTTGGGCCCAAATATCTGGGGCGGAAGCCCCTTGGTCTTTTCAATGGTATGTATCCAGATGCTAACCAAAAGTTATCCCCAAACTTGTAATCGGGCGCTTCTTTTCAGTGTTGATCAGCAGACAGTTTTTGTTTTTCTTTGGCCTTAGTCAAATGTTCAGTTGCTTCTTCAAGAACCTGAGTGATGGTTTTATGCAAGGTTTTTATCGCCGGCATTTCCAAAGTATCGACTGGATCAAACACTGATGTCTGCGGATGTGTTCCGTGCACAGTAAAGAATGGAGTTTGTCCATTACTCGTGTGAACAGAGTTGTTGTATGCATACTCGGCTACCCAGAGTACATTTTTCCAGGAGTCCTCGCAGTGCTGTAACATACACCTTAAATACTGCTCCAACGTCTGATTAATTCATTCGGTCTGCCCATCACTTTGAGGGTGATGGTTTGTGGACAACCGAAGGTCGATTTTGGCAATTGTACAACACCTTCTCCAAAAGGCGGAAACAAATGGAGTTCCACAATCCGATATTAATGTTCATGGGAATCCATGGAACCGGACAACTTGTTCTAAAAACACAGTAGAGAGAGTAGATGCAGTTGGGAGTCCCTTCAGAGGGATGAAAGGGGCCATTTTGGAGAATAAATCACAATGACTAAGATGGTGTTGTAACCATTGCAGGGAGGAAGATCTGTGATAAAGTCCATTGACAGAGTATGCCAAGGTGCTGGTGGTACCATCAAGGGACGTAGTAAGCCAGCAGGGTTTTGTTTCTGAGACTTGTGTTGTGCGCAGACACCACAGGTTGCAATGAACTGGGCAATGTCTTTTCTCCAAGTTGCCCACCAATAGTTCTGCTTTATCTTAGCCTGAGTTTTGGCTATTCCTGGATGTCCCTTCACTAACGAATCATGATAGTTTGTGATGTTTGATTTTGCAGATTCTTGTCCTGGATATATAAGCGTCCTTGAAAATATGGTAGATTGTTTTCGATGGTATACCGGTCTCCCTTTAAAAGCCATTCCTGTTGTGTTGACTGATTCATCTGGGATTGCAAACTGGTTTTTAAGTCATCTACACACTTGGTGGCGGCGATCTTGGTTTGGATTCGTTCTTTGGGAACAATGGCCACGGGATCGGATATTGTAAAAGCTTCTCCTTCTTCACTCATGCGTGATAATGAGTCTGCCTTTCCATTCCATACTCCAGGTCCATAGGTGATAATAAAGTCGTATTCTGTGAAAAAGAGCCCAATGAAGTTGATGCGAGGATTGTGCTTTGGCTGTCTTCAAGTATTGTAAGTTACGGTGGTCCATGATGATGGTGACGGTGTGTCTTGCCCCAAGAAGATAATGTCTCCATGCCTTGAATGCTGCTTTAATCGCCAGCAATTCCTTATCCGTGATCACATAGTTCAATTCGGGGGCAGAACATATGCACGACCAGAATGCAACGGGATGTAACTGTCCTGTTTCCGGGTCTCGTTGGGACAATACTGCTCCATGGCTACTTTTGAAGCATCTGTTTCAACCACGTATGGCAGGTCTGGTCGAGGATGTCGAAGACCCTGTGCTGTAGTGAATGCTAGTTTCAGCTTCTGTGGACCAATGGAATTTCTTGTTCTTTCTCAGCCAAGTAATTGGGTGTACGATTGTCATGCCGCCGTCTTTTGGTGGTCGCTGGCGGTTATGGAAGGCTTGGCGTTGGCGGCGCCATTAGATCGTCCCGTGTTTTTTCCTTTCACTTCCTGGTTTGACGGTCTAGTCTTTTTCTCTTGTTTCTTTATTTAACCACACCCTCCCTTGGGTTCTGTGCGTTGCAACTTTGTTTCCTTTTCCTGGTTGCCGTGCTACTTTGTTTCCCGTGCCTTTTCCTGTTGTTATTTTCCGCGGAGTATATCGCGGTTTCCTTTCACTCAGCTTCTCCCCCTTCCTTCCCTTTTTCTGCATTTCCGTTCCCTCGGTCCTCTTACCTTTCGGGGTTTCTCCTCTCCTTCCTTTCACCTGGATCTCCTTCCTGGTTCCTGGGGGTACTTCCATTCTGGTCCCTCGCACTGCTCCTAGTTCAGTATCAGCATCTCCGGACTTTCCAGCCTACAGCCGCAGAAAGAGACTTACCTTGATTCGCCTGCCCCGGTATTTTCCTGCATTTCCGGGCTCTCCAGTCATCGCTTCCTGCACAGCATCCGGACCAACTACATCGTAGAGAGGTTTTTTTTAGCTGCTGCTTTTTTCCTCTCGCTTTGGTTTCTGCGGGACGGGGGCCGGTTGCTTCCCTGTTTGTCAGGGGATCAGGTTGGCTTCTTCCCGCGGACGGCCGTACCTCTACTCAAAGAAGAAGAAGCCCAAGAACAAAGCCTCCAGACGAGAAACCGTGTTGAAAGAGACAGGTGAGGAGAAAGGGGAGGTGGACGTTGAATTATCAGATTTGGAAGATAATCCGCTGGTTCCCATCACTCGTGACAGTTTGCAACGCCAGAAAGAGATTACAATGTCTATTCCGGAACGGTTCCAAGAGTTGCTCACCGCAATGCAGAATGTAACATTAGAATTACAGGCTGTGAAGGCCGAAAACGCTGCTTTGAGACAGCGAGTCGACCACTTCGAACAGTCCCGGAGTGATCTGCCTCCCATGCCCTTAGCCTGCTGTAAATATGACGGCTCACCTACTAGATTTAAGGAATTCATGGAGGCTTGCATTATCTATTTCACCTTCAGACCTCAGACATATGCCTCGGATACAGCCCGCATAGGGTTTCTGATTTCTAACCTTACGGGTAACGCTCTTTCCTGGGCTACTCCGCTTGTGACCGGTGTCAGCCCGTTGCTACACGATTACGCCGGTTTCACCGCCCAGTTCAAATTGGCCTTCGAGAGGCAAGAGACAGCAGTAGTCGTCAGTGAACAGTTACTGGACATTCGACAGGGAAGTTCAGATCTTCTGTCCTACATCTCCCACTTTAAACGGGTGGCGGCAGACGCAGGCTGGCAAGAGAACGCTCAGTATACCATTTTTCACCGAGGATTAAGGGAAGACCTTAAAGATGAATTAGCAAGGGTAACCAGACCAGCCACTTTAACCGACTTGTGGTCTACAGTGGTTCAGCTGGATTTCCGTCTCTCAGAACGGCGGTCTGAACGTCGAAGACAGCGTGGATTTCCTGCTACGCCTGATCCTGGGATTACCTCTCCTTCTCCTACCTGTATGTCGAAAGAAGAGCCAATGCAAATCAGAACTACTCAAGGGCCACTCACCTCGGAAGAAAGAAGAAGACGCAGAGAGAACAGCCTGTGTATGTATTGTGGGTCTAACCAGCATATTCTTAGAGACTGCCCTAATGTACCACCAAGACGTTCGGGAAACGCCAGTCCTCGGAGCTAGTAGGGACAAGTTACCAAGGGGGATTTCCTGGTCCCTTCGTTTCTTTATCAGTCACACCCATGCTTACTACAGAAGACAACCGTCTTATGGTAGTCGGAGTAGAGTTATGCATCTCTCAGCAGTCCTATGAGGTTCTGGCTCTACTGGATTGCGGTGCTGCTGGCTGCTTTATGGACTTGGTTTGGGCGGAAAAGGTCGGTATTCGCCGTTTGCAGAAAGACGAGGACCAAAAGGTGGAAGGTGTGGATGGTAGACCACTCAGCTCGGGTCTTATCACCCATACCACTTCTCCTATGCAGATGAAGATCCTACATCACAACGAAACCATACAATTCGACCTTATCCGAGCAGCACATTTTCCAGTAATCCTGGGAATCTCTTGGCTTCGGAAGCATAACCCGACCATTGACTGGACAAAGAATCAACTGTCATTTACTTCAACATTTTGTCGTCGGTCATGTTCTTCGCAGACCACGCATACCTCTGTCCACATTTTTCCAGATATAACCTCCAGTTCAGATATATTGAAGGTAAACAGCATCCCTAAAGAATATCTCCGCTATCAGGAGGTGTTTACAGACGATGGCCCACAGGAGTTACCTCCTCATAGACCAGAGGATTGTCAGATTATTCTCCAGCCCAATGCTGTTGTTCCTTTTGGACGTATGTTTTCTCTTTCTCTCAAGGAAAAGAAGGCTCTCAAGGAATATCTGGATTCTAATTCACATCATGGCCTGATCCGACCTTCATTCTCTCCCGCTGGGGCTTCACTTTTTTTTGTTCCAAAGAAAGGTTCCAGTGAACTTCGTCCTTGCATTGATTATAGGGGCCTAAACCAAGTCACGCTTAGGGATAGGTATCCCATGCCACTTATCGGAGACATTCTGGAAGCAGTCCAAGGGGCAACCGTTTTTTCCAAAATCGATTTAAGAAGAGCCTACCACCTTTTGCGGATACGAGCAGGTGATGAATGGAAGACAGCCTTTTGCACTCCCTTCGGACACTACGAATATTGTGTCATGCCCTTTGGCCTGGTCAACGCTCCATCGATATTCCAAAGATTCATGGATCGCATCTTTTCTGATCTACTTTTCCATTGTACCGTCGTTTATCTTGACGACATTCTGGTTTATTCTAAAGACGCCCAGCTCCATTCTGATCGCCTCCACCAAGTTCTTCAAAGACTGCGAGACAATCTACTTAAGGCCAATGCTGATAAATGCATTTTTCAAGCCTCCGAGGTCAACTACCCTGGCTTTATCCTGTCTTCGGAAGGAATCCGCATGGACCCCACTAAGATTGACGCCATATTGCAATGGCCTACACCCCGTTCCATCAAAGACGTCCAAAGGTTTCTAGGGCTAGCCAATTTTTATCGCAAATTCATCCAAGGTTTCTCGGATCGTGTTCTTCCCATTACGAGGCTGTTAAAAAAGTCTTCAATGCCCTTTATCTGGTCTTCTGAGGCAAACCGAGCTTTCCAACGACTTAAGGAGGAATTCTGTTCTGCCCCGGTACTTCGTCAACCAGATCAGAATATAAGATTCATTGTGGAGACTGACGCCTCCTCTGTGGCGATTGGTGCAGCTCTTCTACAGGAACATGAAGGTTTGGAGTATCCTGTTGCCTACATGTCCAAGACACTGAATGACAGCCAGACACACTATTCGGTGATAGAAAAAGAACTCCTGGCCATGAAATCCACATGCGAAGAATGGAGACATCTCCTACAAGGAGCAAACCATCCCTTTGAGATAAGAACTGACCACAAGAATCTTAAAATCCTACAAAAGATGGAATGTGTCAACTCCCGTCAGGCTCGCTGGGCGCATTTTTTCTCCCAATATGATTTCACATTGACTTACTTACCAGGTTCCAAGAACATACTAGCCGATGCCCTTTCTAGAAAGCCGTATCCAGATGTGTCTCAGAAGGAATCTCCCGGTCTCATGCTTCCTGAGGTCAAGGTAATCTGTTCGGTGGAGTCTTTCTTAGAAAGGGTCCGCAAGGCCACGCGGTCCACCTCTCCTCTCTCAAAGGACCTGTCCATTCAAGATGGTTTATGTTTCAAGCAACAGCGATTGTTTCTGCCAGACAGATTCAACCGTCAGTCGGTTTTAAAGTGGTGCCACGACGATCCAGCGGCAGGACACAGAGGTGTTAAGAACACTTTGGAATTGCTTCATCGCAGGTTCTGGTGGCCCGGTATGGCCAAAGATGTCTCAACCTACGTCAAATCATGTCCGGTATGCTGTCGATCCAAACATTGCACTCAAAAGTCGATTGGTTTTCTCCAACAACAGGACCTTCCCAAGAGACCCTGGAGCCTTATATCCACAGATTTTATTGTGGATCTGCCACCCTCGGAAGGTTGTTCATGCATCATGGTAACAGTCGACTGCTTCACAAAAATGGCACATTTCACTCCCTTGGCTGGTCTTCCCACTGCCGCCGAGATGGCTGCTGTATTTGCCAGAGAAATATTTTGCCTACATAGTACTCCAGACAAGATTATTTCTGACAGAGGTTCTCAGTATACTTCAAAGTTCTGGAAGGAGCTTTGTGTGAGACTGGGAATGGAACGAGCATTGTCATCTGGCTTTCACCCACAGACTAACGGGCAGACTGAAAGAACCAATGCTACGCTGGAGCAGTATCTTCGATGCTTCACGAATGCTCAACAGGATAATTGGGTTAGTCTGTTGGTCACGGCGGAATTTGCCTATAACAATGCCAAACACAGTGCCACTGGTCTCAGTCCTTTCTTTTGTTCCTATGGTTTCCATCCCAGCTTTATTCCTTCTCTCTCCTTTCCTCCTTCTACTACTCCGTCTGTGGATGCCCTGCTTACCAGTATCTCGGAGGCTCACAAGTCTGCTACAGGATGTTTGTGGGCAAGCAGTTTTCGGTATCGATCATACTGCAATCTTAAGCGCCAGCCTGTTCCGGCATGGCGGAGGGGCACCAAGGTCTGGTTATCTACTAGGTTTCTGCCTCGCTGGCTTCACCCCTCTAAACTGTCTCCCCGGTACCTGGGTCCTTTCCCTATCCTTCGCCAGATTAACCCCGTGGCTTTCCGCCTCCGGTTGCCCAAACACATGCACCGTCTCCATCCTGTGTTTCATTCCTCTCTCCTGAGGGAATGTAGGGGTGATCCCTACCTTCGTCCTTTGCCACGGGACCCGGTCCCCAGGGTGGTTCCTTCCGATGAGTATGAGGTGGCCTCCGTTCGTGACTCCCGCTATCGGCGGGGTCGCTTGGAGTATCTCATCCACTGGAAAGGGTACCCCCGCTCGGAGGATTCCTGGGAACCGGTGTCTCATGTACACGCTCCTGCGTTAATTCAGCGGTTTCACCGTCTGTTTCCGGGTAAACCGGGGGGGTGTCCCTTGGGGGGTGGCATACTGTCATGCCGTCGTCTTTTGGTGGTCACTGGCGGTTATGGAAGGCTTGGCGTTGGCGGCGCCATTAGATCGTCCCGTGTTTTTTCCTTTCACTTCCTGGTTTGACGGTCTAGTCTTTTTCTCTTGTTTCTGTATTTAACCACGCCCTCCCTTGGGTTCTGTGCGTTGCAACTTTGTTTCCTTTTCCTGGTTGCCATGCTACTTTGTTTCCCGTGCCTTTTCCTGTTGTCATTTTCTGCGGAGTATATCGCGGTTTCCTTTCACTCAGCTTCTCCCCCTTCCTTCCCTTTTTCTGCATTTCCGTTCCCTCGGTCCTCTTACCTTTCGGGGTTTCTCCTCTCCTTCCTTTCACCTGGATCTCCTTCCTGGTTCCTGGCGGTACTTCCATTCCGGTCCCTCGCACTGCTCCTAGTTCAGTATCAGCATCTCCGGACTTTCCAGCCTACAGCCGCAGAAAGAGACTTACCTTGATTCACCTGCCCCGGTATTTTCCTGCATTTCCGGGCTCTCCAGTCATCGCTTCCTGCACAGCATCCGGACCAACTACATCGTAGAGAGGTTTTTTTTAGCTGCTGCTTTTTTCCTCTTTTTCCTCTCGCTTTGGTTTCTGCGGGACGATTTGTGAGAACCCAGGTATAAATTGACGATAGAAATTAGCGAATGCGAGCAAGCTTTGTACTCCTTTCGTGGTTGTTGGTGAGGGCCATTGGAGAATTGCATCCACCTTTTGCGTGTCCATATGTACGCCCTGTGGTGTGAGCATGAAACCAAGAAACTCGACCTTGGTCACATGGAAGACATTTTTTTCCAGCTTGGCATACAAGTGGTGTTGTCGAAGCTTCTGTAGGACTGCCCAGACATGGCCAACATGTTCTTCCTTGGAATTTCAGTAGATGAGAATGTCATCTATGTAGACAAGTGCGCAAATGCCCAATAGTTCACGGAGCACGTCATTCATAAATAACTGGAACGCTGCAGGGCCATTACATAACCCAAAGGGCATGGCCTGGTATTTAAAGAGGCCATACTTCGTGCGAAAGGCCGTCTTCTACTCATCTCCTTTTTTGACTCTCACAAGATGGAAGGCCCCTCGTAAATCCAGCTTTGTGTACATCGAAGCGTGTTTCACCTGATCCAGGAGTTCTGGTACAAGTGGTAAGGGGTATCGGTTTTGTACTGTGATCTGATTGATTGCTCTGTAGTCAATACAGGTTCTTAAGTCCCCCTCCTTTTTGGGCACGAAGAAGAGGGGCAAGGAAGCAGGGGATTTGGATGGACAGATAAAACCATTTGCCAGATACTGGTCCAGGTAAATTCTAAGATGTTGGTTTTCCTTCTCTGTTAGAGCGTACATTCAGCTGCAGAGAATTTGGGCTCCGGGTACGAGCTCTATTTGGCAATCATAGGGTCTGTGCGGGGGTAAAACGTTGGCCTGCGCTTTTTGGAAGACATCCTGGTAAACCAAGTATACAAGTGGTAAAGAGCCAGTGAGGCCCAGCATGATTCCTTTCTTTGGTTTCAGATTGATGACGTCTTTGTTGTAACGGGTGTCGGCACAGTCTTGAGGAAAGGACAGAACTCACTTTCGCCAGTCGATCCTAGGATTATGGGTCTCCAGCCAAAGCATTCCCAATATCATCTGGAACTGAGGAGCACCAATGGGATCGAAGGTAATGTCTTCTTGATGCCCTTCCTGCAACAGAAGCTTGGCTTTCTCAGTGTATTGTGTCACTGGGCCGGATGATAGCCGAGAACCATCCACTGCAGTGACGTTTTCCAATCTCTGCTTTTGTTGGAGAGGAAGGCCTATTCGGATAGCCAGATCTTGGTCAATGTAGTTTCCCACAGCTCCACTGTCAATGTATGCCTCCAAGGCATGTATCTTTGACGGTTGCTTAGGATTCACCAAAAGTACCGGAAGGACTAGATGTGAGGTCTGCACAGATTCCTTTTTCTCGCTCGACAAGTGGACCCCTACGCTTGCCAGGCATTGGAGGTTCCCCGAGTCCTGTACTACTTCGTCATTTTTATCCGTTGCTCCAACTATTTTCTTGGATGGTTTTACTGGGCATTCATGAAGGAAGTGACCTGCTTTAGCACAATATAAGCAGAGCTGTTGCTGCCTTCTTTTCTCTCTTTCCGCCTTGGTAAGTGGACTGCATAAACCTCTGATTGGCATTGGTTCCGACTGTTTGTATGGTTTAGCCTGGTTCTCACGGGGTCGCACATAAACTGATCTTCCCTCTGTTCTGGCATCAATCCATTTTCTTATTCTGCAACCTATGATCGAGTCGCACTGTCAGGTCTATGTAGTCCGCACACCCCTAGGTGGATTCACAACTTGAGCCAACACATCCTTAAGTTCTCCACGTAGCCCTCAATAAAAGAGCGTAGTTATCTTTTCTTCTGGCCAGTTGGTCTGGGCTATTAGACGATTGAAGGTTGCAATGTAGGTTAATAGATCCTGATTCCCCTGTCTGAGTGACAACAATTTGTTGTCCAGAGCTTGGCCTGGGGTATGGCGGGCAAACAATTTCTCCATCTCATGCTGAAAATCCCCAAAGTTCCGCAGCAAAGGATCATCTTGAGTTACCAATGGTATTGACCAGTCAGCCGCATTGCCTCCTAGATATGAGAGTACAAATGCAAATTTGGCTTGATTAGGAAAGGCTCCTGGTCTGCATAAGAAATGAAGGCGACATTGGTTCATGAATATGGCAAACTTGTTTGGATCGCCGGTGAAGCGTTTGGGTGGGGCTAGAAGTACTGCTCCTGGAAGGACCACCTGAACCGGTGTTGATTGCTGTGGCGTGGAAGAATGGGCTATTCCCGGCATGAGAATCTGCCCTGCTTGTGTCTGTAGCATCTGTCTTGCCAAGTTGTCGGTTCTTTCTCGAGTTACAATAAGATCCTGCCTTAATGCTTTCGCTTCCTGCCTTGAAGCATGTACTGCAGCCCACAATTCCCCTACTAATTGGGCCAATTGGTCTGTTTCTGAAGTTTCCATAACGCCCAGGCAGAGAGTCGCAGAGGCTTTGCGTTCTGTTACGCTCACCTGGTCTCTGCGGAGGCATTGGGGCACGGTTGTAGCCCTCCCAGGAGTTAAATCCCCCGGTCATGTCTTTCCCTTTGCGCATAAGCCATGAGTGACACTGCACCTGTGTGAATATGAGAAAACGTGAGTGCGCTGATCGGTGACTATTATACCTCTCAAACCCTTCTACCAAAGGTGCGATTTCTGTGGGCATGTACCGGCCCATGGGGCTCACCTGTTAATTATTGATGGTAAGCTCTCCGTCCTGCTACTTCTGGCAGGGGCGCTTGTAGATGGGATCTAGTTCCTTCACTGATTCCTGGTAAGTAATAGTCCAGCTGCGACTATGCTTCTCCTCTTGTCACTTTCCCTTTCTGTTTTCTCTTTGTATTTATTTATTTGTAGCGCGCACCATCAGGCCCAAAGGCATCAGGGCGCGAAAACTTGAAGGCGGTTACATAAATTTACAATAGACTGGAGATTGGGTCACGCTCTAACAGTACAAGTACATACAAAATGTGTGAATTAGGATCAGAGTATTACAGAGTGAAAATGAACAAAAGCAAGTTATCATGGTGGCAACATAAGTTAAGCAAGGCATAAATTACAATAAGTTAATAGAATCAAAGAGCTAAACAGGCGACAGAGTAACTTTTGGGCACTTACTGAGATCAAGGACTAAGTCAGATATGAGCAAAGAGCCATGATTTCGTTTTCTGTTTGAAGGAATTAAATGAAACCTCGGATCTGATGGTAGTGGGGAGAGAGTTCCACAGCTTAGATGCCAAGACAGGGAAGCTCGCACCCCCAGCTTTTTGAAGTTTAAATCTGGGTATCGATAGGCTGTGTGTCTGAGCAATTCTTTGAGGTCGGGTGGAAGTGTGGAGAGAAAGACGGTTAGATAGGTAAGGGGGGGCCTTGTTGACCAAACATTTGTGGGTAAGGGCAAGTGTTTTCAAAGAAATTCTCTGCTTGACAGGGAGCCAATGTAAATTGGTTCTGAATTCAGAGATGTGTTGGTTTCTAGGAATGTTTAAAGCCACTCTGATGGCATTGTTCTGAGTGATTTGCAGTTTATTCAGGTTCACCTGGCTAGTCCCTAAATAGAGGGCACTACAATAGTCAATTTTAGGCATGATGAGAGTTCTGGCTAAGGTGATGCTATTAGGTGTAGTCAGAAAAGGTCTGCAGGCTGCAATAAGTTTACAAGTATATGCCGATGCTGGGGGGGCGTGGCTAACTGCTATGTAGAGCGGACGTGTCTCCTGAAAGCTTTGTGCTGATGTGCAATTATAAGCTGTTTTAAGTGACTTTAACATGCTCCGGAACCCTGCAAGTTGCACCATCCGCCGCAGAACCTCTTCAGCAACCTCTCGAACCGTCTCCCAGGCGGAGGAGTGACGGCTAACACCTTTACCCGGCGTGCAAAAAGTGCCGGTGAGCAGAACCAAAATGGCGGCTCCAGTGCCCTGATCCCTTGAAGGACCGGAGTGCACTATCACCACCGAGGACACTGCCCGCCGATGGGGGGAGAGGATCCTGGGCTGCTGACCTCTGCCGGGCAGAGAGGAGGGAGCAGAACAGCTGCGCTCATCGACTGAGAGGACCGGCCCCGATGCCCCCGCCGGACAGCGCCCTGCCTGCGGCACGCGACTGGGCTAAGGAGTTCCCCGGAAAGTTGCGAGGGGCCCCGGCGTGAGCAGCGACTGGCCGGAGCCGCGGAGGTAGGCGGGCACGGGGGGAGACCAGCACAGACATACACATTGGCGGCTGGGTGCGTGGGGCCCGTGGCCGCGCATTACTCTGCCCCCCTGCGCCTGACTTCGCCGGCGGCGGCAACGCAATAATTCAGGCTTGCCTCCCTGGGGTGCTGAGACCTCGGCTGCTTTTTTCCCCCCGCCTGCACGAACCTTCATTGGGGGGAGGTTTAGGCAAAAACACATGGCTCCTGCCTGCAGCCTGACGTTCCGGCGGACCATGAGGCCCACTCCTCGGGGAGTCCCTGTGCTCCCCCACCACCCAAGCTCGTCTCCCGCTCCACAGCCGACAACTGGGAGGGCCACCCGGCGCACAGCGTGCCCCCTGGAACTGTGGTACCCTTTGCTTCCTGAAATTGGCCTGCTGCCCTGCAACCACACGTTACCTCTCCTCGCCACCGGGGACTGGCGCAGCCGCCCTTTGGACAGCGCAGCAGCTTCTTGCCTTTCTCTGCAGCGGCCCCCTGAGGCACCAGGACAGCTTCATATCATTGCCTCGTGGTTCCTGCGGCGGTAACAAGAGGTGCCCCTCCGCGGCTGCGGCCGGCAGCCTCCCGCCTATGCTCCCGGCACTCTCGGCGTGGTGAGGCCTTGCGCTAACGATAGGTCCGGGAGAAACGGCAGGCCCAGGCAGCGCCAGACCACGATGGACACCTTTGCGGCCAGCGAATCCCCAAACTCCGAGGGCACAAACAAGGCGGCCTCGGGTGCTCAACCTAACTTCACAGCAGCAGCGGCTACAGAGCCTAGTAACACCCAGATTCTTGAAGCCATCAAGCTGTTCCAGGCAACGATGGAAAACAAAATTAACGCCATTGCCACAGACCTGGGCCTCCTGCATCAGGACGTCCGATCCCTGGCCGGCAGGACTGAGGCACTTGAAACACAAGTCCGGGAAAACACAGAATCCAAAACTCACCTCCTTCGAGACATCGATGAGCTTCAGCAAAGGGTCAAAAACTTGGAGGACAGAGCTGAGGAGGCGGAAGGGAGGGCTTGCCGGAACAATATACGTCTCCTCGGGCTGCCAGAGGGTTCCAAAGGCTCCGACCCCACTAACTACATAGAGAACCTCTTGATACAGGAGGTGGGAGCAGGAATACTCTCCCAAGGCTTCACCATTGAAAGGGCCCACAGATCCCTGGCTAGGAAACCACCACCTGGGGCCCCACCCAGGCCAGTGATAGTGAAAGTCCTCAACTACAGGGATCGAGAAGTTATTCTGGCCTTTTCCCGAGCAGGTGGCCAAATCCAACGGAACTCTGCTAAAATTGCCATTTACCCTGATTACACCTTTCAGGTCCAAATGAACAGAGCGCAGTTCATATACACGAAGGCCAGATTGAAAGCAGCCAGGCTGCGTTATATGCTCCTATACCCTTCTAGACTTAAAGTGCTGCATAACAATAAGGCGCACCTGTTTGACACTCTGGCACAGGCCAGGGACTGGATGGACGGATTACAGATCCCTGATATTGAGGAAAAGAAGCAGAGACCGAGATAACACTCCTCCTGTCATCTTGGTGGGAATTATACATTCTTGAGCCTCTACACAGCTGAATGGATCCTCCACGCGGAGACCCGGAGTCCAAGTTCACTCCACCCCCTGGAAAGTTTCTTCCTTTTGCGTATATATACCCGCCCGTAGGGCACCTGGAGACCAAGCACGGTCCGACAGAGCAGAAACGGGACAGTCATAACGAGGGTGACCTCGCTGGGCCAGTTCTATGTTTGGGGATATCACAGTTAGGGGGGGTGGTAATCGGGGAGTTTCTACACAAGTTGGGAACATACACTGGGAAATACCGAGACCACGGGAACCATCCATACGCAATGCAGCACCATCAAGACCTCGAGCTCCACCTGTTACATACAACAAACCACAAAACGCCTATGGCCGACACAATAAGGGTTGTTACATGGAACGTCAGAGGCCTGAACAGCTTCATTTCACAACAGCGTGTCCAAACCTACCTGAAGAGATGCAAGGTCAGAATCGCCATGCTGCAAGAGACTCACTTAACTGCTAGGAAACTGGAAGCCCTGGCCAAAACTTGGCATGGTACCCTAATAGGTTTGGCTTACTCTTACGCCAGAGGGGTTCTGATTTGGATTGCCCCTACTGTCCCTTTCAGACTTACTAGCACTAAGACAGACAAGGGTAGGATGGTGGTGGTGTGCGGCTCCATCGAGGGCAAAGAGGTATGCCTGGTCAGCACTTATGCACCCAACCACGACGCGACTACCTTCTTCCACTCCCTTTATATGTGACTCAGCCCGTATATGGACAGAATCATGATATGGGGGGGTGACCACAACTGTACCCTTGACCCTCTACTGGACAGATCAGATAACAAACATGATCGCCCCTCCCCGCCGGCCAAAATACTTTCCAAACTAGTCCAACAGTTGCAACTCAGTGATCTTTGGAGGGACCAGCACCCGGAGCAACGCGAGTATTCCTTCTACTCCCCACATCACGCCGTACACACCAGGCTGGACTATATTTTTCTCAGCCTAACACAACAGTCCATATTTGTTGATGCGCGCTATCTGCCTAGGGTGCTGTCTGATCACTCTCCCCTATTGGTCACCTGGGAGGTGTTCCCGCCTAAACCCCTTGTACCCACATGGAGGCTGAGGGCTGAGGCCCTACTTGATACAGCATTCCGGGAACGCATAAAGGATAGTACTGAGGAATATTGGCAAAATAACTTGCATAGCGTTAAATACTTGAGCACAACTTGGGAAGCATACAAGGTGGTCATGAGGGGCGAGATGATCGCAGCTGTTGGGGGTGCCCAGAGATCCATTACATCCTTGCTAGAGCATGCTCGAAGGCAGGGCTGGCCCATCCCCTGACCAATTACAAAAAATTGCCAAACTTAGACAAACTTGCCTAACTCATTGGGAATCCCTCGGTAAACTGAGATACGCCAAGCACACAGAGAGAATCCATGCTCTGGGAGACAAACCAGGGAAACTCTTAACTTGGATCTATAAAAGGGAGACCCCCCAGGCCACCCATTTGCCACATACTCACACCTGACGGCACCGGTGTGCATACCCAACAAGAAATCAATTTGGTTTTTACCGACTTCTACCGCAGCCTGTACTCCGAAGCCCCGCCCCACTCTGACACCGGGATGGAGGATGCTCTTGACGTCATTGACCTACCTAAATTAGACTCGCAAATGGCTGAGACCCTTGACGAGCCCGTCACTCCTGACGAGGTCAGGGTGGTAATTAGATCGCTACCAGCTGGGAAAACCCCGGGCTTAGATGGCCTCCTGGGGGAGTTTTATAAGACCTATGAGGAAACACTCGCACCAACATTGGCCCAGGTCTTTAATGAGGACTCGAGCGTGGTACCCTCCCGGACTCCATGAGTGAGGCCGTGATTATACCCTTACTCAAACCAGGGAGGGACGGGGCAGATTGTGGTTCATACAGGCCCCTCTCTATGCTAAACGTAGACTGCAAGATCCTTACTGCCCTGCTTGTGAATAGACTGCGCAGAGTAATCCCACTGTTGATCCATCAAGATCAAACTGGATAACTGGGCGTTGCATCACTGAGAACCTGCGCAGGTTACATCATGTCATTTACAGTACTGAGGGAAGGCCGCAGAAACTTGCAGTGGCGTCATTAGATGCCACCAAAGCTTTTGATTCCGTGAGTAGGCCCTGTATTTCTAAAGTGGACCCAGCTAGTTTATGCAAAGCCCACCGCGAGAGTACGCACCAACAAAACCTATTCCGCTAAATGGTCCCTACACAGGGGCACCCGCCAGGGTTGCCCTCTGTCCCCCATGTTATACATTCTTGCCGCAGAACCAGTGGCGGCCTACCTGAGACAGGAATACGGGGAGGGGGCATTAAGATAGACGGGGTGACCCACCTCATCTCTATATAAGCTGATGACACCCTTTTGTACCTTCAAGACCCTGAGCACCTCCTGCCCTACATCTTGGAAACCTTGGACTGCTTCCACAAGCACACCGGGATCCAAATTAATAGGAGCAAATCTTGCCTTTACCCTCTAGCAGCACTATACAGTGATGAATACAGATCCCTCCCCCCTCTAGATCTCGAATGGCAGGCGACATCTTTCAAATATTTGGGGATAACCACACACGGTAAGCCTTTCACAAAACATATCCTTAATACCGTAAGGGCCAAAGACTCTCTCACGAAATCCATGGAATTCTGGGGTCGGCTCCCGCTTTCAATGGCCGTGAGGGCTGGTCTCCTTAAGATGGTCGCCCTTCCCCGCCTACTACATAATTTCACTAACGTCCCCTTCAACATCCCCTCTCATTCTTTAAAGGCCTCAACAAACTCTGTAGGGGCTTCCTCTGGCAGGAAGGTAGGCGCAGGGTGGCATTGGAGACTCTCCAAAGACTATACGAGCAGGGCGGACTGAAGATCCCCAATTTTGAGCTTTACTTCCTTGCTAGCCAGCTGCGACATGTCACGCAACGGATGGCCGATGAGAGCACAACGGACACTCGCCTCCTCCAACCGGCCCTTCCCCGGTTGTTACTAAGAGACATACCGTGGGCCGGGGAGGGTGCTATGAGACACTGCCCTTACCTCGCCAAGCTCGGGATCTGGCTTTGGAAAAGGGCCTGCAAGCTGGTTGGGTCAGAGGATCCGTTCTCCCCACAGATCCTCATTGCTGCACTTGTGGCTAATCACTCTTTTTTTTAATAACTTTATTTTTAACTTTTTACTGTATCAAATAAGCAGTGCTCCAACAGGGAGCCGTCTAATGCAATCCCCAACAACAATCCTCCCGCCCCTCCGCCCCCCATCCCCGTGTCCACCGTGACTTTGAATGCCGCTATCCTTTGTCTGAGTCAAATGGAAAGCTTTCCACGTTGCCCCTGTGTACCTCCGTCCCATGGTCTCTCGCTCTGGGGGCTTGGATTGTCCGAGTCTGAAGCTTCAGCATTGTTCATCAGGTAAGTGATGTATGGCCCCCAGATGTCGGGAGGGCGCGCATGTAAGGGCAGGGTTCGGATAAATTCGGTGTCCATATCTTGGCAGTATGTTATATCCTTTTCCCAGTCAGCTATCTTGGGGAGTGGGCTGCGACCCCACGACATAGCAATTCTTCTACGTGCCAGCACCATGAGGAGCGCTGCTAGCTTGCGTGACGCTGGCTGTAGATATTTAGTGAGGCCGAGAAGCGGACCCAGCGGTAAGGGGGTCATCTGTTCGCCTATAATGTCGGATGTTATTTGTATAACGGAAGTCCAGAAGCGCTGGATACCAGGACAACCCCATGCCAGATGAAGAAAATCAGCGTTGGCAAATGCGCATCTCTCGCACTGGGCTGACGCTTCTGGATGGTGTCTATGTTTCCTGACTGGAGTGTAGTATGTTTGGTGCACAAAGTTAAAGTGTATTAGCTTAAATCGGGAATTTAACGCTATCTTTTGAGTCTGACGAAGAATGTAGGCCCAGTCTTCCTCACTAATCGGTCCTTGTAACGCTGATTCCCACCTTCGTTGCACCTTGGGTTGAAGTTTCCGAGTGTCCCCCACCAAGGATCCACACAGAGTTGACACCAGTCTACCTTCACCTTGCGCCAAAATGGTGTTGTGGAACAGATCCCAGGTGGGGGGTTGCTTAGGGAATGTGGGGAATAGCCTCTGAAGGGTGTGGCGAAGTCTGAAATAGAGAAAGACATCCAGGGATGTGTTCCCTCCTCGGTCTTTTGCCATTTGGGGGGTCAGAAAGGTGCCTCCTGGGAAGAGGTCTCCCAGCGATTTAATCCCTATTTTATCTATCCATAACAGGAATACTCTTTCGTTCGTGAGGGAGATGCTGGGGATGAATTTTATCGGCAGCAGGGGGGAAAATCGTATAGCCACTCCGTATTCGCCAGCAATCTTCTTCCATATCACATATGTGGATAGGACTGTAGTCAGCGTTTTATGCGGCACGGGAATGTGGCTTATTATGACTGCAGCTAGCAGGTCGGGGGAAGCCAGGGCTCTTTCCACTTGCACATGTGGTCTGATATAGTGGGTTGAGTACCAGTGGCTTAGGAATTGGGCCTGTGCCGCCCAGTAGTATTTTTCTATATCGGGGAGAGCCAGGCCTCCTTTTGATATTGGTAGAGTAAGTGTGTTGTATGCTACCCGTGCTGGTTTCCCCGCCCATAATAATTCAAGGATCGCGCTCTTGATTTTTGATAGAAAGGATTTGGGTAGAAGTAGTGGGATATTTGTGAAGAGATATAGAAGTTTGGGGAGAATAACCATTTTTGTCAGTGAGGTCCTGCCCCACAACGTTAGTGGTAGAGATTTCCATCTCTGAATACGTTCTTGTAATAACTGCAGTGTAACTAATAATTGTCTCTAAATATCTCGTGGTGGCTTCGTGACATCTTGATCCCCAGATAGCGCACCTTCGAGTTTTCCCATTTGAACCCGTGGTCATCTGCAAACTCCGAAGTGCAAGGGGTCAGGGGGAACACTATCGATTTGGAATGATTGGTTTTGAGGCCTGACATTAACCCGAATTTTGTTACCTCCCGCATTACGGGGTTGAGATTGGTTTGGGGATCACTGGCGAACAGCATGACGTCGTCAGCGTATAGGGAGACAATTAGCCTGTGAGGACCCAGCTTTATCCCTCGACCTAAATGCTCGGCTCGCAGCCTTGAGGCCAGGGGTTCCATCACCAGGGCAAAGATAAGGGCCGAAAGTGGGCAACCCTGTCTCGTTCCGCGTTCCAATGTGATCCCTGTGGATTTGGTGTTCCCTAGTGTGATGTATGAGCGTGGTTTGTTATATAACAGAGCTACTAGCTTCAGGAAGAAGTTACCCAGACCCATCTGCCTTAGTGTTGCGAACATGAAGGGCCACTCGACTGAGTCAAACGCCTTCTCGGCATCTAATAATACTGCTATTGCCTGCTTCACCGGGTCCAGGGCCTCAATGACGCCAAATAGTCTCCTGATGCCGTATGTTGTACTCCGCCCCGGGATGAACCCGGCCTGGTCACCCAGCACCAGTGCCGGCATCAAGGGGAGCAGTCTGGTCGCCAGAATTTTAGCTAGGATTTTGTTGTCTAAGTTGATCAATGAGATCGGCCTGTACGAAGCGCAGTTCTCTGTAGGTTTTCCAGCTTTGTGCAACATCATTACGTTAGCCTCGCGCATCGTGGGAGGGAGTGGCCCCCGTTCCACCGCCTCCTCGTAGACTTGCAGAAGAAGGGGGGCCACCACCTCCACGTGCGCTTTGTGGAACTCGCCATTGAGTCCATCGGGACCGGGGGCTTTGGTGTTAGGCAAGGATTTGATTGCTGTCTGAATTTCTTCGAGCGATATGGGCGCGTTCAAGGGTTCGCGCAGGTCCTGGCTCACCCAGTACAGTTCCGTGTCATTGAGGTACTCTCGTATCGCTACGGGATCTGATGCTCCTTTTGAACTGTACAGGTTTTGATAGAATTCTCGGAAAACATTGGAGATCTCCTCCTCTGTGTAAACCCTCTGGCCTTGCGCATCCGCGATATATTCAATGCGGGGTGGGACTTTGTCTATAGTTAGTAGCCTGGCCAGCAGTGCACCTGGTTTTTGCCCCTCTCCGTATTGTCTGATCTGTTGCCTGCGGCCCAGGAACTTCAGTTCGCGGTCCGCTGTCTCCTTGAACCCCAAGAGTTTTTTTTTTAACTCGGCTTGGGTGCGTGGGTCTGGAGTATTGGAGAGGTTTTGTTCTAGTTCCTTCAAACGACGCTCTTTGTCGGATAATTCGCCTCGGATTGATTTCAACAAGCCATTTTCTTTAGTCAGGCAAATTCCTCGTACGTAGCACTTGAGTGTTTCCCAGATGGTGCATGCGGAGTCGACTGAGTCTTGGTTGATCTCCAGGAAAGAGACTATCTCATGACGCAGTTCTGCAGCAAATACGCCGTCCATGAGTGAACCGGGCTTGAATCTCCAGTTGAGGCCAGGCACCGTTACGCCCGCCAGGGTGACCTCCAGTACAACCATCGAATGGTCGGAGTAGGACCTTGGCAGGATATGGCACGCACCCCATCTGAAAGGGCTACGGGAGGATGCCAGGATATAATCGATTCTGGAACTGGTGTTGTGTACCGCTGATCGGAAGGTGTAGTCCCTGCTGTCCTGGTTGTGTCTTCTCCACATATCAGATAGATTGAAGGCCTGACAAATCTCTCGAACCTGAATACTGGCCTTGGAAGGTTTCCCGATGTGTTATGGGACCTGTCGAGCCTGGGATCAAGTGTGGTATTGAGGTCTGCATCCCACACCACAGTCGTCGCGTTGGTCGCGTCCAGATGGGACATTAACCAGTTGAAATTATCAGGTCCATCTGTGTTCAGTGCGTATGAGTTCACCACCACCACCTCTTTCCCTGCGATATCCCCTTCACCATTAGGGCCCTCCCCTCAGTGTCTTTCTTTAACTCAATAAAGCTGAAATTAGTTCTTCTGTCGATCAGGATCGCAACACCCCTGGCAAATGAGGAGTGGGATGAGAAGTACCGATGACATCCCCATGATCTGGCCCAATGTTGTTCTGACGCGGGCAGCAGGTGAGTCTCCTGGAGTATCGCTATGTTGATTTTGTGTCTCCGAAGATATTGAAGAATTCTCCTAATTTTCATAGGCTGGTTGCCGCCACAAATGTTCCAGGTGGCGATTTTCAACGTTGCCGCTGCCATCTAGAGGGGTCAAAATCATCATGTCGAGACGAGGCTCGCGGGATTGGCCTGAGTCGCTTTCCATAGAGGAGCAGGGAGGACGTGGCAATTGTTAGATGCATAGTTCTTCGTGTGACTGTCGTGGAACTGGGGTATGCGGGTTGTGGCGGTTTTGCTAAACTAACTTCTCTCCCCTGCACGGGCAACCCCCAACAAGCCCGTGATAAACAAACCCATTTTAACAGTACAACTAGCATTGCTGTGCTCGGGGCGCAGGTGGCCCTCCAAGAGGGGGCTGGCTCCCTTCTTCGGATGCAATGTTGAACTGTGGTGGTCGTTTCTAGTCAACCTTGAAGTCTCATGCAGCCGTTTTGGGTGTCCTATAGGCAAATTTTACGGCGGGTTTCTTCTTGGTCTGTCGCCCCTTTGCGGTTTTCCGTTGACAGTAGCGGGTCTACAGCCAGAGCGATCCAGATAGTCGCTTGTCTCCTCTGGGGTGTTAAAGAACTGGGTCCTGCCCTCGTGTCGAATGCGGAGTTTGGCTGGGAAGAGCATGGAATATTGTATCTGGTTCTCTTGCAGTCTGCGCTTTACTGCCATGAACGATCTTCTCTGCACTTGGACCGCTTGGGAGAGGTCCGGGAAAAACTGGATCTTGTCGCCGTCGTACTGGAGATCCCCTTTTTCCCTAGCCGCCCGTAGGATGGCATCTCGATCCTTATAGTTAAGCAATCTCGCTATGATTGGGTGGGGATTAGCCCCGGGGATTGGTCTGGTGTTGGGGACTCGATGAGCTCTCTCCACGACAAACAGTTTGGACAGGATTTCTGTACCAAAGAGGTCCATACATAACTTCTCAACGTAGTCTTCCATTTTCACGGTAAGTTGTTGTTCCCTGGCTCCCACGATCCTGATGTTGTTGCGCCGAGAACGGCCCTCCAAGTCTTCGTTTTTGGCGCTTACTGCTTTCATTTGCACTTCTAGGGAGGCCACTCTGGACGTTAGAGCCGCTGCACCGTCGTCGAGGTCAGACACTCTCTGCTCGACTGTGTCCAGTCTGTCGGCGTGTTTGTCCAGCCGGGGCTGGAGTAGGTCGACCTTGGAGGAGAGTGCGTCGAGTTTGCTTCCAAGACCTCCGATCCCGGCCTTAAGTTCAAGGAGGATTTCCCTGATGTCGAACCCGTGGGCCTCCTCTTCATCCTGGGCTGCGGCCTGGACGGGAGACTGCACTCCGCTGTTCGAGGTGGTTGCTTTGGTCGCGGAGCTGCCCTCGAAGTTCCGATTTTTTTGAGATCTGTCCGTTTTCCTCGAAGTCGCCATTGGTGCTCGCGTTGCAGGGGCACCGGGAGGCGGGCCAGGGGTCTCGGGGCGCCCGGCTTGTCGTTTTCTAGCGGTGTGACTCTCTGGAGGTCTTGCCACTGGGCCGGTTTGGACCGTGCTGTTTCACGCCTCCCCCGGCGGGGGAGCCGGGGATCCACCCGGGGCGCGCGAGCGAGGGCGCGAGCGAGGACGGGGCACGCGTACCTGATCCTCGGCGGCGCCCGGAGAGCCCCTCCCCCCTTCGCTCGGCGTCCGTCCACACGGGGAAGGGGGGGGGCTCTTCACCGTCGAGGAGACGGGACTCAGCGTTCGAGGGTCGACGGATGAATACCCTGTTCTGCTCGGATTCGCCTCGGCTACAATCTGGAGGCGGCTGCGGACAATTTGCGCACCACAGAAGCTTCGATTGGTCAGGATTTTAGGGGAGCTCCGCGGAGCTCACAGGGAGGCCGCCATCTTGGACGGCTCTCTAGCGCCCTCGTGGCTAATCACTCTTGGGGGCAACTTGAAAAACGCACACAATGGGAGCCCCTCGGGGTGGCCACACTTGGGGACTTGATCCAAGAACAGGAAATCTTAACTTTCTCGGAACTCTGTGAGGCCACGGGCCTTCCGGCAGGACAGTTCCTGTTGCACAGGGTGGTCGTACAGGCCTTGAACAATAGATGGCTGGTCGCTGCCGACCGGACGGAGGAAAATGAATGCATTGAAACGATACTGAACTCCGCTGAGGGGGGCCATGAAACATCACAAATCTACGAGGCCCTGTTGTGAGGTACAACCAGGGTGACCTTAAATGCAGGAGTAAGTGGGAAACTGAACTGGGCCTTGTTTTTGAAGACAAAGATTGGGGTGATATAACCCACTACCATAAGAAAGTCTCCAGAAACGCCCGCTTGCAGCTTATCCAGCTGTACATCACCAATAGAGCGTACCTCACACGGAAGCCATATCAAGATTCACAGGTGCTGGAACCCAATTATGTCCCAAATGCAGTGAGCCCAGGGCAGGAATGACTCACATGTTCTGGGGCTGCCCAGTGATTAGGGAGTTCTGGTCACAAGTGAAGGAAAGAGTGGCCAGCGCAGACATCGAAGTTGAGGTGGACGAGCCTACGGCCTGTATCCTGGGCAGATATAAGCGAAACAGGAAGAACAAACCCCTAAACAAGCTCACAGACCTTATATACATAATGGCTAAAAGACGTATTGCCATGGGGTGGAAAAGCCCCAGAGGTCTGCATATGTCCCTATGGTGAAAGGGGCCCCTAGGGGTCCCTCGTGCTATGGAAACAAGGCAATGACCATACACGAAAAGATGCGCCAGACACGAGGTTTCAAAATCCCAAAGCTAGGGTTTATTGTAAGCAAAGGATAGTAGCAATTGGCCAATTCTGATATCACGCCCGCGACGTGAGTTTCCTAGACCTCTAGGGACGCCAGAGAGCGAATTACGTACATCAGTTACATATATACAAAATGCATATCATACAATCAGCAAAGTCATGTTCAACACCCCTCTGTACTAAGTTCCTTTGAACTCGGGATGACGATGGACATATCCGACGAATATGACGATCATAATGCTTTCGATGTCTATTCTAGTAACAATGTGCAATTTAGAAAGTGCGGAGGCATCTTTTAGAACACGGTGGTTCTGTTCTTGGAAGCAATCTGTACACGGGGGAAGAGCCACATTTCAAGCTTTACTATCTATGAGGTACTATTCGTGTCCTGGGAGCCGACACGTTGTAAGGGGTTTTGGGAAAGGGGGCCGTAAGAGAAGCATAATTCAAGCCTTTAACTGTATTATTCTAACATATTCTACCATCGTACGAGACTGGCTGGCAGTTGTGAAGTGATTAAATGCCCTGCAGCTTCCTCCCAAGGCTACAGAGAGGGAGCGTGGGCATTCCTTTCTGGGCTACTCATGAGGAGTTCAGCAAACTCTTCAGTCCCGCGACCTTGTCCTTTCATATTCAGACAACAATGTTAACAGTTGAGCAGAGTAAGCAGAATCCGCAAGAATTGCAAGCTGCAAAGCAGTTTTTAGACAGAAAGCAATGAGCAATGGTTAACGGCGTGGGAAGCAACTATCCATGTGCAGAGACTAGATTCCAGCGAGGAACTGCACCGTTGGGTGGACCTGACGGTGCCCTTGCTCCACCCTGAGATGGATGATAGTGAGATCCACTGCATAGGCAGGGGGCACAGCATCTTTGTTCCATTCATCCCTCATCCGAAATGTCATTACTGATGCTCTTTCTGCTGGCGGGGTTGGTCTATTCTGCCTATGTCAGCTATCTAGTCTTGTTATTTTTCGTGTATTCTTTCTCACGGGTTCTAGTGCAAATACGTGAGCTTTTTGGAATATGGAACAACCCCAGGTCTCATTATTACTTCCTCAAATTCATTCATATTGGTCTCATCTAGCTGACCCATATTACTCTTGTTCCATTTCCCAAAGAACATTGCACTCAATGTTACTTCACAGGAATAAATCAATGGCAATGGTTGTGCATACCATCCTATCCCTTTCCCACCGTGCTGTGGTAAATGGGCGCAAACCCAGCAATCTTTTTTCTTTAACACCGCATGGGTCATGTTCATGATGAGCAACAATGTATTGTTGTCGTAACCTTCTCTATGTCTTTCTTCCATTGGGGACAAAGTACCAGTAATTACATGAACCGGGCTTTCAGTAGCTGTTTTTGGCAAAAGTGTTTCTAATGGGTGTACGTACTCCAGGAACCATAATGTAATAGCTGTTTTTGTTGGTACGATCAAACTTAAGAAACATAGGACCAATGTCCAAATTAGTACCTTATTCTTCTCATCATGCTTTTTCCCTAAATTTACAGTCTCTAAATCTATTATCTTTTCAGCAGGGGTGCAGGAGGAGGCTAAAACCGGTCTTGACTTGTTCTTTATCGTCCTTCTTCTTGCTGGCGAAATTCGTCGTGAATGTCTCTCGTTCTTGATGCCAGAAAAGTTCAACGAAAAATGTCTCAGTTCAATTCTGACAGCCTTTTCACAGCCTGGATCATTTATCCACTCCCGAGCAAGATTAGTTGTTCTTTCTGCCACTGCTCAGACGATTTCTGAACAGTTCTTTATTGATAGAGTACCATGTGCATCCAGCTTGTCCCGCTCTGGCTTAGGACACATGTACTTTATAAGCGCACCGAGGAGCCTTGAGTTTTGAATTGTCCGACTTGCACAATTCTCACACTTCTCTCCTCTACGCCCCTGGTTCCTACTCCGTCCGTGAGTAGAACCAAAGGCCAAAAAGAAAAGCACCAAAGATCTGTGGATCACTTTGCCTGTCGAGGCCGCAGATTATATCTATTCACTCCTGCTATTGTATGATCCGTGAATAGTGCCCTTGCATTTTCAGTATCAGGCTCAGTGTCTGCCTGTGGCACAATGATGGGCAGGGATGGGCGTCGTGGCAATGATGTAGTTTCTTTCTCTGGCTTTGGTGCATTCGTGAGAACTGGTGGGCGTCAAAGGGTTACACGCGTTATTTCTTGCTCGTGTTTGCGATGCAGGGTTTGTGTCGCTCGGCAGTGATGTTGTTTCCGCTGAGCAACGTTGGGGCACTTTTCACCCTTCCCTCTTACTGACAGCCTCCTCAGGCTCTGTTTCGAGTTTCACTTCTCATTTGCGCTTTGTTTCAACTTTCACTTCTCGCTCAGGCTGATGCTGTGGCCCTGGACTGGCAACAGTTTCTTTCGTTTCCGAGACCGTTGTCCTTTTCTCGTCGTCTGGATCAGGCAAAGTTTTCAGTGACGCTGGGAACCTTTTGGCATGGGTAGCATGGATCCATGCTTTGCGTCCGTCCACTTGGATGGCCGTTTGTGTTGCCAAAAGTACTTGATAGGGGCCACGCCACCTGGGTGCTAGTGCTGTCTTCCGTTCAAAGTTCTTGATTAGCACCCAGCTCCCAGTGAGTGTCCTGGTCCTGTATATCGCATCAGCAACGCCTCCTGCACCTATTGATTAATCAAACGCAACTTTTGTATTAAAAGTCCACAGTAAGTGCTTAACATAGGATGCTCTACCTCACACAATTTTCTGGGCTGCGGTGCGCACCATACATTTGCTGGTCTCCCCATTATAATCTCATAGGGGGAGAGCCCAGTTTTAGCCTGCACAGACGTGCGCATACACAACAGCGCTAGGGGTAATGCATCCACCCAACTCAACTTGCTCCCAGCGCAAATCTTCGCTATCTTTGACTTTAGGATTCCGTTGTGTCTCTCCACAAGCCCGGCAGAACTGGGATGCCTGGAACTGTGGAACCGCTTCTCTATTTGCAGACCTGCACAGATCTGCAGCACTATTGCGCCCACAAAGTGGGGGCCGTTGTCTGACCACAGGACACGAGGCAACCCAAACCGGGAGAAATACTCCTTCAGCATTACTTTTGCTGTGGACATGGCAGTACAGTCTTTTAAAGGATATGCCTCCACCCACTTGCTGAATGCACAGATTACCACTAACACGTACTTGTAGTTCTGGCACCTTTCAATTTCTATGAAATCAAAATGGACCACCTCAAACGGCATAGAGGGTGGGCCGAAACTACCTGCTGGAGTCACGGTTCCCTTTCCTACATTGTGTTGCAGGCACGTGATACAATTCTGCACTAGCCTTTCTGCATTATTATTTATGTGCTCTTTTTTCCATACTGTGGATAAATGCTGTACCATTGTCTTTGTGAAAATGTGGGTCGGGCTATGCGCCAATATAACCATTGCAGTTACGTAACAATTTGGCAACATCCAGTTCTTTTGTTTCCTTGTCCACCCAACATCCTTCCACATTTAACTCAGCAGAGCCCTTAGCCCACCCCTGAATCTCTTCGGTTGTGGCCTCAGCCTGCATTTCTTTGACTGTGGCAACTCCATTCTCTATCATACAAGGTACTTCCTCAGTCTGTACTGTCATCATTTTATTCCCCAAATTTGTGGCTGTTTGTTTCGCAATCCTGTCTGCAAACGCGTTTCCCTCTCCCACTCTGCATATTACTTTCTTATGCGCCTTGCACTTTACTATAGCTAGGCGTTTTGGAAACGTGAGCGCAGACAACAATCGCACAATCAAAGGGCTATGCTGAATCCTGGCTCCATGTGATGTCAAGAAACCCCACTCAGCCCAAAGTCGGCCAAAATTGTGAACCACACCAAAGGCGTACTGGCTGTCAGTATAAATATTTACGTTCAGATTCTCTGAGAGTTCACAGGCTCGGGTCAGTGCTATTATTTCTGCGGCTTGTACCGAATTGTAGGGGATCCTTCTGCTCTCTACAACTCTCTTTAGGGTAGTAATTGCATATGCAGCCGTTGATGTGCCATCAGGTAATTTAAAACAAGAGCCATCGCAAAATAACTCCCCATCTGGCTCTTTTTGTGGGATATCGCTCAAATCAATCCTTCTCTTTGTTTCTTCTTCAGTGATCATTAAACAATCATGGGGTGGTGATTCGTTGTCACCAATTTCTGCTATGGGCAGTGGCATTAATTCTGCAGGATTCAATGCGCTACACCTCATAATTTGGATGTGGGGTGCAAACAAGACGAGCTCATATCTTGTCAGTCTAGCTGAGGTGAGGTGTTGCTTCTGCGTCCTATTTAATAGAACGTCTATAGCATGTGGCACCATCAGAATTAAAGTGTGCCCCAATACCATTCCTTCCGTTTGTGTCACTGACGCAGCAGCCGCTGCGACGGATCGCAAACATCGTGGTAGTGCGCGCGCTACAGGGTCCAGCATGCAAGAAAAATAGCTGCACGGCCTATTTCTTCCACCTTGTTCCTGTGTCAAAACCGCCAATGCACATCCTTCACTCTCACTCACAAATAGTCTGAAGATCTTTTTATAGTTAGCTTTCAATTGCTCAAACGCTTTCTGACATTCCTCATCCCAATGGAAAGGAGGTATCTCTGCATCCTTTTTAGTCAACTTTATCATCGGCTTCACAATCAACGCAAAATTACTGATCCAACGCCGACAATAAGAGGCCATGCCTATTACAGCTCTCACTCCTTTTTGAGTTTTTGGAATAGGGATACCAGAAATACTTTCTATGCATTCTGGTTTTAATCTTCTCCCTTCTTTCGAGAGTAGGTATCCCAAATAAGATACCTCCTTTTGATTATACTGGAATTTCTTCAAACTTGCCTTATGACCATGGGTCGCTAAATGTGTCAAGAGTAATACAGTACTTTCTTTGCAGATCTCTTTCGTGTCAGCAGCTAATAACAAGTCATCTATGTACTGCAAGAGTACGCAACCTTTGGGAAATTCTAGCATGTCTAGCTGCTCTTTTAGCGCTCTGATGTAAATGCTCGGGCTTTCTGTATATCCTTGTGGAATGCGTGTGAATGATCGACCTCCAGAAGTGAACGCGAACAGATATCTACTGCTTTTATCCACTGGAATGCTAAAGAATGCGTTCTTCAAATCGACTACACTAAAGTATTCTGCAGTGGCTGGTATTGTCAGTATTGTTGTGACATCTGGGACCAAAGGGATGTAACGCTCACCTGATTCTCGCAGAGGCGCCGGTCTTGACTGGGCGACTACCGTATCTTCAAAAGTGATGTGTAGCACCCGGTTGGCTCTTTGGGCTGGACCTCTGTGCACTGTATGCCTGACTCGAAGAGTAAGATGTCTGCAGATAGAAAATATGGGATTAATGAACTTGGGTTATTGGGGTGTCCCTATCTCTTTCCTTTTCTCCTCTCCTGTTGAACCCCAAAGGTTAACGCTCTCACCTAGGTAAGTGAACGCCAAGCTCTCCATCTGCCTCGGGGCAGGGTGCTGTAACCAGTTTCTTCACTGGATAGGTAGCGCAGGCCTCTTGACTTCAGAGGACTGCTGTCCGTCGTTTACTTCACGAACGGTGAGTCCCGAGTATTTCAAATGTCTTTAAAAGTCTTTTGTAATGCTGTCTCTTATTTTGCAGGGTTCCGGCGATGGCGGTTGACTGGCTGAAGTGAGTTGAGGATGGACCCGTATGCGGAATAGAAGCGCCTGGAAGCGCGTAAGTAAGCGCTTGTTGCTTGCTTCACGATGCGCACTAACTGTCCTTTTATTTTGCAGGTACCAGTTCGGAGCTGCTGAAGGATGCCGGAATGCCCACTGAGTTCGGCGTGGATGGAGTAATGGCACGTGAGTATTTAACGTTACCCAATGTCTTTAAACGCACCTTCTTTTGTCTTACAGATGCGGGATGCAGCGCCGAAGGCCTCCGGAGCGTGCGAAGAGTTGGTAAGCTTTTGTCTTTCAGATGCCGGAATGCAGTGCGATGACTTCCGGAGCGCGTGAAGAGTAGGTAAGCCTTTGTCTTTCAGATGCAGGAATGCTGCGCGAGGCGTTGATGACAGCCGATGGACCAGGTAAGAGATGCGCTGTCACTGAAGACCGTAGTGCTAACCTGTTCTTTCTTGTCTTTATAGATGTTGCTGAAGACTGGATTCAGGATGGTAAGCCTTTTTCCTTTAGGCCCAGGATCAGATGCAGAAGACACGATGAGCGTTCTGCTGCAGAGGATGCAGAATAACGCAAAGCAAGATTCATCCATCGGGTGTGGTTTAAATAGCCTCCTGTAGTGCTTAGGTGTCTCCTTCCACAGCCACGCCTAGGTAAGAAAAGAGTTCCTGCTTTCCAGAAGAGTTCCAGTGTTCTGAACCTAAGAAGTGGCTCCTGCCCCACCCAACAGGAAAAGTAGTCCCAAACAGAAGAGGATCAGGGGTTCAACTGGCAGGTAAGTAAGCAGCATGGTCTGCTGCAGGTAAGTCCACCCAAGCATTATGAGCCCGGCGCTTGCAGCGCTGGGACTGGGCATATTTATGAGCCTGGCGCCACTGGCACCAGGACAGCGTCCAAAAGGTCCCAATTGGGACTGGCTGGCACTCGGAACCTGGGTTATGGGTCTGCTTCCAAGGGAGTTGGGTAAGTCCTGGCCTTTTGGAAGCAGAGATCATGACAAGGGAATTGTGGGTCTACCACTTTGTTTAATGCGCGCAGATCAATTATGAAACGATAGGGTACTTCATTATCTCCTTTTTTGTAAACTAGAAGAATCGGGCTGTTGCATGTGCTTCCTGCAATTTCCTCAACCACCCCCAATCTCACCAGGTTAGTAACAATGCTTTTCAATCCCTTCTCACCTTCAACAGAAATCTTATACTGGGGAATTCGTGGTAGTGTTAGACCTTCTTTCAAAGTTATTTTTGCTGGCTCTATTTTCAAGCATCCTACATCATTATTATGCATTGCCCACAGACAGATTGGTACTCTACTTAGCTCTTCTGGCAACTCTTTTGACATAAATTCTGTCACCGGTGCATCGTGAGGCCACATCGTGAGGAACACCCCGTCTGCCGTAAAATGTATGACTGCCCCCAATTTTCTCAACAAATTTAATCATAGCAAGTTCTCTCCACAATTCTCTGTCAAAAGAAATGGACACTGTTCCGTAAATGGTCCTATTGTGATTGGGACAGCTTCGGACATGGGGTTAATTACTGGTGTTCCTGCGAACCCTACAGAAACATTCTTCTGCCCCGACAATGTTATCTCCGGAACCAAGTGGTGGTCTATCGAGCACTTCTGTGCCCCCATATCTACAAGGAAACAGTGCTCCTTATTCCCGACTCTCATTTCTACGTAGGGTTCTCTCTGATTCACGGGAATAGACTCTGGTTCCGACCCCTGTCGTGGGCTGTCCTATCGCGAAAATAACACATCATCCGATGTGTAGTCACTGCTACTGCTATAATGCGTGTTTGGTTGTGTATCAAACATATTCCCATTTCCCCCTCGATGTCCTCCACTCTGATCCTTTCTCTGTTGGCCCTGCCCGCCCTGATTTTGGTTCAAAACACTTTGGTTCAATGTCTGGTTCTGTTGTGCTTGGTTTTGGCCATATGATTGGGTTTGAGTACCTCCATTGGTATATCCCTGCTGCTGCTGCACGTTACTTCTGCTTGGCCCGTTCGACCCCTGATGTCCTCTATGAGGCCTTCTCTGACCAAACCCACCTCTATTCTGTATGTGCGGGCATTGCGCTCGCCAGTGTCCTTCCTCCTTACAGTACGCACATTGATTTAATCCCAATGACACCCCATGCATATTATTCAATTTTCCCCGGCCTTGTGCATTACCTCTACCTCTATTGTATCCAATGACCTGCTGCAGTAACACCCTTGTTTTTAAATTCACTCTATCCTTCACCTCTCTTTCTTTCGCCATATTTACCCTGTTCTCGTAATATTGGGCTATGTGTAATATCTCACTCACCGGTTTTGCTGCCCAGGAACTTTCCAACGTCATTATCATATCTTGAATTGGCAATATTAGTCCCCTCACATATTTATCAACAAATAGCCTTTTCCCCCGACTCTGTGCTCACATCCTGCCAACTGAAGTCTGTGAATACTCCTTCAAATCTATTGAAATAGTCTGTTACTGGCTCATCCTTGCCCTGTACACATGTAGTTAATTTGTCCCACTGAATCCTTTTTTGTGTAATTATTTCCCTCAATCTCCGCATTATCCGTTCTGGTAGATCTGCCATGCGGGTTCCCGGATTTTCCCCTACTTTTCTATTTTTATCCTCCAGTAGTAACTCCGCCCATGTGGCGCCAAAAACCCCCGCATCATCTACCGTCCTCATCTGTTTCCATATATCTGCTGGCAAAATGGCTGGGAAAATCAAATCTATATCACTCATAGTAAGCACTGCTGATCTCAGGGTTGACTACTTCCTTGTAGAACCCTGCTGGATTCTTTCTTATATCGGGAATCGTCTGTTTTATAGTACTCACCTCTTGCCTGGAAAAGGGGACATGCACATACTGGGCAGTGAAATGGGCTGGTGTTACCTGCGCTCCTACTGTTCCCGTCGCAGGGATCTCTACTTTTGGTACAAACGTGGGCGGGACCTCTCTCATTGGAAATGCCCCACTCACGGTCCCTCCCCCTTCTCTTAAGTTCAATAGTATTCCCAAGTCCAGTGATAAGCCTGTTTCTCCTGTACTTCGCTCGAATGCTCTCTTGTATACCGCTAGTATCTCAGGTGGGCTGGCCTTATTATTTTTTATATCCTTCTCCACCAAATGTTCAGCCATCAATTGCAGTGCCTTTCTTTTCATTGGTATGGAATATTCATCAAATATATCATGTATAACCATTGTTGGAATACTAGGATTTGATACCCATTTTACCGCTTCTCGTATACATACTTTCAGCTTCTGTACAGATGACGTTGAATGTCTCAGCTCTATGTATGATTCTACCGTCCCTCTCCCCTCTCTTCTAATATCCCAACCCCTGTACCAAGGCGCAGCAAACATTTCGGCATACTCATTATCCAACTCATTTTTAAGATCAAAAAGTCTATCCACATGTTCCTTCACTTCTTCATCTTTTATTCTACAACATGCTAGTTGGTTCAAATCTAACAATCGTTGTGGTGGTAATTTGTCAAGCAACTTTTTCCATTCTCCCACCAAAAATGTTCCCATGCATTCCAACACTACCTGTCTCTCGTCTCCTCTTCGGTACCCATACAATGAGGCCAATGCTGCCGTCTCATCATTTCCTTCTATGTACATTTCTGCCTCTTGCCGTAATTCAATCTTTCTCTCTTTGCTGATCGTGCTTCGAGTTACCCGTCCAAATCCTGTTCTTTCAGCCCCGCCTCTCACCTCCCCAGTCTCAATCTTGACTTCGGGAGGGGAGGATGGTGCTGAATCTGTCTCTAGAGCGGGAGGTGCGGATGGGACAAGTGACACAGGTGGCATCTGTGAAGGGCCTTGCTGGGTGCTGGGAAATTGTGTGTCCGCGGTCTGCGCTTGTGGGAGTGCTCGTGCTGTGGGCGGGGCTTGGGTTAACGCTTGCGTGAGGGGAAGTGCTCGGGCTGCGGGAGCGGGTATGAGAGCTATTGGTTGGGCCCGCGCAGTCACTGCTGGCATGTTTGGTTTTGATTCTGGTTTTGGGCCTCGACCCGTGTTATTTAACAAATGTTCCATTAATTCATCTATGTGTAGTTCCCGCTGCGGGTATATTCTGTCTATGTTAATCTGGTCCCGTCTCCCTTCCCGTCTTAGACTCTCAGTCCACTCCTCCTCCTCCTTTTCTTCTGCTATCTCAAGCTTCGTTTTATGCCTACGTGCATGCTTCTCTCTACTCCTTAGTCGGAGCATCGCTTCCCTCCTCCAATCTTTGACGGTCTCAAAAGCTGCAGGTTGCACTTCCTTTCTAATCAGCACCCTCTCTAGGTTATCTATCCTCCCCATCTCAAAACTACCATTAATCGGCCACTGATGGTCGGGTTGCTTTCTAGTTTGCCTATGCCAAATTTCGCAAAATATTATCGCACCCACACCATATTTCGCATACATATCATAAGCCGGCGTTCCCCCAGGCTGTGCACTTTGGCCATATTCCAAGGACTGTCTACCGCAGCTGAATAGCCCCGCTAAAGTGGACAGTACTCCAGGCATGTTTCTTTAACCTTCCCCTTTGGTTAGCCACTTTTACCTGGACTTTTGAGTTTGCAAAATCAACACTCTACCAAAAATCAGGGTTCTCTTTGAATCGGGGAATGACTCACCTGATAAAACAAATTGCCTGTTCTAACGCAACCTCTCCCCACGTCGTGTCTGCGCTCCTCTGGCTTCTGCCTCGTCTCGGGATCCTCGCCTCCTTTGCCCTCTGGCCCGGTACGTCGATCAGGGATCAGATGTGTGCAGATCTGCGGATGGAATGTCTCCTCTCTTCTACAGGGCGCCCCGTACACTTCTTGATCCCGGCTTGACCATTCCGTCCTCGCTGTTCTTCCGCCTTTACTCCGTTACAACGTATACGATGGGGCAAGTGGGGGAGGGTCCCTATTCAGGCGCCATCTTGAAAGGGGCCCCTAAGGGTCCCTCGTGCTATGGAAACGAAGCAATGACCATACACGAAAAGATGCGCCAGACACAAGGTTTCAAAATTCCAATGCTAGGGTTTATTGCAAGCAAAAGATAGTATCAATTGGCCAATTCTGATCTCACGCCCCGCGACGTGAGTTTCCTAGACCTCGAGGGACGCCAGAGAGCGAATTACGTACATCAGTTACATATATACAAAATGCATATCATACAATCAGCAAAGTCATGTTCAACACCCCTCTGTACTAAGTTCCTTTGAACTTGGGATGATGATGGACATATCCGACGAATATGACGATCATAATGCTTTCGATGTCTATTCTAGTAACAATGTGCAATTTAGAAAGTGCGGAGGCATCTTTTAGAACACGGTGGTTCTGTTCTTGGAAGCAATCTGTACACGGGGGGCGGGGGGGAAGAGCCACATTTCAAGCTTTACTATCCATGAGGTAGTATTCGTGTCCTGGGAGCCGACGCGTTCTAAGGGGTTTTGCGAAGGGGGCCGTAAGAGAAGCATAATTCAAGTCTTTAACTGTATTATTCTAACATATTCTACCATTGTACGAGACTGGCTGGCAGCTGTGAAGTGATTAAATGCCCTGCAGCTTCCTCCCAAGGCTACAGAGAGGGAGCGTGGGCATTCCTTTCTGGGCTACTCATGAGGAGTTCAGCAAACTCTTCAGTCCCGCGACCTTGTCCTTTCATATTCAGACAACAATGTTAGCAGTTGAGCAGAGTAAGCAGAATCCGCAAGAATTGCAAGCTGCAAAGCAGTTTTTAAGACAGAAAGCAACGAGCAATGGTTAACAAGCAAAATGGCGATTCTGCTATGTTTAAAATGGCCGCGTCTTGGTCAAGCATAACAGTCTATATTTCTATAATTCGGTGCATAAGACGGTTGGCCCACGGCCATCAAGTTACGTCTATCAATCAAATGACGGGTATTCATTTTTCCAGATTGACAATGGTGGGGGGACCTTACGAAGTGGATTACAGCTGAAACTGCGGCGTGGGAAGCAACTATCCATGTGCAGAGACTAGATTCCAGCGAGGAACTGCACCGTTGGGTGGACCCGACGGTGCCCTTGCTCCACCCTGAGATGGATGATAGTGAGCCGGGTGCAGAGGGTTACCCGGACCTGGGCATGGATTCGAGAGGAACAGTGAACTAACCGTGATCTCGGGGGATGGCGGGGGGGATTGTGGTTATCTCTCTGATATGCTTGACCAATTTCTAATGATATCGGTTTTTGTTACCTCATGTTATTAAACCAATAAAGAAATTTAAAAAAAGAAAGTATATGCCGATGCTGATCTGACTGCGTTAGTTTGTAGTCACAGGGACAAGGAGGCGTCTAGATAGATACCTAATGTTTTGGTGTCCTTGGAGACCTTAATGACGTTGCCATCTATGATGAACGACTGATAGGAGTGATCTAATTTATTAAGACGTTGAGTGGAGCCCAGGATAAGGAGCTCCGTCTTGTCATCATTGAGGCAAAGTTTGTGTTGGGCCATCCAGGCCTGGATGACCAAATATACGTCATTCAATGCCTTAGTGTCAACTATGTAGTCACCTGTGATGGGGACGAGTATCTGGGTGTCGTCAGCATAATTAGTGTAAGACACCCAAATAACCGAGCACATCAAAGAGCGGTTTAGTGAAAACATTGTAAAGTGTAGGTGACACGCAAGATCCTTGAGGGACACCGCAATGAATCGGAGAAGGGTCAGCGGCTGCCGAGAGGGATAAGACCCTCATGGATCTGTTACTAAGAAAGGAATTGATCCACGCAGTGGCTGAGTCCAAGAAGTGGGCAGCAGAGCGGAGGTGCTGGCACAAGATTTGGTGATTGACCAAATCAAAGGCTGCGGAAAGGTCTAGGAGTAGTAGCAAGGCTAATTTCCTGTTGTCTTTCAAAGACCTCAATTAGTGTTTTCAAATCTATCAGAGCCGATTCGGTCTCATGCCTGGGACGGAAGCCAGATTGTGGTAGACCCAGGAGGTTGTTGGATTCCAAATAGTCTTGAATCTGCAGGTATACAGCACGGTCTAGTATTTTAAGCAAGAAAGGGACGGCGGTGATAGGTCTATAGTTCGTAGCTATTCTTGGGTCTAGGGATGGTTTTTTAAGCAGTGGGATCACCCATGTGTCTTTGAGGTTGTCTGGGACAATACCTGTTTTAAAAGAGTTAATAAAGGCTGTGATGAATGGGGCCAGGTCATGAGCAGATTCCTTGATAATGGGAGCAGGGCAAGAATCTCCTTGACAGTTGGATGGTTTGATTCTACTGATGATGTCTTCCACCTCAGAGATAGCGAAGGGCGAGAAGGCAAAAGGTTTGAGGTTGGGTGGGGCCAAGGGGACAGCACTCTTTGCCTCTTCTCTTTTTCTGTCTTGGTATTATTGCCCTCAATAATGTTAATAATGTTAATGTTAATTCCTGAATAACGTTTTCTCTTCTGCTTTCTTCCCAATAGATGGAAATGCGGCCCAAAAGAAGCTGTGTAGGCGTGGAATGCAGCCAGGAGGAAGATGGATGAATCCGCAATGTCCGACAACAGGTGAGTGATCATTTAAGGCTAAGTGCGAGGTTTGGTGATAGCGCGACCTTAAACTGAATGTCTAACCTTGCCTTTCGTTTTATTTGTCGTGCGGCGATGCCAAGATGAAGATTTCAGCGTCCCAGAGATTTGAAGATGTACTGTGGTGCCAGGATGAAGATGTCCGCATTCCGAAAGATTTGAAGAAGAATGTCAGGCTCAACGAAGACGCGCACAGGTGAGAGCAAGTTCCCCAGGTGGGAAGTATGGAAGTAGGAAGCAGGTAAGTTAATTCCAGGCGGCAGTGAGAGTTACGCTGCATGGAAGTGCAGAAAAACGCGAAGCTTCTGCCTCATGGATCCGAGCAGTTTATATAGCTCCGAACGTGGGCACGCCCACTAGCCTAGCTTGCCTGCCACACCCTGCCACTCCTAGAGAGTCAGCACGTGCAAGGCAACCCAGTAGCATCAGCAGCCCCACCCAAGAGTACACGTGAGGCTGCTTTAGTGATGAAAGTTCCATGTTAAATGCACTGTGCACCCAAAATGAGGTGTTATGTCCCAAATAAAAGCATTCTTGTCCCAAATAAAGTGTTCTTGCTTACTCTTATTCATGAGCCTGGTGCCAAAGGCACCAGGACTGTGTCCATCCGGGCCCCTGTATGTGGCCCTTTAATGTTTGTGTCATTGGCCCAATGACCATGACAAAAAGCATCAACATTTTAATTTTTGTCCTTCTTTAATTTTTGATTTGAATATCCTTCTTTAATTTTTACGCAGGGCCACCGTACATGGCCTTTAGAGGGGATGGTGTGTGTATGGAGGTAAGGGGACTATGGACTAGGAGGAAGATAGTCACTACGGTGAGTAACTTTGTTATACTCCTACGTCCTGCCCCCTTACCTCCATACTTGTGGGAGATTCCCAAGCACAACCAGAGGTAGTACGGGTGGATGGAAAATAATTCTTTTAGGACAGCCTGGCCAAATTGGGCATCAGCCCTGGAGTTCAGGTCTAAGCAGTAATGCTTGCAGAAACATACTTTTGGAAGGCAACAGCAGCCGCTTTGCCACGGAGTAGATTAGCATGGATGCCCTTAGGTGGTTGAAGGCCTTGGATCTTATAGGCCTCTGAAATCCACATGGCAATCCAGCGGGAAATGGATGCTTTTGAAGCGGGTTTGCCTTTAGGGTCACCGAACGTAACAAAGAGTTGTGAGGAGCTTCTGAGTTCACTCGTTCTATTGAGGTAAAACTTCAGGGCTCGTCTGACGTCCAAATTGTGTAGAATCAGATGCCGGGTTCAAGAAGAAGACTGGTAAGGAGTTAGATTGGTTCAAATGAAAGTCAGTAACCACCTTAGGAAGGAAGGACGATTGCGAAGCACAACATTATCCTTGTGGAAAGTGAGGAATGGATGTCCACCAGAAAGCGCTTGAAGTTCGATTACTCGTCTTGCGGATGTTATTGCAATCAGGAAAGCAACCTTCTAAGGAAGATACTTAAGATCAGTAGTGGCCATGGGTTCAAACGGCTTATGGCATAAAGCGGTGAGGAACACATTTAAATCCCACTTGGGATGCAGAGTGCGCACTGGCAGGAAGAGACAAACAAGTCCTGCAAAATGCCTTTTGATGACTGGATTAGTCAATGAAAAGGAACAGCCGTCCGTGGACATGTAGGCCACAATGGCAAGACAGAACATGAATGCCAGAAGCTTCCAGGTGAGACACAAAGGATAGAACTGTATCGACTGTAGCATTCCTAGGATCGAGCTGTTTAGCTAAGCACCAGTGTCAAAAACTGAGCCAATTGATCCTATATTGGGCCCTCAAAGAAGGTTTCCTAGCCACTTGGATAATGCGCAGGTTGTCTTCGGACAGATTGAACTGTGCTAAATATCTGAACTCAGGCACCAGGCCACCAGGCTGAACGATTGAGGGGAGGGGTGCCACAGCTGGTGATCAATCTGTGAAGGTGGTTAGGTAACAGCGGCAATCTGATCGGGGGAAGAATCGACAGATGCTGCAGTTCCGAAAATCAGCATCTGGCTGCCCACCAAGGAGTTATGAACAGCAGAGTGCAGTTCGATGGCATCCTGAGCTTGCAGAGTGACCGATGGATCAGTGGCAATGGAGGGAAAGGGTAAGCCTTCATGTTATCCCACAGAATCTCATGGGTGTCTCCCAGGAAGGGCGCTCCGAGCCCATCCCTGGACGCATAAAGAGGAAGTTTCCTGTTTGTAGAAGTTGCAAAGAGGTCCAACTCTGGAGTCTCCCATTGATGAAAAATGTTGAAGAGGACATTGCTGTTCATTTCACACTCGTGACTTGCTAACGACTGAGTGAGTCTGCAGTCACATTGATGTGACCCGGGATGTGTACAGCCTGGAGCCAGACCTTGTGCTGGATGGCCCAGTCCCAAATTCATATGGCAAGATCCACAAGGAGAGGGGACTTGGTGCCGCCCTGCTTGTTCATGTAAAACATTGCCACAGAATTGTCTGTGTGAATACAGACTACCCTGTTGGAGATAGACGGTTGGAAAGCTTTGAGCGCCAGGAACACAGCCAGGAGTTCCAGGTAATTGATATGAAACTGCCTGTCCTGAGGTGTCCACCTGTTGAAAACTTTGCATGGTGATGCAACATTGCGCCCCACCCCAGACGGGAGTAGTCTGTAGTAACCGTCACTTGTGGGCAGGGTTCCTGGAAGGAGGCCCCCACTGAAAAATTGTTGGTCAAGGAGCACCATTGTAGATCTGCTGTCATGCAGGGTGGAACTGGAAACATCTTGGAATCCGGATCTGATGCCCGAGACCAGCAGCTCCGGAGAGCTAGCCCAGTGCAGCACATCTTCAGACATGCAGGAGGTAGAGCTAGCACGCAAGAGGCCATGAGACCCAGAAGTCTTTGGCACCACCAGGCCATCATGTGCGAGGACTAGAGGAAGAGCGGACACGTGGTCGATAGGTCTGCAATCCTCTCCACCGTTAGGAACACCTTGGTACAGACTGTATTCCAACGGAAACTCCATCTTATATTAAAGCCCATAAAATCACATTTAAATGGTTAACTTTTCACATTTTTGCAAAGTCCTGCTGCAGAGATAAAAGTCTTTAACATTTTTATTAATAAATAGTCCTTGGAGGCAAGTGTCAGTATTGTTCCCCATAAATGGGCATGCCTTTCCAAGGCTACCCCCTCAATCCAGGGTTGTCACAGAGATTTCCTTTGAAGCTTCCTGTAGAAGTCACAAGTAGGTGTGATTTTTTTTATTTCGCACATTCATGTCCTAGAAGTTCCATTGTAAGATGGCTCAGCCCAGACCAAAGTCTGTAAAGGTAGCACTTCAATTGTGTGTTAGGATCTACTGTGAAAGGCCTTCTGTTGCTAGCATCCCCCCCCCCCCAAGCAGAAACCTGTCTTGGGCTGGTTTCTCCCAGGTTGCCAATGCAGTTTAATTTATTTTATTTATTTTTGCTCTGAATTAGAGAAAAAAAACCCTGCTGAATAAAACCATCTCATACCTGTATTTCACAGCACAATCCCCTTTCATATTGCTAGGCAAGGATACGTTTTTGTTCAACATAGTCCTTTTAAAACAGGCATTTCCTGCTTTGGTTTGTAAAAGCCCATTTTGACACATGTGGTGCAAGCTGCTAGCATTTTGCTTTCAAATTCAGTATTTCCATCTGACTTCGCAATATTGATTTGCAGCCATAGTTAGTTTCTTGTAGGCAGCAGTCTGTACAAGACAAAGGTCTCCATGAAACTGACATGTGCATAGCAAGCTAAAATTTCTTTTTAAGCAGTGATTTTTGCCATTTTGTAGCAAACGGTTAAGTGTTTTTCCATGCAGCTTTTTTTGATTTTCTCAGATTTGGCTGGCACAGAGCCTGTTATGCAGGGATAATGCTTGTTTGTGAAGAGCACAATGGGAATATGGCTGGGCATGTCAGAGTCTTTTTGATAAAAGTAGTTTGATAAAACACAGATGAAAATAGCATCGGAGCAGCATCCTATTCAATGTGAAATGTTCCCTTTTTCAAATGGGAACTTTGGGCTTTGCAGCAAAGTAGCACTGCTTTTTCACTCACCTTCTTTTGTACATGTAAGAACACACTGGCAAGCTTTTTCAGTGTGCCCCCTTGTTCCATCCTGCCCAATGTGTACTTGGCAAGGTGGTGCAGCCATCATTTTGTCGTTGCCAAACACAGTTTTGGTGTGAGCCAATGGTGCTCTCAGGAGCCAGCGCAGCCATTTTGCTGGTTCTGCAGAAGTGCAGCTTGGTGATTGTGGGGGAGGGGAGGAAAGAGTACTGCTGAGTGGGTAAATATGTCCCACAGTCTTATGTGACATTTTAGCCTTGAAGCAAGGACCCTCGGCAGAGCCGGTAGTGGCAGATCTAGGGCGTTTACTGGACAGCTTAGAGACTGCCCCAGAATTAGCCTGTGGTGGAGGAACCTCGGCAGAGCCGGTACTCGAAGGCCTGTGGTGCATGACCATCTTCTTTGCCCCCTCGACAGAACTGGTACCACCACGCCCCTGAGCGTGGGAGGGTGGAGGGATATAACTCACCGCCAGGACCCTCGAAGAGGATCCCTCAATTCGGCCGGTATTTGATTTAGCCCCAAGAAGGGGGCCCTCAGGATGGGATGTTTAGCTCCCTCAAGAGGGGCCTTGAGCCAAGACTCGTGTGGAAAGCCCCAGAAAAGGAGACCTCAGGGTGAACCCCGGTACTCAGAGCCACAGAAGAACTGGGCCCAACGATAGCCCCCAAATGGGGAACCTCGGAAGAATGTCTGGTTTTGGCAGGCCCACTGCTGGGAACCTCAGAGGAAGCTCTGGTGCGCATATTAGGCCCCTTGCAGGACACCTCAGGGATAGCCCTGGTAGAAGAGCTACTTCAGCCTCTCCTGATCCTGGAAGACCCCGGGAAGGTGTACCCTGGCCAGGCCACTCTAAAACGGAAATAACTCACAAGGCGTTTCTTGAACTCCTCGATGAAGAGCTGCAAATGTGGTGGAGTAACGCGTTGAAACACCTCTTCCCACCAGACAAGACGACGCTGGAGTGCCCAAACAGAAAGGCAGTCGCAATAAAAGCACGAGTCCCAACGGTGTTCTGGGCCTAGACACTCCAGGCAAAGTGTGGGGACACGCCCTCGCTAAGCGGCGTTCGCAGGATAAGCAGGACACGAATCCCAGATGCTCCAGCATAGACGGAGGACAAGATGACCGTGGAACTGGAGCAGGAAGGAAGGACAAAGGGAATAAATACAAAATTCCCAGAGATGCTAGTGCGTCCGGCCCGACCGCACTGACAAAAGGACTGAAGGGTGATGCCCGGGACAGAGCTCATGAGGGCGGGGTTACGGCCACGTGTGGGAGCCCCGTATAAAAATAAAAGGACAAACATTTTTGATGCTTTTTGACCAAAAAGTGCTTTGGTCCTGTCCCAAAGGAGGGGATGGGGTGTAGGAGGATGTGGTTTAGATTTGCCAGGAATCCGGGGCTGCCGTGATGGCGACCATCATTTGGTTCATGGTTTTAAAAGGCTTGGTTGCAAGATGGGCGAACCAAATACACTAAAAGAAACATTTAATCAATTTCATTGAGTGGCCTCCAGTGGAATTAATAACATCCCAGTTTGCCTCCTTATTCAAATTAAGTTCCCAATGTTTGATGTAATCTGGGCTAGTATCATACATGCCTTTTACGTTCTTGCAAATCTATAGGCCTGCTTCCAGAAATAATGCATCATTCGGGTACTCGTTGGAAGCCCCGAAATTCTTTCAACAAATGTACTCTTTGATGGTTTCAATAGGTTTTTACTGGGCATAACCCAATATTTCACTTCCACTAAGGCCTGCAGAGACTACTTGGGCTCTTTAAATATCCAGAATAATTAATGCAGCTCTTCTCCCAAAGATGTTCTTCGAGGAGCAGCGGCCCCCCGAGCACCTACTTATCACCAATCGGCTCTTCTCTATCAGAGGCCCCCATGCACCATTTCTATTAAACGCAATTCCCGAATAATCAAAAGAATATCAATTTTCCTTTGGTTGATAGATGGTGCGTCAACATCCAAATTCTAAATTCTTGTGATGTCATTAAAGTACAGAAAAGAACAGTAGCGTAGCTAACACACATCCATGTCTAATGCCAACCCTAATCTGAAATGGTTTGGTAGTTTCGCCCCTTTGGCTGCATCATAACGCACAAGGTCCAACTATACAATCTTTTAATTAGTACCAAAAGCTCCTAAGAATAACCCATCTGCATCACAATGGCACAGTCCGCACTGTCGAAAGCAATTCTAACATCAATGAAAACAATATAAAGTGCCCTTCGTTGGAGATGAACAAACTTGCTTAAAAACTTAAATAAAAACGAAGACTGATGAACTGTCTGGAGACCTTTCCTAAAGCCAAAATGCACATCTACGACATCATGCTTTGCAACCCAATCCTCAAGTTGATACAAAAAATATCTTGGCATTCACTTTTGATTATTAATCAATTAATGACATAGGTGTAGGTCATTGGGAGAGCCTATACCACTTTTTACAAATTGGCACAAATTAATCTCGATTGGAATAGAACCCCCAAATATTAATCATGTTAAAGTGTACTGTCAAAAGGCGACAAGCCTTCAACACATTCACGAGATAAAACTGCATACAAGTCCAAAGTGGCCCACTATGCAACCCCAGACAGATTGCTAAAGCAGAATCCGGAAAAACCTGCTTAGCTACAAAAAGCCTGTAGAACTAGAAGGAGCAACTGGTTTAAGATCTATTCCACTGACCCTGCTGGATTTGCTTGGATTGCAGATTGGCAGGGTCTATGACTGTCGGCCTCACAACATTTCCAGAATCATACAAGCTATAATGGTGGGTCAAAACAAACACTGAATCCCCTTTTCCAAAAGGGCATCTGGTCCTGAGGCCAAAGGTCCAGGTCCAGTTTTATTATTTCTGGGTCCTGGTAGTTCCCATCATTATACTATCCAACAATGTAACAAAGAAAAAAAGCATTTCTGGACCCTTCTTTCATAATGTCGGGGTCGGTTCCCCCGAACCCTGGTCATAGTTCATTATCCGTACCTGGCCAATGGGGCCCTCCTTGGAGAGTATATAGCCACCAGTTGTTGTTGAACCCCTCATGTCCTCAGGAGTCTGGTATGGGTAGGTGCTTCTTTACCCCTCACTCCAAGGGGGTTTTCTTTAGCTGACCTGCCTCGCATAACTCTGATAGGCAATCCTTCACCCTACCTGGATTGGTAAGATTGGAATGTTTCTCTTTTGCCTTTTATACTGTGGGTAATATGGTGCTTGGGGCAATAAGGGCTCTCATAGGATGGCATATTCCTTCCTGGTTTTCCATAGCCCTGCCTGGATCTCACCCAGTATACTCCACCCTCCTGAGCAAACCGTCCTCTCCTTAACTGCAGGTAACGGGAGTTGTCTACTGGTTTAGTTTGTGTGCTCACCATGTTAGGGTCAAGCAGGAGTGTCATTGCTTCTTTTAGACCTTGTGATCTGCTGGTAGGTTTGTGCGGGAAATGGCTCGCCCGCCCGTCCTGGCTCATGCCTTTTTAAATGAATGCTGGACTTTACAATTGAACGTTCATCATGAACGCCCGATTTATGTCTCTGCAGTATGTTTTGCTTTAGAATCCAGTGCACAAGCCATGTCAGGCTTTCTCCTTAAGGCTTGCACCACGCGGGGACTCTCACTCTATACATTAATTTGCTGACCTCAGGCAGGTTAAGCAGCATATTTTTCTGCCTCTCTTGAGCTGGCTGTGTGCATGTGTCTGATTTCTAACCCAGTTATGGATCTTTGATAATCGTAGGGGTGGACCTTTAATCACTTAACCCAAGACAGGCCCAACACTTAAGAAGAGAGTACACAGTTGTACATAAAGCTGGTTTATTGTACAAAAGCTCTGGGACCGAATCAAAGTCTCAACAATAAATCATTTGGCAGTTTATATACTTTTTGCAACAATTTTAAACACTCCCAGATACATTTATTACCCTCCAACCCCCAAATATGATTGGACAAAACCTCTTAAAAATAAAGGCCCACCATAACTCAAGGGGGTCAGTTGGAACGTTGCTGGAGGTCTCGCACAGGAGACATCCCCGGGGCGCGGTGGGAGAGGGATGGGGGGGGGGGTGAGGGGAAGCAGCACCGCAGACAGTAGGTGAAAAGGATTCCAAACAAATCAAAATGTTTAAGAGTAATGGAAGAGAGGATGGTGAATACTTTCCAGGCTCAGGTAGACAAAATGAAAGACGACATACAGGGCTCAGTGTCAGAAGTTAAGAAAGATCACTGAAATTGGAGCCAGGGTAGATATAACTGAACGGGGGAAGTGACGGCAGAAGTGGATCAAAACAGCGAGCTTCTAGACCAAATGGTAAGAGCAAACCCACAATTTGGAAAGACCAGGAAAATCATTACTGGAGGTCGAACATCCGAGTGAAGGGCCTAACGGAGGACATAAAGGACATGGATCTAAGAACAACGATTCAGCAATGCTTCTGGAATCTACTCACCGATGTGGCACCTGAAGACGTGGGGATGGAAAGGGTACACAGGGTGGGTCCGAGAAGATCTGGCCGAGGCACTAGACCGAGAGATGTGTTTGGTGGCCCTGTGGCTTATTTGTAGGTCCTTGGAATGTTAGATGCTTTAAAAAAAAAAGAAATAAAAAAGGGGCGGAAGAGAAGGGGTAATGTGGCAATATGAGAACTCATTTGTTTACGCATCAGCCCGTCAGAGGGAGGGGTGAGGTGACGGCAATATGGAATTAATTGGGCGGGGAGGAGGTTATATTGCCCTCAATAGGAGTATTCCTGGGATGGTTTCAGAATCAGAGTCTCAGGGAGGTATCTGGGGGTTTTCACAGGAACTCTGGTTCATAACGTGAAAGGAGAGGGGGAGGAAAGTTGGATGTGGAGGGGTGGGTACAGTAGGGAAGGGATTGGTTTGTTGAAGTTAGGGGGGTTGGGGAGGAGAGGTGGGCAAGGGTGGGAGGGGGGTGTGACTTGACCGATGGTCTAGAAATAAGGAGGATTTAACAGTGGCCACAGACGTTAACAAAAGGTAATTTTTTGGTTCTTTTGGTGATAGGAGATGGGCATAACAATTTACTCGCATAATGTAAGGGGAATGAATTCCCTGGTGAAGCGCAAGATAGTTCAGGGGCAAATTAGACAGCTCCATAAAGTCATTATAATGCTGCAGGAGATCCACATAAGAAAAGGGGATAGGTCAATACCTCGCTTTCAGCAATACTCGCAGGTTTGCCAAGCCAATGCCCCAGGGAAGACGGTGGGGGTGCCAGTAGGTCTTAAAAAAAAGCCCTTTATGCAAAAGTTGAGCAAACAGAGGTCGACCAGCATGGCAGATATCAGTTTCTCCTGGTTCATTTGGGACATGCCAGGATGACCTTTTGGGGCGTATATCATACCAATTTTGGGACAGGAGCCATTCTTAAGGGCAACGTTATCAAAACTAGAAAGATTTGCAGAGGGGGGAAAAAAATAGTCCTTACGGGACATTTTAATATGGCTTAGAATTCAAATATAGACATGGTGGGTGTACCCCATTGAAGGCCTTAACGGAGACATTTGCATATTTATCCCTCGTAGATGTTTGGCGATCAAAGAAGTGGTTATACTTGTTTTTCGCCTGTACATCAAATCATTAGATTAGATTATGTGTGGATAGCGGCATCCCTGCTGGAGGAAGTGAATAAGGTGAATCTAGAGGCTGTATCGGTCTCAGATCATGCCCAGATCGTTGAATTGCAAGGGTTGAGAAACAGTTATGGGCATGGACATGCCCCCGGGACGTACTATTCACAACAGTCTCTGTGGCATTGGTGGGTAGCAAGATAGATGAATATTGTTTGCACAATGAAGGCGAAGGGATGACAGCAGAAGGGGTCTGGGAAGAATTTAAAGCGGTTATCCGAGGGGAAGATTATAGTGCTCCAAGCACAAAAGAGAAAATTAAGGGCGGCATTGGAAATGGAATTAGAGTCCCAATTGAAGGAGGTTCAACGAGAGTTGGCGGAGGGTAAGAACAAATGGGCGTCTATGAAATTGAAAGGATTAAAAACACAGTTGGAAATTCTCCGGACGCAACATGCAGAAAGGGCCCTGTCTAATATTAGACAGCGATACTATACAAGTGCCAATAAGGCAGGTAGGCTGTTGGCTAGACAGATTAGAATGGTTTCTGCTAAACGTATAAGTAGGGGCATCAAATGAGCGGATGGCACAGTCGCGTCGGATTCAGAATCTATATTGCATGCATTTCAAGAGTTCAATGGGGCTCTTTATAGGTCTGGGGCAGTGGACCAACATTTCAGTAGCCTCTCACTGCAGAAAATAACCGAACAGGAAAGGCATAGACTTGAGGAACACATTACGGTGGAGGTAGTAGAGGCTATAATTAAATTACCACCCACAAATAAAGCCCCAGGCCCAGAAGGCTTCACAGTGAGTTTTTACCAGAGATTTTGCAACCAGCTGAGTCCTAAACTCGCATGTCTTTTTAATTCAATCAGAAGGAAAGGGCCGGTGATGACCCCCCTCCGCCAATGGTGGAAGTAAAAGTGGTAGTATTTGTGAAACCAATAAAGATCCAACGGCGTGTGGGTCATACCATCCCATAGCTCTTTTAAATCTAGATGTTAAGATCTAGAACAGCATTTTGGCAGCCAGGGTCTCCCCTATTCTGCCGACATAATTGCCATGGATCAATCAGGCTTTATCCAAGGAAGACAAACTGGAGACAGGAAACTGGCATATTTAATAGAAAAAACTAACATCCAACAGATCCCTGCGCTATTGATTATCGCTCGATGCAGAGAAAGCTTTAGACAGGGTCGAATGGAGGTTCCTATTTTGCATGTTGCAGCATATCGGTTTTGGCTCTGGCTTTACTCGAATGATACAAGCTAACCATGTGAATCCCTCGATCCGATCTATCAATTCCCACCCATCAGAACACATTCGAATTCCAAGAGGGATGACCGCTATCCCCACTTGTATATGCTATTTGTATATGCTATATTTTTAGAAAGTCTATTAGTAACTATTAGAAACAATCAAAATATAATATAAAAGGGGCATACAGTTCAAGGCTGAAGAATATAAAATAACGGCTTTTGCTGATGATGTCCCCGACCGACCCGCTGAAATCTATTCCGGCTTTAATTGAGGAATTAGCAAAGATGGAGAAAGTAGCTGGGCTTAGAATAAATCTGTCAAAATCAGAGGTAGTGGGGATAGGGTTGACTGAAGCCCAGGAACAGGCACGCGGTTTGCCTTTTATGAGGGCAGGGGAATCCATAGGCTATACAAATCACTGATTCCATAACAACGCTGTATGCAGCCAATTATCCATTATTAATAAGTAGAATAAAAGCAGACTTTGCTAAATGGACCGTTTCTCGCATTTTGTTGTTGGGAAGGATAGCACCAATAAAAATGGTTACACTACCCAGACTTCCAATATTACTTCCAACTGCTCCTGGTATGGTACCGCCATCATTTTTTTAAGACTATCAATAGATTAATATCACAATTTATTTGGCAAAATAAACACCAGAGGGTTGCCCTGGAAACAATGATGGCATCCTAACAGAGAGGAGGATTGGGACTCCCAAACATTTCCAGATACTATGAAGCTGCTCAACTGCGGGTGATAAGGGAATGGCTGCCGGGAGAAATGACGAAATCATGGGTAAAATTGATAGGGCGGTAGCAGGGATTCCCCTGGGGGCGGGTGGGAGATTGCTGTGGTTGGACAGATAAGAGTAGCGCTTCGGGATCTATCCTGAGTAGGGTACCATCAGTAACATGCAAAGTATGGGATCATTTTACGGAGGCAAGGACATCCTTCTGCGCGCTTGTCCCAATTTACCCCACCATTTAAACATTCCCCAGGGATGCTACAGGGTTCATTTAAGCAATGGAAGGAAAAGAAATGCAATGAAGAAGGTGATGTGATAATAGAAGGGGAAGTAAGAACTTTTGAAGACTGTAAACAGTGTATAGGGCTGACAGAAAGGGACAGAATGAAACACTATCAACTATGCCATTTTACAGCCCGATCTAAAAGAAGCCGATCTGAGGGCCTCAACGCCCTTTGAACTTTTTTTATCACCACTCATAAAGGAGATTAACAATTGGCGCCTAAACTGTATTCTATCTTAGACTTGCAGCCAGTAATTAAGTGGCTTATATGCAGAGATGGGAAAGAACCCTGGAGGAGGAGATTCCAGAACCGTTTTGGGGGAATCTTTGGGTTAATATACCTAAGATGTCGAGGTCCATCCAATTAAGGGAAGCATGGTCTAGATTAGAATATCGGTGTAATAGCATTACACTACGAAAATGCTTCACAGTATGTTTGCCAATACGGCACAGGAATGCTGGAGTGGGTGTGCGGGGAGGGAAGATTGGAGGCACATTTGGTGGGATTGCCCCAAGTCGAAGATATTTTTTGGATGAAATAGTGGTACAGTTGATGGTGCAGGCCTTTATAGGGTGTACTCCAAGGGAATGGATATGTGTAATGTTTGATCCGGAAAAACAGTTCCCTTTGAAAACTCAACGTAAAGCATTTATGGTATTGGTAATAGCCGCTTGGCTAGTAATAGCAAAAAAGTGGAAGCAGAAATCCCCACCTTCGATTATAGAATGGCTGCATAAAGTGTGGGGAATTTTGGCAATGGAGTGGGTTACAAATGGATTACAAGGGGGGGGCAGGCACAATTTTACATCAGATTGGGGGGTTGGTAATTGAATACCTGAGAGGTGATTACATGTTACAATGGTGTCCTCAGAATTTGAAAATATTGGACATACTGTAGAGGACGGGACGTTCCTCAGGTATATGGACATGAGCACAACAAGGAAGTACGATGAAATGGCGTGTCAAGGGGGGGTTGTGGAGGTTGGAGGGATGGGGGCTCTGGGGGTGAGTGGGTTACTGTTCTTTTGTATGTTTTATCACTGGTTTGATATGCAACTTGTAAATGCCAATAAACAAATCATGTTGTTTATTGAAAAGAAACGTTTGAAGATTTAAAACTGCTGAAGGGTAGAAATAAATAAGAGTAAGCATAATGCTCGCCTCCTTGTCTTTAAGAGAATCAAGAATCCCTGCTCCAAGGCAGGTGTAATTTTTATTGTATTCTTCTGTGCAATCTCCCTTTCATTGTACACTTTGGGACTCAAGAATGTACCATTCAAGTCTGCAATAACCTTCAAAGAGACCTTAGGAGCCGAGACAATTTCCAAGAGCACAGCACTATATTGGTTGTCTTCTTTGCTTTAGCCTGAAACTAGAAACCCACAGCTCCATCTCTCAGCTTAAAGTGATCCCGGTATTCAGCTACTTCACCGCCCTTCTTCTATGGACCCCCCTACTCCCCCACTCTTTTGGCCCTCTGCAGATTTTTTTTTTTTTTAGGACCGTTTACCAGAGACTTATTGATATTTTATTTGTATATTTGTATTGCGCTCATACACAAGTGTTTCGGAGCGCGATACACCTATAGTCTGCCTCTTGCTTCTCTACCAAGAGGATTAGTGAATGGACCTTTCAGCGTTAACTGGCTCTCCTGCAGAACGACAGGCTTTCCTCGCATTGCCGATTCCCTGTGCGCAGTAGTTTATTAAAAGTCATTAATTAAGGGCAAATCTTGCCAGACGACTTTCAGAGCGCAGTACAAAGTACAGAAATACAACTAAAGAATCAACAGTAATAACAGATTAAATCAAAACAGGGCATTGGGAAAGAGATACCAAAGTACAACAGTACTCAAAAGATCCTTTAAAAGCCAAGTGTTTCCCAACATTCCGAAGGGAGACACACAGAATTCCAGAGACGAAGCAGCAGAGCTGGCCGGTTTGGATGCCATGGCTCATCATATGCAATGTTTAAATGGGACGTGGTGGGGGGGCAGACACTATGTAACATGCAGAGCTCAAAGAGGGGGCAACGTTTCAGCCAAGTGAACGAGTTGGGACAGGAACAAGGCCTAAAAACCGGTATTGGCATAGTTAACCTAATGCCAACTTGACCTACTCCGATTTGACCACATCTTTTTGGTTGAATTCGGTAGGTCAATTGGTAGATTTTAATTAAAAAAGATAGTTGTGGGATGGGGTAAGGGAATGGGTTTGAGGTAAAGGGGGGGGGGGGGGGGGAGTAGTCAGGGCAGGGGTCTCCACCTGCATTAGGACAAAAAAGAAATCAAGTCAAATCGGCAGTAGGGAAGGTTTTTCTTGGGGGGGGGGGGAAGAGGGTCTAACAACCTATATCCGAAAAGCCCACATAGAAAATGTTAAATGTAATGTGGGCTATCCAAGGAAAGAAGTGGAGCTCTTTTAAAATACATATAACTCAAAGCAAGAGTAATCAGTCTGGCACCAGTATGCAAAAAGGGCTCAAGTGGAAGTGTAGATTGGGAAACTGCAATCAGCAGGACATTGCTTCTATCAATATACGATAAAACAAGGGAAAGCACAAAAGTTCTGAAGGAGGGCATCAGGAAGAAATGGATGAATAGGCCATAGGAGGGAAAGCTGATATAGTCAATTTTTGTGGTTTTATTTGAGCAGAGCGTGGAAAGAAATTTGGATTCAAGAGAAAGAAAAAAAAAAAAAAACACCGAAGCAACATGGGATGATAGTTTTTGCAAAGAGTGGAAAGCAACAGGAGAATACATTGGCTCGAAGAGCCATAAGCAATTGTCCCCCTTGAAGGAGGGTAGTGTGGTGGGGAAAAGGGGAATTAAAGAATTTTGAGGGAATCACAAATTTGAGACAGCCTTTAAACGGCCAAGCCTCAAGCACTAAGACCACTCCCCTGGCTATGGAAGTTTGCCTCACTGGACACACTATGATAAAAAAAGTGACCGATTTGGCATGCTGATAGATTGAGACCTTGCAGATCGAAGGTCACCCAGCAGCTCCGTGGAGCAGCATCAGTGATGCGATGGACTCTTCAGGCCACCCCACAGCGGTCCAGCAAGGGGTGGGCGAAATCATGGAGGACCGACCCCACCGCAACAACCTAGTACTACTTTCAGACTAATGATTAAAATGATGACGAGCCCCCACCCACCCCTTCAATCCCAGTGCCCATCCGTGCAGTTAAGATGGAAAGGAGGTGGGTCTCAGGCTTTGCTAGAACCCTGATTGGAAGGGTCCGAGTAGATTGTGCTCAATATTACTTTTGCAGTTGTGGGCAACAGTCTTCAAATGATATCCTTTCGTAAGGGTAAACTAATAATATTGAAGTTGCTTAGTTCAGAACAGCTCATTTTTTTTTAAATAAGCAGAGGAAACGAGTACAAGTTTCAAGGCAGAAAAGAAGGAACCATGTCAAAGACATAGATGTCCAATCTTACTTAAAAGTTAAGAACAGAGGTCTTTTTAGGAGTACAGCTGAGCTGGCATTGTTATACTAAATGGGCATTAAAGCGCTCATGCACTGGAAAGAAAAACATGGAAGGGGTCAATAAAAGTAAAGAACAAGAAATAACAAAAGAATATCACAGGAGCAGGAGGAAGATTGGATCAAAGGCTTATTAACAAACAAAATAAATTGTTGTTGCAAAGTTCAACAGATTGATTATGTAAATCCAGGTATAACAAAAAAACTACCCAGCCTGATAAAGGCCTTTGAATTATCAACCTTTTCAATTGGATCTGTATATAGTACGTTTTTGTTAGCTTCCTTAAATAAAGCTCTATTTAATATTGGGGCATCTTTTAGAATGCACAAGCTTTACCTTTAGGGTAGATGAAGGGGCTTCACAATACGCGCCCCTCCGCCCCCACCTCAATCTTCTACAGTGTTTGAGAGTTCTGTGTGGATGCTTCGGCAGCCACTTCTCTGGTCGCTCTCTTCTCGCTCACCAGAGTCTTTGCCATTTCTTCATATTAAGATGTGGTGAAACTTCAGATTTTGAAGAACGAGGCAAGCAATCCCTCTTTCATTTCCATTACCTGCTTTTGGGTCTAGAAAGCGACATGTGGGTGAAGTTCAAATTGCAGTAGCAAAGAATTGCATCCAAATGGTCTGTGATCAAAACCTTAAAAGCCATGTGAGATAACATTAATATACATCAGTGTATGTTCCTAGATTCTTTAGACGAGCGGGAGGGCCTCACCACACCAAATGTATTTTTGACACTAAGGCAATGGGAAGAAAGCTTTGCCTTTTATCGCATAGGATGCAAATCTATATGATGGAGAACCGTGACAAAAGATCCGATTTATGCATAGTTAGAACAAAGAAATGCAAAAAGCAAGGAGAGATCTCAATAAGTCCACAATTTGATGTCAGCCTCTGGCCTGAATGAAAAGAGAAAAATAAAAAACAATGTCATGATAAATGGTCATATATTTAGTTTAAAAAAGTTAAATACGCTAAATGGAAAGTAAAAGCTTGAGCCTGGATTTCAAATCCCGTGAGGACTCCAACCCCCGCCAGAAAATGTTCAATGGGTAAGTTATAGAAATAAGCATTTTGCTGGCCCCGTCCATTCAGGAGATCTAATATGACCCAATACTTTGCCAAATTGGAAAGGTTCCTTCTCACACAGGGACATCTCGCTTTGACATCTGTGCAGAGCTTGCTAACGCAGGTTTGAATTCCGGCAGGGCCAAACTCAGCCTTTCATCCTTCCGAGGTCGATAAATGAGCACCACACGTGTGTAATAAGCAGCGCTCAGATACCCGAGGGTTAGTAGCGCTATATAAAATGTGAAATAATTATTATTATTATTATCATGGTGGTAAATAATAATTCTAGCCTCCTCTGGGCTAGAGATCGGCCTGTTAATGGGCTAGAGATCGGCCTGTTAATGAACGAATTCCCCTCCAAGTGGGCTGATATCAGAAACATTGCTTAGACAATTCTTTGATAAGTCACCCGTTCCTACTCCATGGACTGACTCTCTAAGAATCCTACTCTAAAAAGGGAAATCTTGAAGATGCTTGCTGTTTGTTATAGATCAATTGCCCTATTGACTGTCGAGTACAATTTCTGCGTCCAATCTTTTAAAGAAGTTAAGCAACTGGACCACTGCTAAAAACGCTCTGCCTATGGTGCAACCAGTCGTTTAGAATATTTTTATTGCTAAATTTAAATGTACTTACTGTAATTGCAGGGTTGTGTGTTGGTAAAAAGTATAAGGAAAGGGATGTTTCTAATTGGCAAGTGTTTATTTGGTTGCAAGATAAATTAATATTATGCGTGGTTGCTTTAAAACAATCCACAAAAAAATATATTTACATTGTCTCCCTCTCATCAACCACGCACACTTCCCTGCTACTGGCCCCTGTACCTCAGCTCCTTCTGGTCTGCTTTCCCCACTATTCCTTCGCAACACAGCTGTAGGCTTATCCCATTACATGTAACAGAGGAGTAACCTTGGAAAACTCACGTCGATCTGTCCTAGGAGTTGGTCTCCTCAGTCACCAGATGCCATGCTCCCTCATGAGAGAAGAAAAAGAGGAGGCTCTTAGTTCACCACCGGCCGCATCAGCGGTACCAGAGGAGAGGCCAGCGAGATGAGGTTATGGCAAAACAAGCATTTTCAGGAAATGTAAAACATGTACCCATTTCTTGTTTGCCTTGCAGCCATGCGGGGTGTGTTGTAGATATTCTGATCCAGTGACATGGTCCCAAAACACAGATTATAAACCCAATTAAGACGCCAGTCCACCAGTTTCTAAAGCAAATCACGTGCAGTGCAACAAAAACACCTCGACTAAAATCCTTTCTACAATCTAAGAAGTTATAAAATTTGTACAGTGGCATTAGAGGGGCATGTGCTAGTTTGAACATGGTCACCTATTTAAGAACTTATTTCTGTTCTGTAAACAAGAATGTCTCTGGACTCCTACCTAGGTGTATTCCAAGTGCCAGTCACAGCAAGAAACAAGATGGTGTTTCTGACAAGTTAATTCCACAGACGTAGTCATTCCACAGTGGCCTCTGCACCTTACCTGCAAACTCCTGCAAGTAAGTAAAAACTGCTCCACTGCTTCCTTGCTAGATTCACCTCTATATAAATACATAACATGCATGTCAGGTTACTAGTTCAGTTCAATTAAAAAAATAGAATTTGCATCATTGAGTTAAATAATTAGCATATAACAAGATGCTTTTTTCTATCAGAAACACACCCTGTAATGCACGAGCAAGTGTTTTGTGTGGTGTATAGTTGGAATGGCTACTACCTTCGCTTCTAAATTATTTAACAGGCCCCTTGAAGTCAGTTCTCGAAAGAGAGGTGGTCATTTCAATATGGCACTTCCAGCAAGCATAGAAATGTGTTATTCACAAATTAATTTCAAGTCCACAATTTATTCCAGAAAAGAAATGCATTGACGGATAGTGGTCAAGCCAGAGGGAAATATTCAATAACCACAAAGTAGGATTTGTTTTGAACAGCTCCATGGATGCAACGAGGAGCGCCAGAGAAGGCCTAGCATTCTGGACCAAGATCTGGGGCACCAGACATACTAGAATTAAAACCATACTCCGACTAATTGAACACATACATACAAGGGCAGCAAAGGGAAAGCAGGTGTTCTAGAAAGCCATGTAATAAAAAGGCGTGTTGTCCACTCTGCCTTTAAATTTCAATTCGAAAAGGCTACCCATTCCCTCACAAAGCACAAGATCCATTCAAAGACTAAGCAATTGCTTTCGTAATATCCAGGTTGATGGTACCAAAGGCAGCCAACATCTCTCAGAAGCAATGTACAACTTAGAAAACTATCCCCTTCCCACAGACGGGGGCTGGTGTACAAAAGGGGCAGCAATCTCGCAGACTTTGTCCGGTAATCTCTCCTTCAAATGAAGTGCAATACTATACACAAACGTGTACAGCTGGACTGCAATCCCAAGTAAACAGTGTAAACTGAGAAGTGGATTGTCAGGTAGCATTGCTACTATGAATTCACCAAACCCAATTGGTCACCAGTTTTCTACTTTGGTGTGTCTGGAATTCGTATTTTCTGGATAAACAGAACTAGAGGCAGGTCGAATGGCGCAGTCCTTTTGGGATTAGATTGAAGTCCAGCAGATAACCCGAGGTTCCAGTAGATCCAGTTACATCACATTCCAACAGGTAAAATTGTCCACTGTAGAAAAAGGCACATTCTTCCGTTTCTAGTACCAATTACAATCAATGGCCGTTCTTCCAATAGGTTCCATTGTAAATGCACAAGATGAAATGTTCACATTAAATGCAAAAGGCTGTAGGTCAATATCAAAAGCTCTATACATTCACAGCAGCAGAGTCCAGTAGGTTTTGTAGCTCCGTAGAATGTCAACCTTCCATAAAGCTATTTTGGGAGGTTGTTCTGCCTACTTAATGCCCCTCCATTCCAAATTGTTACGTGTCTATGTGGTTCTCCTCACATCCCCCATTAGATATCTCACAGAGAGACTTCAGGGCAATGCCTTCTTCTGGATGTTGTGGAAACTCTGCAAAAAAAAAATAAATAAATAATAATAGATTAGAGATGCGGTGTGGAAGATGTAAAGGCTCATGGCGCACTAGTTCGTAAACTTAAGCAACAATCCAACAGTTAGACATGAAACCCAAATGCAGAAAGGTTACAGAAATAAGGGATGCTGACGGGCAGTGGGTATTTTTTCCAAACCAGAGTATTCAGGGTTTAAGAAGACATTACTGAGATTCCATAGACACATGGTACGAAACGGAAAATGGCAAATATCAAAAAAGGTCAACTTTCAAAAAAAGAAAAGGGTTTCGGTGCATTTTCAGATGTGCATAGTGCACCCATCACTGGAACACATGTGGGTGCTGCACGTTAGGATTGAGGACTGCCAGAGCTACCCTGAAGCAGGTTCAGATCATAACTAAGGTAAACGGTCAAACACCCGAGATGTTACTAAATAGCACAAGCATTTGGTGAGCGACGTTGAGCTGCATTGCCCAATGTACAAGGAGAAAAGAAGGGGAGTTAGTATTGCAAGAAAATGAATTTCTGCAAATGTAGAAAAAGATGGCGGAGAAAAAGATAAATCACAAGAATAGATGCTCTGCCTCCAAGCCCAGATGTGGTCATAATTACCAGTTGGAACGGCAGCAACTTCTATCCCAGGTTCATTGAAATTGAGAAACATCCATGCACTGCCCAATAAACAATTTAAAAGTTGTGTTAATCTGGGTTACACACTTTGGTTTTTTCTGATTTGGGAAATCGTATAATGTATAGATGATACAGATAGCCGAGCGTTGAATTGATGACACACATGAGCCATCTAAAACCTGGTTACATGTTTAGGATCTATTGTGCCAACCATCATGTGTACTACATGTTACACAGAATTACGGTTCATGTCTGTTGTTCTACTAGCAACTGTAGTCAGGAATTTGGGATATTGGATTCAGGCACAATCACTTTCATCCCATTCGAGATGGTGGGTGCCTTTTTTGTCAAGCTATGGAGATACCATCGTTTAAAGATGGCAGAACTTTTGCGGTGTCCATTATTCCAGCTGCCAAAGACCACATTCTGTCTTTGATATCTTCTTGTTCCTGTTGAGATTATTACAGCCCTGCACGGGACAGAAACTATATTTTTAAAAAAGATAGGACTTCTGATCTGTTTAGTGATTCAAGGAGGATGCCAATACTGGTAAACTGAAATACTGCTCCACCTCAAGATATGCCTGGAAGCAAGACTTGATAGGCTCTTTTTGCACCCACTTTAAGATTGCGACTTGTGCCCCAGTTCCTAGATTAAACCCTCTAAACCGATAGGCTTCGTTAGTATCAGGACGCTGTTCAGACAAAAGAGGTTTTCGATACAGTGGGGCTAGGACTGTTCCTACGGCTTCCTAGCTCTAGTGATCGAATTGATTGAATACACACAAGGGCATTTGTCACCACTGCAGTTTGTGTTATTAAAAAGCAGTGTGATGCATGCTACTTCTCAGTCATAGTGAGCAAGGTTTATGGTCTACAAAAAGGTACTTAGTACCACATTCAGGGCACAGGGTCTACATGTGGTGCAATCCCTCGCATCAAACACCACGAATTATGGAGGCACGCTGGATCAGGATCACATTTATAGTTCCTAACCTAGCGAATTATCCAGGAAACTGAGCTCTTAACAGCACAAAAATCAGGAGCAGTCCTAAAAAAAAAAAAAAAAAAAAAAAAAAGGAGTATAAAAAGGAAGAGCACCTAGTGCTAAAACTACAGTTGTCTTTTCTAGATATTAAATGTTTCTCTATAACTTAATATTGTAATGTCATGAAATTGTGATAAGCCAATACATGCACACATGGAACAATCGGGGGACTTCAGTAAGGTGGGAGAAATTTTGTTGCAAGTTACGGGTTTCCCCTTTGCCACTCATGAGGAGACACTGGAGAGTGGATTTAAAGCAGTGGATGGTAGTGGAGATTTTGACAATGGGTTAGGGAGTTGAGGCGGTGCGTGGCGGAGGGGGAGGGAGAAGGAGGAAAAGCAGGAGGATGCTCAGGAACGGGTTCTGGGAACAGGGATATTGCGTATGCGGTAGAACGAAGGGTGCATGGCAGAGAGCAGTGGGAGAGATTGTGTGATCCCGGTGGGGCTTAGGCAATAATTGTACACAAGTGAAAAACATTTCAATAGTGTCCAGTTGCTCATAGCGTGACAGCCAGCGCAGAGGTGGTGAAATGGGAAATAAAGCAGTGAAAATGGTCATGATTGTGGGTGGCGAAATTGAGCATTTACTCAGTGGGAAGAAGGCAAATATGTGGGAGTGGGAGGCTCAAATACTGGCTCAATAGTCCAGGTGGATCCGTTTGTACGCGTTTTTTTGTAGATTGCTCGGTAAATGAGGTACGATTTTTCTAATCTTGCGCAGGTTAATCGTAGCCACTGTAGAAGTGGTACTAATGAAGTGATGGAAGTCAGGTCACTGTCAAAAAGGACCCTAAGGTTGCCAGCCTTAGGGGAGAATAGCAAAGGCGATGGTGGGGGGCAAGAGGGAGAAATGATAGGTGAGAGAAGAAACAGGAGTGTGAATTACTTTTGTCTTAGTTAAGGCATCACACATTGAAATGCCGTCCAGCAGTAGCTAGTGAGGCATGCAGAGGGGACAGGAGTTAGAGTATGGAAGCAGAATATCGGTTTGCATCTGAAAAGAGGTGCAGGGAGAACCCAGAAGGAGGATAGGAGTTGTCCAAGGGAGGAAGTGCAGAGGGCGAAGACTATGGGGCAGAGGACGGATCTTTGAGGGAAAAACAAGGAGAGTGGTCAGGTCAGAGATATCCGTGAACCAGGAATGAATGGAAAGGTAGGATAAAATCCAGTCAAGAGTTTTGCTCTGGATGCCATGGTCAGAGCGAGTGAAGAAGAGAGTAGGGTGGTCCAATGATAATTTAAAGCTTTACAAGGGCAAAGTAACAGATCACCCCACAAGTAAATGTTGCGTTTAAACATGGCTTCCTATTTTCAATTGCTACTAGCCAATGGTGAGTGATAAGGGACTCTTGGCGAGGAAGAAATGACTCTTAGCGAGGAAGAAATGGTGGGCTGTGTACATGTGGAGAATTGAAGGGAAGAAACTTTTCATAGCCGACTAGGCACCTGAAAATATAACCAAGGCGTTATACTCTAGATAGTAGGAAAATGACTCCCACGTGAAAATTCAAACAAAAAGTTACCGTCTTTAAAGTTACTGACCTATGAGAAGATGCCATTTTTTAGCATCAACTGCACACAATAAACATAGGCAAAGCCAATGGTTTGGAGTCCACAGTTGTTAACTGCATTTAACCTTGTACGCAAAAATACAGTAAATACATGGGACTCGGTAATTGTTAACATGTTTGCAAGTTAGTATTTTCACACATGCAGCATAAGCAGTATATGTTGTGAAAATATTCCTGTTTACTGTGTCATACTGAAGTCTTTTATACTATGTAGATTACTAATGTGCGTCTGCCAACATTAACTTGCAGAGATGTTTGGAACTTTGAAATAAATTACTAAGTATGTAGGCAACGATAATTTTACGTGTTGGATGATGAGAGCAGGGGGCGGTGGGTAGGGGAGAGAATCGCCAGGTAGATTACTCGGAAGTCTTTAATGTGTCATGAGTAGCCAGTCAAGGAGTATCAGGTGAGTTCGACTCAATAGGGCTCCGTCAACCACAAGCAAGACCCCATCCCCAATTAGCATGAAAAGGATTCGTTTACAAACCTGCTGGCAGACACAAATGAGAATAAGAGAGAGAGGGCGGGGGGGGGGCGTCAAAGAGGGAGGGTGAGAAAGGAGAAACCTGGTGAGCGAGAGAGTGTATTAGGAAGGAGATGTGAGAGAAGCCGACACCTGGGAGAGTAACGTGAGAAATTTGGCGAAAGCGATTGCGTTAGAAAGCAAGAGCTAAGAGAAGAGAGTGGAGAGTGATTGCACAGAGGGGACACCCAATGTGTGCACTAAGGGCCCTTATATGCCATTTCCCTCAATGCACTAAGAAGTGCAAAAAACTAGACCAAACCTGAATACACGCTTTTTTTTGTTAACGCTTCGTTGTCCGAACAAGTCTCTGGCGAAGTACCCAGACGCGGGATGGAGGTATTTACAATGGATGCTTATGGAATCCGCCCGCTTTTGGCACCTGCTAATCACAGCATATTCAATGGGAACCCAATGGTTTTCCTCCAGCATGAAAACGAAAAGCATCAGGTTATTGCGGGCACCGACTCCGCGTACACAAAAAAGGCATGCTCCTATTACACATTCGTTTAACAGCCCTTTTGTGCCTGGCACTTAAAAAAGTAAACCATGGGTGATCCCTTGGAAGCGGGCTGTGCATTCATCAACACTGAGAACCATAAAATAAAAAGCTGCAATTAAAAAGCGGCACCGAGCACACAGCAGGTGCAGCTGGCAGGGGTTTACACGGCTGTAGCAACTCCCAACTCAAACCTTTATAAGATTTGGTAGGGAGGGGGAAGGAGGGATTTTCTGAAGTTAAGTAGATTTTAAAATAACACATAAACCCGAAACAGCTTACCCAATGAATGGTGCCCCTAAACACCAACAATCAGTGGTGGAAATGGAAAAAATGTGGTGGGGGATCCCACAAGTGCCAGGGTGGGGGAGGAGTTGGGGGGGGGGGCAGAAGGGGCGTGGTCTAGAGGGGGCGGGGTTGGTAGTGGCCATCCGGTCAGATAAATACTTCAAAAAAGAAAGGAAAACAAGCGCTCACAAAGGCAACATTGCCTTTTAGCGTCAGCCAGGGCTTTAAGTGGGACGGGGCCTGCCGGGGTTCAGCCCCAGCAGGCTCCGAAATTTCGATTTGAGGTGGGGCCCTGTGGGGCCCACTAGTCTCCCCTGCCAGCCCCGGCCATTACACGAAAAGGATTTTTTTCTGAAGCCCTCCCTCGTGTGCGAAAGCTTCAGGCTCCAGAAAAAAATGCCTTTCAGCTTCAGGCTCCAGAAAAAAATGCCTTTCAGCCATAATGGTGGCGTCGCACCTGCGAGGCATCGTTTAAATCAAGTGATGCATGTGGGCCGGCGCCACCATTATGGAGAAAACGTGAGGCCTCTGGAAGCAGAGGCCTTGCTTTCTAAATACTGAAGCTCCCGCCGGAGTTTCAGTCTTAAGGAACAGGGCCTCTGCTTCCAGGGGCCGCACCTTTTCAGCCTTAATGGTGACGCTCCCCCTACTCAGCTGGCAAGGGGCAGCGCCACCATAAAGGCTGAATAGGCGAGGCCCTGTCCCCTGCCAGGCAAGCCTATAGAAAATAAATGCAGAGATCAACACCCTCTCCCCAGGGGGAGAGGGTGTTGATCACTACAAAAGGCTGCCTGGCAGGGGTGCCAGTGGCCCATTGAGCCGCGGCTCCTTGGGGGAGCATGGCCTAACGGGCCAGCAGGACCCCTGCAGTTAGGCCAGGCCCGCTTGATGAGCCCTGGCTCATTTGTTGTGCCAAAAAAAGAAAACGAAAACAAAAAAACGACCACGAGGGAAGCATTGCGCCTTTTATGATGCTCTGGCACTTGTGTGTAAAGCACAATGCTCGCTACATGTACAACTGACTCTTAAGTTGTACATGTAGTAAGCATTGTGAATTACACATCAGTGCCAAAGCCGCGGTAAACGGCAATGCTGCCGTCGCGAATGATTTTTTTGTTGTTGCTTTTTTCCAGCGTGGTTCATGGGCTTGGGCGGCTGACTCTGGCCGGATCCAGAGATCCGGCTACACATCTGGTGCCGGATCTCGGATCCGCCGAGAGCCGGCCCAATGACCAGCACTGCCAACAATTACAAACATGCCATGCAAGTTAATAGCTACAATTTATTTTTTTTTTATTTTTTTTTAAACGTGGGTAGCATTCATTAAAAAAAATTACGTTTTATTTCAGCAGATCGGTTTCCGATTTCCATTTCCAGCCGATGACCTGTACATTACTGGAGGGCACTTAGCAGGCCAGTATTTGCTAAAGGGTTATCCCTGAAGATGTCTTCCACCGCATGAGGTCGTTCTTATGCAAAAGAGGAAAAACCTATATTGGGGGTAACTTGGGTAGCCACAGCGTAATGGGGTGTCCAGAGTTTGTAGACTGTACCAAAGATCGCCCTTGGCCTCCAACCTTCCTTGTCCCTCTCCACCCCGCTGCCCAGTACATGAAAACATGTATTAGAAAATAAACTGTAGCTTGGCCAAGCCATGCCACGAGCCTTGGAAGTTTCCATACCAACTTTTGCAACACTTTATGCCCCCATTTGCCCCGAAACCAAAAACGCGGACATAATGTTTACTTTAAAAGAAGTTATTTAAAGTGACCACCATTCACTTTTTCCGAATACATTAATTGTTCCGTGCTCCCATTTACATAGATATATGCAAGCCGTAACCAGGGGAACATTCCTGTGTCCAGATCCTTCTGCAAACATTGCCAGATGATCAAGGAACGTGTGCAAGAAGTCCAAAAAATGAAATCTGTAAAGTAGCGGGGGGTGGGAGGGGAAAGGTTAACACCGAAAAGGCCTAAAACTGGCGTGTGAGCTGTTGGGGGGCTCACAGTATAGGTGTAAACCTGGAAAGTCTGCTCATAAAAGTTGTGACGCTAGCATCTCTGCCCCCTCTTAGTTACCTCCAGAAACAGGCTTTCCTGCTTTCTTTAAACTCCCACTTCTTCTCTTCCATGGAAAGCACTTCAGGAAAGTAGAATTGGTCTGCTTGCCTTCCGACACTGCATCTGAAAAATAGAAACAGTGACCATCAAATTAATTCCAGCAGGAAGTTTGCATTGACATCATCTGGATACGGCTTTCAAGGAAGTGTTGCTCCATAAAGCCAACAGTATCTCCAGCACCACACACAGCTGAAGGCCATTCTGACGTTGCTCTCACTCGTGCTTTTGTTTGATGCCTCGTTTCCTTAAGAGGTAATTTTCTCCAAAGCTTAAAACGGGCACTAAGGATTTCGAAGAGGAGGGCCACCATTTTATTTTTTAAATCCTGGAGTTCACTTACAATCACCAGTTTTTCGGTTTTCAATGTTTGTTATTTGAATTCCGGGAGGGAGGGTGGTGCCATTGTAATAAAAAATTGATGTGTTCAGAAGTGTTTCCCCATTATTTAATGCGAAATTGAAAATAAAAAAGGGTGAACTTTACTTTGTTTATAAAAAAAATGTTTTTATTAAGATTAATTTTTCAGGTTACACAAAGCAGAAAATGTGGGTATATTTTGTAAACTTGTTAGGATGGTGAGCAAGTTAAAAAAAAAGAAAGATTCTAAAGGGAGCCGGATTAAAAAAGCCTCCACACGTCAAGGTGATTCAGCTCAGGCAGATCCCGAGGCCATCACACAGCCACACAATACAACTACCTATACTTCTGTATCTTTCTTAAAAATGCCTTCAAGTAAACACGTTCTGCTTCCTATGGACACCTTTAAATTTACACTCTAAATTTGAGGTTTTCCAGATCCAGGATACATGCTTGGCTAGATCAAAATAAACCCAAACATCATCCCCTCTCCCTGTAAAATATCTCATCTCTGCTGGGTTTAGTGCCCCCTCTTTCCCTTACAACTCCATCCTTTTATCTTGCTGCAGAAGTGATCTGGATGTCAATGGCAGGGGCACACTATGCCAGCTTCCAGAAAAACCTGGTCCACCAAGACCAATACAATGGTGATTTGATGCAGTATTTAACGTTTCAATGGGGAGTTTACAACTAAAGAAGGTTCAGGTTGCAAGTAACCAGATTCAAATGGGCTTGGGCATATAGAAAACTACAATATTGGGGTCTTAGGGCAGCAGGACAGTACACATATGTGAAGCAGTTCCAGGTAGTGTCGCATAAACTATGAACTGCACATATGTTGGCCGTTTAGGATTCCCATAACATGCATCTCTAACACATTTCACATTTTTTTGTTAGTATGATTAACAAGCCACCTTGCATGCTTTTTGGAATTTCCAATGCATCAAAGTAAGGCATTGATCATAGGAATAATACTGAGCAGATGCCCATTCATTCGCGTTGTTCTGGTTGCGACATGGATCGAAATAAACATTTGATGAGCAGGAGCTCAGTGCAGTCCCTTGGTATCATGCACCACCCACTAAGCAGGAGCTCCCTCTGAGGAATAAGAAGCTAGTACACAGCATGCTAACAATCCAACTTGAGTTGCGCACTAACTATTGATTATATAGGACCCATTATTCTTGAAGTATTAATGCTTACTGATACAAAGTCTGAAACACAGAGTTAATGTCAAATAGCTATGTTAGTACTGCACCATGAGACAAGAGTAGCCTCCGATTGCCAGTGGCATCGCGCTAACTAAAGCTCTATTCAAAAGCTAAAAAGCTCCCATTAATTTCAAACCCTTTATGCATAATTTTAAGAACTTTGGTTTTATTCATTTTTGGTTAAGGGGAAGTACCACACAATTATTGAAACCATTGCTAAAGAAGAGAGGGAGCGGAAATGGGAACTCTGAACATCTGGTTGGCATAGCAACCAGCAAAGCCACAGAATGAAATGGCCAACTCACTAACCCCCCCCCGCCACCCCCCCCCACCCCCCCCCCCCCAACTACTCCACTGAACCACCCAATGAGGAGCTACCTAACACATTTGCTCCAATCAGAAGTCTGGCAGCCTTTCCATTTCCCAGCTGCGTAGTGATTTGCCTCATTGGGCTGTTTCAAGTACCATTGGGCGACGTTTGCGTTACTCTTGGCAGTGATCAGTTTTGTTGGGGACAGCAGGAGAGATGAGTATACACCACGGACCTGTATCCCCAGGCCTTTTCCTTCCACCCCCCCCCCCCCCCTTCTGTGCCTCCCCTCCGCTCCTGATTTGCTTGCAGTACTAGAGGCCGTTTGCTTTCACTTGTGTCTCGTTCTGCGTTGCTCTCAATGGGCTTCGCTGCAGCACTTCATTGGGTGCCCCCCTCTGCCACGCCCTTTCTCTCACTTGTCTTCTCGCCCGTTCCATGCATGCCGTTTGCAAGGTGTTCTGCCTGGGGGAGGAAGACTTGCCTTCAGCCTTGTTGCCTTTGGCATAAGGTATACAAATGTACCCAGACAGCATTCCCGCAAATAGCGAAAAGCATCTTACAGGGGATGGAAGAACATTAGCTTGGTTGTGAAAAACACCACTTCCACTTCTTTCAGTAGACAGCGCAAAGCCCAAACCCGACCAGATGTGGGGCTGCTCCAGCCCAACAGATAAGGGGTGTACTGGCCACGTTTACTCCCTAAAAATAAGCGAATACGCCCAAAAAATAAAAATAGGGAGTAGAAAATCCACTTCACAATCATATCTGGACCACTGGCTGCTCCTCTTTAAACTGTCAAATGCCCATCAACCAAGAGCTGCTGTAAAGAAGACATTGCTCACTGAAGTGTCAAAAGATATTTTCGCAGCCAGTGAAGGTGAGGATGGTTTTAAAATGTGTGTATGACTTTATGCGATCACTCAAATAATTTGAAATCCGTAATACCAAGGTTACCATATTTTTGTCTGAAAAATATGAAACAACCTACTCAGTCATGGATGGCAGCAAGTAAGCAACTCCTCCAATACTCGGCTGGGAAGGCCTCTACAACAGTGCATTTTAATTTAGAATATGGACAGAAATATCTCCTTTTACAATAATTTCAATTAATTCAAATATTTGTATTGGCAAGACACAAGGAAGTGTGAACCTTACCCAAAAAATCAAGGAAAATGTGGGATCAGGGAATGCTTCAGAGGAAGGCAGTAAAAGCCCAGCCAGGTAATTCAAGATGCGGATAGAAGGAAGGGAGAGCGCAAGTGAGGGAGCAAGGGAAAAATAAAAGTGAGAGAACTGGAGCAAAGTGAGGGATGAACGGGGACCATAAGAAGGTGAGAGCAAACTAGGGCGAAGTGAGAGGGGCTGGTAAAAAAGAAGAAAACGACAACTAGAACTTACACATTGCAAGTAAGAGTTCAAAAGCAAGAAGAGGAGATGCGTGAAGGCGGGAACAGGCTAGAACAAGCATTGGCAATGCAAACATTTTGGGCTTTTGTGTAGGCATGAGAAAAGGCACTTGCCAGGCACAGCCATAGTGGTATTAACCGTCCACTGATGGTAGCAGGTACAAAACGGTGAGAGTACCTGAGCATCTAATAGCAGTGCCTGGCAAATGCCGAATACTTATACACAAGCTAAAACTGTTGTCTTTGGCAGTGCATGTTCTGCGAAGTGCTAGGAGTAGCAGGAAATCCATTTCCTTTGTCATCGTAGACGGCCTGGTGAAGCGATTTAGGGCTCTTCCATCGACACAAATTATTTTAAATATGTCGCTTCCCAAGTTGCAATGGACTTCAACCAAGATGCGCAAGCTTTTCATTAGATTGATCTGATTTTCTACATACGACGTGTAAGCAGATATTTTATGGCCTTCCCTTTTAGCTGCGCATCTGTAAATTGTTGTTTCGCTGATTTGTCCAGCCATATGACGCCCTTCACCGGTGCTTAATTTGTGTGGGGGGTTTGCAGGGCTCAGTTCTGGCACTTACTGAGCCTCGGCACTTATCGTCTCAGACACCGACACCGTTTGAATAGGATGTGGTGTTTTGATTATTATTTTTGCTGCCAGTCACGAACACCTATAGAATCAGAGCAAAATGTAAATGATTGAGTTCAAAGACACACTGGGTCACGTGTCAAGACACGAGTGTGTAATTTTATGTGCATGTTGATAAGCATTTGTAAATCGCATTTCTGCTGTAGTGAGTACATCCTTCAACCAAAATAATCTGGTGGGAGTTGCCGCTTTAACCCCATACATACTTGAATATTTTGAAATTAGGGCGTGCAATATGCAGCATATTAATCCTATCAAATACATCACAGGCCGATTCTACAGAATGCTTGACTACTTGAGTCACTGAAAGGTTTCTACTCCACAAATGTGCGAGTGCCGATCTTTGTTCTCCTGCTCAAATTAAATAGCCTTTGTCGGGATTTGCAGTTTTCCTCGTTATTCTTTTAATGTAGCGGATCAAAAAAAAAAAGAACATTGCCTTCTCCAGATGCGAGCAAGTAAAATGTGACTGTCATAACGTGAACGGATTCCAGGCACACAATCTGGACACCATGAAGCAATTCTAACTAACCCCTGCTTTTCCATTCAGTTACACTCCATAAAAACAAGGTGAAGTGGGTGTTCAGGGTGTCGGCTGTTTCTGCCCAGCAAAGCCCAAACGAAAGGGAGCTACAACAGCTATAAGCACGCCACCGTGTTGTCCAAGGTGGAAGCAAAATATTAGGTTTTGGCACATTTGGGGGTTCTAAACTGAGAATATCTGGTTGGCATACCAATGGGTAATGATGCAATGGCGTGAAACCGCCAAATTACTCAAATCTCTTTCCAAACTCCTCCACTGTACCACCCAAAGATAACTTACCCAACAATATGTGCTCCAATCAACAGCTTTATAAGAAGCAAGTCGGGTGCCAGACTTACCATTTTCCAGGTGCACAGTGATTTCGTATTACACTATAAAGTTGGGGTAGTGTTTTACTTTTGGCAGCAGATATTTTTTGTCCTCCTGGGCTGCCTTTCTACTAACCCTCCCACTCCATGCACACCCTCTACCCCAGCCATCCCCCATCCCATTACATGTGCTGGTTGGGTTTTATTTGGACTTCTTTTGACAAGTCCTCCCAAGGCTGCTTTTGTCACTCCCCTGGAGTATCTCACAAAACACATTCCGGACCACGGACGCCAAATGCAGTTGACCCCTCCCACCTTGGTTGGCACAGGCTCCTAATTCAGTATAACAGGTTACCTCGAGACGGCCAAATGAGGTAGAGGGCTTGGGAGAATTTGTCGATAGGGAAGGGGGTGTTTTAGGGTAACCGGAATGATGCAAGGATCTTGCATAGTGGATGGGTATGGGGGAAGTGAGGAAAGGTACATACATGTATTGAAAAACACTCTTGGATTCTCCTGCTTCACCTGACCTAATTCCAGCATTCACTCCATTGACCCGCCTGAGCACACCCCTTCTTGATGAAGACCAGGGGCGTTGCTAGGTGGGGCTAAGGGTGCTATAGCCCCTGATCTTTTGGTTGTAGCCCCGGATAGAATCTCAGGAGCTACAGCCAAAATACTAGCTAGCCCCCAGTCCCAACAGTTCCGACATCAGCGTAGCCCCGGGTCTTTTCCAGACCTAGCAACTCCCCTGATTAAGACTTTGCTCACATGGAGAAGCAAACATACATTGGGTCATAACATAGCTGGCAAGCAACTAAATAAGCAACATCATACCAGGAACACCTGGAAAAGTATTTACATAAGCACAGGTACTGGAACACAAATACAAGAGACAAGAGCAGCATACTCTCTCAGCACTGAAGTGCTTGCTGAACACAAAAACACATGGTTGAGCATAGTATTAAGCAAAGTACCACCATGGCAGCAACACGCGAACATTGCAGTGTTCAAAGCCCCCCATCCGCTACTCAGGGTGTTCATAACTTGCTGAGCAACAAAAGGAAAGGAACTTTTTGTATGCCAGATGAAACGTTCCTGTTTAACAAGAGTTTGCCAGAGTCCTAATTCCGGCTGTGGTCCTTCCCCACACACACACCACGACACAAACAAGGAGCACTTAACTGAGGCCTGGGGTGGGGCAGGGGTGGGGGTGACTGCCTCCTCTCCAGGATCTGAAGATCAAGCCATAAGTGGGATGAATCCACGGTCTGGGCGATTCGATCTCGTGACCCACAAGAGAAATCTCCTGGTGCCTCCTCCTCCGGTCCTCTGTTCACCCAAGATCACCATCCCTCTGCTTCCAACAGAGTTCTTGCCCGCACTCCTCCGGCCCGTGCCGGACACCCAAAATCATCAACAAGCAGCATGGGCCAGGGAGGGGTTTACAGGCAGTCTACTTGTATGCATGCGCGCCCACCAACGGCCCCCACTGCCTCATGGGAACTGTTGTCTCCCGGTCCTCGCAAACAAGTCTCCGTGCCCCCTTTTCGCTCACAGCTTTGTTCATGTTTTTTGCCCCCCAAACAACTACCTCTCTACCTCCACCCAGAAACCCTAACCCTGCGCTGTCTATCAACCTGCAGCCACCCACCTTACCCCCCCACTCTCTCCACCCCCGACCAACCTACCCCAAATTTCTCTAACCCCACCCACCTCCACTCTCTCTACCCCCAACCACCCACACTACCTCTGCTATCTACCCCACTCATGCTCCATTTCCTACACTTCGCTCATATTTTCCTGAAACATTCAAAACGGTTCACGTCAAGCCTCTAATAAAAAAACCTTCCCTCAATCCTCTCAAGCCCAAAAACTACCGCCCCATCTCAAACACAAGGTTCCTTGCCAAACTCATCAACCGAACCGTCTACTCCCAACTAAATGCCTTTGTCGAAGCCAATAATCTCTTGGACCCCGCTCAATCATGTTTCAGATCTCGACACGGAACTGAAACCACCCTAACCTCAATCTGGGATGACCTTAAAAACACCAGACTCTGCGGGATGCGGCGCATTAATCCTTCTTGACCCATCCGCCGCCTTCGATACAATTAACCACTCAATCCTCCTTGCCGCCTCCACTCTCTAGGAATTCGTGTAACCGCCCTCAAATGGATAGCATCCTTCCTCAAAAATAGGAACCAAATAACCCTACTCTCCACCTATTCCCCCCAGCCGCCACCCCCTCCCCCAAGCCCGACCAGTCGACACGGGAGTTCCACAAGGAGCATACCCATCAGCCCTCCTGTTCAATCTCTACATGGCCACCCTCCCACGAATAATTTATTCACACAACATCCCGTGCTATAACTACGCTGATGACACTCAACTAATTCTAAAACTCCTGAACTCAAAACCCAACTGCCGACCTGACCTTGCTTCCTGCCTCCTCGACAGAGCTCTGGATGACCACAAACCACCTCTTGCTAAACCCCGCCAAAACCGAAATAATGGTATGTGGCAACACCGAACTCCTTCCACACCCACTACCCTGGCCATCTGCCATGGGCAACTCACCGACCCCCTCTAATTCAGTAAAAAAAAAAAAAAAAAAAAAAAAAAAAAACCCTTGGTTGCACCCTAGACTCTGACCTAACACTCTTGCGCCAAGTCAACAACGTCTCAAAGTCCTGCCACTTCCACTTTAAAATGCTTAGACGCAATTTCCCATACCTCTCATTTCCCAACAGACTTTCAGCGGTTCAATCAATTGTTATATCAAGACTGGACTACACTAACACCCCCTCTACCTCGGAGTCCACGCATACCAACTGACTAAACAGTGACAAAGAGCACAAAACACTGCAGCCAAACTGCTACTAGCGCTTGGCCCGAGAGACCACATCTCCCCAGCCCTCAAAAACTCTGCACTGGCTTCCGGTTGCCCGAAGAGTGACTTTCAAAACCTTATGCATTTCTCACCGAGCACTGCATAAAACCAGACCTCAATATCTTCAAGACAAACTAAAACCCCATCACCCTGCACATACTCTAAGATCAAGCTCTGCCGGCCTCCTAGTAATACCAAAAACAAACTCAGTCAAGTTAGGCGGATCATCATTCTTGACCTTGGCCCCCACACTGTGGAACGCACTCCCACCCCACATCCGACTCACTGAAGACCTCATGTCTTTCCGGAAATTATTGAAAACTTGTCTCTTCCGCTAAAACCGACCCCGAACTCAAACTAACTCAATATGTATAACATTGCAATGACTATGCCAAATGCTTGATCAAAAACTAATAACCTCTAATGTAAACTAAAAAGGACAAATAGAATGAATAAAGTAGATCAATGCAGTGAAGTGGATAAAAGAATAAGCTGTACGAAAGCAGTAAAGCGGTTGAAATAAATTAAATGGATTGCAATGACGAAAGGAACAAAAATGGACGGAAGGAATAAAGTGAAGAGGGTGGAAAGATGAATACAGGAGACGGATGAGTGCACAGACAGATGGCATGGAACGTATGAATGCATGGTATGAATTGAAAGTACAGAATAGACGACTCGAGCACATGAGAGGTGTAGTGCATGGACAGATGGTTGAGTGCGCAGAGCGGAGGTAGGGTGTGAGTGGATGAGAAAATAGAGCGGATGCAGGGTGTTGAGCAGGTGTAGGGCGTGATAGTATTGAACAGATGTAGGTTGTTGAGCAGATATAAGGTGCAGTGGTGTTGAGCAGATGTAGTATGTTGAGCGGTTGTAGGGTATGGTGCGGAGCGTGTGTAGAATGCAGAGCAAATGGGTGATGTAGGAGGATGGAACCGGTGAAGTGGTTGGAGGGAACGGTGAAGTGGCTGGAGGGAACGGTGAAGTGGCTGGAGGGAACGGGTGTAATAAGGCGAAGAAACAAGTGAAGTGGGTGGTAGGAACGGAGGATGGACCTGGAAGAAAGGGTGATGTATGTGGACAAAACGGGTCAAATATATTGAATAGAACGATTGAAGTATGTGGATGGAACGTGTGAAGTGGATGGATCAAATGAAAAATTTGGTTGGAACGAAGGAAGTATGTGAGTGGAATGGATGAACTGGGTGGAACGGATGAACTGGGTGAAGCATGTGTATGGAACGGATGGGCGTGCGTGGGACGGATGGTAGTGTGTGGGATGGATGGGAGTGCTTGAAACGGTCGGAAAACATGGAACAATCGGAGTACTTGGAACGGATGGAGTACATGGAACGGATGGAGTGAAGCACCTAATGTAAACCACCATAATCACATCTCCACGCTCACTCTCTTTACACCACCACTCAAATAGAATACAGCGATACTATGACACCATTCGGTATAGCTGTTCTCATACCATCATTTGTCACATACTCATCACTACCTAAACACTGCTCGTTACACACCCTCCAGCGTAGGCATTTCTCCTCAGGCCTATCGCAGACAAAAATCGGTCTGGATAGCAACCTGCCAGAACAAACACATACTCTTGATCTCTCAACCTCCACACCTACCGATAAGAAGCAGCTATCACACAAATCTCACACCAGCTGCACACATATCCGGTGCTCATACGCACCTTTTGACTCTCTCTATTCTCTCTACGGACCTGAACTTCAGTTCCCGAGGGCGTTCAACCTACCAGCGCCTTGAGACCATACCAATGGTACATAAGGCGCTATATAAATGCAAAGTAACATAACATATTGCCTCTTGCTCATCAACAATGGCACCCTTACTCAATTGTTTCCTTCCTTGCTCCATTCTTCTTCCTGCTCATTCTCTTGCACACCTGTGGCCCTCGTCATATCCTGCTTTGAAACTTTCTTTACTCCTTGCACCCCAGTGCCTATAAATGCAAAGAACAGCAGTAACCACCAAAACGATTGGTTTTGCCAATGCTTGTTACACCACATCTTTGGAGTTCATAATGTAGCAATAAACTGTCTAACATACTAGCTGGGCAGTGGACTGCTAGAATTTTATGACGTTAGATTTACTGCACACTATACACTGTGACGTCACGGCAAACAGAAGGGTCTCAGACTTTGGGTCTTTTTAAACAAAATACTTTATTAGGCAGTTGTAACCAAAACATGGTTTAAATTATAAAGCAAAAAGTGTTCCAACTTAAGCGACTTAAAAGTCCATCCCTTAATAAATAATGCAAACATAAAATGCACTTCGCCTATGAAGGAGGTGCCCAAAGTACTAAAGTACGCTTGCCAGTCACAACTAATCCGTCAACTTAAAGAAAAGTTTCTTGACTCAAAGGTTCCAAAAAGTGAGTTGTCAAAATGGATAAATCAAAGGGTGAAATAAGGACTTCCTTCACTTCAGTGAAAACTGGGGGGGGGGGCTAAAATCTCCAACAAAGTTCTCCCCCAATATAGCAAAGTCCATCAATTCAGAGAGGCCTTCTCCTAGGGCTCCTTGGGTAGAAAAGCTGGGAAGAACTCAAAGTGGGACCTGTAGTTGCCTTTCTGGTGCATAGTTCGAGGTGGTCGGGGGGGGGGGTCCCCCTCTCTCCCTCTCATTTGTGTTGCCTAACCTCCTGCTCTGAATTACTTCTACCTCTCCCTTCCGAAGCCTTTAACTTCTGCCCCTCTTGTGCTCCAGAGGTCTTTTGTACCCAAACTCCTGACTGGACACATTCTCCTATCTGCACCCATCCCAGTCTTCCTTTCAGGGCTTGTTCAGAGTCTCGAGTTCTCGCTCTTAACTCCTCTTACTTGGTTGCGCTTTTCTCTTTGTCCCTCTTCTAAAGGGAACTTGCTTCTGTCCAGGTCTCTCTACCAGTCCTTGACTGAGACAAGTTCAGGGTGAGCTGGCACTACATTTAGAGCCAGACAACTCCACTTCATGTTGGCTGCTGATGGAGGAAGGCCCTCTGAACTCTGGTCCTCCTGTTTTAGGCTTCCTTTCCCGACTGGCCAGTTGAACTTCTGTTTTAAATCAAGATTTCCCTTCTTTGTTTGAGATTATGTTTTCTTGTTTTATCATAGGCCCATTTTCAATATTATTTGTCCTGCCCTTGAGACTCAGCTTTTTATTTTATTAATTTAAATGCCACTTACATTTCCCCAGTTTCCTCTATGGGGATTTGAAACCAGGTCCTCCCATAGGCTCGATGATCATTGAAACATTCAGGACTCTGTCGAAGGAAAAGGCTAGGGCCTTTCCTCCGAGGCCCTGCACTGTTTTTCTGCCATCATCTCTCATCCACTCCCATCTCTCAGAGCTCAGCACACCGCTGTTCCGGCTCCCGGTGTTCCAGCCCAAGCATGCCGAGGAGTGGATACCCCTTGTTCCACCATAGGGCAGTCCTCGGTAAGTCTCTTGTGGGGAACACGGCACCGCAATTCACCACAACGTGTGTGTGTGTGTGTATATATATATATATATATATATATATATCAAGGGGAGGAGATAGAGAGAAACTGCTCAGACAACGAGAAACGAGAGTCATCATTGATTTCGAGAGCAAGTTCCCATTGGGACATAATATCGATGAGGAACTTTATACTTTCTTGGGCGAATAAATTACTGGGATGTTATATTATCCCCCTCCTGGTAAATCAGCAAAATGACTATGCACTGAAGATTGTTAAGCCTTCCCTTAGAATTCCCCCTATGAAAGAGGGTTTTTTCCGCCAGATGGGTTCCACTGGCGTTATTGCTTTTAATTATGTTTAGACTCAGGTTATCCTACCCCCTTATAGAGCCATATTAAATTAGCATGCCTTCCTGCCTTAGATGAGGGAGATGTTCATGATTGGGTGTTTTCATTATTTTCTTTTTAGCACCAGTCACTTTAACTAAAAGGTGTATATAACAATCTGTGGCAGATAATAGTAATGGTATGCCGCGGTAAAAATGAGATTGTATGCATTATGCATCGTATTACAGTTCTGCGGTAACCGTACCCGTTGAAGGTATGAATTATGTACCATAAGTCATATATCCGAAGGGACACGGCATTGGTTCTACACCCCATTAGTGGAAGATATTCACAAACCACTGTTTGGGCTGGAGAATTAGATGTGTTCTAAGAAACCTTCAGATGCAATAAAATTCATAAATATACGAATTTAGATTCGAATTGCCATTCGTTGAAACTGGGGTTTTTCACAAAAAGAACATGTGCACATATAAAATGATGCGATACTGATTGATTTTAACACCCAGTCTCCATGTTATATTGAGTAACTGAACCTATTTAAAAATGGCGGACAGCTTGCATAGGCAGAGGGTACTGAACTAATTTTAGTCCTACCTTTATTTTGAAGGTCAAACTGTAGGGGGAGGGTTTAAATACTGTGTCTTGGAAAACTGAATTCATGTGAACAAGCTACAAGCCGTAGCGAAACGCGTCATCTCTGAGGTTTTCCTTTGTGTTGCTGGGCTGGAGGTTTCCACATGGAACTTTTAAATTTTGTTTGGAAATAAAGAAGATTTTTTAAAACTGAGCGACGGTGCAGCTGGCTTTTGTTATGAACGTTTTGATTTACTCTGCAATTATTCACAGCATCCCGGGAGTGCGGCTCGAGTTTGCGCCAATGTTTGGTGCAAGAAAAATTATGATATATATATATATATATATATATATATATATATATATATCTTTTTTATTTTACATACAGTATATTTACAAACTTTCCACAAGTCCAATATGCCAGAACAATCAAGTAAAAACAGAACAAAAGAAGTCAGACACAAAATATGACATCACAAACATAAAAAACATAGAAAAACATTAACATTTGAACAGAGACAATCATACAAGGCTGACCATAGCCAGTGATGATTGCTTTTATTAAAACCCAGGAATACATCTCAGGTTAAAACATTCAAAAATACTTGAAACCTTCCTCCATAATATGGTGAAGTAAATAGAACATGCTTTGTGTTCGCCAATCAAACAGAGCCCAGATGTCTTCCATTGTTAAACACTCACATAGGCCTGCTGCATGAAGGGCCTGTTGCCTCAGGATCTGCAAAGAATCACATTGTGCCAACAGAGGTTTCACTGTTACCATAATGCCTTACCCCACAGGCGAAACACCCTCTGTTCCCTTAATGTCTGACCAGGCACCCTCAATTTCCCGTGTTCTAACCGTGTTGAATTTTAGTTTCAGATAATCCCAGACCAGGGCGTTCCCAATGAATCTTTCAACGTGCGCAGCTACTTTCTACAGTTGCTGAATACAACATACTTTTCATGTACAAAGTATATATTCATGTTGGATTTTAAAAGGCTGAATGTAGTGCCCTATGTATCGCCTGCGGATCTTTGAACCCACTTATCTCAATAAAACAGATGGGTGTCCCCTACTTCGCCGACAGGGGGAGAGAATAGGCAATAATAGATACAGTGGTCCTGTCTGGCAGAAAAAGAACCTTAAATTAACACGTTATAGCTAGACTGACCTCCAGCACAGGGAGGAGACACTCAATTGGACCCACAGCTCATGAGGCATTTTGAAAAAATATACATTTTTATTTCTTGAACAAATTGGTAAAATACATATTAAATCTTTATGACCCTTACTCAATTAAATACTATGCACACAAATCACTGTATTTCCTCTGTGATAACCCATAGTGCAAATTTCAAAGTGTCTAGTGTACTAGAAGAACTATAAATTCAGAATAAAGCTGCATTTATAAAGACCTATAGTAACCACTCAATTTTATTAATAATTTGACAGAAAGATGAATTTTAGTTATTATACAGGCTCAAAATGCTGTAAAACCTTTAAACAGGACCCAACCATAGGGTCCAAGTTCCACAAAGACAGTTGGAAACGCGGGACCCCAAACTCAGGCGAAAGAGATCGCATGAGTTAAGGGGACCAGTATTTGCAAGTGTTTCCGTGGTCAACTGATTCCGTTTATACGTAGATATAGGTACGACATTCAGTATAAAGAAACTTGGCCCTGCCTATAATTCCTTCATGATTGATGGGATCATCATCAAAGTCGGACAGGAGGTCAAAACACTGGGATTCTACCTAGACTCCAATTTCTCCCTCAAAAGACAAGCAAGTTCTCTTGCATCTTCCACGGCTTATAAGTGTAAATTAATCCGCGCAGCCAAACCCTTCCTATGGAACTCCATCTGCCCGACACTTGCCAGAGTCCTCATATTGTCTCGCCTCGACTACTGCAATGCCATGTATTTGGGATCCAAGGCCACCACCAGTAAATTGCAAACCCTCCAGAACAACGCTCTCAGAGCAGCTCTGGGCATTTCCAGAAGAGAGCACATTACAGGATTCGGCCAACAGAACAGCTGGCTCTCCACTAGAGATAAAATTCTCTTAAAACAGCATCACTCACCCACAAGTCTCTTAACAATGCTGCCCCAACCTACCTGATCAACAGATTCCACAGACAGTCCTCCTCAAGACCCGTCAGAACTGCATACAAAGACTGTTTATCTGTTCCCCACTACAAACGGGCCACCATAGGGGGCAACAGTTTCCCGGTAAAAGCTGCTAAGCTCTGGAACTCGCTGTCCCCAAACCTTAGAGCAGACCTTCCCTATCTGAACTTCCGACCCAAGGTAGTCTCCTGGCTGAAACTGGAGACACATTAAGATTATGAAGTGCCCATCGCTCTCCGCAAACATTGTAACCATGTGTGCCTTCTTGCTTACCGTATATTACGGCACTATAACACGACTGCTGATTTGTATATAACACTATGTACCTTATTTTTGTATCATGTATATTCCCTGTGTATTGTAACCAAGCTTTGAAAATTCTTGTAAATGCTGCACCCTGATACCCCCGGGTACGCTTGCGCATTATAAATAATAAAAACAAAATCAGAAAAATTGTAACATTAGTAAAGGTAGAAAAGAGCCTGAACAGAGGAGTGAGGATACTAGACGGCAGAGTAATTCCAACTGTGCAAATGGGCCGTTCAGACTGATCGTACAAGTACGACTTAGACAAACAGACGTAGTACAGTGGCAAGGGAGTGCTGTATGTACCCACTTATCTGCCACGTCCGTAATCTTTACAATAGGGCTACTAGGCAGCAACACGGATCTAGTCGATACCACATCGTAAATTAAACCCTGTACGGTGGTCATAGGAGCCTTAACCAATTTCCAAAGGGGTGTTATAAAACTTAATTGGATCTTTTGAATAATGGGCATGATGTTGAATTCTAAGTATACCATGTCAATTTATTTATAAAATGTCAATCTTAATAATCTCTTTAGAATGGAACTAATTTACACATCTCCTCCAAATGGGCTCATTCCAAAATGACAGCCCCATACATAATGATATAATTTATCTTAGCCTGGAATAACTAAAGAGTTGCAAGAGAAAACCCCCTTCCTTTGTTGGTGAAGGCTCCAATGTCCTATATGTGGGAAAAGTCATTTGAATAGAGTCACATCACAGAGAGAGAGAATTAAACATCCTCCGTTAGCCTATTTACTGGTCGACACATGTTTAAGACATGCATGTGCTAACCTTTCAGAATCAGGAGATAGGGAGCTCTGCACTCACATGATAAATCAGAAGTTCTTTGACAAGAGTAGACAATTCAAGAACAAGTCGGGCCAATATCGACCGAGAAAGGGCATGGTCAAGTTCTGTGGATTTGCGGACCTTCCAAAGGATCCCACGGTTGGAAAGCATAGATAGAAAAGAACATAACTTGCTAGTCCAACCATCGTGCATCCCCCATATAGCTCAGATAACACCCAAGAGCAGGTATGTTGTGGAACACAAAGTCTGAAACACAGGTAGGGGAAAAGTCCCATTACAGTGGGGCGTGATGTGGTCTGCTCAGAATACCTCTCTATGCCCATTCCTGTGGGCGTGGGAGGCAACATGAACAACGTTCATCATAGCCAGTACTGAATGACTACAAACATTGGGACACAGTTTCCCCCCCATTTGGGCAGGTAAAATATAGTTGCAATGTATACCCTCTTTCACAGCTGAAGGAATCAAAAGACAACTCAACATCCTGAAAGCGTGACTCAAAGTCGTTTATTTTACAAAGGAAACATAGCAATGGTGTATGGCAGAACAGCAACCCGGTCACCGAACCCCATGGTGAAGAAACAAACTTGATCACTAAGAATATTAAAGGGGCAAGGCCAAGCAGAGATTTTTAAACCTCCCGCCGATGTGGCACTACCTAAATGAGGAAAAGATCAGATAGGCCCAAAGGAACAGATGAACAAACGAGCCAACGGGAAAGGGAGGAAACGACCACCACATGAAATGAGGGCTCTAAAGACCCTGCAGCAGTCAGAGCAGCAGTGTGGGTTGTTCGGGCGAGGTCAGGTTGAGTGGAAGACTTCGTAACCCAGGTCCCATTCAGCATTTAGTTCTTAGGAATGGGCTGGCACACTTCGGACACTAAAATGATTAGCTTCATACCTACTCTTTGGTATTGCAGGTGTCCTTCAGGGACACCCAAACTCTGTGGCGCCTGATGTTTCAGCAACCTCAACGGCAGGTTCAGCCAGGGCTGTCACAGGGGCTAAACATTTGGCGAGGCCCCTTTATTTTTTGCAATTGGCCAGTGGCACCGCAAACAAGCAAAGCAACAAATCTCCACCTGAGTTTAGGAGTGGAAGAACTCAAATACGGTTTATTATGACTGCAAATCAACTAAAGCAAAGCCATGTTTCTCTGCTGAAGAAAGGTATATTCCAGACTTAGTTTTGTATCATATGCATAAATATATATTTGCATTCATTTTATTTTAAGTACCCAGCTGTGCTTTTTCAAAGCACAGACACATATGCCAACAGTTTGGGCTTTTCTGTAGGCATGAGGAAGGTACTTGCCAGGTACAGCTGTAGTGGTATTAACTGGACATTGATAGTAGCAAGTACAAAATGGTACGAGAACCTGGGCATCTAAAAGCAGTGCCTAGCAAACGCTTAATAATTACACAAGCCAATCCTGTTGGCTTGGTCAATGCTTGTTTTTAACAAGACTTCAGTAAAGGACACACAGAGTGCTCAGAAATCGAGTAGCTGAAGGCAGGCCTGGTTAGACATTTTCATTACACGAGTAGCATGTTTAAAACTCAAATTAAGCCATTAAGCCAGCTGAGTGTATAGTTTGACAGTAAGGCTTGATAAATCTAGCTCAAAGAGTCCCCATGAAGAGGTATTTTGGGCGGGGTGGGGACAGGGTATGAATGCCCATAGGGATTGGCATGGCCAGTCAATGGGTGGGCAAACAACACCTACAGACTGTGTCCCTCCTCATATGCCAAGTGTCCATATCTTTACTCTATACAATAGTGAAATAATACAATTTGAAGTTATCAATGTGAAATTGGGGGTAAGTGTTAGTCCAAACTAACAACCTGGTCCTGACCTGGACTTATGTATTTGTTATCTTCGTTCTTCGGATGGAAAACAATAACGGTCCACTGTCTTCCTGCAGCTGAAGAGTCATACAGGGAGCTGGGCTAGGCTATCTGCAGATGCGTTGCTATTGGGGGGCGTAGGGGGCTATAGCCCCGGGTCTTTTGGGCTAACAACAGATAGCCCCGAGTCCCGACAATCCCGACATTTGTGTAGCCCCGGATCTTTTCGAGACCAAGCAACACTGTCTATCTGCATGACCTTCCTCGCTAGTAGGAGTCGCTGTAGTAAGTGAGAGTGGTGCACGCTCTAATGATACATTTAATGTCGTCACCAGGCAGCCCATCAAGCTGATGACTGCATGATTAACGGCACAGCGTGCTGCACGTCTTGAGTGACAAGCAGCATACTGGTGGCTCAGCTGCACACTTAAGGCGCCACCGCACCCGCACCTGTGTCCACTACACCACTACAGCATCATAGTATATACATGCAATGAGGGTTTAATCACTGCGCATTATATATATATATACACACACACACACACACACACACACACACACACACACACACACACAGATATGTGGCTGACAGGCAGCATCATAATACACAGAGCGAGAGAATGCTGGTGCGGTCTCGGCCCAGCATTAATGAGGCGGTGGTGGCATCTTACCCACCCCATCTCGGCCGTGCCCACCCTCATGGCTGCGAGGCCCATCACCTGAGCGCGAGGCCTGGGCAGTTTGCCTGCCCTCCCCCCCGCCATCTCCCACCCCACCATCTGTGATGGGCCTGGGTTCAGCCCTCACCTCACATGGCAAAGCCTCAAGCATTCGGGATCTTTGTAAATTTTATGACACTACGTTGCCAAGGAAAACCAAAAAAACACACACACACACACAACCCACCCCTTCCACCCCCCTTTTTGAGCCTGGAAATTCCCAGACCATCCATTTCATTGGCGATATTCCGTATTTAATCTGGAGCAGCCGGTTTTGACCAATGAAGGGTTTTTGCTCCACAATAAGCCAACAACCACATCAGCTCCATCATCTGCACATCAATATGCTTGTTGCAGAGAGTACTGAGGTTGATGGTCTTTTAAAGGCATTAGAATGCAGCAGTCGCAATTCTCAAATTTGCAAAGACAATCAGATCATCAATCGGTCTTGATCCCAAACTAAGAAGGTCTTCTTTGGGGGTCAGGTCACTTCCTTCCAACCAATCCATATTATAGAAGGACTTACTGGAACACAGGTGGGGCACCAAAGAATTAAATGAGGTGCCCCCATGCCTTTAAGGAAGGCGTCTACATATGGACATGAAAGTAGTTTTCCTTGCCTTAAGACGTTACCCCCATAAACTCATGCCCTCTCTGGTAGAAGAGGATTCGCAATTGCAAAAAAATAAATAAATCGGATCCCATCATGCCGAACACAGGGAGCCGGGGGTGTCCCCTGCTTCCTTACAATTGGAAGCGGGGGGGTGTGGGGGGAATAAATCCATTTAAAAAAAGGAAAAACAGAAAAAAAAGGTTCCCTGCGCTGGATACAGGAGAGTCGGCGGCACACTTCATCTATGTATGCCGCCGAGGTAAGTAGGTGGGGAGGGCTAGGTTAAGTGGGCTGTCGGCGACCGTGATCTAGGTGATCACTGGCAGCAGGATTTTGTGATGAGATATTTTCGGATTCACAGTAATCACGTACATCCGTTGTGAAATTCAGGACATGTGACCACATACTGTAACAAGAGACTGGTAAAAGAACGGAAAAGCAGAGATGCCAGAATAGAACAGAGTTTAACATTAGAAATGTATGTCACTTTCGCACATACCTGCAATACCTTCAGAGAAGCCTGCATTTCATCATTCTGAAAATATAAATCCCGGATGTAGTGGAACCAATGAGATACAGTTGTGATGGGTGTACACTTAAGTGAAAGTCAGCAGATGAAAAAAACACAACACTGCAAGCCAGATCCTGGAAAGTACTATGTACACAACCCAAGCGTAAAGCCTTTTGTGTACTTTGTGCATTTACTTTGGTGAAACTTCTGGCTAGGCATGCCAATAAAGTTCTTTGTACTGCTGGCTCAAAATAATGTCAACCGCCAAATAGCAATGTGTGTACTTCGCAGAGTACCCCACAGCGATCGACCATCTACAGGAATATTATTGCTCCCAACAAGAAGGGCAGAATGCATACATGTCCCACCACCACAAAAGCTTCCTGCAGACAAAGGTCGCGTTCGCCTCCCAAAGACCACTGGCAGTGACTCCGAACACCTTATGCTACTCAAAGAGCCTGCCACAGTGCCCCGAGATAGCGATATACTTCTTCAAAGTACCTATGGCCAGTGTCACTAGAGGTTCCTGAGTGGCACCACATTGCGCAGTACATGCAAGTAAAGTCACTTTGTCCCCAACTACAGCTCGCGGGTCAATCGGTTGCCTCTGACATTAGGCAAACTGCCCCAGGCCCCGTGCTGCACAACGTGCGGCACGATGGAGGGCCTGGGGGGTTAGGCGCAGGGTGGGGGATCCTCCCAACAGGCGGGAAAGCAGAAGGGAGGGGCAGCCAGAACGGCGCCCTCACCCGCAGAGTGGCCAAAAGGAGACACAAGGAGTGAAAAGCAAGGTGTAAAAGTATCAGGGGGGTGGGGGGACAGGAAGGGACAGGGGCGGCCCAGAATCACCACAACAAAAGGTGGAAGGGGTACAAATACCCCAGAGAAGAAGGAGCAAGACACAACCAGGTTAGGAGCTCACCTCACTCGGGTAAGCTCCCAGCCCCTGGTGAAAGGCGGTGAAGGATTCGTTTTTCTCCGTCTTGTTCGCTTTCGCCTCTGCGGGCTTAAGCGGCGTGGTGTCGGTTCCTCTCTCTCGGTCTTGCCTCTGCGGGCTTGATTGAAAAAGAGACCGCCGGAGGAGCAGAAGAAAAGGAGACTCACCTCGTCGGGTCGACGCTTCCAACATCGAAGAGCGGGACCAAGGAAGGCGAAACGAAGCAAGAAGACCGCCACAACATCAGGGAAATCCAGTGCAGCGGAAGCGGTGGTCGGAAGCAGGAGAAGCCGGGAGACGCCGTTGCCGGGTAGGAGAACCGGGGAAGAGGAAGCAGGTGCCCGCAGAAGAGTCGGAGGTCAACGGCACAGATCAGAGGCGGACTGGAGCAGGAGAAGCCGGGAAAAACGCGGCGCGGAATAGGAGAACCGAAGAGGAGGAAGCAAGCGACCGCGGAAGCTACAGAGAACAACGTCACGCCTCGGAGGCGGGACTAAAGGTATACAGGAGTGGGCCTTAAAGTGGCAGTACACACCGCCAAGCGCCGAAAGGGCAGAATAGAAGGTCGGAGGATAACGAGGGGCAGGTGGCACAGGGAGTGAAGGCTCGAGCTTGTGCATCTCGGCAGAGCCTGCTAACACAGGTTCGAAACCCGGCAAGGGCAATCTCAGCCTGCCAACCTTCCTGACCTGAGACAAACACCCCTCAAACAACAAACAAAGAAGAATCGGGTGCATCAAAGGGCAGTTTTGATTTATGGTGACCAAGCCAGTTGCCTTAACACGAGCAGGAAGTGGCGTGACTGGTGCCTGAAAGTTGGGGCGGTTGCACCAATCCTACAGCTCTATAAAGAGTTACAATTTTTACCAGAAGCAAGAAAAGGAGAGGAATGGAGGAAAAGCTAAGAAGAGCACAGGAGTTCAGCGCATGGGCCAAAAAGGCAGAGAAAGACTATGGAGCCAAATGGGTCTTGGATGTGATGCAGAGGGAGGAAAGGGCTAGGGCAATGTCGCCCCTGCTGCTGGAGGATTCCACAGACAGCGACGAGGAAGCGGCGGTACCCCAAGGTCAGAAGAGGGCAAGAGGAACAGTGGAAGAACCCCAAGAACCAGAGAGGCCTAAGAAGAAGCAGAAAAACAAAGGTATCGTAAAATTAAGCAACAGTATTAACAAAATGATCAAAGTATTAAATGCAAATGTCGAATGCATGAAGGCCCAGGGTAAATCGCCCAGAGCCAAAAGGGGTAAGGAAGAAGAGCAAGAGGGAAGGGAATCAGATTTGGAAAGTAGTGAGGACGAAGAGAGAGAGACCATTTGCGAGCATGGGTGAAGAAGAAAGGGGTAATAGGAAAAGGAAGGAGTACGGAGGACAGGACAGATGGAGGTGGGGGGGCAGGGGGGCAGGGGCCAGCAGGCAACGGGGCCAACCCTCCTACGCCAGAGCCACCCCATAGCCCAAACATTACACCAGAGCCCACCACAGCAGTAGGCAATGAGCCAACCTTGAACATGACAAAGTATGGGAGACCCACTATAGGCAAAGATGCCCAGGGGCGATCATTGAAAGCACAAGCCTGGCATATTAGCGACAAAATTAAGGAAAAAATATGGAGAAAAGAATTAATAGACATATTTACATTGCTAGATGTACAGAAAAGGGGGCACGATGTAACAAAAGAGGACATAAAAGAGGATGAAAAAGGGCTATTGAAAAGGTCAGCAGTAGCTAGGAATTTTGACAACTGGACAGCAGCATTCCAGATAATGTCATCTATCATTTTACAGAAATTCCCCGAAGACGGCCCATCGCTGGTCACTTACCAGCAGAGCGTACTGAAGGTTTACAAAGCATTTGGGGGGGGATGCATGGAAAGAATATGATCATGAGTTTAGGAAGGAGATGGATTGCTTCCCAGATATTGGGTGGGACGAGGAGAATTACAACCTGTATATTTTCAATGTATTAAAAGAGAAGTGGGACACCAGGGAGCAGCCAAATACGGGTAGCTACTACAGGAGGCAGTATGGTTATAATGATTACAGAAGAGATTACAGATACAGCAACAGGAGGTTCGAAGGTAGCCGCGACAGGGCAAGCGAACAGAATTTTCGGAGCAGGCAATACGAGGCGCAAAGAAGCTGGCAGAGCAGCATACCACCGACAGCACAAGGAGGTGGCAGGGGAGAAAATGGGGGTCCAAGAACACAGCCAGGACAATGCAGGAATTTCGAGAAAGGGGTGCCATGCAGCTGGGGGAAAAAGTGCAGATTCAATCACAAATGCGAGAATTGTGGGGGGGAACATGCTACCATCAAATGCACAAGGCCAGCATACAATAAGTACAGGGGGCCAGAGAAGCGGAACTAGAAGGGCAGGCGAGAAAGGGGCCACTCCAGTAAAACTGGAAGTAATGGAGAAATGGCTACGGGTATTTCCAGATCAAGAATTAGCAGAAACAATCAGGCAAGGGTTTCAAGAGGGCTTTGAGATCCCTTTTGAAGGACACGGGTCTACAAACACGCCCAAAAATCTGAAATCAGCGCTAGCAAACAAGGAGTTGGTGACCAGGAAAATCAGCAAAGAAATCGAGCTAGGAAGAATAAGAGGCCCTTACAACTCCCCCCCGTTCAGAGAGTACATATGCTCACCACTAGGGTTAGTTCCAAAAAAGGAGGCAGGCGAGTTTAGAATGATCCACCACTTATCATACCCAACAGGGACCTCAGTTAATGACGGGATCAACAAGGAGGCAGTATCAGTAAGTTACGCAGACTTTATGGAAGCCGTACACAGTCAAAAAAGCAGGAAAGGGAGCATGGATGGCAAAAGCAGACATAAAGTCGGCATTCCGTCTCCTACCAGTAAGAGAAGAGTCCCAGAGGTGGCTATGTATGCAGTGGGAGGGCAAATACTTTGTGGACAGGTGCCTCCCAATGGGCTGCGCCATTTCATGTGCTTATTTTGAGAAAGTAAGCTCATTCATGCAGTGGGCGCTTACAAAGGAAGATGAGGGGGCGCAAGTGGTACATTACCTAGATGATTTCCTATTTGTGGGGCCACAGGGCTCAAACCAGTGCCAAAACACACTACAGAAATTCATAGCATTAGCTAAAGAGTGGGGTTTCCCATTAGCAGAAGAGAAAACCACAGGCCCAACACAAGCAATACAATTCCTAGGCATTGAAATAGACTCACGAATGGGGGAATGCAGGATCCCGAAAGAAAAGGTAGCAGACTTACTAAGTAAAATCAAGGACCTGGGAGGGAAAAGCAAGGCCACCGTGAAGGAGCTACAATCACTGGCAGGAAAACTGAACTTCGCAGGAAGAATCATACCACAAGGTAAAATATTCCAGAGAAGGTTAGAGCTGAGAACAAGAGGGGCCAGAGAAGGACACCACAGGGTGAGAATTGGGGAAGGTATAAAAAGAGACATGGAGGTATGGGCAGAATTCTTAAAAGCGTTTAATGGCGCAGTGATCTGGCGCACACCGATAAACGAAGAAAACGAAAGGGTGTTATTCACAGATGCAGCCGGGGGGTTTGGGTTCGGCGCAATTCTAGGGGCGGAATGGTGCGCGGAAAAATGGCCAGAAGAGTGGCAAAAAGCAGAATGGACTACTAATATTACATTGTTGGAAATATTCCCAATATGGGTAGCACTATGCGCATGGGAAAAAGAGCTGAGATGCAAGGATTTAAAGGTGTGGTCAGACAACATGGCAGTAGTGCATGTCATAAACAACGGGAGCGCCTCATGCCCACTAGTACTGGAAATAATGAGGGTTTTAACCCTAAGTTGTCTTAAGAATAATGTCAGTATAAAGGCAAGGCATATCACAGGTGAAGCAAACACGGTCGCTGACGCCTTATCTCGCTTTCAGTGGGACAGGTTCAGAGAATTGCGGCCGGATGCAAGAAGGGAAAAAACGCCCACGCCAAGGAAGGCATGGGTACCGCTGGAAGAATGGGAGGAAACACGGTCAACTACAAGGTTGACTCTGAAGAGGAAAAAGAACCACAGGAGCAGACGGTAGAGAAATTGGCCAGGAACGCCATAACTTACAGAACCGGTGAGCAATATAAGAAGCATGTAAATAATGTATTAAAAGAAACAGGAGCCAAAAAAATCGGGGACATCACAGTGGCAATGTTATGTGATTTTGTGGGGAGCGCATTTTCGCAAGGAAAGAGGAAAAGTTGGGCGGCAGCACACCTAGCGGCAATAGCATACACAGTGAAAGTGGCCGGGATAGCAGACCCGACAACAAATTCACGAATAAAATATGCAATGAAAGGGTGGGCAAAGTTAGAGGGAAAGACACCTGACAGCAGGAGGCCTCTGAATTTTGAAAAGATGACAATACTGTTAAAACTATTACACAGCACATGCAACAGCAGCTATGAGGTCAAATTGTTTAGGGCAGCATTTGCTTTGGCATATTACGGGGCACTAAGGGTCGGGGAGCTAGTAGCGCGGAGCACAGCGGCAGGAGATGGCTTAGCAAAAACAGACATATGCATAAGGGCTGAAGGAATGGCAATACTCTTAAGAAAATCCAAAACAGACCAGGTGGGGAGGGGGCGGACAATAGAACTAAATTGTATCAAAGAAAGGGAACACTGCCCAAGGTGCATCACCAATCAATTCCTCTTAGTGCGTCCGGAAGTAGGGGGCCAGCTACTGATACATAGGGACGGCAAGGCCCTAAGCAGGTATCAATTTCAGGCGGTACTAAAGAAAACTATAGCCAAGGCGGGGTGGGACAAGGCAGAATTCGGGACCCACTCCTTTAGAATAGGTGCAGCCACATCAGCATGGGCAGGTGGTTTGGGGGCAGAGGGAGTAAAGAGTATCGGGGGCTGGAAATCACAATGTTTCAAGAGGTATGTGCGAGTAAACATGGTATGATTCATTTCTCATTCCCCACGCAGACAAAACTCCCTACAAATCAGCATGGATAGTCGGCCATTCATTTGTGACGAGAGCAGGCAGATGGATCGAGGAATACAGAGAGGGCCTGCATTTCAAAAAAACAATCACTTCATGGTGGGGCCTCCCAGGGATGCATTGGGAGGACATCCACGACAGGTTGTCAGACCTGATTGGATTCAGGGACCCACCCGAGTACTTGGTCATCCACCTCGGTGGGAACGATTTAGTCAGAACAAACCGGGGCAAGCTAATGCACGACATATGCGAATCATTAAGGGCAATAGCACACTGCTGGGGCAAAACAAAAATATTCATGTCAGAGATCATAACTCGCAGAATCTGGTACGGGGCGCACAAGAGGCAGGCCATTGAGACGGCACGGAAAAAGCTGAACAAAGGGGTAGAGAAGTACTGCAGGAGCACAGGACTCCATTACATAAGACACGGGTTATCACAGAACGACCCCGACTGGTTCCACCAGGACGGGGTACACCTGTCAAACAAGGGCTGGGGTAGATTTGCAGACAACATCTTTCAAGCACTAGCATCACAGGGTTGCAAATAAGGGGGCGGTAGGGTCACTGTTTTGGGGGGACCCGAGCGGTTTTTAGGCAAGCAACCCCTCAGGTGTGGCGGCACGTGTCCAGGAAAGGATGCCACAGGACATCGAAAGGGAGGCCAAAGGAATGGGGGCATCCCAACCCCTGGACACGAGGTGCCCAAAAAAGTGTTAATTACTGTACAGCGGTCATAACCAGTGTACAGTACAATTATTTGTATATAATAAAGGCCTACGGCCATTTTTTATTTTCCACACAAACAGAGCTGTCGCGTTATCATTCATGGGGCAGGGCACATGACAACAGGGTCAAGAGCAGGGGGGGAACCCACACTACTCAGCCTATAGCAATTTGAGAATTTGAACCCTGGGAGAGCAGACTCGTGCCTTCATTCTTCTGTGGTAGATCAGAGCGACATTATGTGGTGTATTCAAGGCAGCTAATATTGCCATGCTTAGAAGATAGGAGGAATCCAGCATGAAGCGCTATATACAAATCTTTAAATGTGACGACCACTGCCTTCTGCAAAGGGCCCCCTACTAGTGGCACAGGCAGCAAAAGGCTTAGGGTGAACCAAATCACTTTTTTTCTCCACAAATTGAAAACGGAAAGCATAAATAAAATTAAAACATTTGGTCAAAAAGTGCCCCATCGCTCCGGGATGCAAACAGGAAAAAAAAACTCCCACATTCCTAAATGGGATCTTGGCTCGTGAGAAATATACTTGCCCTGTTTTACCAAAGAAAAGGTAAAGAAGTAGACTCTTGGTACTCAAGATCTAGCTAATGGTAGAAGATAATAAGACATTCGTCCTTGCTAGCCTTGTTCAACAGCGGATCGGCAGGACTCTTTGCAATCACCGAATGGGCCTCCCAGTTCCAGGTACCAAGGATAGCAAAGGAGAACATCCAGTCAATCGAATGGGTAGGTGGCCAACCTCTGAGCTCTGGCCTAGTGTCAGAACAAACAGGGACCACCATCACGAGGTTAGGACAGCATGCCGAGACAGTGTCTGAATCTTAAACATACTGCACCTTTCTCCATCATACTGGGGATGCCCTGGCAGAAGAAGCAGAATGCCTTTATTGACTGGAGAGCAGATATGCTTTTCTTGGTGTCCGATTATTGTGCACAGGCATGCCTCCAAATAACTAATAAATTCAGAAGACAAACAAGAGCAGGATAGTGGTTCTTGTGCAGATTCCCACAGGAGTATGCCGAATTTTCTGATGTCTTTACAGAAGGCCAGGAAGTTGAATTACCCCCGAACAAGCCCGAAGATTGCACTTTAGGATTGTTGCCAGATACCACCATACCTGTCTGGCAAATGCACATTCTCTCAGAGTCAGAAAACTAAGCCTTAATGAGCTACCTTGACAAAAACCTGAAGAACGGGCCCATCGCTCCATCCAAAATCCTAGCAGAGCGAGGGGGGGATGGCTTCCTTGTTCTTTGTCACAAAGAAAAACAAGTGAATTGCGTTGCATTATGGATGTCTGAACAAGATCAGTCATGGAAAAATACCCATTGCCCCCAATCTCATACATCCTCAAAGCAGTCAGCGGATCCACCATCTTTTTTCAAGATGGACCTTCAAGGGGCATACCACCATGTCAGGATAAGAGCTGGGGGGTAGAAGGGGGGAGTGGAAGACTGCCCTTAGAACCTCTTTGGATTAGATGAATACCGCATTATACCGTTTGACCTGGCTAATGCCTCAATTGTCTTCCAGTATTTTGAGGATAGTGTTTTCCCAATATTTTGTACTGTTCAGTAACCAAATACCTAGATGATGTCCTTTGGTTTTCTAAGCTCCTATCGGAGCATTTCACACATGTGAAAGAACCATTATGCTTGAATTTAGTTAATGTTGTTAGCTAAATCTCTGGGTCTAGCACCATGGTATGTGGCTCTTATCACCATGGCTCCATAGAACCATCCAAACAATTTGATGGACCAAGGAGAAGGAAACCAGTCAGCAAACACAATGTCAAACATGCCGGAGAGCCAGGTAATGGGATCCCACTCAACTTCACCACAGCACTCATGGATAAGGTCTAGCTACACACCCTGGTTGGATCCCTAACCCAGATTGAGAGGGATCCATGTGCTGCTCAGACAGGCTCCCACCCATGACCCCATCACACGGACTATACTGTAACTATTTCTAGGAACACTATCTGTAATGCCATGGTGCTATCGGTCTTAATTTATACTATCTTTGGTGGGCCCTGGAAGTGTTTTAGGAATGTGTTCACTGCTCTATGCCCAACATTGACTGCGAGGTGCATATGTACTTTCCAAATATTATTTCCTGGATGTTTAAGGTCACAGCGAGTGTGATAAGTTTGGCATCTGAGGTATTGGAATGATTATAAACTGAATGTCTTATTTCCCCCCTCTTTGACCCACCACCTGTCTATATGCAATGTGCCAATCTCCAGGGGACCTATGTTATAGTATAGGGTTGCCTTTTTTAATGACATTTACTGTTTTTATACATAAATATTATTGCTGTGTGTTGAAGTACCTATTGAGAAAAGATGTGTGCGTAATTTAATACAAGTGTAGATTGTTCAATATAACAGGGTGTTGTGCCTTCTTTGGATAATTGTGGGAACCAACTGTTAGCCGACTTCCCTTAAGTTAAGCCTGACTACCTTGCCACACTAGCCACTCTAAGGGAGTTTTGGGTTTAGTGTCCCACCTTCAAGTCTGATTGTACTGCCATCACCAGAGGGTTGCAAATATAAATCACCTTAACACCCAAAAGGTGCCCCCTTTCCCAAACCATTGCTTCAACCCCCTTCCCTGCTGACCCTCCCACCCAATCGCAAACCCCATGGGCACCCAATTACAGAGGCAGGGACTGCCCCTCCTCCTCAACTCTACACGCTTCTCCAGCCCTACACCAGTCCACCAACCACACCTCTCCTGCCCCCCTCTATCACTCTCCCTCGCATAGCCATGCCTGTCAAATCCCCTTTTTTAACACGACCAGGACTCCACCTCCTCCCCCCAACCATCGGCTCCTCTGGCCCACCCACCTCAGGCAGCAACCCACACAATGCTCCACTCGCCACACCCCGTTCCGGACCATTAACTGTCAACCAAACATCCCCCGCCCTAACCATAGAGACTTAGTCTCGGGAGGATAGCTCAGTGGCAACATGCTCGCCTTGGAAGCAAGACGACACGGAGTAACACTGATTCGATCCCCGGGCCCACGGTTAGAAACCTCTGGGTATTAAGCGCATTATAAATAACCCATCACATCACATACCCGTCATCACTTGAAGACCTGTGCCTGCCTATTCCCTCTTCCCAACCACGTCCCACCACCTGCACACTACCCCCAGAGACTTCCCCCACAAACCACCAACACCCTTTCACTGGTGAGATCAACCAGCCCAAACCTGCCAGTTCTTGACACCCAGAGAAGCACCAACCCCACCTCACAAACTCACCGGCCTTCTAATCAGTGCCTGCTCAGTGGCCAGGAACAGACAGCATCTTTGATCGTCTCACCTAGGAACAGACACAGCAACTTTGATCTCTTCACCTCCGAAAACCTTGACCTCATATTTCTCACTGAAACATGGTTCTCGGATTACTTCAAAACAAAATCGCACACAAAGCATTCCCACCCGACATGGGGTGTTGTTAGATCTGGGGCAATGCTAATGTCAGGATTCAGGGATAGCTAGCCCTTTGGTTGTATCCCAAGCTTCTATTCAGGGCTACAACCAAAGGACCCAGGGCTATAGCTACCCCCGCCCCCTGCTAGCGACACCTCTGCACCAAACTACTCCATCACCTACAACAGACATTCCAGAGGAGACGGAGTAGCCTTCATACACAAACCACACATAACCATGACACTCTCTGAAACACAGCCTTGCACAGCTAACTGAATCCTTACTAGACCGCCCTTCCTCAGACTTGATGTTATTTCTAAGCTAAAGAGATACGGTAACTAAGGTGCATTGCAGTTGATAAAGGCTTGCCGATCCATACAAATGCTGAAACTGCCAATTCTTTCTCATTAATAAAACCACAATTTCCTATCAGGCACCTTTTTTGGGGGGTGGAGGGCTGGAATGGGCAGCAGGAAGTTTTAGGGGGCGAACACAGTTCAAATACAACTGGCTTATGCAGTACTCACAGTCCTCAAATATTCACACCAACGTAGTATAATGCTGGAAGTATCGACCAGATAGACACTCCTGGTAAGGAGGCTCTGTGCCTGAGTGGGTGGATAGTTCTGCCCCCTCATTTCCAGTGCCTGTCCCAAGTGTAACTTTTACCTCTCTACAACAGCACCCACACTGCCTCTTAATGAAGAGGCAGTGGAACTGGGACTCAGGCTATGAATGGGGTAAGGTTGAGCATGTTGCAACACATGTCAAGGGGTTACAGCTGGGGCAGGATGACATCTGGCGTTCAAGTGGGTGGAACAGGTAAAAGAACAAAGTACTCCTGTTTTATTTGTATTGTGTTTCTCTGGTCTAGTCAATCGCTTGGAACACTTCTACATATCGCCTTTGTGAATTCCCTTGCAACTACATGTTGAGCTGAACTCAGTTGGAATCCGTACACAACAGCTACCTTAATAAATGCTGCTGCAACAGGGGCTTGAAACTAGAAAAACCTACACTTTCCAGAATACAATTTTATAATGTGTTCCAAAGGCGGCAACCCAAGATGAAAGTCTTATGTTTGGTCTTACAGAGTCCTAGGGATGAATAGTCTGATTCTCCATAGAACACAGGTTCCTACCTGAGATACACATCTGATGCTACCTGTCTGGTATTGGAGAGGACGCAGAGAATGTTCAGCTTAATTGTCTATGCTACTGAAACCTACAGCAGTAATCCCATTTCCAGAAGCCAATCAGTATTAGGCCACTTGGAGTCAGCTAATAACTGAAGTACTGCCAGGTTTGTGCTCAATTGTTCAAGCAACTAGTCACCTACTGCAACTCTACCTTTGCCAGTGACATTAAGGAACAAACCTCCATAACCCCATATTAAAGTAGCATTTATAAACCAGAACATCTTCGCATTTAAACTGGGACAACAACTGGACACGTTCTGCAAGAATCGTGACATGAAGAGTCCAATGAGAGATGTATTGGTGTTAACAGGACCACCTCCATCTTTCCCGAACTAAACTGAAACCAGTTAAAATCCGTACAGGCCTTGATGTCATGAAGACTTTGTGAATGTACAATCAAAAGAGGTTTCAGTTTAGCGGTAACTTATGCAGAGTGGTAAATATACAAGGTGTGTGTTAAATATTGAATATACACGCGTGCAAATAGTTGGAAAATGTCAAGGAACTCATTCCCTGCTGACTTCAACCCCTGGATCTCTCAGATGACAATACAAAATAGTGGCAGGGCAAGTCCGACTGGTTTTCCTAAAGTAGATTGGTGATCTCTAGTTGTAGACGTGTTAGGTGGGTCTGGTCTTTTCTTTCATGCCATCCCTGTTCACTTCGGTGCATATCTCGCCACCTCTTGTGCCACCTGTCCAGACTCCACCTCTGCCCACGCCTCACCTTGACCCGTGTCCTTGTGCACACACAATACATCTCTCCCCTTGTCAGCGTCACTGCACCCCTATTCTTCCAGGACATTGGGACTGCTCGTAACCCACCCTTCTGGTGCCCCTCTCCTCTTGGTCCTCACCTGAGCCGATGTCCGTGGCCCGCAGGGCACGGCAGGCGACCCTCTTGACTCCCAGGACGGTCCGCTGATCCCCGGGGCGGTAGAGCGCCGTGTGAAGCGGAGACTCCTCTGAAGGAACCGGGGGCCCCGCGGGGAGGAAGACCGAGGAGAGCAGGGCTAGCAGGTAGCGCTCCGTGTCCATGAAATGGGATGGGGAGGCGCCGGGAGCCCCCACAGGGGCCGAGCAGTCATGCGCTCCCATGGGGGCTGCAGACGAGTTCGAGGCACTCTCTTCGGCGGGGGCACCTAGAGTCTCTGCAGTGACTGGTGGCAGTACTATGACCCCCACCACGGCCGCGCCACGCCCCCGGTTGCGTTTCCGCACGTCCCGCAGGATCTCCCGCAGCCCTCGCCGCTCCGTGGTACTCTGCACCGAGCTCAGGCGAAAGAGCACGAAGATCAGCGGGGAGCGCAGGCGACGCTCTGGGGCAGCCCGCGAGGGAGCGCGGGCCTCGACTGGCCCCACCGAGGGATGGGCGCAGGGCTCTTCAGGGTCCCGCAAGGTCTCCCCAAAGATGTCCCGGCAAAAGTGCTGCAGCAACTCCCGGCTCGGGGTCCGCTCCCACAGCTCGCCGACCAGAACTGCCCTCTGCGGGCCCCCGAGTTCTGCCAAAGCCGCCGCGAAAAGCCCGTCCGTGTCTCCATCCTCCTCCTCTGGGTGACACCTCTCTGCTTCTTGAGCCGGAGCCATGAGTGAGCGGCCCGGGGAGTAAGTGGGGACAGACCGCGGCTATCAGGCCCGCCCCGGCCTCCAGAAGACACCTCCACAGGGAGCAGGGCCGTCCAGCTCAACTTAAGTTCCGCCCCTCCTGAAGAGACTCCCCCCTAACCGACTACAGGCCCGCCCCGACGAGACTCCCCATTCCTCTCAGGAACGCCCAGGCCCAGCACACCTCCTTCCGAGACTCCCCTCACCGACAGCAGGACCGCCCGACCATCCATCCGGGCGCTGGCCCGAGGGGCCTAACAACGACGATAAAGGCCTACCCGGCCACCGCCCGCACCGGTCCAGGGCCAACTCGGCCCGGTTCTCACGAAAACGGCCCACCACCTCTGAAAGGCCTTTCCATCAACTCCCAGAACAAACCGCCATTACCCCTGATGAACGGGGGCCGCCTCAAACCCCACCCCGTTGCCTGCGGTTCCAGCCCACCTTCCACAGGCAGCGCTGCTTCCCCGCCAGCCATAGGCAGCGCAGGGGGGCCTGGCAGGAGGGCGAGTACTGGAGGCGGTGCAGCTTCTGTGGGCTGGCTCCCAGACGCCCTCAATAATAACATACCTCGCCCCAAATAAAAAGAAACTGGCCATGGCTAAATTTTAGACCAACCTCCAAAAACAGGTGCCATCACAACTTCAAACAATTACCAGGTACAGGGTGAGCCTCTAATACAATACACGGATACTTTATTTGGCATGGCTATGCATAGTAAATATTCCCAAAGCTGACCTGAAACATTTCTATTATTTTTTTTTTTATTTTTTAATTTGATATGGATAATAAAATCATCCTTTCAAATATACAGGTGAAAAATACAAAACATTTAACAATTTTTCAATACAAGTGACATTACATTTAAAAGAAAAGCAATATGAAGGTTAAATACAGAAATCAGAAATAAGAGACTAACGTACATATTCTCCCAAATGGGACTCATTCAATCTCGGAAAAAATCGAATCGAGAAAACGAATGATTGCCACACGCATGTCCAGGTTCGGGTAATTGTTTATATTTGACCAAATGTCGCTTGTAGACATAAACATAAACTTGGTCAAGTTGCATTTTTTGAAATATTTCGATCTTTGGGATACCAGCATTGGGCAGAATAGAATACAATGTTCCAAGGATTCGATTTGAGATTTGTCTAAACAAAAACGACAAATCTGCACATTTTGGAATAAGCTTACGTCTGGCTAGAATCTGTGCTGTGGGCCAGAGGTTAAAACAAAATCTTAGGAATTGTTGACGTATGTATGGGCTCGGGCACTTTAATAAATAGGGTCCTGTTATGTTTAAGGCTTTTATGCCAAAGACGCGTGTATCAAAATCTTTATACTGGAGGCACAAGTTACGATTTTGAATCCATTCATATTCAAACAGCTTTTGTTTCGCTCGAACTGGATTTGTTAACAATAGATCAAGTGTGATGCTTGCGTCTGCAAGTGCGTTGAAAACAATATTGCACCACGTTTTAGAAAAGACATGATCTTGTGCTAACAGATGTTGAGCTAAAATGGTAAGCAGGCCGCCAGAGGTCAGGCCCAGGGTAGCTTTCCTTAATAAAGCGCACATCTTCCATTTAATTTGAGATTCTAGTGATGTAATACCTAGTTCATGTCTAATTATTGGAAGTGGAGTGCTTTTGGGTAATTGTAATAATTGTTTCCAGAAGGACGCTTCTATAGTTCGCCACCATTGGGATTTTCTTGGGAGCATCGTATAGAGTCCATAAGAAAGAGATGGAATGACTTTCTGTTGATAGAATAGCAAAATATGTTTTAACGTAAATTTGCCGAATTTACTTTTCAAGATCTTGGCCTGAGCAATGAGCACGTGAAGTTTCAAGAAAATCTCTGTTTGTTGATCGAGGGCCGAGAAAGAGTCTTGTATATGAACACCCAAGTATTTGTACAGACTTACTTGGGTTAATAGGTCCTTATGAAAGTACCAGGAGGATTGTTTAATTTTATTTTTTTTTGTGCTGTGGTTTGCAGATCATTGCGTTTTTTGAGCATTGATTTGAGATTATTTATCTTTACGTACGTGGCTAGAGCGTTCAGAAGCTTTTGCAGCCCAGAGGGGGTTTGAGAAATAAGAATTAAGTCATCAGCATATGCTAAATAACTTATGGTGTGGGTCCCAAGCTTCGGAGAGTCGCTCACAGTGTTCTGAAAACAGATACCAAGATCAAAAATAAAAAAGTTGAAAATCGCGGACGCTAGAATACAGCCTTGTTTAAGGCCTCGAGCTGTTTTGATGAAAGATGAAAGTACACCAGCCATAGATGGACGTACCTGTATAGTAGTATCAGTGTGAAGAAGTGTAATTAAGGAAAGAAGAGAGGCAGGACATTTATGTAACCTCAATTTATGAAAGAGGATGGCTCGATCAATGGAGTCAAAAGCTGCTTTGAAGTCAATGTAGGCTAGATATAAAGCTTGGTTTTTGTCGGCATACTTAGACCTCAACATGTTTAAGATCATAAGATTTGGGGATGTGCCCAAGCCCGCGACAAATCCCGTCTGAAAGGGATCTCTCAGGTTGTTTTGCTTGGTCCAGAAATTAAAGTCCCGTAGGATGATCCTCATAAATATTTTGGCTGGGGCGTCTAAGAGCGCTATGGGTCTATAACTAGATGGTAAGGATCGATCACCCTTTTTGTAAATAGGGACTATTATTGAATGGGTCCAACCTGAGGGTAAGCACTGGGTCTCATTAATGGTGGTGAAGATCTTATTTAGAATTTCGGCCCAAAAGTGTAGGTGTTGTTTAAACATTCGATTGGATAAACCATCTGGACCACACGCACTAGAGTTGCTGACTTTGGTGATGTAGAATTTGATATCATCTAAGTCAAAAGATAGATGAAAAGGCTGTAAATCAAGGTCTGTTAAGGATTGTTTTAGAGAGGACTGGCATATAGAGACGTGAAGTGGGCTGCACACGATTGTTCAGATACGCAATTTGCTTGTGATACCAGATGGAGGCTGTTGGTGTTTTTGTTTATGAGAGACCATAACCCAGCTGCATTTTTAGCACAGGCAGACTGGAGAAGTAGTTCGCCATCCACTTGGTACATTTGGGCTTTAAGAGATTTTAGTGCATTTTTATGCCTGGTTTTAATGTTTCTTAACAAATCAGCTCTCAAAACTCTCGGCCCGAGCATGGCCTGACGTTTTAGGGCCCGAGTATGGATTTTGAGCTGATGAACATTTGGGTTAAAAGCATGGAGCTTAGGACCAATCACTCTATTTTTATTGGATGGATTGCGAGGTTGAAAATGTTGCATTAGCGCAGAATACTGCGTAATTTGTTTGTTAGAGAGATGGTCCAAAGCACCATTCAAGTCACTTAAGGATTGAGCTGACCATCATATTCGGTTTCCCCCATTGTTCAAAGTTAAGTTTTGATGAAAACAAGACCTAGGAATTTGTATACATGGCCCAGGATTCATCCATCCAGCAACAAGTTGATTATGATCACTGTGAGTATTAACAATTACCTTGAAATTATCAATCCTTTGCAAGAAATCAGCGTTTACAAAAATGTAATCAATTATGGAAGCACTGTTTCCTCTAGACCACGTGGAATTTGGAGGCGAGTCTGATGAAAAAGCTCTGTTGAGCATTACAAAGTTATAATTTGATATTAGTGACAGCCACTTGAATATTCTGTGCCGATTAGTGGAGTGTGGTTGAAAGCAATTTAAATTTAAATCGCCCGCCAAGATAATGTTTGCAACTGATGAATCAAGCGCAACCAAATTCAATGAATTCGTTAGGGCCTTAAGGAAACAGTTATCAGAAATGCCAACTGCGTTCCAATATACATTAATCAAGGCATAATGAATGTTGTGAATGGATAACCTGATCATTTGGAGAAACTGGTTGGGAGTGTGCCAGTGCCGAGCAGAAATGCCAGAGCCCATTTTTATGGCAGTCAGTAGACCAGAGGTGGGACGACCTGAAGTGCCACGCTGAGCAGGATTAAGAAATAAGATATGATTGTCCCACAATGGGGTAGTCATCATCCAAGTTTCTGGAAGCAATAAAATGTCGTGGCATGCAAGAATATTATCGTCGTTATTAATCAAATGGGAGAACCCTCTGGTGTTCCAGCTGACGAGAGAGATGGGTTGTGTCACGGGTGCAGAGACTAGTTAATGCGATTGTGAAGTTGATTGTGGGTATAAGCCAAGTGCTGGAGTGACTTGAGGGGCGCATTGCTTGTTGTGCGCACTATCACTTTTATGAGTTGATAAGGCATTTTGCTGGAGAGCAAGGGCATTAAGTGAGTCGATTGATAATATAAAGCCGAGGGATTGGAACTCAGATCTAGCTTGCCATATGAGATTTTGTATGACTCTAGATTGGAGCCAAATTCTGATGGACGTTGTTTGTTGTGGAACCAGACATTCAATCAGAGTTATATCCTCTGAGCTAATATCTTGCAAGGATCGAATATCTGAGAAGATAGTTAGCAGAGAGCTTCTATTAAGGCTGTATTGTAAGGCTGGCAAAGGTTTGCAGGCCAAGAGCAATGAAAAATTTGTAGGTGTTTTGCCCATCAATTTCGATGATTTATAGTTTACTTTAGTGATAGGGGCAGTAAATGATTTAGGAGCAGCATTCGGTTGCAGAGTCCTGGAATTTGCAGCATTCTGCAGCAGTTCGATCATCTCAGGAGTAATATGTGCTAGAATTTCATAAAGATCAGACACAGGAGCCGCTTTGGGATGTTTTGGAAGAAACACAGGTGTATTCGCTACAGAAGGAGATTGATTAAGAGAGGGCTTTAGGGAAGGCAAGTCACATATTGGAGCAACAACTGTTGTAGTGGATATCGGCAGGTCACAAGAAAGCTTGGACATATACGCTTCAACGGCCAGTCTGATTTCCCGCCGATGAGATGCATCGGCTGTGGATTCTAGGGAAGAAGATGCTGCGGCATGTGCAAACTTCGTTGGAGGGGCATTTGAATCAGAAGCTACCTTAGCACCAATTTGAGGAGGGGGGAGTTTGGATTGCACTCGTGACATCATGGTTTCTACTAATTGATTTAAAGGTGCATACTCTTGTACAACAGGGCGGCAAGGCACGTCAAACTTGACATTGTTAGTTTTAGACTGTTTCTGTGAAAGGTACTTTTTTGCAATCGATCGCGCTGCTGCAAGTGAGTTCTTCTTCGCTAAATGTAAGTTTTTGATGAACAATTTCGTTTTAGCAGTAGTACTCTTGGTGTTCTGTGGCAAATTTCTAGGTAATTTGGATAAAGAAAAAAGATCAGTTTTCTGTTGGTTTTTCGCAAAAATGGAAAATGTCTGCACATTGGGGGACACCTGCAAAGTTTGAGGGGGTTGCAAGGTACAAGGTTTAACAGTGCCCTTTGTTTCTGTATTAGTGGAGGCGGGAGCGACCGAGCGAGTTTGAGCAGACTTTTTGGCCTTTTTCCGCTTTGCAGGGTGCTCATCAGGGCACTTATCGGTAAGAGGTTGTGAGGGGCAACAATCGGTGTTATTGGGGCTTCATTTTGGTCACTATTCAAGCCTGTATCAGGACACACACATTCTACATTATCACCAATTGGGTGAATGATGTGATCAAATTGGGCAGACAATGTGTGTCAATATTTGACGTTTGCGTAGCCACCACAATGGCAGTCGGCAGTGACTGTATAGCCGAATGCTTGGCAGCAGACTTGAGTTGATTAGCGGATATTTTTTCTAGCAACGACCTTTGAAATTGTAATTTTGCATCAAGGGAGTCATATAGTTTTGTTATTGCAGTTAGAGAAACATGGAGAGCATCAAAAGCAAATTGGGTAATTGCCTGGTTGTTTTGTGCAGACCATGCCAGATTGCTAATAGGAGGACATTGTTGGTCTTTACCAACAAAATTAAATTGCTGTTTATTACACATGCATTCTCTGGACGGATCTGGTTCCTGGCTAGTAACCGTTGACGTGATTACAATGGGACCTACATTGTCACGTGGGGGAATAGGTCTACGAGGCGTTGGGGCACAGAAAGAGATATTAGAAATAGAGGAACAACAACTTGAGAACATGATAGGGGATTTTGACAGATTGTCAGATTTCAACTGCGGAGAAAAAGAAGAGTTAGACATGTTAAGATCAATGGCGGCAACATCAGTGATGTGCGCAGACAAAGAGACAAGTTTACACTCAAGTTCTGCAGTTGGAGGTACATTTGCAAGAATGCTGTTATCCGTGATTGCATTAAGTCCATTTAAGTCTGTGTTAGTCAAACCATATCGTACAGCTGAGATACTTTTTGAGCTTATGGCCGGTTGGTGATCGACAGTTGTTATTGGTGCCTCCCTAGCATTGGAGGTAGCTTGTCGAGGTTGAATTCTCATTTCTTGCATTAGTCGTGCATGTTGAACGAGGCAGTGATGTTCCAGATGGTCATGTGCTGTGGAAGGCACAAAGGGCTGAGCAGTGCTCTCCTTGCAAAATTTGCGGATGTCCGAGGAATTTGCTTTCCCAAGCGTTAAATTTACTCCTCTTTTGCCACAGAGGGACTTCGGGGTGGAGGCAGATACGGTGGACTTCACTTTTATAGTCTTAGGCGTGTGCGCCTCTTGGCCAATTTTTAAAGTTTTTGGCATGCCGGTTTTTAAGGAATTCATCATAGATTGTAGAAAAGTAAAAAGGTGACACAAAGGCTAAATAAAAAGTAATAATTTCTTAAAAGGGCATCAGAAATTGGCGTGCTCTAATGGCAGAAGCGAGGGCAAAAATTCAGGCCCACCACCCCGCTGCGCCGCAGCAAAGCGGGACTTCAGGGGACTTGCTGGGTGCGTGCGCGCAGGTGCGCGCGCAGTCTCCCTTAAGTAGGTTCGCCTCTGGAAAAATAGAGCAAAGCCTTTACCAAAAGAAACAAAGCTGATTTAGAAAGTTTAAAGCTTAAAAGCTTAAAGTAGCGTTGTTCGTGAATAATATTCACCTTCTGGAGGATGTAGTGACAGAATCCCTTGAGAAGACAATACGAAGAACAGCAGCTGCAGAGTCTCCCGCGGCAAAGCGGGAATTCAGGGGACTTGCTGGGTGCGCGCACGCAGGTGCGCGCGTAGTCTCCCTTAAGTAGGTCCGCCTCTGGAAAAATAGAGCAAAGCCTTCTGGAGGATGTAGTGACAGAATCCCTTGAGAAGACAATACGAAGAACAGCAGCTGCAGAGTCTCCCGCGGCAAAGCGGGACTTCAGGGGACTTGCTTATGTTTTCTGTCAACAAGGAAAGCAGCAGGCTGCAGTCTTCGTGGGAACCAATTCAGGCAGCACCGGCGAACCCCGCTTTAACACTCGGGGCACACCGGGCGCCGCCTGTCACCTCCAGCACACAACTTGGTTGCTTATCCACCTGGGGTCAGCCCGCGTGCCGAGCCGAACAAACCCATCACGCTCTCACTTTAAGAAAAATGTAAAATTAAAAGGAGGGGCGGCGGGAGGATAGGTACAACCTGTACTCGAACCTGCCTTAAAACGATGCACTGCCTGAAAATGAGTTTGTGTATCGGGTAAATTATATTATACGTGGTTAATATTAATCGTATACATCACACAGGGGCAGTGTTATGGCTACACATATAATCCAACACAATGTGTTGATTGAAGGGATTATTTGCACCATACACAGGAATTATCACAAGTAGCAGTTAATTCACTGTCCTTAGAGCTCCGTAGTAAACATGCAGTAGTTATTTCACTGCTGGGAATTATTGTCAATGGATTAATGGCAGTCTTAAACTCCTTTAGGATAGGAGGGCCCAAGCCTTTTTCCAGAAGGAGTGCCGGGGAGTGTCTGCTTCCTCTCTCGGTTGCTCTCTTCTCGCGCTCTGCGAACAGAGTTGGCGCATGCGTTTGCAGTCTCGTGATATCACGACGTGTGCCCTGATCTCGTGAGGCTGCATTCTCACACACCCCCTTTTGTCAAGCAGGCTGGTACTACTCCATCACAAAGTCCTTGTACCTTGTCTGCCTTCCCCACTCACGTTGGGGACGATTCTCAGCAGGCGATGGTCTTGGGGATGTAGCCTCTGCTCCACTTCCTCTGGCATGCAGTGACATGCCTCCTTCGTCTTGCACTTCTCTTTCCTCCTGTGTGGCATCTCTGGTGCTGCTCTCCTCCTGAACCTCTTCTGAACTGTTCTCTCCTCCCACAGTCTCCTGTACTCTGTATGATTCTGGGTCTTCTGGTGTTGGTTCTGTGATGGATGATTCTTTCGACTTGGGGAGTCGTCTTCTAAACAGCAACTCTTTCAAGATTCCACCATTTACCATCTCGGGTGCATATGTGATTAGTACCTTTTTGTGCGACTTCAACAGGTTGACTGTACTTGAATCCTATTACTTGTATGGCAATTTTATCTTTGCTATGTCCCCTTCATTGACCTCTGATCTTCGAGCTGCCCTCCGAGTGTCACTCTGTGCTTTCATTTGGTCTTTTTTCTTTTGGATTCTCCACACCACGTCTTTCATGTTGACCGTGTCATCCTATCTCACCTTGGATAACCACAGGGGCACAAGAGTGGGAACAGCCTTCCTCCCCCTCAGCAGCTGAAAAGGTGACACATTGGTGACTACATTTGGGGTTGGGCGATGAGCTGCTATTGCTACCTTGGCTGTTTTGTGATGGTCCATCCCTAAGGCCGCAGCTAGTTGTAATGCTCCTTTTATGAACCTATTTGTCCTTTCGACGTGTCGGTTGGCCTGGGGGTGATAGATGCTATTTGCTAGCTTTGATTTGCTTGCTATTATGATTTTGTAGGAACTCCTCCATTTCCTTTGACACTAGCTTGGCGCCATTGTCAGTTACTATCTCTTTTGGTAGGCCATCCCTCTGAAAGGTCGTGTTCAACATTTCTATGACAGTAGCCGTGGTTATATTAGGTACGAATTCTGCCTCTACCAAGTAACAGGTAGTAACAGGTAGTCTATCATTACTAATGCATATTTGTGGTCCGGCCATGTGGTATCAAGAGGTGATTAATTCAAGGCCTAACTTGTGCAATACATCTGCAGGAATCTCAGTGGGGTTCGACAGCGCTTGCCGTACTTTGAGCCTCTTGTCACTGTCCATGCACTCGTTGCATCTTTCAATCATTATGCCACCAGTACGACTCCCGCACTCTTTGCCTGCTCATGTTGCCACCTAGATGGCCTGAGTGTGCCCTGCACAAAATTAATTTCCGCATTCCTACAGGAGGTATTCCTACAGGAGGTATTACTTGATCCCCTCTCATCAATAACCCCTCAGCTTCATAAATTTCCTCACTCACTTTCCAGTTCGGCCTCAATCCTTCTGGAATGGTCCTTTCACTAGGCCACCCATTTCAGGCCCAGTTGGCAACTCTTCTTAGGGTTGCATTGTTGGCTAACTCTTCCATCCATTGGTTTTCGCTAATTTCCAGGAATTCGCAGCTTCTTAGGTCACTCACAGACGCTGCCACGCATTTGTCTTGAAGGAATGGAGTGGCTGGTTCTCTGTGATCCAGTAGACGCGACACGCAGTCTGCTTGCGCATTCTTACACCCTACTATATGCATTATTTCATAGGTGTTCTTTTGCAGTTTGGCTGCTATGTACGCCAGTTTTGGAGTGGACGTCTTCGTGCCTCCTGGGCTTAGCATGTGAATTAGGGGTTTATGGACTGTGACCAAGCAAAACTTTGTGCCCCATACATTCTGAAATACTCCAACCCCCAGGCACATGCAAGCATTTCATTTTCAACAGTGGAGTGATTTTCTTCTGCTTCAGAGAGTGCTTTAGATGCAAACGCAACTACTTGTTCGATATCACCCTTCTTCTGGGTCAGCATGGTTCCTAGTGTTGGAAAGGAGAGAGGATCTTCCCACCCCCCTAGGCGATACTGAACAAGAACTAGACGCTAATAGAGCAGATCCAGGGAGCAGGGGGCTACACATAAAGGGGGGTGCACGATCACCTTAGTGCATGCATTACAAGCTATATGGTAGATGCGGGTGTGAACGCCATCTTGGCGAACGTCAACCATCTTAGAAGTTAGGCCCAAGTGCAGCAAACAGTATTTTGTGGTGTGTTAGTATTCGTTCCCTTGCATGAGCGCGAACACCACCCCCACCTTGGGCAGGTCTGTGAGTTTCACAACCTCCACCATTTTTCAGAAAGTTACAGGCCCTCGCGCCTGTGAAGAATGCACCCTGCAAGGTCATGAGAAGGGAGCGGAGCGCTTCTTGGCAGTACCATCCCTCGGAACAGATAGCAACGCCCTCCTCCCAATGAACCCCCACATGAGAAATACAGCTTTGCTATGCTTTCATCCCATGACCCCCCACCTGCCACAGTACCATCCAAGCCCAGACCACTGACAATAAAACCTTTACACCCCTCGATCGATCACTAAGATCAGATGGCAAGGCTATCACGTCTTCAGGAATGGGTCATGTGATTTGTGCAGGGTGGCACCAGAATTATAGCTCAAATCTAAGGTGGAGGGCCATGGGGGTTACTGATCCATCTGGGAACAAAAGAAGGGTGTGTGAGTCAGGGTGACCTCGGCTCTCCCCCGAGTCCATCCCTGTATCTGGCAGGTGCATTGTTTAAATCATAAGAATAACATTGTGTGCCAGAGTAGCTAATTAATTGTTAGGTCAGCTCACCACGGATGATGAATCCAGCAGCACCCACGTGAGAACAGAGATGGACAGATGAAGATGGACCAATGGCCTGGCATCCCATATGGAACAGGCCCTACATCTATAGGCTTCCGCCAATCCATATTGTAGAATTGTACTGTATACGATGATGTCATTAGTGACGCTTTTTGTGCTTATAATGTACTGCACATGCCAACGGACCTCAGAACGTTCCGCAGCAGCAGAGTTCTTTGCTGATGCATTCTTATTTTTGTAGAAATAAATACTTGTTATCCTTGCAAGAGTGTCTTGGGCCTTTTTCCCTAGCAGGCTGTATTTTTTCTGGTGTGAGCGTGCAAGGGCATGCCTTCATTAGCCTATAGCCACTGGCATCAGTAGTTATATAAGTTTCCCACGATGGGTTGAACGGTTTCAAATGCTGAGCATTTACAATTCTCCTGTTGACCTCTTCAAACACTGTCTTTTGTTCTTGACACCATTCATAATTTGCCCCTTTTCTCAACAGTTCACTTAGTGTGGCTGTAGTTTCTGAAAATTAGCGTAGTACTCTGTGAGTCCAAGAAAGGAACGCAGCTCATCCTTTGACTTTGGTGCTGGGACTTTAACTATGGCTTGTAAGAGATTCTTCTTGGAACTGATGCCATCCTTTGAGATTTTGTACCACAGATATTCTACCTCTTTTGCTATGATCATGCATTTTTCGTATCTCAGGCGTACTCCTGCATCATAAAATTTCCCCAGCACTTTCCTCGGGACTCTATTGTGAGTCTCAGTATCTTCCGCGTAGATGAGAATGCTATCTTGAAAGTATGACACATTTCCCATGATGCGCAGCAGGGTGTGCCATTATAAAATCGAAAAAAAAGTTGAATGTAAAAATGTTTTAAAAAATGTTGAAAAAAGAATTAGAATGTGTTTTTTTTATTTGTATGTTTTTTTTGGGTCTAGGTAGTAAAAATAAACAGGGGGTTGGGGGGAACCCCCCATTAAAAAAAAGCACATTCAATTTTTTTTTTTCGACATTTATTTTTTTCGACATTTTTGCAGTCGACATTTTCACTATAAACCGCACAGCAGGGAATCCATCAACCTTTGAAATGCTGATGTGGCTGCCCTAAAGGGCATGTGAGTGTATTGATAGGTGCCAAAAGGTGTGATGAACGCTGTAAGCGGTCTGGATTCTTTGTGCAGAGTTATCTGATGGTACGCATCTCGCATGTCTAGTTTTGAGAAAAATGTGGCTTCTTTCATCATAAGAATTAGTTTGTGATACTGGGCAATGGGTAACTGTCCGTTATTACCTCCATGCTGGTCGATGCACACCCTAATATCGTTCGACTGCTGCTTCTTGATAAGTACCACCAGGCTCAGCCACTGTGAGGACTCAACAGTCTCTAATCTCTTTTAATTGGACTTGAAAAGCACTTCTTGCAGTTGCGAGCACAGGCCTTACTTTGTGTTTGATCGGAACTGCATTGGGCTTCAGACTGATTTTGTGGACATACTTTTTTATTTTGCCTGGCACTTCAGAAAACAGGGCAGAGAATTCATCTCTTGACACTGACACTCCTCCTGTTTTGATTGAGAGCACTTGATCATTGGTGCTGGTATACAGCCATTGGTTCAGCTTGTGCTGTCATCCCATACCAAGACTGCCAGACCTTCTTCAGAGAAATAAACTTTGGTCGTGGGTTGTCTACCTTTGAACTCAATGCTCGCATCGATGTAGCCCAAAAGGTCCACTGACGCTCCACCAAACACAGTGGGTCAGTGTTTGGTTCTTCTGACCTCCACTTCACAAAGTCCCACCATGTCCTTGTATGTTGGAATCGGAAACCGAGTTAGCCATCACTCGAGTCTCGTTGCCGTCTACTTTTATTACACAATGCAGTTTCTCTCTTCCCACTCCTGAACTGTTCACCATGATGACTGTAGGTCTATCATCATCTGCACTCACATCTCCTTCAGTGTACGTGCCTTTCTTTCCCCTCCATTTGCAGGCTATCGTGATGTAACCAACCCTCCAGCAGCTCCAGCATTCTTTGCTTCCCGCGGGACCGTCCATGTCATTTGCTAAGTGTCATGTGCTGGTACATCAGTGACACTTCAGAGGCTCTATCTCCTTCACCCCTGTTGCATGAAAGAAGCCTCGTCTGGGTTTGTCATGCTGCCCCTCACATTGCACAGCATTCACATCAGTGGCCTCCGCAGTTCCCACCATTTCATTGCATCTGCACAAGGTCTCTTCCTCCACTCTGGCGATGTGGATGGTTTTATCTAAGTTCAGCTCTTTTTCGAGTATGAATTTGCCCTGCACTTTCCTGCAGTTGGTATGCATAACCAATATCTCGCAAATCATGTTCTCTGCATTGTCGCCAAACTGGCACAGTGCAGCTAACTCCCTCATTCCGGTGACGTAATCATCAACCCCCTCTGCATTTTCTTGCTTCCTAGTGTAAAACTTCAATCGGTGCAGCACAGTATTCTCCTTATTGGAAAATCTTTTAATAATCCTGCAAACCAGCTCCTTGAATACATCATCATCCCCCTCTGCCGGTTCAGGCTTGAAACCAGCAAATATTCTTTGTCCTTCAACCGCCATGGCATTGAGCAACATGGCAGTCTTTCTTCCTGCGGCATAGTCCTTGCCCCCCACGGCCTCCAAGTACATATTGAATAATGGTTCTCATTGCGGCCATAGTATCACAGGCCTACCTGGGGATTGAAGAAATGCTGGTAGGGGCGTTGCACCTTGCATGTCGGAGCCAGCGAGTTCCTTCCTTAATCCTTGTCGGCAATTATGTTGTGGCTTCATATATAGCACAACATGATGTGTTGATTGAAGAGTTTAATTGCACCATACAAATGAAATATCCCAGGTAACTGTTCATTCACTGTCCTTCGAGTTCTGTAGTAAACATGCAGTAGTTGCTTCATTACTGGGAAATATTGTCAATGGATTAATGGGCCAAACCAATAAACAGTAGGAGCGCCATGGAGCGTCAGAGATTTGAGGAGAGAAGGAGAGTGTGGAGTCAAAGATGACCCTGAAGTTCTTAGCCTCACAGGTAGGAGCAGGAAGAGGGCCTAGGGTGGGCGGCCAGGGAGTGAGAGGAAAGGCGGGAGCTGGTGTTCCGAGGAGGAGGATCTAAGTCTTACTGGCATTAAGGCAGAGATCATTGGCGGCACACCACTCCTGAATTGCGGAAAACAGTCAGGAATGAGGGAAGGACTAGTTGCGGCTGAGGGGAGTCTGAATAAGAGCTGAGTGTCATACACATAACACTGAAAGTTGAAACAGAGGGCGGCTATGCGGTGGGCAAGAGGTTCCGAGTATTGGTTGAACCGCCAGGGAGAAAGATTAGACCCCTGGAGAACACCACAGGTAGAGAGAGAGAGATAGAGGAGAGGAAGGACCCCAGTTGGACCTGGGAGGGTTGATCAGTGAGAAAGGTGGTCAGCCAGGCCAGGGCCTGATCAGTGACACCCAGGTTGTAACGGAACCGGTTCAGCAGGATGGCATGGTGGACCGTATTGAAAGCAGAGGAAAGGTTGATGAGAATGAGGACAGAAGGAAGGTTAGAATCGAGGTTTCAGAGCAGGTCTTCACAGATGTTCAGGAGAACAGTGTCCATGCTTCTGGCCGCTCTGAAGCCAGACTGATGGTCATGGAGACAACCAACAGATTCAGTGTGAAAGGTAAGTTAGGAGTTGGCCAGCCTTTCCAGGAGTTTGCCCAGGAAAGGAGTAATGGAGATCAGGCGATAGTTGGCCAGACAGGATAGATCAGCAGAAGGTTTCTTAAGAAGGGGATGCACAAGGGAGTGCTTAAGAGGGGAGGGGAAGGTTCCAGTGGCGATACCACCTTCAGCTCAGTATTCCACTGTTATAGACCTTAAAAATGCTTTCTTTAGCATTCCGATCCATGAATACAGTCAGTATCTATTTGCACGGCAGTCCTACACTTTTCAAAGGGTCCCCCAACCTCACACTGAAAATCCAAGTATTTACAGCCAAGCATTTAAAACACATCTAGACATGTTTCTACCGACTGCAAATACCATACTGCTCCAATATGATGGATGATATGTGGATGATTTGTTGATAGCTGCAGACACCCAAGAGCAATGCATAGATTGCACTGTGCAGTCATTACAATGTTTAGCACCACTGGGACATAAAGTGTCTTTAAAGACATTACAGTTTTTCAAAAATCAGGTCACCTATTTAGGGCATCTATTGTCTAAAGAAGAGCGTAGTCTACACCTTCAGCACATAGAAGCTATAATGAAAATACCTGTCCCTATCACACAGAAGGATGTTAGAGGATTCTTTGGAACAATTTCATTTTGCAGACAGTAGATTCACAATGTTTCGCTTATAGCAAAGCCATTGCTAGAACTAACACCGAACAGCACCCCAGTTCTCTTGCCATGGACTGCTGCTCAGCAAGAACGCTTTGATGTTCTAAAATCTGAATTATGTAACTCACCTGCTTTGGGCACCCCCGATTATACTAAACCTTTTACGTTGTCTGTGGATGAAAAGCAGGGCTGTGTATTATCTGTACTAACACAACAGCAAGTGCAGCTAAAATAGACTGTGCATAATTTTCTTCTATATTGGACCCAGTGGCAAAAGCACTTACAAATCGTCTATGGGGTGTATCGGCTGCCGCCATTTCTATGAAGCAGACTGGTGCCATTATATTGGGACACACATGATGCAGCCAGAAAATATCATATTTGATAATACCCTTGACACGGTGCAAATCATTCAGGCTGAGGCCACTGAACAAGAGCTTCAGAATTGGAAAATACATAGATGGATGTTGGGTGGACTCACGGAATGAGCATATGTGGAAGTTGCCAAACAAATATATACCCCTAATGTTGTCTCATGCCAATGGTCCATCTCACGTAGGATCAGATTGTCACACTCACCTGTGTCTCTGCAGGAGCGATGGATAAACCTCCTTTGACCCGAGATTTCACTTCCACTGTTTTGCCCGGAGGAACACCTTGAGTTTTAGTAAGGTGTGCACTCCATCCTGCACTCGCAGGGGCGCGATTCACTTGTAGAGATGGTGCCAATATCTGTTGGTTGAGTTCTGCTGCCACACACTGTTATGTGCCTTCACAGCGAGGCAGAGTGTCCAATGTGCCAGTTTCTTCACTAGCTAAATAGTCCTTCCACAAAGTGAACGTTGCGCAGTGGATGTTGAGTGTCCGGAATTGTCTGTATTGTCCTTATTTGCCAAGGTATGTTTTGGGTGAGTAGCGCTGCGTGTAGAAGTCAGCTGCTGGTAGGTATGCGCAGTGTCACTGGTTCGAGCGCACCTGGTAATGTCTCTCCTTTTCCCTTGCAGGAATGGTTTATGGAGTGCTAGCGCCCCGAGACTGGGTTCAGTGCTTCTGGAGAATTGGTGGTCAGGTAAGTAGAAACTTAGATGAGTATGCACAGCGTTATTGGAGAATGCACCGTGAATAACGTCTCCGCGTTATTGGAGCAAGCGCTATGAATAATGTCTCTTCTTTCTTTTGCGGGGCTTTGAGCGCTCGGACCACTGACCTGGATTCCAGCGTAATAAGAAGATTCGGTGAGTATGCGCAGCGTTATGGAAGTGCACGCGCTAACAAAGTTCTTCTTTGTGCTTACAGGTGCCGGTGTACGATTCTCCTCTTGACCGGAGAAGGCTGCGGTGTGGAGAAAGCACAAGGGTAGAACCAGAGCAGTTAAGCAGAAGTGGGATGATCTTGAGCAGGTAAACAGAAGAGGGATGATCCAGAGCAGGTAAGCAGTAGCAAGATGATCCGGAGCAGGTAAACTGAAGCAAGTTGAACTGAAGCATGGTGAGTGTGTTGCTGATGCAGCTCACATTAAGCAACACGAAGCACTGGAAGGATCTTGGGTGTGGCTTATATAGCCAGCCACACCCAAAAACTAGAGATCTCATGAATTGTCATGCACTACCTATTTGGCAACAGGAAGTGGTAACCAGGAAGTAACTACAAACACCAGGAAGGAATGAAAAGAAGGTATCTGCTATGGGCTTTTTGTGTGCTTATGCCAGGCCTGCCAAGCCTCCACCCAACTTGCCCCAACTACCTGCCTGATACCCATGACACAGATGGTATGTTTAGTTTGCTAATTACGGTATGGAGCAATGTTAAATAAAGGCAAGCATCAATTGCGTATTGTAGAAATTGTCATGTTTGTGCTGTTCATAATGAAAGCAAAGGAGAAGGTGCATCAAAAAGGACATTTTAGACCTCCAGAGTTCCCTTTTTAAACCCTGCAAATGGACTTCATTAAATTGCCCCCATGTGATGAAAAGAAATATATATTAGGCATACTATGTATGTTCAGCAAATGGGTAGAAGAGTTTCCATTAAAATAAAATACTGCTTTAAGCACAGCTAAAGTGCTAGTTAAAAATATTTGCCACAATTCGAGTTGCCACACACAGTTTGGACTGATAACGTTTTTCATTTTGTTAATACCACAATGGATTTGGTATGTAAGGAATTAGGCATCAGGCAGACATTTCATGCTATCTACCATCCCCAAGCAGCTGGATTAGTAGATAGAATTAATTCTACTTTAAAGAATAAATTGGCAAACATATGCGCCAGTAGCACCCTAGGATGGGTAGATGCACTCCCACTAGCAATATTCTCAATGAGGAATATTGTGTATTTGTAACGCTCACCTGATTCCCGCAGAGGCGCCGGTTTTGACTGGGTGAATGCCGTATCTTCAAAGGTGATGTGTAACACACGGTTGGCTCTTTGGGCTGGACCTCTGTGCACTGTATGTCTGACTCGAAGAGTAAGATGTCTGCAGATAGAAAATATGGGATTAATGAACTGGGGTTATTGGGTGCCTCTCTCCTCTTCCCTTTCTCTTCTCCTGTAGAACCCCAAAGGTTAACGCCCTCACCTTAGGTAAGTGAACGCCGAGCTCTCCATCTGCCTCGGGGCAGGGTGCCGTAACCAGTTTCTTCGCTGGATAAGGGTGCAGGCCTCTTGACCTCAGAGGACTGCTGTCCGTCGTTAACTGCACGAACGGTAAGTTCTGGGCACTTCAAATGTCTTAAAAGTCTTTTGTAATGATATCTCTTGTTTTGCAGGGTTCCGGCGATGGCGGATGGCGGGCTGATGAGAGTTGAGGATCGAACCGGCGTGAGGAATAGAAGCGCCTGGAAGCACGTAAGTAAGCGCTTGTAGCCTGCTTCACGATGCGCACTAACTGTCCCTTTTATCTTGCAGGTACAAGTTCGGAGCTTTAGAGAAGCTGAAGGGTGCTGGAATACCCATTGGATTCGGCGTGGGAAGGAGTACTGGCACGTGAGTAATAAAGTTGCCCAATGTCTTTAAACGCACCTTCTTTTGTCTTTCAGATGCGGGATGCAGCGCCGAAGGCCTCCGGAGCGTGTGAAGAGCTGGTAAGCTTTTGTCTTTCAGATGCCGGAATGCAGTGCGAAGACCTCCAGGGCATGCGAAGAGTAGGTAAGCCTTTGTCTTTCAGATGCCGGAATGCAGCGCGAGGCGTTGGTGACAGCCGATGGACCAGGTAAGAGATGCGCTGCCACTGAAGACCGTAGTGCTAACCTGTTCTTTCTTTGTCTTTACAGGTGCTGCTGAAGACTGGATTCCAGGATGGTAAGCCTTTGTTCCCTTAGGCCCAGGATCAGAAGCAGAAGACACGATGAGCGTTCTGCTGCAGAGAATGCAGAATAACGCAAAGCAAGATTTATCCATCGGGTGTGGTTTAAATAGCCTCCTGTAGTGCTTAGGTGTCTCCTTCCACAGCCTCGCCTAGGTAAGAAAAGAGTTCCTGCCTTCCAGAAGAGTTCCAGTGTTCTGAACCTAGGGAGTGGCTCCTGCCCCACCCAACAGGAAAAGTAGTCCCAAACAGAAGAGGATCAGGGGCTCAACTGGCAGGTAAGTAAGCAGCATGGTCTGCTACAGGTAAGTCCACCCAAGCATTATGAGCCCAGCGCTTCCAGCGCTGGGACTGGGCATTTTTATGAGCCTGGTGCCACTGGCACCAGGACAGGGTCCAAAAGGTCCCAATTGGGACTGACTCGGGGTTATGGGTCTGCTTCCAAGGGAGTTGGGCAAGTCCTGATCTTTTGGAAGCAGAGATCATGACAGTATTCAGGTGTTGGATTGTCTCCTTATGAAGTAGTAATGGGCTGCCCAGCTAATGTATTGGTTGTGCCAGATCCTAAATGCTTGAGTACTGTACCTTATCCTCTGTTGATAGATTACTAAAAAAAGGACTAAAACATTATCTGTTCTCCACAAACAGGTGTAAGGAACGCATGGTGGCAATAGCAAGACAGACGCAAGTGACCACAGTTCAAGGGTGTTTATTGAACTTTTGCAAAGGTGTGATAAATGGCAATCTAAACCTAAATCTACAGATGGGAGCAAGCTACGACCATCAAATAATAATGCAGTCCTAGTGGAGTCTTGTCAAATTAAAAGGGTCTATACTAAAATAAAATATTGCCAATCCTTACCACTAAGTTACAAAATAATGTGAGGTAATGTTCATGAAAAAGAAAGAAGTGTTAACAAAATAATATGTCAGGGTGCTCGGGCCATTGGCCCCCCTTCCCCATGTTTTCAGCACGTGGCATGGTGGGTCACTCGAGTAAAGCACGCACTCTGGCTTCTGTGGTACAAGGATACCGTTCAATATTCCCAGTTCAGGACCTTCTGTCTCCAAGTATTTTTACTTCTCGCAAGTATCTTGGCTCAAAGGGACTGCTGTGCCATAACAAGGCATAAATGTTTTCTTCAATATTCGACTTGGGTGTTCACCCTGGATCCCCTTCTGCCGGGCTTAGATCCTTTTCATAAGCAAAAAAAGTTCAACGTCGGATCCCCCTCTGCCAGTCTCAGATCCCTTTCAAACAAGGTTCAATTAGTCTCCGTGAGCCAGTCTCGAACCAATTTGGATTTACTTTAAACTATCAAAGACTTTCGAATGTGCACATGGTTTAGCTTAAACCATTGCAGGAGCACTTCGATCTCTTTCCTCACAGCATCAGTTGGATACTGTAAGGCACTTATGGTGGTAACAGTTAAGACAGACACAAGGGTGTTTATTAAACTGTATAGCTAGGTTGGAAAAACGCATAATCTAAACCTAAATATAAGATGGGAGCAAGTTTCGACCATCAAACAATAATAAGGCAGTTCTAGTGGTGTCTTTGTAAAATAGAAATGGCCTATACTAAGAAAAACCTATTGCCAATCCTTACGCTAAACACAAAAGAAGTGTGGGATAATGTTCTTAAGAAATCTGGAAGTGTTCACAAATAATAAGTCAGGATGCAGTAGTTGGGGTCCCCATGTTTTAAGCACAGGATAAGGTAGGATTCATGAGCACAGCACCCGCTAAAGCTTTCCCAGCATGAGCCAACAGTTCTGCTCTCAGCATTCAGGGCCTTCTGTGGTTAAGTCTCTTTTCTACAAAAAGTCTCTTGCCTCTGAGGATCTGATGGGTTTTAAAGTAATAAACAAAAGTTCCTTTCTGTACACACGTTGGTCGATGCCTTTTCACTCCTGGATCCCCCTCTTCCAGGCTCAGACCCTTCTCGAATATTAGCTTCCCTTCATCGGGCTCACTATAGCTTTCAAAGAAATTTTGTCTGCGACATTCAGGAATCATAATGTCTTTTTAAACAGTTCACTGTGGACATTCCTCAGCCGGGTTCACACTTGTCAACACACTGTATATTGGGACGTTAGACTTTGCCCCTTGTTTATCGGCATCCCTCCTTCAGGTTCACTCTTGCCAACTTTGTCATCAGTTTTTACAAGGTGGGATTCAATTCCCTTAGCTTCACAATCCTCTGTCGTTCAAAGAATTTCGACTGTGCAGAGGATTTTACTGGACCCCTGTATGACCACTTTGATGCCCCTTTCTCACCTTTCCTAACACCTTCTGGTAATGCTAGTTTCAACAATTGGGTAATCGCCAGAGTTTCCTGAGTGAGCACCCACCTGGTGCCGGACTCCTCTGTTGCTGGTTTTCCCCCTTTTAGTATCAATAGTTCTATATGCTTTCACAGTTCAATTAGCCGTTTGCTACTTTTCGTTCAACACAGTTAGGTTTCTTATCAGCTATCCCCTCGACTCACTGGCTGTGATGAACCGATTGGCTTTTCTTCTCTTTGGAGTCAAGGGTGGTACCACAGAGACAAGCGTCTCTCCCCGGCTTCGTTATTAGAAGAGCAGGGACACGTGTACCGTTGACATCTGCAACACACGCTGGCTATTGGTCGCAGTTTTACGATTCTTTCTGTGGAGGTTTCACAGGCCTTGGTCGGAAAGGGCAAGGTCACTTCTCTCCTTGTCACCCTCTCAGTTTGTGCCGTCTTTCTCCTCCTCTTGAACTGACATGCTGAGTTAGCTAACTCGACGTGCGATCTGCCTTGCTCGTATTGTGCTCTTGTGCTCCACCTTTTATCCCTGTGGGAAAGGGAAAGGGCCGTCAGGTGTGTGTGATTCTGGTCAATTGACTGAATTTGGTAAATGGCTCGGGTGTTAGTCCGTCGTCCTTCGTGATATGCGAAAGTGTTCGCGTCGGAAAAGGGGGATAGAGTGTTTGCGTATGCTACGTGGTAGGTTGGGGAAAAGGTGTCCCAAGAAGGGGGATACTGCGTCTCACCCGTTGGTGTCCCACTTCCACTCCCCAAGGACCCCCCATCCAGGTGATCCTCCCTCACTGGTCCACCCCCAGGAACTAGATCCAAAAGCGATGTCCGTGTCCTGGTCACCTGGATGACAGATCCCCGGGGACTAGCGGGTGAGACACCATCAGGTTTCTCGCACAGGTCACAGATAAATTGCCAAAATCACTGGAGGGGGCAGCACACAGCATTCAACCAGGCAAAAAACTTCCAGCAAACATCTGGGTTGCAGCCCAGGTGGAAGGGACCAGTGCAGGTGCTGCTTACCACTCAGACAGCTGTGAAGTGCAGTGGCCACAAAAGCTGGATCCAGTCCAGTCACGTGAAACGTGCAGCAGCCTCTTTATTGCCTGCACTTGTGAATAAGCATAACGAAAGGGAAAAACTCAAAAGCATAAATGGGACAAATGAGCCTGTACTGCTGCACCCGGCTTCCTTCGGGTTTGGTGTGCATTATAAGCGAATAAAACAAACAACTATCACACAAAGGGGAGTCCCCTAAATGAACCACTTCAAATTATGATTCTGTAAGGCCACACCCTTGCTAGGGTACATGGTGATCATAAATTATATTTGAATGAATCTATTAAATGGCACACAATAGAATATAAAAAACTTTATTTATTTATTCAGTAGGCCCATGGATCCTACAAACATACATATAATGAATATAATTTGTTTCAAAGTACACAGATAAAGCAAATGAATGAATCACAAAACAATAAATCCCCACCTAAAGCCTCTTGTCCAAACCAAACATTACATGCTAGCGGACCTGTAATACAGTCAATGACACCTATACATGATTTGTTATCAAATATGAAAAACAAAGGAAACAAGTCTTCTTTGTTGACAACAGGTTAGAGTGAGAATATTCAAACACGAAATTGGCTGTGGATATGAGTCAATCCAATTGTCACAACTAAACAGGCCCTGTCCTGTACTACTGACCTTATCTCAATACTTTCAACAGAGTACATAGATGCCAATACCACGTGAATGATAAATGTAAAATATTAGTAGAACTATCTCTCTATATATGTGAATCAGTATACTTTATTTGTGCTACCAATGCATATTCATGGTTGCCATCTGACTAGGCAGGGCAATGCCACATGGGGTTTGTGCTGCCTGCCATTACAGTGAAAGATAGTAATTGGCCTTCTTTCATGCAGCAAAAGCATAATCTAAAACAAGACAATATGGTATGCAGTGATAAAAACACAGCAAAAATATCGGCAGTAAAAAAAATTGTGGCAAAAATGCAGTGTTTTGACGAGTTGAAGGTGTACCCCATTACACCATTTAAGGGGAGCAGGGGTTGCGGGGGGTGTCCCCTTCGGCCCTTAAATGGTATAATGAGTCCAGGGGTTGCAGGGGTGTCCCCCGCATCCTTTACATGGATTGCGGCGTCAAAACCACAGCATTCTTGCCATGATATTTTGTGTTCACACCATTTTTGCTGTGATTTTCACACATGGAACCGACGATACTGGGTCACAGGTAATGGGATATATTCCTAAAGCAATTATTCCCCGTATGGCCCTCCTGTTAACTCCAGAGATATACGCAGAGTGTGAAGACTGCTAGAAGTCACTATAGGTGAACTATTGGATGCCCTTGCTAATATTAATGTTAAGTTAAAAACTATGCACCTTATAGCAATGCAGAATAGAGTAGTACTTGATATGATTTTGGCAGAGAAAGGAGGAGTTTGTGCAATTATGGGGGAAAAATGTTGTCCGTTCATACCTGACTCCTCCCCTTCACTTTAGCATGCCATCAATAATCTCCAGAGTATTGCAGACCAAGCACACTTCCCTGTGGGTACATTAGATATTGGTGGATCCTTATGGTCCTTAATGATGACATTTTGGTGAAAAATAACTACTGTTATTTTTGTTTTATTAGCTAGTTTTCTTTTCATATGTTTGTGTATTAATTGTGTGCCTGCCTTGTGCCAAACATTAGCCTCATGTCTCAGATCACAAGTAACTTTTTTTAAAAAAAGGTGTGCGATTCAGCACTGTCACATTCAGGGTGCCCACCTGCAGTGTGCTACCTCCCACTTTCAGCCTTGCTACGTCTTCCATCTCCAAGTAGAGGGTGTCCCGTGCCACCCAGCCTCTGCCACTCCATCCCTACATCCCTATTCCTTACAGTGCTCTTCCCAGTGCCCACTCGTTCCCCATATGTCTCCCCCATCCCCATTATAAACCTAACTCTTTGGGTCCCCAACTTAGGTGAATCCGACATCAACAACCCTGTAGAGACACCCTCTGAGAATCGAGGGCCACCGGTGGGATACTCCCACCTGCTGGCAGTACATTAAATGCTGCATCCTTTCATCGCCTTCCCCGTCAAGACCCAGCACTCCAGTGTCCATGCTCAGTCATTCCCCTTGAAGACTGCTTAGTCGGTGAGGGGCCACTAAGCTTCACATATTTCCTGCCGGCCTTGCTCCTTTTGCATCTCATGGGACCAGCCTGGCTACTGCCTCTCTTGAAGCATGCAGACCGGATGCGCCAGCCAGCCTCTCTCCTGCCCCTCCGTCCGATAGGTGCTGCAACACTTGCTCTGCTTCTTTGGCTGTGGTGATTCTGTATTTCTCTCCCTCCTTCTCAAAGAGCAGAGCAAACGGATAGGCCAACCAATATCTAATTCCTTTCTCCATCAGCCATCTTGTCAGTGGGTGGCAATCTCTTCTCCGCCCCAGCGTAAGGCCCAACAAGTCTTGAAACAGATTGACCTTGGATCCCTGGTATTCCACTTCCTGCATTTGCTTCGCTCTCACCAGGACTTCTGTTTTTTCTGTGTAGCGGAGGAATTTGGCAACAGTAGTGCGAGGGCCGCTGCTAACTCATCTGCCCCCTCTGTGGGCATGCTCATTCTGCACTGGCTTGACTCCCTCGGCACGAAAAAGGAGATCCATTATGCCCTGCACTTTTTTCTCCACCTGAGCTGGTGTCTCCCCATCCTTTTCAGCCAGCCCAATTAACCGCAGATTGTTTCTACGCTCTCTATTTTCAAGGTCATCAAGCTTCAGAGTCACTTCCTCCTCCCTGGGCTCCATGTCTGTCATCCTGGTACCCAATCTCATCTCCAGCAAGTCTGCATTCAACTGGTGTGTTCCAGGCCTTCTACCTTCTCTTCAATCTTTTTCACTTTTCCCCTCAGTTCTTAGATGGACGTTTGAATATCCGTCCTGAGTGCCCTTATCTCAGCCATGACCCCCCAATGACCTCCTTAACGGAGGCTTCCTCCATTGCCCCTTTCTGTCTCGACATATTTCCTCTGCTGGGTCCCACCTGTCTTCAAAATGTCTGCAGAGACTCCACACTCTATTCCTGGGCTATTTGAGAGGACTGCACCTGTTCACCTGGTCCTCTGCGTCCGTCTTCTAATCCACAAGCCTAGCCAGCTCCACAACCAGCTTGCCCCAGGCTTGCTAACGGTGGGTAGGCCCCTCCGCTCTCCCCCGACTCACTCTGTCCACTAGGTGCCACACAAGCTCCTCTCTCGCGACTCCTCAGCCCACTCTGCTGCTCATGGAGCCCTCACGTCCCACTTGGCCCACGGGGCACCGCCCAGCACTTCCTCCGGGGGGCAGACACTATACCCCTTACTGCACCTTAATGTGCCAGCAAGTCCTCCCTGCTTTGCCTTGAACTACTGAGGTGCTGATCCCTCGTCTGTTTCTCATGTGGTTTCTTGCTGGCTGTACTCAGGAGAGGTTTATTTCTTCCTTCTTGACGGGCCTCTGCCTTCTCACAGGCTGCGGCTGTGTCTCTGCTGCCCACACTCCTGTCTCAACCGAAGACCCTACCCACAAGCCCTTCTATGCTGCAGCAGGGGCAGCTACTTCACTTGGCCTGTGTTACTCCCTGTGTCACGCTCTGGTCCTCAGCTCAAATCCTCTTTCCTGCTGTGGTCACTCCGCGCCACTTCCGCTCCCCTGGGCCGGCTGCACCGCACTACAGCTTCCGGCTTCCAAGTGCCTCCCGGTGTCTTCACTGCTCCGGCACATGACAGCACTATCTGTTTTCCCCCTATGTTGCACAGGCTCCCCCTGCTTGGTGCGCTTTGTCCCTCACTGGAAGCCTTCACAATCGGGGGGGGGGGGCGCCACACCAGCTTCCCCTCCCTGCTCTCCACTCATTGTCTGCGGCACTGAGGCCTTTGCGTTCCTCACCGCCCACGCCCTCTGTCGGCCTCAGGATGTCCTCCTCACCTCGGTGTGCCGCACGCCAGCTGTCACTCTCCCAGAGGGTCAGAGCAACGGCTCCCCTCCACCCCCACCAGGATCTGGACCTCACTTCACTACAGCCCAAGTTGGTTGCTCCACACCATGGCTGTTCCATGTGCTGGCTGCCCTTCCCCCACCAGGCCAGGCTTATTCCGCCACCTCGCCACTGTGCAGGCCCCTGCTCCCGCTTACCTCTTTTGCCGGGTCTCTTCTGTCTACCTTGGGGTTCTGAGCAGCTCGAGTCGCTCATACTGTGCAGACGATCTTTTGCACAGTTATTTCCCCCGTTACAGCAGCATCAAAAGCTCTTTGACTCCACAATATCGCCAGCGGGCAGAGGAGCTGACTTTCAGGTGGCCATCTCTGCCTGCGCCCCCTTGTGGTCCCAATGCATTGCTTTTTAATACTTACTTGACCTCAAGTCGAGGTTTTCTACACTTCCATTGTTGTTCAGACATAAAAATACATGTAATCTGGTTTTGCTCCAATTTTACAGATAACAGTTCTTTACAAATTATTACAAGCCTCTCTGGCTCCCAACCAACTTCTCAGGCGTGCATCACCCTTCTGCAACTTTCTGTCTCCTCGGGCACACCCACTAATCTTGCACATGCGCCTTCTGTGCACTGCCACAGAACAGCTTACTCCGTCAATTTTTGATTGTCAAAACCAAATTCTGCACCTCCTCATGCTCTCCTAGTCCTATCTACAGACCTCCCTGGTGACGTCACCTCTTCAATAAATGAAGGAATGATAGAAATCACTAACAGAGCTCACAACAATATTGTTCCATTAAACAGATATTGTTTCACAAAACCCAACCAACATATACCCACTGCCGTCGTCCTGCCTCCTAACAGGGATACCAATATTTCATGTGCTCAGTCTGTACCTACCGCATCGCCTTGTAGATAAAACGCCTTCCGCAAGACTAAACCAGTAGAACACCTTCCACAATTCAAGCTAGCTCCATTGGCTAAGCCCTATACACAGGGATACCATCATCTATGACCAGCGCTAAAGCACCCAATCCACAGGAAATCCAATATTTACATAACTTCTCTCATCCGTACCCTTAAGTCAATAGTCTAGGCTAACCGCCTGAACCTTTTACCTCAAGGTTGAATGTCCCTAACCACGAACCAATGACATCTACCTCCGTTCCTTTCTCCAGTATACTTTACAATGCTTCAACGATATTCAACAATACTCATCACCACCCCACAGCCAACATTTCTTTGCCACCCCCCTCAATTGCCTGACAATTGTGTTGGCAATTTCCAAGACTTGGAGGAACACCATATTCAGCACAGGGAGGTTGAGATTGAGCTGCCCAGCACATTTTTTTTTGCTACTTTTGAATATAAGGGCAGATTGTGTGCAGAGGATATCTATGTAGCAACAAAGGGGTCGTCTTTACTTGGCTGCCAGGATCAGGTGACTTTGGTCATTCAAATTCAAGCAAATTTGGTTAGCCAAGTGACAGTGGCGGAAGTGGTGGATAGGTGGGCTTTGTAGTTACCACTGGTGTTCACTGATGAACTGGGAGGATTAAAAGACTTTGAACATTGCGTCAAAGTGAGAGGGAGTGCCAAGCCTATGGCCCACAGTGTGCTGCCAGTACCTCACCACCTGAAGGAACTACATGTTGAACTTGATGCACTGTTGCAGAAAGGGATCATTGCGAGGGTGGAGGGCACGGACTGGTTGTCTCCAGTAGTCCTAGTGACAAACAGCAATGGCAAGCTGCATTTGCGTGTTAATTTAAGAGAGTTGAACAAAAACATCCTGGTTGAACAATATCTGTTGCCACCTACCTCAGAAGTGTTGGCCATGCTGGGGAAGCCACATTTTATACTGTCATTGATCTTTCAGAAGCCTATCACCAGGTGCCATTAGTACAGGAGTGCCAGGAAGTTACAGCTTTCATCACCACTGAAGGAATTTTCAAGTTCTGCAGAATGCCATTCAGCTTAGCTTCGGCTGCAGCGGTATTCAAGTGAAGAAGTGTTGGAAAATGTGGAGAATATCATAATATGTCTGGATGATGTGTTGATTCATGCTAATTCTAGTGAGGAGAATGACAGGGTGTTGAGAGAGGTGCTGGGAAGGTTTAGGGAGGCTGGGCTGACTGTACAACTCAGCAAGTGTAAGATTGGGGTGGATAGTGGACACCGGATTTCGGCTGAGGGGGTTTGTCCTAAACACAGTTTGGTGGAGGCAATTAGCCATGGTACGGAACCAAATGACAAGGACCAGTTAAGATCGTTCCTAGGTTAGGCTGAATTTTTTTCGTAAGTTTGTACACAATTTTGGGGGCGTGGCTACGAGGGCCATGTAAGAGGACGTGATCTGGAGGACCTCCCGAGATCCTGAAATGATCCGGGCGTAAAAGTGCGCAACGATGGGCCGACGACTGCTGAAAATACATATGTCGGTGTGAATGATTGGACCACGCTTGGCGAACTTTTGGAAGGTGTAGGAAGAACGGCGGCAGAGTTCTGTGCGGAAAAGACGAGGAGCACCGGAGACAAAAGACGACACAAAATGGCTGACCAATGTCCGGAACAAAAGAAGGAACAGGCCGCACGGTGATCGAGCGAAAGAGGCGTACTGGGTGCGCACTTGACACTTGTGCAGAATACAGGTCCTCTGGGTCATGTCTAATAGAACGGTGAGGCCGAAGGCGAAGCAGCCCACCCTGGACGACTTCACTAAAACGTCCCCTGGTCAAGAAAATACTAAGAGCAAAGATAAGTCGCCTGCAGGCCGCATGATGGCAACGGGCACTAACCAAGAAGTCCTAGCTGCGATTGCAGACTTAAAGGCGGCCTGGGAAGCCAAACTCGAACTAGCCGTCACTGAGCTGAAAACGCACTGGACCTTAAGGTCAGAGTGGTGCAGGAGGAAGTTAATCTACTCCGGCAGGACGTCAGGGTCTTGGCGGAGCGCACAGAGACCCTTGAGAAGGAAGTGAGCCCGAATACCGCGGATTGTGCCTCCCATAAGGCCGAATTGCATGCCCTGATACAGAGAGTGGGCAACTTGGAGGGCAGAGCGGAGGAGGCGGAAGGACGCGCCCGACGAAACAACATCCGCATCGTGGGCCTGCCGGAGGGATTGGAGGGCCACGATCCCACGGAGTTCATCGAGTCCATGCTACTGCAAGTGATACCCGGAGGAGCCCTATCTCAAGGATTTGCGGTGGAACGGGCACATAGAGCTCTAACAAGGAGGCCGCCACCAGGAAACCCGCCTAGGCCGGTGATAGCCAAAATTCTTAATTACCGGGACCGGGAGAGGATATTGGAACACCTCCGCAAGGGAGGAACGACTATACGAGGAGCGGCAAACATCACAGCCTACCCGGACTATACCCTGTCTGTGCAGCGTAGCCGCATGAACTTTGGGACGGTAAAGCGGAGACTGAGAGAGGCGGGCCACAGATACATGTTGCTGTATCCGGCAAAATTGAAAGTT